>NC_067399.1:302753955-303477705 GCF_016432865.1 Antechinus flavipes | reverse complement strand
GAAAAGCACTTATATGTAAGAAATTATTTATAGCAGATCTTTTCTAGGGGCAAAGAATTGGAAATTGAGAGTATGGCCATCAACTGAGAAGTGGCTGAACAAATTATGGTATGTAATCATGGTATGGTACTTTTGTGCTACAAGAAATGATGATAATATTCTCAGAAAAATCTAAAAAATACTTCCATGAACTGATATACAGTAAAATGTGCTGCATTTATGTAATAGCAATATAGTGTAATGATCAGCTGTGAATTACTTATCTATTCTGAACAATACAATGAGCTAGGACAACTCTGAAGAACTTACAATGAAAAATGCTATCCATCCCTAAAGAAACAATGGATTGTGTCTGAATATACATTGAAACACACACACACACACACACACACATATATGTATGTGTATATATATATATATATATATATATATACATGTATATATGTACATATATTGATACATCATTTATATATATAAATATATATTTATACACATTGAAGCATATATATATATATGCACTCTCTCACAACATGACTCTGATGGAAATGTTTTGCATGACTACACATATATAACCTATATTGAAATGTTTGCCTCTTAATAGAGGTTGTGGGGAGAAAGGAAGATAATTTGGAACTCAAAGATTTAAAACCTAATGTGAAAAATTGTTTTTACATGTAACTCTGGAAAATAAAATACTAAATAAATTAGAACAAACAAAGTATACACTAGGGAATCCTGTGGTAGCAGCTATCCTGGAAGCTCTTCTACTCACTTCCATCTATCTATTAGGAGTGCCATATGCAATACATGTGCTTGCCTTCAGAGGAGAAGCTATGGTTCATCTATAGTTATGTTAACTCATCTGTGACTTAGCAAGCTGTTATAATTAGAGCAACTGCTTGCTCAGTTCTTCTACTAGATAGGGCATCTGGGTTGTTCAATAGATAAAATGCCAGTCCTGGATTCAAGAAATCCTGAATTCAAAAATAGCCTCAGATACTACTTATGTGATCCCGGACAAGTCACTTAACCATGTTTCCCTATGTTTCCTTATCTACCAAATGAGCTGAGAAGAAAATATCAAATTATTTCAATATTATTGCAAGAAATCATGAGATGGGGTCACAGTTAGATATGAACAATCAACTACACAATAGAGGAGTTAGCTTTGTAAGCCTTTCTTTGATGAGAAATCTGTAGCTCTCCTAAATCCACATAGTCAGCCAATAGCTGTGAAAGCTTGCTTTATTCTTCAATTTCTGTTATCCAATGATTATGAATATCCTTTCTTACACATATGATTCAGGAAATACAGAAACCCATGAAGAGAGGTTCCTCTGAAGATCTTTTTATAAATGATGTTCAACTCTAGCTCTTTTCCCCCCCTTTTTTTCTCAGCTGTCTAGCTCTTCTTAAATTTAATGAAACATATAACCCTTTTTTTCGTTCTCTGAGTTCAGCTATCATTTAATTTATGGTCAGAAGACTGTTTTAGGATTTATATGTCTCTTGCCTGAGACAGATCTTCACAGCATTCTACTAACCTAAACAGAAAAGAAATTCAGGCATAAAAAATTTACTTGACTTTATTCTAGTGGCTCTATCTTTCTGTGAAGAACAGCAACAACCATATTGGCTACAGAATTCCAAAAGATGACTCTTGGATATAATAATAATAATAATAATAATAATAAACATTTATAAAACAACTTATATATGTGCCAGGCACTGTGCTAAATGCTATACAAATATTATCTTATTTGATTCTTTCAACAATCCTGAAAAATAGATATGACTGATCCCCATTTTACAGATGAAGAAACTGAAGTGAATATAGGTGAATAATAGAGTTTGTGACTTCCCTTAGGTCAACACAGTTATTAAGTATATGACTTAAAACTTGAATTTAGGTCCTCACATATTCAGGGCCATTATTTTATCCATTACACAACCTAGCTACTATTATAGGACTCTAACCTTTTCTCTGCCTTCAGTAATGCACTGCATTCTTTTTTTTTTTTAATCAGTTTACTTCACAACATTTTCATTGACCCCCAATTTACCGCAGTTCAAATTTCTACCAGAGATAATAAGAAATCTAATGCCTATTCTTCATGGCAGTCTCTAATACTGAAAGGGTATATTATGTCATTCCTGTTATTGTTTCCTCTAGCAATACACATCGCAGCCCTCTCAATGCTTTAATACTTGTTTCATGAATAGTTGTGGTCAAAAACATTATCTCCATTGGATAATGAGCCTTCCTGTACTTTAGGCTGTTGCTTAGACAATAAACAGATATGTACTCTATAAACAAGTTGATCTTTGAAGCTTTTCCATTTTTATAGGATGAGTAAGTTTGTGTTTTAGATGATATAACTGTGAAAATGCTGTGATATATGAATACCACAATGAAGTATATAAAAATCTTCTCTTTGTCTCTTCCTCCCTCCCTCTCTTCTTCACTTCTTCCCTTTCTCTCTCTCTGTCTCTGTCTCTCTGTCTCTGTCTCTATTTCTCTTTCTCTGTGTGTCTGTCTTTGTCTGTCTGGGTCTCTCTCTCTCTCTCTCTCTCTTTCTCTCTCTCTCTTCTCTCTTTCTCTCTTCTCTCTCTCTCTCTCTCTCTCTCTCTCTCTCTCTCTGTGTGTGTTTTTCTCTTTTTATCTATCCCTCTCTCACTTAATCTGTTTATCTCTCTTTCCCTGTCTGCCTTTCTATGTCTCTTCTTCCCTATCTCTTTCTCTCTATCTCTGACTCTTTTTTTTTCTCAGTATATATTCATGTATACATACTATTCATGTAAAGGCCTTAAAATTGTTGCATTCACTTTATAGCTACAATAGTATGTTATTTTCTAATATAAAAATATAATGGGTATATAATTTTGATCAGAAGGAATATAATTATGAGTCATCTATCTGTGCGTGTCAGTATGCATATCAATGAATTTATAATTTTAGGTAATTCCAGGTTACTAAATGACTTTTCTTGCATTACCACTACAAAGTTGACATAGGCAAGACTTAAATCCAAGCCTTTCTTGCTAATGATTTTTTAAATTAATTATGTCTGTCTCTTCATTAACCTATTTGTGAGTTGCTTGACAAAGACATTGGAGTCATCTGACATTTCCTTATCCAGCTCATTTTACAGATAAGGGAACTGAGAGTTCAGAATCACATAGCTAGCTGTGTTTCAGACCAAATTTGCTCTTGACTCCAGCATCAACATTCTCGCCATTGTGCAACCTAGCTGCTCTATGCAGCACCCTGTACTCCTTCCCTACTTGCTCTGATGCTAGCTCTCTATCTGCTACAACATGTTTCCTTTCATAATCTTTCTATCATTTTACATATACACATATATGTATAAATATTTACATCTGTATACACACACACACATACACACACACGAACATGAAAGGCAGGTAGCATGATATAATTTTAAAATATGGATTTGGAAGCAAGAAGATTTTCAATTTCTGCCTCTGACATACACTAGCGCTGTGAACTTGAATAAATTCTTTAATCTCTAAGTATTGTAGACAAATTTCTGAAACTGTGATCTGAGAGAAAGTGCTAACCAGGAGTCATAGGGGTAGTTTCTTATATCAGTGGAATGATATCCCTGTCATTCCATACACATATTACATATATATGTGTGTGTGTGTGTGTGTGTGTGTGTGTGTGTCTATGTATGAATATAAATATAATGATACAAATATATTTGTGCCATTTTAAATGTGCTTAATATTGACACACAATATATCTGCAATTTATATGTACTTTGGGGACTAGGATAGAGCCATGCAGACCCAAGATCCCAATGGTATTGAGAATTCTTAATATGGAATCTCCCTAAATCAATGTAGATTGGTAATTATCTCATTCATAGACTTAGAGAATTGCCTAGGGCATTGAAACATTCATGATTCATCCATTGTTCACACTACCAACATGTTCTAGAGGAGGATGAACCTTACTATGAAGCTTTATGTCTGTCTATCCACAAAACCACAGCTGTCTCTTTCAATTACATAAATTACAGGAGATATAAATAATCAACTTCAAAATCCCCCATCATTATTTGCCCATTAAAAACAAAAATCTGACTATCACTAGGTTCAGGTTCAAAATTCCTAATACAAAATTAAAATCAAACTCTCCAAAGACAAAACCAAGAATGAGATGTAGAGAAATATAAAGACAGAAAAATCTCACTGCAGCATTTTTTTTTCCTTTCCCACTTATTGCTGGGTGGTTTCATTCAATTGCACTTAGTGCTTGCTTAGCCTTCAATAACATGGGAATAACTGGCCTTTATAGCTTCCTTCCTGAAAGAGCATTAAGAGATTTATAGATGTTTCCAAAGTCATCTTCACAACATTCCTTTGCCATAGGTATGAAACAGATGTTGTTATCTGTTATTTTCACATGGGAAAATTCAGTGCTGAGCAAGTGAGCCTTAAAAGGTGGCTTTGCACCAATAAGAATAACATCTTCCATTTACTGGAACTTTATGGTTACAGAGAGAGCATTTTCTCGTATTTCCTCATTTGATCCTTATCAAAATCCTGTAATGTGAGGTAGGTAAGGAAAGTACTATTATGCCCATCTGAAAGATAAAGAAATGGAAATTCAGAGAAGTTAAATAATTTGGCTCAAGTTCACAGCTGCAAATGATTATATGGCTATTCTGACTCCAAATTTAGGGATTCAACAAATCTCCACCTCTAGAGAAAGAGACATAAGAAACAGAATTGAATCAGTTATACCATCGTATAAATTCCTCCTCTGATCATTTATATATGGGTTATATAATTCTGATCATTTAAACTCTTGATGTTTCCCTCCAATACCCGATAATAAGAATATTTGATTGAAGAAATTTTTCTAAGTGGTTCTTCTATATACGAATTCAATCATCACTTTATTCCTTATTCTTTATGTGATGGACTTTTGTGTAATGTAAACAACATTTTATGAGCAGGAGTCAAGCTGGCATGTATAAACCTTGGAGTATTCTTTTTTTTTTAATAATTTTTTTTTGACAGAACCCATGTCAGGGTAATTTTTTACAACATTATCCCTTGCACTCACTTCTGTTCCGATTTTTCCCCTCTCTCCCTCCACTCCCTCCCCCAGATGGCAAGCAGTCCTTCACATGTTGAATAGGTTGCAATATATCCTAGATGCAATATATGTGTGCAGAACCGAACAGTTCTCTTGTTGCACAGGGAGAATTGGATTCAAAAGGTATAAATAACACGGGAAGAAAAACAAAAATTGCAAGCAGTTTATATTCATTTCCCAGTGTTCTTTCTTTGGGTGTAGCTGCTTCTGTCCATCCTTGATCAATTGAAACTGAATTAGCTCTCTTTACCAAAGAGATCCACTTCCATCAGAATACATCCTCAAACAGTATCGTTGTTGAGGTATATAATGAACTCCTGGTTCTGCTCATTTCACTTAGCATCAGTTCATGTAAGTCTCACCAGTCCTCTCTGTATTCATCCCACTGGTCATTCCTTACAGAACAATAATATTCCATAACGTTCATATATCACAATTTACTTAACCATTCTCCAATTGATGGGCATCCATTCATTTTCCAGCTTCTAGCCACTACAAACAGGGCTGCCACAAACATTTTGGCACATACAGATCCCTTTCCCTTCTTTCGTATCTCTTTGGGGTATAAGCCCAGTAGAAACACTGCTGGATCAAAGGGTATGCACAGTTTGATAATCTTTTGAGCATAGTTCCAAATTGCTCTCCAGAATGGATGGATGTGTTCACAATTTCACCAACAATGTATCAGTGTCCCTGTTTTCCCACATCCCTTCCAACATTCCACATTATCTTTCCTTGTCATTCTAGCCAATCTGACAGGTGTATAGTGATATCTCAGAGTTGTCTCAATTTGCATTTCTCTGATTAATAATGATTTGGACCATATTTTCATATGTCTATAAATAGTTTCAATTTCTTCATCTGAGAATTGTCTGTTCATATCCTTTGACCATTTATCAATTGGAAAATGGCTTGATTTCTTATAAATTAGAGTCAACTCTCTATATATTTTGGAAATGAGGCCTTTATCTGAACCTTTGACTATAAAAAATGTTTTCCTACTTTATTGTTTCCCTTCTAATCTTGTCTGCATTTGTTTTGTTTGTACAAAAACTTTTCAATTTGATATAATCAAAATTTTCTATTTTGTGGTCAATAGTGATCTCTAGTTCTTCTTTGGTCATAAATTCCTCCCTCTTCCACAGGTCTGAGAGGTAAACTATCCTATGTGCTTCCAGTTTATTTATAATCTCATTCTTTATGCCTAGATCATGAACCCATTATCACCTTATCTTGGTGTATGGTGTTAAGTGTGGGTCAATGCCTAGTTTCTGCCATACTAATTTCCAATTTTCCCAACAATTTTTGTCAAATAATGCATTCTTATCCCAAAAGTTGGGGTCTTTGTGTTTGTCAAACACTAGATTATTAAAGTTATTGACTATTTTGTCCTGTGAACCTAACCTATTACACTACTCAACTAGTCTATATCTTAGCCAATACCAGATGGTTTTAGTAACTGCTGCTTTATAATATAATGTTAGATCTGGTACAGTTAGGCCAGCTTCATTTGATTTTTTTTTTTATTAATTCCCTTGAAATTCTTGACCTTTTGTTTTTCCATATGAACTTTATTGTTAGTTTTTCTAGGTCATCAAAGAAGTTTTTTGGGAGTCTGATTGGTATAGCGCTAAATAAATAGATTAGTTTAGGTAGTATTGTCATCTTTATTATATTTGCTCGCCCAATCCAAGAGCATTTAATATTTTTCCAGTTGGTTAGATCAGACTTAATTTGTTTGGAAAGTGTTTATAAAGTTTTCTGATTTTCCCTTGGCAGATAGATTCCTAAATATTTTATACAATCAGTACTTACTTTAAATGGAATTTCTCTTTGTAACTCCAACTGTTGGGTTTTGTTAGTGATATATAAGAATGCTGATGACTTATGTGGGTTTATTTTGTATCCTGCAACTTTGATAAAGGTGTGGATTGTTTCTAATAATGTTTTAGTAGAGTCTCTGAGGTTCTCTAAGTATACCATCATATCATCAGCAAAGAGTGATAATTTGGTTTCCTCATTGCCTATTGTTATTCCTTTAATCTCTTTCTCAACTCTTATTGCCAAAGCTAGCATTTCTAATACAATATTAAATAGTAACGGTGATAGTGGGCAACCTTGTTTCACTCCTGATCTTATTGGGAATGGTTGCAGTTTGTCCCCATTACATATGATGCTTACTGCTGGTTTTAAATAGATGTTCCTGATTATTTTAAGGGAAAGTCCATTTATTCCTATACTCTCAAGAGTTTTTAATAGGAATGGATGTTGGATTTTATCAAATGTTTTTTCTGCATCTATTGAGATCATATTTTTTTTGTTAATTGGCTTATTGATATAGTCAATTATGCTAATAGTTTTCCTAATATGGAACCAGCCCTGCATTCCTGGTTTAAATCCTATTTGGTCATGGTTATTAGCCTGGAGATGATTTTCTGTAATCTTTTTGCTAATATTTTACTTAAGATTTTTGCATCAATATTCATTAGGGAGATTGGTCCATAATTTTCTTTCATTGTTTTCAGCCTACCTGGTTTAGGTATCAATACCATGTCTGTGTCATAAAAGGAATTTGGTAGGACTCCTTCATTCCCTATTTTTAAAAAAGAGTTATATAACATTGGAGCTAATGTTCTTTAAATATTTGGCAGAATTCACATGTAAATCCATCTGGTCCTGGGGATTTTTTCTTAGGGAGTTGATTAATAGCTTATTCTGTTTCTTTTTCTGAAATGGGACTATTTAAGCAATTTACTTGCTCCTCTGTCAATCTGGGTAGCCTATATTTTTCAAGATATCCATCCATTTCACTTAGGTGTTCAAATTTATTGGTATAAAGTTGGGCAAAGAAACTCCTAATTATTGTACTAATTTCCTCTTCATTGGTGGAAAGTTCTCCCTTTTCATTTTTAAGATTTCTAATTTGATTTCCCTCTCTCCTTTTTCTAATCAGATTTACCAAAGGTTTATCAATTTTATTGGTTTTTTCATAAAACCAACTCTTAGTTTTATTTATTAGTTCAATCGTTTTTTATTTTCTTTATTATTAATTCCTCCTTTTTAGAATTTCAAGTTTAGTAATTGATTGGGGGTTTTTAATTTGGTCTTTTTCTAGCTTTTTAAGTTGCAGGCTCAATTCATTGATCTTCTCTTTCTCTATTTTATTTAAGTAAGCCTCTAAGGATATAAAATTTCCCCTTATTACCGCTTTGGTTGCATCCCATAAATTTTGGTATGATGTCTCATCATTGTCATTATCTTGAGTGAAATTATTGTGTCTGTAATTTTCTGTTTCACCCAATCATTCTTTAAGATGAGATTATTTAGTTTTCAATTACTTTTTGGTCTATTTACACCTAACTTTTTGTTGAATGTAGTTTTTATTGCATTGTGATCTAAAAAGAAAGCATTTACTATTTCTGCCTTCCTGCATTTAATTTTGAGGTCTTTATATCCTAATATATGGTCAATTTTTGTGTAGGTTCCATGAACTGCTGCGAAGAAAGTATACTCCTTTCTGTCACCATTCAGTTTTCTCCAGAGATCTATCATACCTAATTTTTCTAATATTCTATTTACCTCTTTAATTTCTTTTTTATTTGTTTTGTAATTTGATTTCTCTAAATCTGAGAGTGCAAGATTGAGATCTCCCACTATTATAGTTTTGCTGTCTATTTCTTCTCACAACTCTCTTAACTTCTCCTTTAGGAAGTTAGATGCTATACCACTTGGTGCATGTATGTTTAATACTGATATTGCTTCATTGTCTATAGTACCCTTTAGCAAGATATAGTTTCCTTCCTTATCTCTCTTAATTAGATCAATCTTTGCTTTTGCTTGATCTGAGATAAGGATGGCTACCCCTGCTTTTTTGATGTCACCTGAAGCATAATAGATTCTGCTCCAGCCTTTTACCTTTACTCAGTATCTATCTCCCTGTTTTAAATGTGTTTCCTGTAAACAACATATTGTAGGGTTCTGATTTTTGATCCAGTCTGCTATCCGCCTGCTCTTTATGGGAGAGTTCATCCCATTTACATTTATGGTTAAAATGACTAATTCTGTATTTCCTCCCATCCTAATATGCCCAGATTATTCTTTTCTTTTTCTTGCCCTCCTTCCCTTCTTCCCTAGTATTAAACTTATTAGTCCCACTTGTGTCACACAGCTCTCCCTCTTTAGTATCCCTCCCTCCTCCCTTTGAATCCCTTTCCCTTTCTTGTACCCTTCCCTTATTACGCTTTTTCCTTTTCCCTTTTCCTCTCCCACTTTTTAATGAAGTAAGAGAAGAATCTCTGTAAAACAAATATGTTAATCATTTCCTCTTTGTGTCAACTCTGATGAGAGTAGGATTCATACAATGTTCCTCCCCTTCTCTAAGTTCCCTCAGATATGATAGGTTTCCTTTGGCTCATCATCCCATGTAGTTTCCCTCTTTTTATCTCTCCTTTTCCCTTTTTCTGATACTATTCCCTTTCCATTTCTACTTCCCTTTTTTATGTTGTATTGGTCAAATCAATTATACATATGGTTTTTATGTATATCCACAACAGAAATACAGTTCTCAAGAGTTCCTTTTATATTTTTCTACTTCTTTTGAGTCCTGTTGTTGGAGATCAAATTTTTTGTTTAAGTCTGGTTTTTTCCTTAGAAACAAATGGAATTCCTCTATTTCATTAAATGGCCATCTTCTTTTATGGAAAAAAAAATACTCAGCTTAGCTGGGTAGTTTATTCTTAGCTGCATTCCAAGCTCTTTTGCCTTTCGGAATATCTGATTCCAGGCCCTTCGATCCTTTAATGTTGAGGCAACCAGATCTTGCATGACTCTTATTGTGCCATCTTGGTAGTTGAACTATTTTTTCTTGGCTGCGTGTAAATTTTTTTTCTTTAGTCTGAAAATTCTGAAGTTTGGCCACAATATTCCTTGGAGTCCTTATTTTAGGGTCTTTTTCAGAAGGTGTTTGATGAATTCTTTCAATGCCTATTTTACCTTCCGGTTCTATTACTTCTGGGTTGTTCTCTTTAATGATTTCCTGTAAAATAGTATCTAGGCTCTTTTTTTTCATCATAATTTTCAGGTATTCCAATGATCCTCAGGTTATCTCTCCTAGATCTATTTTCCAGGTCTGTTATTTTTCCAAGTAAATATTTGACATTTTTTTTCAGTCTTTTATTTTTTTTATTTTACTTGACTGATTCTTGATGTCTCAATGAATCAGTCTTTTCTATTCAGTCCTGATTTTTGTGAGTTATTTTCTTCATTAGCTGTTTTTACTTCTTTTTGTATATGTCTAATTGAGTTGTTTTGCTCTATGGAATTTTTTTCCATTTCACTAATTTTTTTTTTTTTTTTTTTTTTAGTGAGTTATTTTCTTTTTCCAATTCACAAATTCTGTTTCCCTGCACTTCTTGGGAGTTTTTTATCTTTTCTAATTCACATTTTAGGAAGTTGTTGCTCTCTTGCATAGCTTCTCTTTCCTTTTGCCATTTTTCTTCTAGTTCTCTTTTAAGGTTTTTAATAGTCTCTTCTAGGAGAGTCTTTTGTATTGGAGACCAATAATTGTCTGGAGACTGTCTGCTATTAGTTTCTTCAGGGTTGAAAAGCTGTTCTCTTTCTTTATAGAAACTATCAATCATTCTTTTGATTTTTTTACTCATTTTGTTAAAACCTATAAGGTCTCCCTTCAGAGCCAGGAGGTTACCAGCTTTCTCTGCAGATCAGTGAAAGGTATATGGACGGGTAGCTGTCCTGCCAACCAGCTACAAAAAGCAGTGAGGTACTGGAGTGCTCTGGGAAAGAGTTCCCCACCCGGGAGTAACTCAGGCCTGCAGGGCAGAGCTGGGAAAGCTGCCTTACAAAGAACCCACTGTGTAAGATAACGACTGCCCTGGGGCTAGATGCTGAGCAGTGAGAGTTTCACTAGCCCAAGCCAAAGACTGCCCTGGAGCTGTGGTTATTAGCAGTTGAGCAGTGAATGGATTTGCAGGGACCTGAAGTGTCTGCCCAGGAAGCAGAGTCTTCTGGGGAAGTTCTATTGCCCCAGGCCAAGCCCCCTACTCTGCCAATTAGAGGCTGCCCAGGCTGTACATCCCTGCCGTGCAGATTTGTAACTGCCCCAGCAAAAACCCCGAACTGCAGGATGTGGCTCCAGTGCTGCCTTACAATCTGCCTGCGTCACTTCCGGGTTTGAGTGGTTACAGCCAGATCTCAGTTAGGTTCTGGCATTTTTTAGAGTACCCTCTGTTTTAGGCTTTAATTTCTCTGCCAGTTTACTCCTTTGTAGTCAAGGCAGAGCATTTAGCCTATAGCAGAGGGGTCTCTATAACTTCTCTAGCCACAGAGATCACCCCCGCCCCTTGTCTGCTCAGGATACTAGTCTCTAGCTGCCTGTGCTACTCTGTTCCTGGCCCCTCAGAACAAACCTTTCCTCACCATCTTCCAAATTGATTTAGTCTGGTAAGTTGTAGTGCTTCTAATCTTCATGAATTTAAGCAGTGAAGAGATATTTTTGAGGCTGAATTAAATAGTTGGTTATGAGGGGAATGAGAGGAGCTTAGAGAATCATGTGTGCCTTAAGGAAAAATTTAAATGAGTTACATGAGGGCATTGAAAATAAAACTATGGTAATGAGGATACTGGACTTTCCTCTTTGAGAACTAATTGAAGCCAATCATTAAATAAATAAGAAAATGATAAAAAGATAAAGAGAATTAAAGAAAGTTAAGTATGACAAACCTCTGGAGAAAACTGAGTGGAAATATAAAGGAATATATATATATATATATTTTTTTTTTTTCTGAGAGCATCATTTAAAAAATTGACTATGTATTAGGGCATTAAAAACCTCATAAACAAATATAGAAAAATAAAAATATTCTATGCCCTTTTTTTTAAACCATAATGCAATAAGAATCACTTTCAATAAAGATCAGAGGGAATAGAGAATAAAATTAATTGGAAACTACATAACCTAATTCTAAAGAATTAGTGGATGAAAGAAAAAAAGTCATAGAAATAATCAACAATTTCATTAAATATAATAACAAAGAGAAAATATTACATTGAAATGTATCCAAAGTAAGACTTATGGGGAAGTTTATGTCGCTAAACGTTGGAATCAATAAAAAAGAGAAAGAGCAGATCAATGAATTAGACATGTAATTTTTTTTTAAAAAGCACATAAAATAATAACAAATTAAAAATACCCAATTAGACATAAATAGAAACCCTGAAAAAATTCAAAGGAGAACTTAATGAAATTAAAAATAAAGTATTTACTAATAAATAAAACTATATAGTGATTGTATAAAAAGAAACAATAAAATAGGTAAAAATCATTGGATAATTTGCATAGAAAAAACAAGAATTAAACCAAATTAAAATATAAAAATTGAAAAAGGAGGAATGATCCACCAATGAAGATAACATTAAAACAATTATTAAGAACTAATTGTCCAATTACATACCAGTAAAACTAAATCTTAAAGGAATGAGAAAAAAATTACAAAATAAATTTTAGTCAAAAGAAATTAATAGACTACTATAAATAACATCTCCCTACACACAAACACACACACACACACACACCAAAAAAAAAAAAAAAAGATTAGATGTATTTTTAAGTAAATTTGATCAAATTTTCAAGGAATAATCCATCTGTATATAAACTATCTGGAAGAAGGGGGAAGAATAAAGAAAGTACTTTACCAAATTCACTCTATGACATAAATTGATTTTTTTACACATAAATCAGTAAGAGCAAAAACAGAAAGAAAATGATAGCTTATTTTCCCTAATTAATATTCATGTATAATTTTAAAATACTAACAAGGAGATTATAAAAACATATCACAAAGATTAGGTGGAACTTATTTCAGGATTACAGAGCTATTTTAATATTAGAAAAAGCATAATTGAATAAACAACAAAAAACACAAGATCATTTCAATAAATACAGATGAACTTTTTGACAAAATATACCACACATTTCTATTAAAAACACTAGAAAGCATAGAAATAATGGAGCTTTCCTATTTGATAAGTAAGATGTATCTAAAACCAAGAGCAAACATTATCAGTAACATAGATATACTCGAAGCCTTCCCAGGAGTAGGAGGAAGCAATGATGTTCATTATAACCACAAGAAAACTAATTGAAGAAATAAGAATAGTCAATAAGAAAACAAAACTATCACACTTTTCAGATAATATGATTGCATACTTATCCTGTGCATTAATTAATTATCTAGTAACAACTGCAGTAAATTTCATCATAAAATAAACCCATATAAATCACCAGCATTTAATTACTTTAAAATGCAGGAGAAAGAGATAGAAAATGAAATTCCACTTAAAATAACTACAGGCATTATGAAATACTTGAAAGCCTACCTAACAAAACAAATTTGGGGACTCTATGAGAATAATTATAACATATTTTTACATAAAGCCATTTAACAACTGAAGAAATATTAATTGCTTATATATTGGTTGAGCTAATATAATAAAAATGACAAATCTATCTAAATTAATATACTTATTTGGTGTCCTGTTGATTAAACTACCAAAGTAATATTTTACAGATCTAGAAAAAATAAAAATACAAACTCCTATAGGAAAACAAAAAAGGAAGGAGTAAAAGAATTTGAAATGTAAAAATGCTAAAGAAATCTTAAATTTTTAAAAGAAAACAAAAGTTTGCTGTTGACCTATACTTTTAGGCCAACTTTTAGGAAATTCTATGTCATGAATTTCCAATTAGCTTAAAGCAAAGACAAGTGCATTGCTAGTGACAATAACATATAGCAAATTCATGTGGTCAATTCAACTTAGCCTTGTAGTACTACAGCATCCCAATGTCCTTTCTTTTCTTATAGAGTTTTCACTTTTTTCCCCACCCAGAGTAGCATTTTTCTCTGGAAAGCTGCTTTTTTTAAGGCTTGCTTTTCTCTTCTCTTCAGAGCAGCTACTTCATTTAATATTCTTTTAAAAGTTTATTCCCCTTCCTTGAATCTGCTTCCTACCCCAAGTGTTTCTGTCTCTCTTGCTCTTCACAGGACTCTTTGAATTTCTATTAATTGGGTAACTATCTTGTAAAAACACTGTGATTGATTATGTGTAGGAGTGCATGGTAGTGTGTGACTTGGGGCAAGTTACTCAACCCCAATTGCTTCAGCCAGTATATATATACTGAAATTGTATAAGATTTAATTGACTCAAGGTACTAAGCTCAGTTTATTGGGATTGCTTCTGATTCAAATATCTGGTAACAGAGCAGCAGTAGGATTATTGCTGATACTATACTCAGCTGAATCTAGACTATTACCTAGAATATCTCTTCCCTTTTCTGAATATTCTGCTGTAGATATGATTAAATAACTTTCATTTTGTCAATTGTTAGATAGCCTAGGGATTTCTCATTGTGTTCTAATTCTGAATTTGTGATACTTAACCAACATAGTTACATTTTTGTTGTTCTTCAGTCTTTTTTCAGTTGTGTCCAATTATCTGTGATCACATTTGAGATTTTCTTTATAAAGATACTTGAGTGATTTCCTATTTCTTTCTTCAGTTCATTTTATAAATAAGGAAACTGAGTTAAAAGAAAGTTAAATAGTTTGCCCAGGGTCAGTTGCTAATAAGTATCTGAGGCTGTATTTGAATTCAAGGAGAAATCTTCCTGATTCCAAAGCCAGTATTTTATCTATTATGCTACTTTGTTGCCCCAAAATTACACCTAAAATAAAAGCTTTATTACTATAGGTCTACAAACATGTATGTTTTTTGCCCTCACAGAACTCTTTGAAGACAGAAATGATTTCACTTTTGTTTTTCTATCCCTAGAAAAATGCTATTAAACACATTCTTAATTTCTAATAAATAATCATGGCTAACTTGATTGATTGAGAAAATAAAATTGAAGTTGGGCCTTAAGGATGCAAAAAAATTCTATTGAATGGGTCAGGGGAAAGTATTCCAAGCATAAGAGGAAAAAAAAAATCAACCAAGACATGATAGAGGAGCAGCCTTTGTATGTCTGAATCACTAAATAATTGAAGGGAAGTTCTAAGTGATATAACTGGAAAGGAAGGCTGAACTTGTTGAAGTCCTTGACTGTCAGAATGAAGAAATTTTATTTTCATTCAAAAGGCAGTGATTAAAGGTTCATAGAGGAAGGCAGGGCTACAATGTAGAGTTCCCAGAACTGGAGGCAGGAAGATTCATCTTTTTGAATTTAAATTTGCTCAGACACTTATTAGCTGAGTGAACCTGGCCAAGTCACTTATATCTGCTTGTCTCAATTTCCTTATCTGTAAAATGAGCTGGAGAAGGAAATGGAAACCACTCCAAATTCCCAGAAAATCCCATAAAAGTCATAAAGTCAGCCATGACTGAAAAATGATTCAACAAAACAAAACAAAACAAAACAAACAAACAAACAAACAACAACAACAAAACAAAACAAAAAAAAAAAAAAAACAAGAAAAGATAGGGGATCATAAATTTAGAATTATAAAGGATTTTAGATATCAGCTGGTTTGATTTCATTTGACATAAGGCTGAGGCTGAGAGAATAAGTAAAATTTTCCAAGGATCAGAGTCAAGATTCAAACACAGAACCTCCCATTCCAAATCCAGTGCTGTCTCTAAATCAAGAATGAACACGACCAAAGTTTGTACATAAGAAATATAATTCTTATTAAATAAAAATTAAATTAAAAAAAAGAGAAAAAAAAAGGATTAATTGGAGGAACAGTGAGGTGATTCAGGTTAGGTCCAATGGTCTTGTGATGGAGAGACCCATCTGTACTCAGAGAGAGACTGAGTGTGGATCACACCATAGTATTTTCACTTTTTTATTGTTGTTTGCTTGCTTTTTGTTTTCTTTCTTATTTTTTTCTTTTTTGATCTGATTTTTCTTGAGCAGCATGATAAATGTGGAAATATGTATAGAAGAAAAAAAAAGAAATATAATTCTGACAGTGGCAGGAAAAATAAACTGGAAGGTTGTGAATAATATCTTTCAAACTTACTTTCAGTCAACATATACTTAGTTCCTTCAACTATTAGTTGTGGGTAAAGGCTATGTCCTTTCTATTTTTATTCATTACTTAATATTATGTACCCTGCATAGTAGCCCTTCAAATAATGAATAAGCAATTGGATGGTGTTTGCAAACATTTTTATAACACTCTAATGGACAAACAGGACAAGGCTAAATTGCCATCTAACTTGCCACTTCTATGGCAAGGCTGATCAGAGGATCTTCTGATTTTCCAGTTATGAGGCAACTCTCTCACCAAGGGAGATCAATCCCAGTTTAATCTCTAAGCAAGAAGCCAGCTCCATGAGAAATGTCCCAATCTAGCAAATCATTGATTCCTCTAATTTCCTTTAATTTAACAAAATTTAACAAAATAATCCTGCTTTCAGATATAAGCTTTACAGTTTTTTCTGTTTCATAACTTAGAATATGTATATTACAAATTCTATGACATTCTTATTGGCAATCTAAATAATGGAGTTCTGCCATATATGGAAAACCAAGCTTTTCCTCTTTCCTAATCAAGCTAAATGAGCTGGAAAAATGATCTCAGACTGCAACCATGTATGTGTCTCTAGTTACAAACATTGTAGATATAGAGCTTTCATCAACTTTGGTTACAATTTTCACAGTTTAAAATTGGTTAGAGATTAAAGAGAGAAAACATGAGTATTTAGTACATTTATGCTTCACCATGAAAAATCAGTATTTAAGATTGCATAACTGCTTATTATAAACAAACATTACAAAAAAAATAATAGTTTCGCTCACTGTGCTTTTCCCCCGGCATATGTTCTAACCTGCTAGTGGCTCCTAGGAATTTTAGACAAAGTAATTTTGGTTAGTGACAGTTAAGGTCATATGGTTCCCTTTCTCAACCAATTCTAATGATTCTACATTGCCTCTAGGATCAAATTTGGATTACTCTGTCCAGCTCTTTAAGTCTAACCTAGCCTGACCCTAACATATCTTTCTAGCCTCATTGGACATTAAATCTCTCAACCAAAATCTCTAACGCAGCCAAGCTGGACTTTTGTCTAGTCTTCATACAAAATGCTACATCTCTCAACTCTTTGCACTGGCTATTCCACATGCTTACACTTTTCTTTTCTTTTTTTTTCCTTTGCCTCCTAGCATGCCTCTCTTCCTTTAAGATCAGGCTCAATTATCATCTTTGAATCCTTTCCTGATTCCCCAAACTGCTAGGGACTTATTTTCCAGAATATTTTGTATTTAACTTCTTTGTACATATTTTTATTTATTATCTTTATAATTTATCCTGCATACCTATTTTAAGCATTTCTCTCCCACAATAATTCGTAAGGCCTTTTCAAGTAGAGATTATATCATTCTAGATATTCCTTATGTAATATACTTCCTTCTCACCTCTATCTCTTGTAATCTCTAGTTTTTCTTAAGTCTCAGCTCAAGTACCCATCTTCTTTATGAGTACTTTCCTAGTACTTCCACTATTTAGGATATTTCCTCCCTGAAGCTTTACATATATTTTTATAGTGTCTTGCTCATTATAATGTGATAGTTTGTTTTTTATCTTTGTATCACAAGAACTTAGTATAATGTCTGCCACATCAAAGATGCTTAAGAAATGTTTCTTGATTGTTTGAGAAGCCTAGAAAGGGACAGACTACTTACTGTGGGACAGTTGAAGAAAAACTACATGCAAACAACAGAACTTGAATTATGCCCAGAAGAATAATTTGTTTGATTATTTGCTTGTTTTTGACAAGGTGAAAGAAATCATTCCTTTCCTCAATTTATACCTACCTTTAATCACTAAATGGATGTGGCTAAGACCTGTCTAAGACCTTATCTTAAAAAGGCCAGAGTCTCCCACTACATCCAGGACCACCACCAGGCATCCTGATCTATATCTAACTATTGGACATGGGTCTGGAGGGTAAAGTAAGACAGGTGACCTTGCATAGCCCTTCCTCACCAGCATATCATGGCATCACCTCCATGATGTCATTGTTCTCTTTGAGAACAAACAATAAGAAGATAATATTTAAAGACATTAAAAGCAGTGAGGAGAGGGAAAAGATGGACATTTCAAATATAGGGGAAAGAATGAGTAATTATTTAGGGCAGTCAAAATTAGTTTGGCAACTGGCAAATAAGTATAGAGATTTAGGAGAATTGAGTTTAGATCTAGAAGGGATCTGAGAAATCAAATTCAACCTTCTTCTTTTTTACAGATGAAGAAACTGAGGCTCATAGTGATAAGGTGACATCTTTATAAACATATAATTTGACACAACTTTAAAAGGAAACAGTGTCATTAAAAAAACAAAACAAAACAAAAAAATCTAGAGAGATGGGTTAGAGACAGAGTGTGGAGACTGAATATTAAGCAAACACTGCTCTTTAGTAGTAATGTGAAACCACTGAATGTTTTTTGAGCTTAAATTGAAGGTGACATGATCAGCATTGTACATTAAGAACTTAGAATGATAGCTGCAGTGAATAGAATAGATTGGGGTGGAAGGAAATTGAAAGCAAACACAACCTTTCAAAGACTACTAAAATAATTCTTATTCTTTTTCTCAAGTGATATAAATACTAAGTATTGTATTGAGATGCTGTACAATTAGTCATTACTATTTTGTAATATTACTTATTATTAACCTTTTAAAATTATATCCATTCCATTTTCAGCACTATTTTAACTTTCTGTGGATTCAGAATTGCTCATATCTATAATTAACAAAAGTTTTATTCATTTTTACAAACAAAAATATTATTTATCTATTACTTTTATAAATTCTATTTGATCCACAGCATATTATTAGGTTCACATGACGTAATGAAATATAGCTTTTGAGTGTAGCTAATGTTCTTGTCACAATCCTGCCTGAAAACTTTCATTCATAATGGATGGAAACTACCTTTATGGATTTTACCTGAGCTAATGTGTTATGCACTTGGCAAGTAAGACAGTGAAACACTCTAATGGCGGTGGTGTCTGGGAAGTGTTAAGTGGCAATTAGTCAATTAAGCATTATTTCTGGAAGAGTGAACATTCCTATTTAGTAGATGAAAGTGACAATATGTTTTCAAGTGATCACTATATGTTTGAAGGGAAAATGCACCCACACTTCCACACATACCATATTTACCTGAGAATCTAAGAAAATCATTTGGAGTCACTTCTAACACTGATTATCTACACTTGTTAATGCCTGAAAAAATGAGAACCTATTGAATGGCTCTCATTGGTCATAAATATGTTGAAAAGTATGCTTCCCAATGTTAACATTTTTCCCCATCTAGCTTTCAAGACAAATTATTGACATAAAACAAAATATAGGACTAATGTAATCCTAAATGCATCGCTTCTATTTTGCCCATTTTGTACTCTCATAACTGACATTTTTGCTTTACTACATCTTGACCTCTCTATGAATTCCCAGAGCTGCAACAATATCCAAAAAGCTTTCTCAATAGATATCTAATAACTGCCATGAAGATATGCATTGCCCATTTTTTTTTAATAGAAATGAGTCATGAGACACACACATATGGGAAAAATTGTGCCTTCTAAGTCTTAGCAGTTCTTCTTTTTTAGGGAGCAATGACAGTATTTTCTCAGTGCCTGTGAATGATTCCCAGAGATGACAATCTGTCTGTAAAGGGACTGAAGAAAGTAAGAACTCAGATCTATTGAGATAAACTTCAAATATTATTGGGTGCATGTGGGCTTTGGAAACAATAGCTGAACTGAGTGTGATCACAACATAATATTTTCACCTTTTTGTTGTTATTTGCTTGCATTTTGTTTTCGTTCTTATTTATTTCCTTTTTGACCTGATTTTTCTTGTGCAGCATGATAATTGTGGAAATATGTGTAGGAGAATTGTACATATTTAATATACATGTTTACTTCACATCTAGGGGAGGAGTTAGGAGAAAAGGGAGATTTTGCAAGGGGAATGTTGAAAAGTATCTACACATATGTTTTGAAAATAAAAAGCTTTAAAAAGAAAAATAGCTGACACTGCATAAGTTTGTGACGGATGTGAATTATCCTCTTTACATTCAAACAGTTCATATCTTTTTTTGATCCTGCAAGGGAGAGCCCATGCTTGCTGTATTTATCTTAGCACTTAACCTAGCCTTAAAAGAGGACTCTAAAATGCTTGGGGAGATGTTCCATTACCGAAATACTGAATATCCATCTTTCCTTAAGTGCAGTTTCTAAAGATAAAGTTCTATCTAAACAATCAATTCTTTTGAATTCCTTACCCAGGAATGCCAGGAAATGACTCCAAAGGAAAAAAAGAAAAAAACATTCTCTCTTAAAAAAAAAAAAAAAAAAAAAAAAAACCTTTGTTAATTTTAAAGAAGGAAGCAGATTTACTGTCATCCTATCCCCTGCATCTTTACAAAGGTAATTTTCAAGTATGGACAACTAAGTGGTATAGTGGCAAGTCACTTATGCCTATCTTTCCTCAGCTGTAAAATGAGCTGGTGAAGAAAATGTCAAAACTCTCAATAGTTTTGCCAAGAAAACACCAAATGAGTTCCTAAAGAGTCAAAAATCATGGAAACTACTTAACAGCAACAATTTTCATGTATCCTTTTTCCTCTTTTGTCCATACTTATAATTCCATGAGGAGAGAAAACTTTTGCTATTATACTCTCTACAACAATGCAGGTTAGCAATTTCTCCTAACACAGTATTAATAGGGACATTAAGTGATTAAGTGACTTGATCAGTGTCTTATGATTAATATGTTCTTTAAGCTAGTCTTTAACACAGATCTTTCTAATTCCCAGATTATCTGTCTACACTGCTAAATAGTTATATACATAACAACTTCTTAAACTGCAGTTCATGACCCCATAACAATTTAATTTAGTCATCTAAGTAGAAGGTACTAAATATATTTTTTTCTTTTTTTTACAGCCAATGAAAAGTTAGTTTATTTATTTTTGCTTTGATTTTTAAATTTTTATGTTATAATTTTTACCTTTTTCAGGTTATACATGTATATTCATTTTTTAAAAACACATTTCCTTATGAAATATGTTGGGAAAGAAAACTCAGAACTAGAGAGAAAAACCATGAAAGGAAAAAAAAGGGGGGGGGGAAGAGAACATACATATTCAGTTTCCAAATTTCTTTCTTTGGACACAGGTGGCTTTTCCATCAAAAGTTTGTTGCTATTATGATTGTCTTAGAACAATGAACCACACCGAACCACTAAGAACCAAGTCTTCCATAGTTCATCAGAGAACAATCTTGCTATTGTTATTGTGCATAATGTATCCCTGGTTCTGCTTGTTTTTCACAGCATTAATTAGTGTAAATCCCCCAGACCTTTAAAAATCAGTTTGTTCATCAATTTTTATAGAATAATAATATGTCATTACTTTTATATATCATAATTTATTCAACCATTCACCAATTGATGAGCATTTACTCATTCAATTCTTTGCCACCACAAAAAGAGCTGCTACAAAATTTATTTTGCACATGTGGGTTTTTTTCCCTCTTATGATCTCTTTGAGATACAGATCCAATAATGACACTGCTAGATCAAAAGGAATATGTAATTTGATATCCCTTTGGACATAGTTCCAAATTGCTCTCCAAAATGATTGGATCCTTTCACAACTCCAACAGTACATTAATATCCCAGTTTTCCACATCTTCACCAACATTTATCATTATCTTTTCCTGTCACATTTGTCAATCTGAGAAGTGTGAGGTAGTACTTCAGAGTTGTTTTAATTTGCATTTCTTTAATCAGTAGTGATTTAGAGCTTTTTTTCATATTACTATAAGTGATATTAATTAATCTGAAAATTATCTATTCACATCTTTTCACTATGTATCAATTGGGGAATTAGATCTTATAAATTTGACACAGTTCTTTACGTATTTTAGAAATGAAACCTTTGTTAGAAACACTGACTTTAAAAACTTTTCCCCAGCTTTTTACTTCCCTTTTAATTGTGTTTGTGTTGGTTTGGACTGCTCATTTTTTAAAAAAAAAATTAATGGATATCAAAGTTACCTATTATAATTTTCTTTAGTTCTTGTTTGGTCATTAATGCCTCCCTTCTCCAAAGTTTTGATAGGTACTATATTGTTTGCTCTCCTAATTTGCTCATGCTATCACCCTTCGTGCCCAATCTATGTACCCATTTTGACCTTATTTTGGTATGGGGCGTGAGATGTAGGTTTATGCTAAGGTTTTGATATATTATTTTCCAGTTTTCCCAGCAATTTTTGTCAAATAGTGACTTCTTATTCCAGAAGTTGGAATTTGGGGGTTTATCAAATGCTACATTGCTAAAAGCCTTGCTTATTGTTTCATGTACATCTAATGTATCTACCACTCTATTTCTTAGTGATCTATCACTCTATTTCTTAGCCAATACCAACTGATTTTGATGACTGCTACTTTATAATATAGTTTTAGGTTTGGTACTGCTAAGCCACCATCCTTTGTATTTTATTTCATAATTTCCTTGATATTCTTGACCTTTTGTTCTTCCAGATGAATTTTGTTGTTATTTTTTCTAGTTCTATAAAATTATGTTTGGCAATTTGATTCATATGCCATTGAACAAGTAGACCAATTTAAGCAGAATTTTCATGACAATTTATATTTTTCTAGTTGTTTAGATCTGATTTCATCTGTATGAAAATTATTTTGTAATTGTGTTCATATACTTCTTGGGTTTGTCTTGGCAGGTAGACCATCAACTATTTTATTTTATTTACAATAATTTTAAATGGATTTTCTCTTTCTATCTCTTGCTGATGTGCTTTGTCAGTAATATAGAGAAATTCTGATGATTTGTATAGTTTATTATATTGTGCAACTTTGCTAAAGCTGTGA
This sequence comes from Antechinus flavipes, assembly GCF_016432865.1. Lineage (NCBI taxonomy): Eukaryota > Metazoa > Chordata > Mammalia > Dasyuromorphia > Dasyuridae > Antechinus > Antechinus flavipes. The sequence goes on along the minus strand of NC_067399.1, from coordinate 303,454,655 downwards.
CTAGTTTCCAGTACTTTACTGGATGATTTTCTAAGATTCTCTAATATATCATCATATCATCTGCAAAGAATGATAGTTTTATTTTCTCATTACCTATTCTAATTCCTTTAATTTATTTTTCTTTTCTTATTGATAAAGCCAGAATTTCTAGTATAATGTTGAATAATAATGGTGATAATAGGCTGATATGGGAATGAGTTCAGCTTCTCTCCATTACAAATAATGCTTGCTATACATTTTAGATAGATACTGCTTATTATTTTAAGGAAAGCTCCCTTTATCCTTATGTTCTCTAGTATTTTAATAGGAATGAGTGCTGTATTTTGTCAAAAGCTTTTTCTGCACTTATTGAGATTATCATGTGATTTCAATCATCACACATTCCTGCTGTTATTGTAAACAGTGTATTCCTGATTCTACTTATTTGGCTCAGCATCAGTTCATGTAACTCTTTCCAGGCTTTTCTAAAATCAGCTTGTTCATCATTTTTTATAGAAAAATAATATTCCATTATCTTCATATATCACAACTTATTCAGTCATTGCTCAATTGATGGGCATCTATGCATTTTCCAATTCTTTGCTAACACCAAATGAGTTGCTACAAACATTTTTGCACCTGTGAATCCTTCTCCCTCTTTTTTTGATTTCTTTGGGATACAGACATAGCAGGTCCTCCACTTTCTTTCATGTTTCTCCTCCTACTTCCTTATAGGATAAGATAAATTTCTGTACCCAATTTAGTGAATATGTTATTCTCTGTCTGAGCCAAAATTAATAAGAATAAGTTTCAAACAAGGTGCATCCCCCTCCTTCTTTCCCCCATTGTAATAATTCTTTTGTGCTCCTTCATATGATCTAATTTGTTCCATTAAATCTCCTCTTTCTGCTTTTCCAGTACAATCCTTTTCCCACCCCTTAATGTCTTTTTCTTTGATATCATCATATCAGAGTCTATTCATATATACACCCTCCATCTATGTATATCTCTTCTATCTGCCTCAATAAAATATATGTCTAAAGAATTACAGATATCATTTTCCCATCTAAGAATGTAACAGTTTAAGCTTTAAATTTATCTTTCTATGCTTCTCTTGAGTTCTGTTTCTGAAGATCAAATTTTCATATTACTTGTGTTTTTTTTTCTTTTTTTATTATAGTAAGTTTATTTATTTTTAATACACTTTGCTTTACAAATCACATTGGGAGAGATAAATCAGGGCAAATGGAGAAAGCCATGGGAAATTTTTTTTTAAAAAGAAAAAAGAAGTAAGTGAACAAAGCATGTATTGATTTACATTCAATCTCCTTAATCTTTTTCTGGATGCAAGTGGCATTTTCTGTGTAAAGTCTTTGGGGATTGCTTTGCATAACTGAAGTACTGAGAACCAAGCCTTTCATAGTTGATCATCACACATTCTTGCTGCTGATGTGTATATTGCATTCCTGGTTCTGCTTGTTTCACTCAACATAAGTTCATACAAATCTTTCCAGACTTTCTATAATCAGCTTATTCACTTTTAAAGAACAATAATTTTCCATTACCTTCATGTATTACAACATGTTCAGCCATTGCCAATTGATGGGCATCACTCATTTTCCAAAACTTTGTTACCATAAAAAGAGCTGCTACAAACATTTTTGCATATGTGGGTCCTTTTCCCTCCTTTATGATTTCCTTGAAATGCACACCCAGTAATGACACTTCTGAGTCAAAGGTTATGCACAGTTTGATAGCCTTTTGGGCATAGTTCCAAATTTCTCTCCTGAATGGGTGGATCCATTCACAGTTGCACCAGCAAAACATTCGTCCCAGTTTTCCCACATCCCCACCAAATTTATCATTATCCTTTTCCATCATCTTAGCCAATCTGAGAGGTGCGAGGTGGTACTTCAGTGTCATTTTCTCATTTCTTTTCTCATTTTTTTCTTCTACTTCTCTTATATCCCTTTTAGACTATTTTATGAGCCCTTCCTAGAAACTTCTTTCGACTTGAAACCAATTTATACTATCCTTTGAGATTTCCTCTATGTACATTTTATCCTCATCTGAGTTGGTGTTTTGGTCTTCCCTGTTACTGTAGTAGCTTTCTATGGTTAAGGTTCTTTTCTGTTTATTGCTGATTTCTTCTCCTTTCCTCTTTTTTTGATGTTTAAGATCAAGGATTGCTCCTAGGGCACAGGGGGTGCTTTACCAAGCTTCTTTTGCAACTCTGAGCCTTGACTTTGAGCATAGGGACCTCTTGAGATGGGTGTATTGTTCACAGTGAGGGGTAATCTTACCTCCTCTCTTCAGCAGGTTTTCCAGTCTGAAAATTTGCCTTCTGAGCTGGAATTATAGGCTGCCCCACTGTTCTGCTTTACAACTGAAACAAACCTGAAAGTCTCAGTTGCTGATCTTTTGTGATTAAGACCTTCTCACTAACTTTCCTGGACAATCTGAGCTGGGCTGAACCCCACTTTACCCCAGTGAGATTACCTTTTTTGAAGTCTATCTTGAGCTGGAGGGTAGTTTTATTCCATTAGACTCTGTTCAGAGACTTGGTTTCATGAGGTTTTAGAGGAAAACTGGTAAAACTCAAATAACTTCTTAATTTTACTTGTTTAATTAGAAGATATGAACACAGTAGATTAAGGAACTCCTTCTTATAATAGAATATTTCAGCAACAAATTGGGATATAATAGTATTCAGGAAAAATTAGCAAATCTGATGTGAAGACTGCTGAGCCCTTTTAAAAGCTGCATTCAATTGAACATGTTTAATCTATATTGGATTGCTAGCTGTCTAAAAGAGAGGGGAGGGCTCTGGGAGGGGTTTACCTCTCTTGGAACACAAGATATTGCAAAGGTGAATGTTAAAAACTATCTTTGTATGTATTTGACAAAATGAAAAGTTATTTTTAAAAAATTTAAAAGCCCAATGGGGAGGGGGGGCAAATACTGCTTTCCACCTTTTGTTTCCATTGGATCCACCCAACTCTCATCTGTGTCTGTAAGAAACTGTAGCATGTACAACAGTCACACCCTTGTAAACCATTTCAGCAGAGATGCTAAACCAAATTGAGGTTAACTGAGGGTTCTCAAACCTGTTGGTAAATTAAGGGATCATTAATCCTAGGCATATGAAGACTTTTTTGGTGGAACCTGTGGGTGAGATCTGTTAGTTCTAATGATCATGAGGGCAGATAAAAAAGATCCTGTGGAGCTTTTAGAGTTTGATTAGACATCAAAAATACCAAGATCATCTATTGTTTCCTGAGCCATTACCACTAATCTTAACTTTTATCTTACCATTGAGCTCCAATAACTCTGGAAGACAGAGTGAAGTTGAAAACTTAATACAACTCTGGTTCATTAGATGCAATTAATTGACAAGCCAAAAAACAACACCTGTACCATTTTTATCATTTTTAGTTACTCAAAAGTCCTATAACAACAGACAAAAATGAAAGAACAATTGCAGATATACTGGGAACTATAGTCACCACTCTGCACATAAGCAGGCTAGGCCATGGGGTCATCTTCTTACTTGACTGCATAGATATATCGACTCTCAATGGCAACATTTTATGGTTAAAATATTTATTCACATAGCACTTTTTAATTTGTTCAAAGTGTTTCTTTTTTATAAATTGTATACTTTGCTCCTAATAAACAAACATGAAAGAATTATTATCTGCATTGGATATGGTCCCTGTATTCCCTCATATTTCAAAAGTGTTATGATTCTGTTAATGAAATTAAAGAAGTAGGTATTCAACTAGAATTTATTAAACATTACTATGTGCCAAGCATTGTACTAGGTTCTGGAAATATAAAAACAAATACAAAGAATCAGGAAGATTACAGTTTATTAGGGGAGACCACAAATATGAATACAAATAGATCATAAATGGAAAACAAAGGCAAAATAATTAATAGGATGATGACAGTTTATAGTGGAATCAGAAAAAGGTTTTCTAAAAAAATTGGTGCATGACCTGCATATTGATAGAAGTGAAGGATACTCTGTAAGGGAGTGGTGAAAAGGCACAACATCTTAAGTATGAGAAATGATTTGTGCAAAATCACAGAGAAAAATGATAATTTAGCATTTGAAGAACACAGAGAAGACCATTATGTTTGGACTGAAGAGTGTGAGAAAGAGGGAAATATGTGATGAGTCTGAAATGATGGCCTGGGAGCAAATTATGAAGGAATTCAATGCTAAACAGAGAAGGTGATATTTTATATTTTAAACTACAGACAATAACATGCCAATAGAGTTTGTTGAATAGTTTAGTGATATGGTCAGATATGAGCTTCAGGAAAACTACTTTTGCAGTTGTGTGGAGGATAGATTGAATTGTAAAAAGACTTGAGGCAGAGAAACCAATTATAAAGCTATTCCAGTAGTCCAGGAAAGAGGTGATAACAGCTTGAACTAAAGTGATGCTTATGAGTAGAAGAAGCTTTAGATTAAAAAGATACTGTGAAGGTAAAAATGACAAGATCAGTAAACTGTATAGAGCTATGGGATGAAGAAGAACAAAGAATCAAAGATAATACTGAAGTTACAAATCTAGAAGACTGGAAAAATATTTATGCTCTTTATAAAAATAAGAAAGTAAGGTAGAGGGATAAATATTTTATATATATATTATTTGGGGAAATAAAGAATCCTGTTTCACATATATTATGTTGATGACACTACAAGATATGCTGTTTGAAATTTGCAATAAACAATTTTTGATGCGGAATTGGAGTTCAGGAGAAATAATAGGGCTGGGTATATAGATATTGGAGTCATTTGAATAGAGATCATAATTAAAGTTAATAAAATGGCAAAAGATGATACATTCACATTTAAGGGTAGGATATGTTGGTGAGAAAACAAAGGAGATTGAGGAGGAGTTGTCAGACCTATAGGAAGAGAATACGTTCACAAAAGTTCAAAGAAGAAGTGTCCAGAAGGAAGAAGCATTAAATTGTGCCAAATGTTTCAGCTAAGTCAAGAAAGATGTGAACTATTCAGTAGATTTCATAATTAAGAGTCATTTTAAATATGTGCTAAGGTCAATAGCAAAATTGCAAAAGAATTGACAAAAGAATTAAAAGAAAGAAAGTAAAACAAAGTGTAACTACATTGTTCTAGGAAAGGGAGGCTATATAGGGTTGTGATTTTTTAAAGACAGGAGCTTCTTTTTGGAGAAGTTAATACAATTTCCTTTTGCCTTTGTCTAACATCTAGAGATGATAGAATCTGACACAACAAATGTAAAAATTTAACCAGAATAACTAATAACCTTTATGCAATGTAAAATTCTATATATTGGTCCTAGATGTATTATTCTACTAGTCTGCAATTTCCTTTCCCTCTTTTTCCATTTTAATCCATGATGTCTTATCAACTCTCCAGCAAAGGAGTTACTATTTTTTCATCTTGTATTATTGTCTTGATAAGTTATTGTCTCTTTTATATTGACAATACTTCTCAATTATTTTTTCAAAGAACTTGGTACATTAGTCTTTTTCTCCTCAATTATATAGCCACTGTAGTAATTCAGGTTCTCACCACATCTTGCTGAGACTATTTTCATAGTCTCCTAATTGAGCTCAACTTCTGGGTTCTTTCTTTTCCAGAACCAAACAAACAACAACAACAACAACAACAACAAAAATAACCAAAAAACTCACATAAAACCCAAACCAAAAACTATCTAAAGCATTTGGCTAACAATAGCACTCCCTTTCCAAGAGTCATCAATGGCTGCCTAATTTATCTATGGTGAAATATCAATTTGTCAGCTTGGCATTGAAAGTACTTTACCATTTATCTTTAGCCTTTCTTTCCAGCCTTGTTCTTCATTATTACTACCCTTTAAGAAGTGTACATTCCATCTAAACTGACTTACATGTTACTTCCTGAATTTGGTATTTTGTTTCCTTATCTTTATCACCTATCTCTGGAGTATACTCTTGCATCGTTTTCATCTCTTAAAATCATTACCATCTTTTAGGTATAATTCCATGTGTTTTTCATGTGGGAAATCTTTCCCAGTTCTCCTAGCTTTAATGTTCTCACTTCCCTCTAAATTACCATAGATATGCTTCTTTGCTCTGTGAATCCACTTCATAAAAAGTAAGATCGATGAGGGCAGGGATTTTTTTTTTTTTTTGTATATTCTGATCAGCTAGCTCAGTGCCATGCATATGCCAGTGCTTACTAAATGCTTTTTGGATTATATGAGACTGAATGAATTCATGCATTCATTCAAAATATTAGACTTGAGAGCTGAAACAAATGTCAAACTTCATGCAGTCCAACATCCTAATTTAATGGATGGAAAAAATGAGGAAAATGAGTTATCCAAAATCACATAGTACACTAACTAAAGTGGGATTTGAATTTAAGTCCTTGATTTCAATATCCAGTGATCTTTTCAATTGCTATGTTCTTTCATTCAACATTAAAAAAAAAAAGAAACATGAAGTGTATAAGAAGTTTTGGTACCAGGAGGTATTCATACTAAATAAAACAATCTGTATTCATAGTCTACTATGATATTACATACAAACACTATCAAGTATAATATATAATATGATAAAAACTTAAATGGTACACATTGTTTTTTGGTTTCCTAAGTGGAAATAAAAGAAAGATAATTTCCAACTAGTGAGAAGAATAAAAAAAATTAAAGCAGATGATATTTGAGCTTGATTGGGTAGAATTTCAATCGACTTAGAAGAAAATAGGAGGGTATTCTAGACATAGCAAGGAAACTGAGTAAACAAAGAAAGTGGTGAGAAGACAGGTTTTGTATGAGTTATCGTGAAAACTTAATGTGTGTGAAGTTTAAATTGTAGTATGAAATGTGAATGGAATGTAAAATTGTTGCAAGATTTTGGAAGGATTGAAATATTTTAGTGGATTTTATGCAATGGTCAAGATTAGACTTGGAAGGGCTTTAAGGAGAAGAGTTACATGTCTAAAATTACATATAAAAATTAATATGATAGTGATGTTGAAAGTTTTGTAGGAGTAGGGTAAGGGGAATAGTGGATGTGAGAATATCTAATAAGAAACTAAAATATTTCAGTTCAGTATTAAAGAAGATTTGTAGTAGAGTGATGACGATGGCAGTAGATAAAAAAGAGTGGAAATAAGAGATGCTTTGGAAGTAGAATTGGTAACACTTGTATGGGAAATCAGGGAAGAGAAAAATTAAAGATTAATGCCAAGTCTATGGGAGCCTAAGTGAATGGTGGTGCCATAGATCAAATTAAGGGAGTGAGAAGGAATAGTTTATATACTAGTAAGATCATAATAGAAGCCCGAAACTTCCTCATGGCAAAACATTCATCATGAACAAAATGATTTGCTTTGAACTAACAGTAAGCAATTTACTCTGAAGTTCATTAATTCATATAAAACAAAGTAGAGCTTATGTCTTTTCTCTTTCAAGACTTCTTCTCATTTTGTCTGGAGATTCTTCTAGCCTTCATAGTAGCACCATTAAGATCATAGATTTAATGATGAAAAAATCATGAAGTCCAATCTCAGATTAAAGTCAAGGAAAGTTGAATTCAGGCAAAGTAAGTGACTGTTCAATTTCATATAGGTAATAAATGATAGTCAAAGTTTGAATCTCTATTCTCTGACTAAATTCTGTATATAACAAAACCACACTTTACCTCCTAATCCTATGGCACTTTAAAGTTCACACACTGCTTGCCTTATAATATTCTTGTTATGTAATTAAGACAAATAAAATCTTCATTGTATGCAGGAGGAAACTAAGGTTCAGAGACACATGATACATCTAAGGTCAACCATTAAATAACTAATTTTTAAATAGGGATTTAAAATTTAGAAAATAGTTTCTACAACAGAGAGGGGACTTGAATTGCCTAGGAAAATGTAACTTGTGGTATAGGTCTCTTAATACCAAACTCAGTAAACTTTACATTGAATAAAATGAGACAGGAGACTGAGGATAGATATTAAGATTGAATTCTCTCTTGATGCATGTAAATATTCATATCGTTTGCCTCTTATTTAATATTACAATAAAAATAATAGGTTAATATCTAACAACTGTTGTTGTTTTCATTCCATTTAGGTCTGTGAAATCTGCAGTAGGAATTCCACAATACTCAATCATCTCTGAGGTTTCCACTAAAGTGTGTGTCTGTGACGATTTAGATGTACATTATCATCAGTTTATTAATCCCCATTTCTTTGGACAGGGAAGACTAAAAAAAGAGGAAAGGGGCTGTAAAAGAAAAACAAGAAAAAGGAGGAAGAAAGAAAAAGAGAAGGAAAGGAAGAGGAAGGGAAAGGAAAAGGAAAAAAAAATGGGGAAAGGAAGAGATAATGGTTGAAAGATACAGAGCAAAAGCTTCCTGCTACCTCCAGGGTAGAGGAGAGGAAGTGTTCAGTGACCAATGGATGAAGGTAACCAGGTAGCAAGTTCTTCCATCTGCCAATCAGGATATTAGGCATATTATTCAGTTTAATAATATGTGTTTCTTTGAAAGTTGTGTAATGTTAAAGAGACTTAAAAGCTTTTCATGCTCAGAATGACTACATAAGAAGCAAGAAGAGTTCAAAGTTGGACAAAAGCAAAGTTCACAAGGTAATTATTTCCTTCCCCAAACTCCAAAGAATACTAATTCAGTGAGCAAGTAGTCAAAACACACTGGACTAATTCTATATTGCTTAGCTTATAATTTTCTTTCTCTCTTGCTTTTTTTGCTACATTCTTTTCTAGTTTTTCCTGGTTTCTGACAAAGCTCTATTGTCTATATCAGCACTCTAATATATCATGAATCACTACCAAAGATAGAATTTGAGGTCAAACTTCTAGCTTTTAGCTTTAATCAGCAATAAGGGGATTTTAATATAATGTGAAAATTACTGAATATTGTGATTTTTAGCATGAACTTATTTTGTCAATACTTCACTTTCCCCTCATTGCTTCTCTTTATTAATAGTACTATATCAAGCTATTATACATGTTTTCAAATCTTTTGAAATTAATAAACCAACTTTAAAATTAATTAATTTTAATTAGAAATTTTGAAAGCATTTTACCCTTCTGTGAAGAATACAGGAAATGGCCTTTGGTTTTATCCAAATTAGTCTTGTAATTATATACATATGTGTGTGTGTGTGTGTGCATATATGCATATATATGTATGTGTATATACAAACATATACATATATATACATATATATTCTTTACATATAAAAAATGAGACAAGAAACTAAAAGAGTAGATTTTTTTAAAGTTCCATCACTTTGACCTTTTCCCCCCAAGAGGATCATTCCTTCTCAGAAGCTTAAACATATCTCTGTTTATCAATGTGTGATGATTTAATCTCCAGAGCCCAAAGGAAATTCAGACAACTTTTCAAGTCTGAAGAGTTTCTCAATCTCAGGATAGGAATTTACACTCCAGAAATGACCAATGGTCCATCCAGTCTAGCATCCTGCTTCCCACTGTGTCTAATGACGATGTTTTAGAGGAAATCATAAACTCACCATGATGCACCTAATTGCGAAATACAGCACCACCAAGAAAACTTCTTCCTGACCCTGGTAACTGGTTAACTTATCCCCTGGAGCCAGAGGCTTGATTACCACTTATCTTGAAATTTGCATTATAGAGCAAATCCATCCTTAGAAAATGCTATTAAATTTCTTATAAGCACTTAATCTTTAATTGAATCTTATTAACCTTTTCTGATTAACAATTAATAATATAGTGAACCAGTTATCACATGCTTACATTTAATATTGCTTAAAAACATCTATCCAGGTTTATATAAGACAGTGATGTATCCACATTATGTTTTTTTTATTAGTTTAGTTTAGTTATATACATATACATATATACATATATATGTATGTGTGTATATATATATATATCTTTGAAAGAAGAAAGGGAAATGTGATCCTCTGGAAGATATAACAAATAAACTACTCTGTAACTAAGAATAAAATTTGTATTTTTGTTAAATTACAAGGAAAAAAATAATTCACGACTTGTGAATTTTGCCAATGTATCACATATATTTTATTGAAACTTTAGAATATTTTATATGCCTACTAGGGGGATGTTAATTTGTAGTGAGATTATATTAATAATAAATATTTTAATATGACCTTGCTAAGAAAATACTAACAATATCTTAACAGTTTTACAAGATGCTATGGAAGAGAATTTTATTTTCCTGACAACAGTTCTGCAAATGACTTCATGAACTGTGTGTGACAATGTTAAATTGTTCACAGGATGATTCTAAGTAAACAACCCAAAGCTCCATTACCAAGCACTATATAAATACACTGTCATTGTTCATTCAATTGCTGAATGTGGTGGACAGGGTCAGAATCTGGTATTAAGGGTACTTTGCTTAGGGGCACAGATGATATAAGAAAATGGTATTTTGGTTTACCAATTAGAATAATCATAGATCTCTAATGTAAGGCACTTTGTAGGACATGCAATTCAGTGCCTCCATTCTATTTCTGAGAAACCTGAGGCCTGGGAAATTATTTGACTTGCTCAAGATCATGAAGGTATCAGGCTAAGAAGCAGGATAATAACATAGGTTGTTTGATTCCAGAGCTAATTAGGCTCTTTCCACTATAGCTTGAACATATGCAGGGATGATTAGAAGAAAGACTTATGGCATATATGCCTTTCTAAATATAGCAATAAGAAGATGACATTAATAAAGATTAAACTATATCTGTATAAAAGCAACACAATCAGAATGACAGATTCACAGAACTTTAATGGACCTTACTATACATCTGACCATAAAATCACCAACTACAGGTCATCTAACCTTTGCTTAAAGACCCCCTAATGAGGGGAAAAACCACCTTCTGAGGCAGTCCATTATAACATATATATAGCTTTAATTGTTAGGAAACTTTTCTCTATATAAAGCATTTTTACTATTTTTTTACTATTTTTACTACTGTAACTTCTACCTATTTTTCCATAAGTTCCCTTTTAATAAATAAAACACTTGATTCTCCAGGGAGAAGAACTGATATACAAAAATACAGTGAATATCCTTGTGAATTGGTAAAGAACACCCTAAATATTGGTACAACATGTTTTCATTTATGCATTTATTTCTCTTTTCTTCTCCCCTCTTCTTTCTCTCTCTCTCTCTCTCTTCCCTGTCTCTATCTCTGTCTCTCTGTCTCTTTCTCCCCCATCTATGTAGTATATATTAATAGACACACACACACAAACATGGATCCACACAACATAAGCTTTTTAAGTGCAGAGGAGGAGTCATTTTTGTCTATCCTGAATATCTAGTACAGTATCTGGAATACAATAGATATTTAATAAATACTTATTTATTGGGGCAGGTAATTCAGTGGATACCTCAGACACTTAAACTCTTATCAGTTTCCTCATCTGTAAGATGAGCATGGAAATAGCACCTATCTATCAGTATGGTTATAAAGATCAAATAAATAACAATTACAAAATACTTAGCTCAGTGCCTGATACACATTGTTTTGTAAATATTAGCTATTATAATGATGATGATATGAAGATCTGAGCATCTCTTTTCCTTGTAAATTCATGCTCTTGAAAACATTTGGGGAAAAATGCTTTGTGAATGATTCTATTTTCAATATTTAATTTACTAGAGGAAAATATATTTGAATGAACTATTTCATTTCTCTGTTGTGTATTCTTCATATCTTCCTCTATTGTGTATTCTTCATATCTTCCTCTAATTAAATAATTATGGAAAATACTTTAAAAGATTTAGTAGTAAGATGCTTTTTGTCTACCTTCTACTGTCTCTAGATATCTTTGTCTATTTTTCATATTTGGGAGAGTAAATGGATCACAAGAAAACTCTTCCCAGGTTCTTGATATGTTCACAGGGGTCCTCCTTATTCTATTGTTTCTCTTTCCCACTTAACCATTTTACAAGGTCTGTACTAAGGTCTGACAAAAAAAAAAAAAAAAAAAAAAAAAAGGATGGATTTTACCAGTGATATCTTTTCTATAGGTTAGTTGGGGAATAAGCTTTTCCTTTATTCTACTATTATATTTCCTTCATGACATAGGCTAATTCAGGATTTATAGTACTTAAATAGGGCTTAAAACTAGATGGTTGAGTAGATAGGCAATGGAACTGGAATCCGAAAAATCTTAATTCAGATCCAATTGCAGACTCTTGATAGCTGTGTGGCCCTGGACAAGTCACTTGTCACTTTGTTTCTTTTTGCTTGGTTTCCTCATATGTAAATTGGGGATAATCATAATACTTATCTCACAATGATATTGTGAAGATAAATGACATATCATATATATGTGTATATATATTTTAGTAACCCTTAAAATATTATATAATTCCTTTACAATGCTCAACAAAACTTGTTGTTTGAAGCAGTTGTGTTTTTATCAATATTATAAGATGAGAATGGTCATTTTGTTACTTGAAAAGTATTCTGAAAACCTCATAGATTATATATCATACATATTTAGAAATTAAAAACTAGAAGAGGATCCAGAAAATTCTTCATTCTTAAAATATTATACTACATTTATTTTTAATAAATTTTTGGTTCCAAATTTTCTTTCCACTCCTTGCTCTACCCATTAAGAAAGAAAGCATTCTACACTATCCATTCAACCTATGGAGCCAAATAAAACATATTTTCATATTGGCTAAGTTGTAGAAAAAGAATGGAAAAAATACATTTTAATCTGCACTCAGAATTTCATCAGTTCTTCAGTGAATTCCTGATGAATTCTTTAGAATTGTCATGGATCATCTTCTTGATCAGAGTTTCTGAATCTTTCACAGTTAATTGTCATTACAATATTGCTATTCTTATATATAATATTCTCCAAGTTTTGCTGAATTCACTGTTTATAGTTGATATTAAGTTAATATTAGTTAATATTAAGGTCAAATACCCATTTTAAATGTATTATGGAATGTTGTATTGTGGAAATAAATCTATTTTCTTCCAGGATGCTTTCTACTTTTGACAGTAGTTCTTCTCTATCTATCTATCTACCTATTTATAATTTATTTAAATCAAGGATCTGCCTTCTTACTCTTATCCCAACTTCCTCTGTATCCCATTTAAGAACACAAGAAAAACATGCATAATCAATCACAATACATTTCCACATTGACTATGACAACAAAGTATCTTAATCTGCATAGTGTGTCCTTTTCCTTTCTATTAAGAGATGTGTTGGTAACATATTTCATCATTAATCCTCAGGAATCCTGTTTAATCATTATATTATAAAAGTCCAGAATAATTCTGTTCCATCACATTTATATACCAGAACTTGTTCCATTCATTTTTCTATTTATAGTCACCCTCCTAGATTCCCATTCTTTTTTTATTTCAAAAAGAGTTATATTTTTGTGCATTCTTAGAGTTTCTTTTGCTTAAGACTAATCCCTCCCTTAAACTCTCCTATCTCTAATTCTTTTTCTCCCTTTTCTTCTCTTTCCCTCTGATTTTCCTATTGAATTGTATCTAATTCTCTGTGCATATATGTATTATTTTTCTTTTGACCATTTCAGATGAAAGTGAGGTTCAAGTGTCAGCTATACTTCTTACTCTCTCCTACTTATATGTATAAGTGTATAACTGTTCATCCTCTTTATATGAACTGATTTTCCCTAAAATTCCTTTACATTCTCCTCAATCCCACATCAAGGTCCATATTCTACTTCCATCCATCTCTTTACATTTTTTTTTCTTAAGATCACTGGACTCCCTCTATTAAACCTAATAATTATAGGGTTCAGAGATGACACATACACTATCTCCTCTTATTTGAATATAACCAGTTAATCTTATTTTATGCATCTTATATTCTTTATCATAGTTTATTTAGATTTCTCTTTTTATACTTCTCTTTACTCCTGTATTTTAACTTCAAAGTTTTTCTGGCACAATCATTTTCTCATCCGCAATATTTTACCATCTTGTTCTAAAAATCTTAGTATATTTTCTTTTTATATTTCTTGAAATAGGATGTCCAGGTTCTTTTATTAGTTAATGTGTTCATGTAGTCTAATGCTTTTAAAAGTTTTTCTCCTTAATCTGTTTTTTAGGTCAAGTTGTTCTTTGTGAGATAGTTTATGTTTTCTTCCAGTTTTTTCAGACTTTGGGCTTTGTTTTAATATTTCTTGTTGCTTTGTAAAGTTATTGATTTCTATTTGGCATGATAAAAATTTTCAAGTTCTTTCCTTATGCAAAACTTTATAGCACTTGCACCAAGTTCTTATTTCCCTTCCTGATTCTTTCTTCCACATCTCTCATTTCTACTTTTTTTCCCCTTCAAGCACTCTCATTACATTTATACAAACTTTTTTTTTTTAACTTTTGTTTCATCTCTTCCAGGAATCCTACAGTTTGTGCCCTAGTTGTATTTTTCTGAGCTTTGCTTGTAAGTGATTTGGAGGCATTCTCTTTGTCTTCATTTGTGTCTTTAGCATACTTGATGCCATAATATTTCACTGTTGTATGATTCTTTCTCTGCTTGATAATTATTACAATCTAGTTCCTGACTTTGGACTTGATGCTAGGAATACATTCTGTCAAATTTCTGGAGGAAAGGTCTGGATGGATCATTGTATCTGTATAGTATATATTTCCTGTGATGAGACAAAACAAACCTTTATCCAATGACTCATGAGTGCCTAATTTTGTCCCAAAATTTAAAATGAATAAAGAGCATATTGGGATTAGAATTGTCCTTACAAGTAGCAACAAAGCATCTATTCCATTAATTTTGGGGATATTGTGTTCCACAAATATACATAGAATTAATGGGAACAAACAAATGTATTCAACATATATGGATTAGACACACAGCGTGGAGAACACGTGATCAAAGTATAGACATAGAGAGTCAAAAGATGCTTCCTATATTACAGTCACTGATATCTTCTACTTCAGTGTTTTCATTTTATTGGTCTCATTGACATATGCTGAATGAGCCTCATCCATGCTGGTTTTACAGTCTCCAGTCATCACTGATTCACATTGATCTCTGCCAGGGGCTACTTTAATATAGTTTTCATCACTTCTAACTTCTGGCTAAGGTAAAATCCTTGGATATTTCTTCCTCAAGAAAGAACAAGCACTGCTGTGCTTTCTTGCCTTTAAGCTAAGCATATATTTTTTCCAGCTTTTTTTTTTTAAAGATTGGGGAGAAAGGGGAGAAACACTTGCCCTAGGATTATCAGAAAGTTTTCCTTTCCATGTTTTCCTCATAGTCTTGGCTACTACTGAGGTTTGTCATTTTCTTCCAGGAAAAGTCAGTCCCTCCTGTTAAGTTCCATAGAATAAAGGACATAGAGGGTTTTTTTAGCTACCTAAACCAACTTTAACATATTTCTTTTGTATCTCTTCTCCTCATAAGGGGATTTATGTTATAGTTTATGGTGACTATTCCATATAATTATAATTTTTGTCTATGAATTTCAGACTATAAAATTGATCACATTATTTACCAATAAGAATCAAACAACACTGGCATTAACGATCTTAAGTCTCTCCCTTCTCCTATCAAACTAGGTGGCAAGGATTTTGCTGACATTTCTGCTACCATTTTTGCCTACCACATACCATTCAAAGTCTGAAGAGGCTTTGCCTCATGAATTTATGTCTTAATAATGAAATGAATTGTTTTATCGTCACATCAATTTATGGCTATAGGACATGTTCATTAAGAAAAATACCTAAGAAGTTTCTGAATCTTAAATAATGAGATGATTTGTCCAACTCAAAGCCAGGGACCTTTGGATCTCATGTAGCAGCTACTGTTCAGCTGTGAGCTTGTAAAGGTTTTTGGAAATTATCAGAATTAAAAAAATACATTACAAGTGTCAATCAGATTCACCAAGAGGAGAGCACTAATACAAACAGTTCCATTTAGTCTCTAAGTGAGATTTGCAAGAGGCAGAATGCCAAGTTCTCTTTCCTATACACTCTGTTTATATAATCAGATACTTATCTGTGTATTTGAATGGGACAGTGGCCATTGACAAGCTGTCTGTAGGAGTCTGCCAAGAAAGATGTTTTTATTAATGAATTACCAAGGACAATCTCCTCAATGATCAGAACTGAGCATGAAACCATTCTCTTGGGCTACTTTCTCAGAGTAGTATAGGCACCAGATGAGGTGCCTCATCACAGTGTGAGTTCTTTGTTTTATTATCGGTTCTCTAATTTTTTTAATGCTGCTGATTAGTTTCATTTGTACACTGAGACAAATGATGGACATTATAAATCACTGAACCACATGTGAGCAAGACTAAGATGTGCTGGAATTTCAATCAATGGTTTGGAAGGAAAAACATCATCAGAATATGAATACTATGTATATCTTTTTTTTCCTTTTTATGCTATTTTTTTTCTTTTTTTTTCTCTAATGAATCTTTAATCCCTGATATGTTTGTTTTGTTCTGTTTTATGATATTGAGGCTGGAGGATGTGTAATTAACAGTGGCAATATGGTACACTGGAAAGAGCATGAGGTCTGAAGGTAGGGAAACTGAATTTTCATTTCACTCATGTCCTTAATAGTTTTAGTTTCACTATGTCCATAGTGGTGATCAGCCCTCCAAGTCACTTAACATTGTGGCCCTTGGTTTTCAAAGATATATAATATATAAATCTTGGACTAGATAAGCTCTATAATTCTTTCTGCCTCTGAAATAAAATAGCTACTCTTTTTTCTCTGAAAATTCTGTGTGTTTTTGTATGATAAGATAATATCATACAAAACTTAAGCTAATTATAACAGAAAAAAGGAAATAAAAAATTAAATTCAGTTTTTTTTTTCACAAGACAATTGGGGTTAAATGATTTGCCCTTGGTCACACAGCTAGTAAGTGTTGTGTCAGAGGTCATTTTTGAACTCAGGTGCTTCTGACCTCAGGACCAGTACTGTATCTACTGTGCCATCTACCTGCCCCCAAATTAATTTTTTCAACTTGTTCTCCTCTTCAATCTAACTCAATTCAGCATTTGAGAAATTAAAAATCTTATGATGGATTAATGGTAAATATTGTTTTGATACTCTTTCCCTTTTCAGAGGGAATGTTGAAGATTTAGAGCTAAATTTCCATTTAAAATTACTGTAGACAAAATAAAATACTTGGGTGATTACCTGCAAAGACAAACCCAAGAAGTATATGAACACAATTACAAAATACTTTTCATACAAATAAAGTCAGAATAAATAATTGAAAGAATGTCAATTGTTCATAGATAGGTCAAACTAATACAATAAAAGTGACATTTTGCCTAAATTGGTCTACTTGTTCAGTGCCCATACTGAAAAAACAAAATATTATTTTATAGAACTAGAAAAAATAAAACAAATTTCATCCAGAAGAACAAAAGGTCAAGAATATCAAGGGAATTATTGAAAAAAAAATACAAAGCATGGTAGCTTAGCAGTACCAAACTTAAAATTATATCATAAAACACCAGTCATCAAAAACATTTGGTCCTGACTAAGAAATAGAGTGGTCGAACAATAGAATACATTAGATACACATGACACCAAAAGCAAGGTCTATAATAATCTAGTATTTGATAACCTCCCAAACTCCAACTTCTGGAATAAGAACATGACAGACATAGCTGGGAAAACTAGAAAATAATATGTCAGAAACTTGACATAGACCTACATCTCACACTTTATACTAAAATAAGGTCAAAATGGGTACATGATTTGGGCATAAAGGATACCATAAAGAAATTAGGAAAGAACAAGAGATAATTTATCTATCAGATCTTTGAAGAAGGGAGGAATTTATGACCAAAGAACTAGAAAATATTATGAAAGGCAAAATGGACAACTTTGATTACATTACATTAAAATGGTTTTGAATGAACAAAACCAACAGAAACAAAAATAAAAGGGACATACAAAGTTAGGGAAAAAATCTTTTTTATCTCTTCCATGGTTTTTCCCTTTTGCTCTGATTTTTCTCTCCCAACATGATTAATAAAGCAATATGTATTAAAAACAAAATTACTACAATAAAAAGATAGATTTAAATATCCAGTCTTCTCTTTATTTGACATTTGTAGCAAAAGATACCTTGCTTTTCAGATACATGGATTTCAGCTATATTTATATTTATCTATGTATGTATATGTACACAGAGATGCATATAACATTTTATTCTGTAACTTTTCTTAGCTGTAGCATAAGTTTGCATTATTCAAATATCCTATCCTTAATCTTTTTCTTCCCTGCTTGATAACTTTGTTAAATTTAACCACTATGTGTCTAGGGCTTTAAAACACAGGGTTTTGTCTTCTGTTTATTCTTTTAATTGATGCTTTATATTTAGATTATCTGGACAGTTTTCTTGCTTTATTTTCTGCATTATAGTATCAATGCTTTTTTATTTATTATGCTCTTCTGAGAGACCTATTATTCTTAAGTCATGTCTACCCACTAGGTAGAACATTAAATAGAATTCCAGCCCTGAAGTTAGGAGGACTTCTCTTTCTAAGTTCAAATCTAGTCTCAGATACTTACTAGCTCTGTGACTCTGGGCAAGTCACTCACCCTTTTTGTTTGGTTCATTTATAAAACAAGCTGGAGAAGAAAATGATAAAGTGCTTCAGTATCTTTACCAGGAGAACACCAAAATGGGATTATGCAGATTTGGACAGGACTAAGTGCCTGAGGTTTCATTTATATTTATACTAATTCATTCTTTTGTTCATCTAAATTTCCTTTTGAACCATTTCATAGTTTATTGTTTTTTATAGCTTTCTTGGAAGTTCATGATATTTCACACTTCATCATGTATTGTTTTTCCTTTATCTTTTTAAAAGCTGTTTATTTTCAAAACATATGCACAGATAATTTTCAGCATTCACCCTTGCAAACCCTTTCCCCATTTTCCTTCCCTAGATGGCAAGTAATCGAATATATCTTAAACATGTGAAATTCTTCTATATGTATTTTCACAATTATTATGCTGCACAAGAAAAATCAGATTAAAAAAAAAAGAAAACAAGAACAAAAACAAAAATCAAGCAAACAATGACAAAAAAAGTGAAAATACTATGGTGTGATCCACATTCATTCCCCACAATCTTGCCTTTGGATGCAGATGGCTCTTTCCATCATAAGACTATTGGAACTGGCCCGAATCACCTTGCTGTTAAAAAAAAAAAAAGCCATATCTCTCAAAATTGATCATCATATATTCTTGTTGCTGTGTCCAATGTTCCCTTACTTCTTACTTCACTTAATATCAGTTCATTTAAGTCTTTCCAGACCTTTCTGAAATCTTCCTGCTTATTGTCTTATTAGAACAATAATATTTTATAACATCATATATACTCTGCAGAGGTCCTCAAACTATGGCCCATGAGCCATATGCAGCAGCTGAGGACAATTATCCCCCTCACCCAGGTCTATGAAGTTTCTTTATTTAAAGGCCCACAAAACAAAGTTTTTGTTTTTACTATAGTCCGGCCCTCCAACAGTCTGAGGAACAGTGAACTGGCCCCCTATTTAAAAAGTTTGAGGACCCCTGCCTTAGTGTATTCAGCCATTCTCCAACTGATGAGCATCCACTCAGTTTCCAGTTCCTTGCCACTACAAAAAATTTTTCCTTGCCTTTAATTTATTTAAAGCTTTATATTCTCTTTGAAATTTTATGATTCTTCCTTTCTAGTTTTAGGATTCTCTGTTGATTTATTTGGTACTGTTTTTGTCTTATATGATTTTTTGTCTTAAGTTGGTGTTTCAGCTTTTTGTTGTTGTTCATCATCCTTCACTTTTCGGATCATTATTCCCTTTGGCTGGTGGGTGTATTTCCTGAGACTATATGCAAGATGCCTCAGCCTTTTTTTTTCCCTTAGAAGGCATAGCATCTACTATCTTGGGTTACTTCCTCAAAAAGTCTTTTGGAAGACAATTCTTGCCCCAACTATGTTTATGTTTCCTTTTTTTTAAGCCATGCACAGTCATGTTAGTAGCTTCCCTATCCCTTCTTTTTGTTCTTCTGTCCACCTATTGTTTCTGAGTTGAGTAATTTCTCTCACTTTTTAAGGGGGAAGGGAAAAAAAAAAAAAGAAAGTTTTTCAAGTGAGGTATCTTTATCTTGTGGCTTCAATTTAGTTTAGGTTCAAGATTGAATTAGAAGCCAGAAATTTACCAGTCATTCTCCATTCTTCTTTATGTGACTGGGAAGAAAAGGTGGAAGAGGAGAGAAAGAGAAAGATTCTGGCAATAGAAGTTGGGAGAGGATGCCAAGTACAGGAACAAACCTGTGTATTTGTTTATTACTTGATTTAGTTTATGGAACATTGAAGAGGAAAGGCATTAAGTGAGCATTTTTCACATTAAATTTCTTAAGTGTTGAATTTTACTTTTTCAGGGTTATGTCCTTTTTTGTCCTTTGGGTTTAGCTGTAATTATTCCACATCCGGTTCATAATTTATTTTTTAGGAGAATTGGACAATTAAAAGTGCCAAGAGAAAGTAACAAATTAGTATCTTGTTGTTTATAGCAAGGCCCTTAATATCTATATGATTTTAGACAATACATTCATCTTTAATCTTTTCAGGACTTCCATTTCCTCATCTGTAATATAAAAGAGTTTGTAAGATGCTCTCTAAGGATCTTTTTAACACTAGTCTTTTATAAGACAAAATGATTCATTAAGTTTCAAGTAATAATCTTTAAATTGCAACATTTCTGGAAATCAGTTAACATATGCTGTGTGGAAAGATGTAGGATTAGAATGAGCTGAAGTTCTGAAAATCATTTCATTTGACTTCAGTAATATAGCCTTTGGGATTGTAAAATTTGACTTTCCTAAGATTTTTTAATAAGCACCTAATAATAGTAGACCTGGAGACCAAAATCAGTGTTCTAATTTCTTTTTAAAAATTAAGATTGATCCAAGATGTCAGAGTGAGAGGACTGAAGGGAGATAAGTGCTTCACTCAATTTGTACAATAAAACATGGAAGGAGAAAAGAAGGAAGGAAGGAAGGAAGGAAGGAAGAAAGGAAGGAAGGAAGGAATGGACAGAGAGAAGAAAGAGAGAGGAATGAATAAACAGAAACATCAAAGAGAAGAGAAGCAGTTTAAAACCCATACATATATACATGCATAGACATATACTCCATTCACACAGAAGAAAATCTCTCAATCTCTCCCCTGTGTCCTAAAAGGCAAATAGAGATATAATTAATAATATATAATAATTGAATTAATTCAAATAACAGACAAAAAAAGAAACTAAAAAAAACTAAACAATATATCATGGAGAGGGCTTTTTGGTGAATAAGTGACATATTTAAATTATTAAGCAAGAATTGGCAGTACTATTTTTACTATAGGACCATACAAAAGAGGAATATAAAGAAAGTATTAAGTCAGAAGAGGAAATTCAGCTTTTTTTTTTTTTTAATGGAAAACAAAAAACATCAGAAATTAGGAAAGGAAACTATCATGGACATGAAAAATTTCAAATATCCCATAGAAACAATAAAGAATAGACTTCAAATAGTGGAACATGTAATTATATACAATACAGAACAATTGAAAATATAGGTGTGGTAAGTATACCCTAATCACATTTTTCTAAATTAAGCCTTGCACCCATCTTCTTCAGCTAACCATTAGGTGTCTCTTCTCTAGCTCAAGTTTTCACTGTACCTTCTTGTTCTATTGGGAAGTAATAGTACAGTTCTATTTAATAGTGGGCATCATATGGTTTTTAGAAATGAATATTTACTTTAAAGATATAACAATAACAAAAGTGCAAGCATTTCTGCTAAACATCTCAGTGATCTACTCTTCCCTATCCCATATCTGTCTCTGGGGAGAAAAGTTTCACTTTTAGAAAAGTAATTACAAAGCATTAGTCCCACAAAGTTCAGATGCATATGTTCCTTGCCTACTGGATGAAGCATTGCTCCAGCTATTTCTGGGCTAGGTAAGAAAAGTCACACTCTTAAAATTGTTTCCTTGCTCCTTGAGATACCAATGCTGAGATAGCTAGAAAAATCCTAAATGTTGTGGTACTAGAACATTTGAATGTCAGGACATCCAGATTGGTTGTCCTCCTGATCTTTTGAAACTCATGAACTTCAAATCCTTTCATCTATGCAGAGAAAGTACTACTGCAGAGGTTAAGGACAAAGGCCCATTTCAAAGGCTACATTTGAACTTCTATGAAAAAGGCCCAAAGTGCTGCAACTGTTCATTAAGTTAAATCAAGAGCAGCAGATATCCTTAATGCAATGAATGACTTGACTCATGCCACTTTGAAAACCTCAGCCGGAAAGCCTCTATTTCACCACATGGTTAATCAACAGACTATCTAAATGTTTCACATTCTTTTCAAGATACTTTTATTATATGTTACCTCTGTAACAGAAAGAGGTCCCTCAACCTCTCTACTGAAGAGCCATGAGCTATAAAGATTCTCTGTCCAAATGCCAATAACCATTATCCTGGCCCAGGATTTATATAAACTACTGGAAAACATTGAGACCAGAGTGATGATTCAAGAGGAGAAATTATGTTGTTGCAACCTTGGCTTTTCTGAAAGCGAAAGACAAAAAAATCTTAATGCTATATTTCTTGAATTCATCAAAGAAAATTTCACTGAGTTGGTAAACATTACTGAATGAAAGATACAAATTAAGAGAATTCATGATATGTTTACAAGGCAGAATCCAAGATTTATCTATCTAAAACCACCCTTGCTAACTTCAAAATAAAACAAACAAAAATAAAATAAATAAAATAAACAATACCCCAACAAATTAGTAAAAGAAATAATTTTCAAAAAACACACACAGAATGCAATTAAGTATTCAACTGGATTTTTTGAAGGAAATCATTGCAGAAACTAAAAAAAAAAAAAAAAAAAAAAAAAAAAAACTATGATTTCCCTTTGAAGAAAATAAGAGAAATCAACCCAATCATAATGCTAAATGCAAGTTAATCCAGCTTCTTAATAAATTGCAAAAATAATTTCAGAATCTTGTAATATAGTGCTAACAGGAAATATTTAATTCATTTGTGTCAAAATAAATTCAAAACAAAAGCTTACCTATTATTTGCATCTTACAAATAGCCATATAATGAAAAGCAAAATTAAAATTTGTGAAGTAGAATAAATCTGAATTCAAATTAAAAATTATTAAGAGACAAACAAGGGCATTATATTATGCCCTTCCAAATGAAAATACATAGATTTTTACATGTGTCCACCTACTCTTCTGTGGCAACATTAGCCTTTATGAGAAAATAAATACATGCAAAGATATAGATAGATAGGGTTAGCTATATATCTATGTTGACACACACATGCACACACATACTACATATATAAATCATAATAATTTTGAGAGAGAAAACAGCAGAATGGATAGAGAGCTTGTTGAGGAATCAGGAAGATTCAAGGAATACCTCTGATATATACTGACCATGTAACACTGAGTAATTTGCTAGCTCTCAATGACAAATTGATTTATTTTTTAAAAGGTCATTATCTGCATTGGTAGAGAGAATATTTCATCAGAAGTTCCATGATATGATGTAATAAAAGGTTCAAAAAGAAAAATACACCATCACAAAATCATCATCATCATCTGGTTTGTACAATCAAAGCTTACTGCTTTTTATGGACTGACAAAAGTCAAATCTCCATGCAATGTTTTAAAATGTTTTCAAACCATCCTGAATAATTCAACCAATAAGCTGAATTACAGCTAAACACATTACAAAAGGATCTGTTGTTACTCAGTATCACTCCTAAGAGCAATGTTTTCAATAGATATCATTATACAAGGTATTCACAGTTTTAAAGATTAAAGAAATGAAAAGCTTTCAAAGTACAATTATATTGGAAATGACATGAAAAAATAAGTTTAAATCAGGACAAGGCTCCACTATTTCTAAGAATACATTTAATTATTTGCATATTTTCACCAATTAAGAAACAATATAAAATTCAATTTGGACAAGTGAATAATGTACTTCCCACCAGCAAATTTCCAGACAGGATTCCACAGATTTTCATATTTAATAAACATAAAAGTCCTTTGAAAAATACATATGGAATTTTACTTCCCTATGTACATTTTTTGTGACTCATGGTAAAAGATTATCTTGCATATATTGTTTCATAAAATCAAGAGAGGCAGCACAGTATGGTGGACAGAAAACTATCCTGGAAGTTTGCAAGACCTACTAGGTCTTACATCTTACATACACTGGCTATGTAGGACCTCGGCAAATCAGTTAACCTCTTACTGACCAACACAATTTTCTAAAATTTAAAGTTGTAGAGAAGATACTGATCTGTAGTCAAGGGAATTCCCTCTTATCAATAAAAATACTTAAATAAGTCTACGTCCCATGAGAAACTCTTACACTTTTCGTTGGACAGCTATATGAGGTATACTGAGAGAGTAATGAAGCTGATTCTATAAGCTAAACGTGAAAAAAATCTTATGTTAGTCATAACTTCATCCTTGTTTTTTTCACCTCTCTTTATATGGAAATCATGTTCAAAATCTTAACTTTAAAATATAGATTAAAAAACCTATTTTCAAAAAATTAGGATTGGACTTCCAGCCAAGATGGCGGAGAGGAGCCACACAGATGTGTAAGCTCCGCGTTTTCTCTCAGAATCCATTTCATTCCAAGCCTCTGAATTAATACTTGACTGAAAAAAAAAAAAACACAAATAGTTACCAAGAGAAGACAGCCTTGAAATTCGCCAGGAAAGGTCTGTTTTTGCTTGAGGGCGGGGGTGGTTTTAGATCGGGCACAGGCTGAGACCAGGCAGCTCACAGCCGAGCAGACCGGAGGGGGGTGGGGTGTGATCTCAGCCGTCTCTGAGGGGAGAGCTTTGCTACAGGATTGGATGCTTTGTCCTGGCAGCAAGTCAGTAGCCCAGCAGAGAAGCTAAAAACATGGGGGGGGAAGGGGAAGGAAAGAATACAACCCCAAACAGCTGGAGTCTTTCGGGACCTGGCCACCCCTCCCCCACAGTGTCTCAGTATGCTCTAAATATCTCAGAGCGCAGGCGCAGCACAGTCCTGCTAGTGCCTCGCTGCTGCCCCCGCAGTCTGTAGAGGAAGCTCGGTAACACCACCCAGCCCCTCCCTCCAAAAAAGCAGACTCCATTTAGGAGTATTCCTCAGCATAGATGAATCTCATAGAAGAAATTAAAAAGACTCTCACAAGACAGCTGGAAGAAAAATGGGGAAAGGAGAGAGAGGCTTGGCAAAAGAGTCTGGAGAAGTCATCCCACTTATTTAAAGACAGAGTGGATAAAGAAATCAAATCCTTGAAAAATAGGATTAGTGAACTGGAAACAAAAAATAGCTCTCTAAAAAATAAAATTGGTGAAATGGAAAAAAATTCCATAGAACAAAGGAACTCAATTGGACAATTAGAAAAAGATATTTAAAAAGTGAGTGAAGAAAATACTTCATTGAAAATCAGAATAGAAAAAAATGGAATTGAATGACTCGAGGAGACAAGCAGAATCAGTCAGGCAAATCCAAAAAAAAAAAAAACACAAATAGTTACCAAGAGAAGACAGCCTTGAAATTCGCCAGGAAAGGTCTGTTTTTGCTTGAGGGCGGGGGTGGTTTTAGATCGGGCACAGGCTGAGACCAGGCAGCTCACAGCCGAGCAGACCGGAGGGGGGTGGGGTGTGATCTCAGCCGTCTCTGAGGGGAGAGCTTTGCTACAGGATTGGATGCTTTGTCCTGGCAGCAAGTCAGTAGCCCAGCAGAGAAGCTAAAAACATGGGGGGGGAAGGGGAAGGAAAGAATACAACCCCAAACAGCTGGAGTCTTTCGGGACCTGGCCACCCCTCCCCCACAGTGTCTCAGTATGCTCTAAATATCTCAGAGCGCAGGCGCAGCACAGTCCTGCTAGTGCCTCGCTGCTGCCCCCGCAGTCTGTAGAGGAAGCTCGGTAACACCACCCAGCCCCTCCCTCCAAAAAAGCAGACTCCATTTAGGAGTATTCCTCAGCATAGATGAATCTCATAGAAGAAATTAAAAAGACTCTCACAAGACAGCTGGAAGAAAAATGGGGAAAGGAGAGAGAGGCTTGGCAAAAGAGTCTGGAGAAGTCATCCCACTTATTTAAAGACAGAGTGGATAAAGAAATCAAATCCTTGAAAAATAGGATTAGTGAACTGGAAACAAAAAATAGCTCTCTAAAAAATAAAATTGGTGAAATGGAAAAAAATTCCATAGAACAAAGGAACTC
Source organism: Antechinus flavipes (assembly GCF_016432865.1). Lineage (NCBI taxonomy): Eukaryota > Metazoa > Chordata > Mammalia > Dasyuromorphia > Dasyuridae > Antechinus > Antechinus flavipes. The sequence continues at coordinate 303,428,347 of NC_067399.1, read as the reverse complement.
AATTGGACAATTAGAAAAAGATATTTAAAAAGTGAGTGAAGAAAATACTTCATTGAAAATCAGAATAGAAAAAAATGGAATTGAATGACTCGAGGAGACAAGCAGAATCAGTCAGGCAAATCCAAAAAAAAAAAAAACACAAATAGTTACCAAGAGAAGACAGCCTTGAAATTCGCCAGGAAAGGTCTGTTTTTGCTTGAGGGCGGGGGTGGTTTTAGATCGGGCACAGGCTGAGACCAGGCAGCTCACAGCCGAGCAGACCGGAGGGGGGTGGGGTGTGATCTCAGCCGTCTCTGAGGGGAGAGCTTTGCTACAGGATTGGATGCTTTGTCCTGGCAGCAAGTCAGTAGCCCAGCAGAGAAGCTAAAAACATGGGGGGGGAAGGGGAAGGAAAGAATACAACCCCAAACAGCTGGAGTCTTTCGGGACCTGGCCACCCCTCCCCCACAGTGTCTCAGTATGCTCTAAATATCTCAGAGCGCAGGCGCAGCACAGTCCTGCTAGTGCCTCGCTGCTGCCCCCGCAGTCTGTAGAGGAAGCTCGGTAACACCACCCAGCCCCTCCCTCCAAAAAAGCAGACTCCATTTAGGAGTATTCCTCAGCATAGATGAATCTCATAGAAGAAATTAAAAAGACTCTCACAAGACAGCTGGAAGAAAAATGGGGAAAGGAGAGAGAGGCTTGGCAAAAGAGTCTGGAGAAGTCATCCCACTTATTTAAAGACAGAGTGGATAAAGAAATCAAATCCTTGAAAAATAGGATTAGTGAACTGGAAACAAAAAATAGCTCTCTAAAAAATAAAATTGGTGAAATGGAAAAAAATTCCATAGAACAAAGGAACTCAATTGGACAATTAGAAAAAGATATTTAAAAAGTGAGTGAAGAAAATACTTCATTGAAAATCAGAATAGAAAAAAATGGAATTGAATGACTCGAGGAGACAAGCAGAATCAGTCAGGCAAATCCAAAAAAAAAAAAACACAAATAGTTACCAAGAGAAGACAGCCTTGAAATTCGCCAGGAAAGGTCTGTTTTTGCTTGAGGGCGGGGGTGGTTTTAGATCGGGCACAGGCTGAGACCAGGCAGCTCACAGCCGAGCAGACCGGAGGGGGGTGGGGTGTGATCTCAGCCGTCTCTGAGGGGAGAGCTTTGCTACAGGATTGGATGCTTTGTCCTGGCAGCAAGTCAGTAGCCCAGCAGAGAAGCTAAAAACATGGGGGGGGAAGGGGAAGGAAAGAATACAACCCCAAACAGCTGGAGTCTTTCGGGACCTGGCCACCCCTCCCCCACAGTGTCTCAGTATGCTCTAAATATCTCAGAGCGCAGGCGCAGCACAGTCCTGCTAGTGCCTCGCTGCTGCCCCCGCAGTCTGTAGAGGAAGCTCGGTAACACCACCCAGCCCCTCCCTCCAAAAAAGCAGACTCCATTTAGGAGTATTCCTCAGCATAGATGAATCTCATAGAAGAAATTAAAAAGACTCTCACAAGACAGCTGGAAGAAAAATGGGGAAAGGAGAGAGAGGCTTGGCAAAAGAGTCTGGAGAAGTCATCCCACTTATTTAAAGACAGAGTGGATAAAGAAATCAAATCCTTGAAAAATAGGATTAGTGAACTGGAAACAAAAAATAGCTCTCTAAAAAATAAAATTGGTGAAATGGAAAAAAATTCCATAGAACAAAGGAACTCAATTGGACAATTAGAAAAAGATATTTAAAAAGTGAGTGAAGAAAATACTTCATTGAAAATCAGAATAGAAAAAAATGGAATTGAATGACTCGAGGAGACAAGCAGAATCAGTCAGGCAAATCCAAAAAAAAAAAAACACAAATAGTTACCAAGAGAAGACAGCCTTGAAATTCGCCAGGAAAGGTCTGTTTTTGCTTGAGGGCGGGGGTGGTTTTAGATCGGGCACAGGCTGAGACCAGGCAGCTCACAGCCGAGCAGACCGGAGGGGGGTGGGGTGTGATCTCAGCCGTCTCTGAGGGGAGAGCTTTGCTACAGGATTGGATGCTTTGTCCTGGCAGCAAGTCAGTAGCCCAGCAGAGAAGCTAAAAACATGGGGGGGGAAGGGGAAGGAAAGAATACAACCCCAAACAGCTGGAGTCTTTCGGGACCTGGCCACCCCTCCCCCACAGTGTCTCAGTATGCTCTAAATATCTCAGAGCGCAGGCGCAGCACAGTCCTGCTAGTGCCTCGCTGCTGCCCCCGCAGTCTGTAGAGGAAGCTCGGTAACACCACCCAGCCCCTCCCTCCAAAAAAGCAGACTCCATTTAGGAGTATTCCTCAGCATAGATGAATCTCATAGAAGAAATTAAAAAGACTCTCACAAGACAGCTGGAAGAAAAATGGGGAAAGGAGAGAGAGGCTTGGCAAAAGAGTCTGGAGAAGTCATCCCACTTATTTAAAGACAGAGTGGATAAAGAAATCAAATCCTTGAAAAATAGGATTAGTGAACTGGAAACAAAAAATAGCTCTCTAAAAAATAAAATTGGTGAAATGGAAAAAAATTCCATAGAACAAAGGAACTCAATTGGACAATTAGAAAAAGATATTTAAAAAGTGAGTGAAGAAAATACTTCATTGAAAATCAGAATAGAAAAAAATGGAATTGAATGACTCGAGGAGACAAGCAGAATCAGTCAGGCAAATCCAAAAAAAAAAAAAAAAAAAAAAAAAAAAAAAAAAAAAAAAAAAACTATTATAAGTGAGGGAAAGAAGGAAGGGGGATGAGCATTCTGCAAATCTTACTCTCATTAGATTTGACTCAAAGAAAGAACATTAGACATATTTGGTTTCACAGAGAAACTTCTCTCACTTTATAGAAAAGTGGGAGGGGGAAGGGGGGAAAAAGGAAGGGGTAGGCTAATAGAAAGGAAAACAGAAATATTAGGGTAAAAGTATAAGAAAGGGGGAAGGGCTCTAAAGGAGGAAGTATATAAATACCAAATCTCAAAATATTGTTGTTGCCCTTCCTTTTCAAGGATGTCTTGATTCATGCATGAATTGTGTTTAACTGAGGCAGAGTTGCACAAAGTCCTCAGCCTTACTCTCTCTTTCAGGGTTATTGAACACACACACACACACACACACACACACACACACACACACACACACACACACACACACACACACACACACACACACACACACACACACACACACACACACACACACACACACACACACACACACACACACACACACACACACACACACACACACACACACACACACACACACACACACACACACACACACACACACACACACACACACACACACACACACACACACACACACACACACACACACACACACACACACACACACACACACACACACACACACACACACACACACACACACACACACACACACACACACACACACACACACACACACACACACACACACACACACACACACACACACACACACACACACACACACACACACACACACACACACACACACACACACACACACACACACACACACACACACACACACACACACACACACACACACACACACACACACACACACACACACACACACACACACACACACACACACACACACACACACACACACACACACACACACACACACACACACACACACACACACACACACACACACACACACACACACACACACACACACACACACACACACACACACACACACACACACACACACACACACACACACACACACACACACACACACACACACACACACACACACACACACACACACACACACACACACACACACACACACACACACACACACACACACACACACACACACACACACACACACACACACACACACACACACACACACACACACACACACACACACACACACACACACACACACACACACACACACACACACACACACACACACACACACACACACACACACACACACACACACACACACACACACACACACACACACACACACACACACACACACACACACACACACACACACACACACACACACACACACACACACACACACACACACACACACACACACACACACACACACACACACACACACACACACACACACACACACACACACACACACACACACACACACACACACACACACACACACACACACACACACACACACACACACACACACACACACACACACACACACACACACACACACACACACACACACACACACACACACACACACACACACACACACACACACACACACACACACACACACACACACACACACACACACACACACACACACACACACACACACACACACACACACACACACACACACACACACACACACACACACACACACACACACACACACACACACACACACACACACACACACACACACACACACACACACACACACACACACACACACACACACACACACACACACACACACACACACACACACACACACACACACACACACACACACACACACACACACACACACACACACACACACACACACACACACACACACACACACACACACACACACACACACACACACACACACACACACACACACACACACACACACACACACACACACACACACACACACACACACACACACACACACACACACACACACACACACACACACACACACACACACACACACACACACACACACACACACACACACACACACACACACACACACACACACATATGCACACACACGCATACACAAATATTTAGAGAAGCAAATAGAATAACTTACCCAGCTAGAGTGAGCATCTTTTTTTCCAGGAAAGAAGATGGACATTCAACAAAGTAAGCGAATTTCACCTATTTTTGATGAAAAAGCCAGAATTTAACAAAAAGTTTGATCTAAAAATATAGAACTCGAGAGGAATCTAAAAAGGTAAAGATTAATCTTGGGAACTATATTTCGGCTATAAAGATGTATAAGTAATACATGTATACCTTGTTCTAGAAACTAGATGTGGAAAGGACATTGTACCAGAAAAAGGGTAAAGTGGGAGTACTACATCTCATGAAGAGGCAAAGGAAAACTATTATATCTGAGAGAAAGAATGGAGCGGGATGAATATAGTGGGTATCTTATGGCCTTCAGAATTGGCTTTAAGAGAAAAATTTTAGACATATTCAATCTATAGTGAAACTTCTCCCACCTCATTGAAAAGTGAGAAGGGAAAAGTGAAAAGGGAAGGAATAAGCTAAGTGGAAGGGAATACGGAAACTGGGAGGGAAAGGGGTAAGATGGGGGAGGAACTCTAAGGCGGGGGAGAGGGATACTAAAAAGGGAGGGCTGTGAGAAGCAAGTGGTGCTCACAAGCTTAATACTGGGAAGGGGGGTAAGGGGGAAAGAAGGTAGAAAAGCATAAACCAGGGTTAACAAGATGGCAAGTAATACAGAATTGGTCATTTTAACCATAAATGTGAACAGGGTAAACTCCCCCATAAAGAGGAAGTGATTAGCAGAATGGATTAAAAGCCAGAATCCTACAATATGTTGTTTACAGGAAACACACCTGAAGTGGGGAGATACATGCAGGTTAAAGGTAAAAGGTTGGAGCAAAATCTACTATGCTTCAGGTGAAGTCAAAAAAGCAGGGGTAGCCATCCTGATCAAGCTAAAGCAAAAATTGATCTAATTAAAAGAGATAAGGAAGGACACTATATCTTGCTAAAGGGTAGCATGGATAATGAAGCACTATCTATATTAAATATATATGCACCAAATGGTGTAGCATCTAAATTCTTAAAAGAGAAATTAAGAGAGCTGCAAGAAGAAATAGACAGCAAAACTATAATAGTGGGAGATCTCAACCTTGCACTTTCAGAATTAGATAAATCAAACCACAAAATAAATAAGAAAGAAGTCAAAGAGGTAAATAGAATACTAGAAAAAATAGATATGATAGATCTCTGGAGAAAATGTAATGGAGACAGAAAGGAGTACATTTTCTTTTCAGCAGTTCTTGGGACCTATACAAAAATTGACCATATATTGGGACATAAAAACCTCAAATTCAAATGCAGTAAGGCAGAAATAGTAAATGTATCCTTTTAAGACCACGATGTAATGAAAATTACATTCAACAAAAAGCCAGGGGAAAGTAGACCAAAAAATAATCGGAAACTAACTAATCTCATACTAAAGAATGATTGGGTGAAACAGCAAATCATAGACATAATTAATAACTTCACCCAAGAAAACGATAATAATGAGACATCATACCAAAATGTATGGGATGCAGCCAAAGCGGTAATAAGGGGCAATTTCATATCTCTAGAGGCCTATTTGCATAAAATAGAGAAAGGGAAGGTCAATGAATTGGGCTTGCAACTAAAAATGCTAGAAAAGGAACAAATTAAAAACCCCCAATCAAATACTAAACTTGAAATTCTAAAAATAAAAGGAGAAAACAATAAAATTGAAAGTAAAAAAAAAAAAACTATTGAATTAATTAATAAAACTAAGAGTTGGTTCTATGAAAAAAACAACAAAATAGACAAACTCTTAGTAAATCTGATTTAAAAAAGGAAAGAGGAAAATCAAATTGTTAGTCTTAAAAATGAAAAGGGAGAACTCGCCACTAATGAAGAGGAAATTAGAGCAACAATTAGGAGTTACTTTGCCTAACTTTATGCCAATAAATTCGACAACTTAAATGAAATAAGAAGAATACCTCCAAAAATATAGCTTGCCCAAACTAACAGAGGAAGGAGTAAATATCCTAAACAGTCCCATCGCAGAAAAAGAAATAGAACAAACTATCAACAACTCCCTAAGAAAAAATCCCCAGGACCAGATGGATGTACACGTGAATTCTACCAAACATTTAAAGAACAATTCACTCCAATGCTAAGTAAACTATTTGAAAAATTAGGGATTGAACGAGTCCTACCAAACTCCTTTTATGATACAGACATGGCACTGATATCTAAACCAGGTAGGTTGAAAACAGAGAAAGAAAATTATATACCAAGCTCCCTAATGAATATTGATGCTAAAATCTTAAATAAAATATTAGCAAGAAGAGCACAATCATATATTACAAGAATTATTCAATTTGACTAGGATAAATTTATGATATGCATTCCTTGCCTTTTGATATATACATTACCAAATAATTTATAGCTTATAGTTATTTTGAATGAATTTTCTTTTTTTTTAGTTTTCTGATGGATTTTGCTGATAACATAAAGGAATGCTGCTCTTTTATTCAAATTTATTGTTGAATTTGTTGAATTTATTTTTATGATTATTTTATTTTACTCTTTAAATTTCCTAAGCATATCATAACATCTTACAATAATGATAATTATGTTTCTGTTTTATTTCTTTTATTTCACAATTCTGTCATGGTTACTGTTAGCTTTTCTAGAATTACATCAAATAGCAGAAATGATAATAAACATTGTTGATTTTTTCCTGATTTTGTCAAAATGATTCTCACTTACCTCCAATCCATATTGTAGTTGCTCTAGGATTTAGATAGAAAGGTCCATTTATCCACTTGTTCCCAAAGGTTTGGGTTTTTAAAATTATTTATAAGCATTGACTACAATCATACAAATATTTCTAGTTTTTAGGGCTGTGTTTTTTTGCTAAAACTGTTTTAATTGTTATTGATATAATTATGTGATTTATTATTTATATTATTAACACGATTAATTAAGTTTGTAGTTTCCTTTTTATTGAACAAACCCTGAATTTCTGGTATAAACTGATTCTGGTCACGATTTAAAATGTTTCTAAAACATCATTATAGCTCATTTGGTACCAATGTATTTTTGTGCATGAGCATTTCTTAGGATTTTGGACTATAATTTTCTTTCTTTGCTGTATCTCTCCTTGGTTTAGGTTTCAAGACCATGTTTGCATACTACAAAAATATTAGAAGCAAACTTTTTTGTTAGAGTTCAAATGTTGGAGTTTGTTCTTCTCAAAGCACAGCCGGTTTAGAGGCTTGGAGCCCTTCGGATGTCTCCAAATCCAAAGGTTCTGTCCTTCAGCCTCTGCCTCTGCTTTCTTCTGCCTCCAACCAAGACAGAGATGGAAGGTCTCTCTTATCTCCTTCTGGGGAGCCCAGCCACCAACTTGCCGCAGAGAGAGGGCTTCTGGCGTAGCTCCACTGAAATCCGTCAAAGTGTTCTCTGCACCAGAGTCGTTCCTCTCGAGTCCAGCGCGATCAGCCAGCCAAGAGGAAAAAATGTATTCTGCCATAGATCCCTCATCGCTGGCCTTTTATCTGCCTCTTCTGAGAGAATGGGATTATGGTTTTCTCCCATAGTGCTCTCTGGCCCAATGAGCTTTAAGGGAGGTGTAGAAAGTGTACTTTGTGAAGCTAGCATACTTGTGGACTCCAATGAGTAAAGGTGTGAACACAAGCCTTGTCTTAATTAGTTCTACTTAGTACCTTGTTTCAGGTTCTGGCCAAAACATCTTCTTGTAAGATTAGATCAACTCTAATTAGTTAGCAGTTAGTAAGGATTCCAACATCTCCCCCTTTCTTTTGTTTTAAAACATAGGGGATTTCTGAGGGGGTACACATAAATCCATCAATGTGGGCCAGAACTTTGTAACAGATATACATGGTATACATAAATCCATCAATATGGGAGGCATTATACATAATTTACATGAGCACATAGCAATATAACACAGGCTAGTAGTAATGTAACAAATAACAAGAATCAATGTGAAAATTTACACATGTCCATAAGTCCTAGAAATAGTCCATAAGCAATCCATTGTCCATTAGTTCATGTGCCAGGAATCTAATAATTCCTGTAAGCTCTGAAGTACTGCAAAAAGTCTCATCAACAATTTTTCATCTCAGGGAACCCAATGATTCTTGCTGGTTTTTCAAGAACTAAAGCAGTTTCATCTTGTTTTAGGAAATCCAATGATTCCTGAAGATTTAAAAGTCTTTTTAACAGTCTCCTTGTCAGCTATGCTCTTTCAATGGTGATCACAATCAGCAACAGAACCACTCAATATTTCTTGGGTCTTCTCCTTTGTTTCAAGGGTCTGCTCCATCTTTCTGCGATGGACAAGGAGAATGCGGCTCGTAGGCACCCATCTGATTCCTTCTCCACCTGTAGAGATGCAAGCAAATCTTCTCCCCCAAGCAGTTAGCCTATCTGGTCCCTTCCATTCACCACTTTCTGGGTCTCTCCACATCACCTGGCGATTATCTAAAGATAGTGGAGCTGCTTGCACTGGACACTGCTCTTCTGGTGGGTTATAAAACCTGTCTGCTGGAGCCAGTGCATCTTTATCAAAGATTAAAAAATTAATGGTGTAGAGAACGAAATTTAGAAGTTCTCTAGGGTTACCCGTGGCTCCCCCTTTCTTTTGTTTTTGGAGGAGTGTCTTAATGTCTCTGTTTCTTCTTTCTACTATTGCTTGACCTTGAGGATTGAAGGGTATGCCAGTAGTGTGTAAAATCTTATACTGTGCACAAAAGTGTTCAAAATGTTTGGAGGTATATGCTGGTCCATTATCTGTTTTTATTTCTTGTGGCACACCCATAATTGCGAATGCTTGAATGAGGAATTCAGTGACCACTCGGGCTGTCTCTTTTGCTGCTGGTATGGCAAAAGTGAATCCTGAAAAGGTGTCTACCACAACGTGGATAAAAGACAGATGACCAAAAGATTTATAATGGGTCACATCCATTTGCCAGATTTCATTGGGTCTCAAACCACGAGGGTTCTTCCCTGGAGGCAGTGTAGGAGCGTGGAAGGGAAGGCAAACTGTACAGCTTTTTACTATGCTCCTAGCTTCTTCTTTTGTAATCCCAAACTGTAAATGCAAAGCTCGAGCAGCCTGATGGTATTTAGAATGGGATTCCTGGGCCTCCTGAAATAAAGGCGTACTGGCCAACATAGTTAAAAGGCTATCTGCCTTTGAATTTCCATCAAAAATAGGACCTGGAAGTCCACTATGTGAATGGACATGCAGGATATAAATCTTTCCTGGATGCTTTCTCACTTGCTCTTGAAGTTCCTTAAAGAGCTGATATATATTAGAAGCTGCAAATTTTATTTGGGCTGTGGCAATTCTTTGTACCACACCTACTGAATAGGCTGAATCAGATATTATATTTATGTCGCCTGGGTAATAAGTGAGAGCTAGCATGATCGCATATAATTCGTTCTGCTGAGTGGACTGAAAAGGAGTTCTGACTACTCTTTTTACAGTTAGATCATGAGAGTATACAGCACAAATATTTTGTTTGGCTGCGTCTGTAAAAATGGTTGGTCCTTCAAGAGGAACCTTAGAAACCTTCTCCTCAAAAATCCATTGCCAATTATGCAGTAGTCTGGTTATCTTTAATGGAGATCCATGTGCAAAATTTGGAGCCATGGCCAATAAAATCTGCCACTCTGGGATGGTTTCACAGCATACATTAATTTGTGCATTTGTATAGAAGGTGTATATCTTGTCAGGTCTTGTCCCAGATAATTGTACTGCTTGCTTAATGGCCTTTAGGAGAATCCTAGCCACAAGCACTGGGTAAGGCGTAAGGCTTTGTTCTGGTTGTGCTGGGAGGTTCACCCACTCTATCACACTGTCTCCTTGATGAAGGACTGCTGTGGGTGCTTCTTTTGTAGCAAAAACTGATATTTCCAAGGGTTTTTGAGTTACTCTCTCAACTACATTAGATAAAGCCAGTTCAACTTCTCTCAAGGTCTCTTGAGCTTCTTTTGTAAGCCGGCGTGGTGAATTTAAAGCAGTGTCTCCCCTTAAAATGTCATATAGGGGTTGCAATTGATTGGTAGTTAAACCTAATACTGGACGCATCCATTGGATATCTCCTATTAATTTTTGGAAATCATTTAAGGTGTTCAACCTCTCTGTTCTTAAAGACAGTTTTTGTAGTGTAAGTGCCTTAGGATATATTTCATATCCTAAATATTGAAAAGGAGCATGCCTTTGAATTTTTTCTGTAGCGATATGAAGTTTGTAGTATCTTAGGGTTTCTATGGTTTTTTGTAGACATGCTTCTAGAATTTGTTCCTCAGGTGCACATCCCAATATATCATCCATATAATGTAATAGCATAACTTTTGGAAATGCTTTTCTTATTGGAGCAAGAGCAACAGCAACATACATTTGACACATAGTGGGGCTGTTCTTCATTCCCTGTGGCAAAACCGTCCATTCATATCTTTTATAAGGCTCAGCTAAATTGACACTGGGCACCGAAAAGGCAAATCTCTTCATATCCTCCTTATCCAGAGGAATGGAATAGAAACAATCCTTGATGTCTATAACCCAAAGAAGCCATTCTCTAGGAAGCTGAGTAGGAGAGGGAAGTCCAGGCTGAAGAGTTCCCATAGTTTCCATCTGTTCGTTCACTTTTCTTAAATCAGTGAGCATCCTCCATTTTCCCGATTTCTTTTTTACAATGAACACTGGTGAATTCCAAGGACTTAGAGAAGGTTGTAAATGCCCTTGTTCAAGCTGCTCCTGTACTATATCTAATAAGGCCTGAATTTTATCGCTACTTAAGGGCCACTGTTCTATCCACACTGGTGTATCAGTTTTCCATTGGATAGGAATAGGTGAAAGTGTTGGCAGGCCTTCAACAGCAGCCCTGCTTAAAAAACCGAAGTACTCATTTTTAAACCCAATTGTTGTAAAACGTCTCTTCCCCACAGATTGATGGGGATTTTTTCAACTATAAAAGGCGTAAAAACTCCTGTTTTGCCTTCAAAAGTCCATCTCATAGGGGCAGCACTAACTTCAGCTGCTATTGATCCTCCTACTCCAGACATATAGGTATCTGCTTTAATCTTTGGCCAGTGACTGGGCCAACTGGCACCTCTAATAACTGTACGATCCGCACCTGTGTCTACCAATCCTTCCAATGGTAGGCCATTTATACAGATAGTGAGCATAAGTCGGTCAGCCGTTACTGCTGCTGTCCAGTATATTCCTGGTTTTTGTGGTCTGGAGTCAGAACCTGGGTGACTATCACGAGGCTGCTTATTAGGATTCTGTATGAGTAAACCTGATGCTACTACGTCTCCTGGGTGATAAGTCACACATTGTCTACCTGTATTAGTGACTGGGATATTATCTACACATTCCCCAGTTTCCCACATCAGTGTGTGGATGGACACTGTTTTGTACATACAAGGAGGTGAAATGGTCAAGCCTACTGTGCCTGGAAGTAGGGGATCCATAGGCTGGAGAGGAACAGATTTCACCTCTCCATGGGGTATCTCAGTTGTTCCAGCTGCATACAGCTCTATTCTCCCCAATTGTAATTCTCTTCTGCCATCAGGTTGCTTCCTGGCTGGTTGACTGTGTAATCCCCTTCTCCCATCATATGGCTTTCTGGCTGATTGGTCATGTCTGGATACTGGACTTCTAGGCACTCTCTGGGTGCACCATTGGCTGCCATCATGCCCCAAGTGTTTTTTGCCTTGGGCCCTGGGGCTGGGCCCCTCATCCCGTTTCCCTGAATCTTATTTAGCAATAATACAAATTCTTAAGTCAGTAATGAAATAAAACAGAAAAACAACACATAAGACATTTGCATTTCTTAAAACATTAACTGCTAGTGATTTTCAAGTTTATTTAGAAAAGGGGGAGATGAAATGAAGCCTTTTATTATTGAGAACACGAAGGGAACTTTAAAAAAAATTGAGATTTGTTAATTCAGTTTACACTATTAATTTTATCTTTCTTAATCCAGATGTACTCCTTGTTTTACTCAAAAAAGGGATAAGCAAAATTGAAGGAAGACAGGATAAAGAATGATATTCCAGGGAAGGAGTTGGCAGAAAGGGGAATGGAATTTTTAAAAGGTGTTTCTATTTGTGAAATTGCTTAAGTAATGAGGAATGAGTATTGAAAGGAAGGAAGCAAAGCAGCAAAAAATTCTCATAATAGAGGAAAAGAGGATGAAAAAGAAAGGTGCTTGGTAAACCATCATGCTAACTAAGTGGCACCAGATTGAGAGGGCAATTTGGTTGGTGTGCATTTTAGGGGAGAGTATAACCATAAAAGTAAAGGGGAGAGGGGAAGAATCTGAGACAGTTTTCAATTAATTAACAAGCAGCTGATGGTTAGAAATTTAACGTTCTTCATTTTGAATGTGTCTCCACATTAAGTATAGTCAAACTTCAAACTGGTGGTTAATTAAATAATGACATTTCTGTTTAGGCTCATTTGGCATGATGTTTAGGCATCAGAGTAGAGAACTCTACTCAGTCATCTCTGATGACTACTGAACACATTTAAAAGTATCTCAACCTTGAAAAAGCGACTAACATTTACTTTGAATTGTCTTACTGTGTGGCTATAGGATTTTCATTTTTCTTTCATTTTAGAAAAAAACATTTTAAACCAAGAGTTACTTACAATCATTTCCATGATCATTACTATATTTAAATAAATTTTAATAACCACATCAAAAAACTATGCATACACAGATTTATTTTATCTGTTTATATATTCTGAAATTAATTCAACTGCAAATCCATTAGAAGAAGGTCAGTAAGGATAGTAAGTCAATTATGAAGGCCTTTGGCTCCAGTCATTTCAGGGAGCCAATACCTCTGTTGCTTTAATCTGTGGGGCTGTTCTTCATTCCCTGTGGCAAAACCGTCCATTCATATCTTTTATAAGGCTCAGCTAAATTGACACTGGGCACCGAAAAGGCAAATCTCTTCATATCCTCCTTATCCAGAGGAATGGAATAGAAACAATCCTTGATGTCTATAACCCAAAGAAGCCATTCTCTAGGAAGCTGAGTAGGAGAGGGAAGTCCAGGCTGAAGAGTTCCCATAGTTTCCATCTGTTCGTTCACTTTTCTTAAATCAGTGAGCATCCTCCATTTTCCCGATTTCTTTTTTACAATGAACACTGGTGAATTCCAAGGACTTAGAGAAGGTTGTAAATGCCCTTGTTCAAGCTGCTCCTGTACTATATCTAATAAGGCCTGAATTTTATCGCTACTTAAGGGCCACTGTTCTATCCACACTGGTGTATCAGTTTTCCATTGGATAGGAATAGGTGAAAGTGTTGGCAGGCCTTCAACAGCAGCCCTGCTTAAAAAACCGAAGTACTCATTTTTAAACCCAATTGTTGTAAAACGTCTCTTCCCCACAGATTGATGGGGATTTTTTCAACTATAAAAGGCGTAAAAACTCCTGTTTTGCCTTCAAAAGAACTTTTGTTCAGTGTTTTCATGATCTTAGAGAATGGAAAAGGAGGTGACTGTCTTCTTCTTGTCCCAAAGAATGAGTCATTTGTCCAGGATTACATAACTAGAAAATTTTTGAAACTAGATTTGAACCCAGGAGGAAGAGCCTTCTTGACGTCAGGCCTAGAACTGTACCCACTGTACCACAAAACTTCAACAATATTGCCTTGCTATTCAAAAGTCCTACTTGTACTATTTATTTTAGCATACTAATTCTGTAATAAAACATGTTTATTTACAACAATTTTTAAACCTTATTTAGTTTTTATTGTGATTGAATGACTAAAATTTGTGGATTAGGTATTCAAAGAATGAAGAAAGATTTTTGCATTTTGGTTAATTTGCAAATATATTTCAGATCATGCTATTAAATTTACATAGAAACTGAATCCAATTGAGTCACTGGGAGATGGCTTCTTATGAAAGCTAAAATGTTATCTTGTCAGCAGTATTTTAACAATACCTTGGACCCCTGCTCATGCACCAAATTTTTTTTGTTCAGTAATTAATAGATTATATGGAAGTCTATTGACCTGTGGGATAAAAGAAAGGAATGAATGAGAAGCAGTTAATATTTATTTTTAAGGTACCTTTATAGGGGCACCTAAGGTGGAGCAATGGATAAAGCACTGACCCTAGAGTCAGGAGAACCTGAGTTCAAATTTAACCTCACATATCTGACACTTACTACCTGTGAACCTAAGCAAGTCAATTAACTTCAATTGCCTTGCCCGCTCCCAATAAATTTTTAAATGCCTTTAATAACATAAATTCATTTATGCTTTAAAATTAATGAAACATAGGGCATGCTTAAATGCCATATAGGTATCTGTCTAAAGCAATTTATGCAATGGTTATATGCTAGAAGCATTCCCAATAAATGCAGAGGTAAAACATTGATATCCAGTTTCTTCACTATTACTTGATAAAATTTTTAAGAGCTTAAAAATTTATAATAAGATAGATCAAAGAAATAAAAAAATGTAAAGAAAGGCAAAAAGGAAGTTAGTAATCCTTTTTTGTTCATAATATAATGTTTTATTTGTTATATCTTAAGACATCAACAAAGATACAAATCAAGACAGTTGATAGCTTCAGTGAAGCTGAAGGGTATAAAATAAACCCTCAAAAATCAACTAAGATTCTGTATAATTATCATTTTATCCAAGAGATTGTGGCAAATAAAAAGACTGCTTTAAATAAATACAAAATGCATAACATATTTGAGGATCAATGCACCAAATCATAAAAATATATGTATAGATTCAGTTACAAATGTATCTTAAAGAAATAAAAAACTTGTCAAATCTTAAATAGCTAGAGAAATATTCAGGGCAGATTATTGGTATCTGGCAATATAATTTAAAAAGACAAAACTATCAAATTAATTTATTGCTTATTGGTTTGTCAATCAAATTGTAAAAAATGAACTTGACAAATTGATAACCAAATCCTTTTACAGAAATAAAAGTTCTAGAACATAAAGAGGGAAATTTTTTAAAAGGAAGGAATAAAGAGAAAATAGCTCTCCCAAATTTTGGACTATTATAAAGGCATAATCATAAAAAGCACTTGATGTTTAAAACATGGAGAAGCAAATTAATGGAACAGATTAGGTAAGTGTGAACTATAAACTATAAACAATGCAGCTTAATAACTTTCAATAGCATGCACAGTATAAACTACTTAAAAATATTTCTCTATTTTTAATTGATTAGAAAACCAGAAATTAGACAGACCCTCTTAAACAACATTCAACAATACTTTCAAAATGGATTTGAGCATAATATTAAAGATAATATTATGAAAACAATTAGAAGCAGATCATATTTCTTTCAGAGATATGGTGAGGGGTATATTTACAAATGAGCAAGATAATATTGCAAATGACTTTAAAAAGATAATTTTTACTGAATACATTAGGATTCTACATAAAAAGAAACAATATTCCTAGGTTAAAGAAGAAAATGATCAAATGGGGAAAAATATATCCAATTTCTCAGACAGATTTTTTTTCTCCAATATGAAGGTGTGTATAATACACAACACATGTATGCACATATATGTAAATAAATATATAAAGATATGTATGTATATGAAATATTTGTGTAAATATACTTTAAATTATTTACTAAAATGACTAAAATGACCATATCTTTTTTTTCTAAGGCAACTAAGGTTAAGTGACTTGCCCAGGGTCACACAGCTAGGATGTGTTAAGTGTCTGCAGTCAGATTTGAAATCGGGTCCTCCTGACTTCAGAGCTGGTGCTCTATTCACTGTACCACCTAGCTGCTCCATCCATATCCTTTAATCAACAGATTGTATAATTAGACATACACTTCAGGGAGATTATTCATAAAATTTAAAGCATCACATATATCAAAATATTTGTAGCAGCACTTTTTATTGTCTCAAAGAACTAGAAACAAAAAAGATGCCTATTGATTGGAAATGGTTAACTATATTGTGGTATATTAATGCAATATGATATTAATATGATCTAAGAAATAACAAAAATATATACAAAAAATATGGAAAGATTTTTATAAACTGATAGCAGCCCTAAGAAAATAATATGCATGGCTACAAAATTATAAATGGAAATTACATTTACATAACAATAAAAATGAATGTCATAAAATTGCAACTAATAGCCCCAAAGAAAAGATATGAGAATACACCAATAACTTATTTTTTTCAGTGGCTTCAGGTCTACAATTATGAAGCATTGGAGCTATATGTATCTGTATATATATGTATGTGTGTTATGTATGTGTAAAAATCTTTCCATATTTTTGTATATATTTTTGTTATTTCTTAGATCACATCAATATCATATTGTATTAATATACCACAATATAGTTAATCATTCCCGATCAATAGTTATGTATGTGTGTATATCTACTAGTAATCAGTTTTGCTGATTTGTTTCTTCTTTTTTCTTCTTTGCTTCAACATTCTTTGTTATATAGAACAACTGAAAATGGGAAAGAGGATAATGAAAAATTTTGACTATCTTGAAATTGAATATATAAATACAATTTATTCATCAGAAAAAAATGAAGTTTGGCAAACTATTGTGGATTGAAATAATACTGATACAATATTGCTGTTCATATAAAACTGTTAACACAATATTTGATTTGGTTGCAATAGGGACAGAATGATTGTTGTTTATCTGTGGGATCATTTAATTTGTAAAGACTTAGTCTTTCTTGTAAATGGTTTTCTTATGTGATGTGTATATCTATTTAAAACAAAGCAGAATGTATCTAAGATAGATCATGTTGCCAATGCACATTCTTCCAAACACAGCCCTATGTAATTAGCTCAATTTGTAAGAGCATGATGATAATGAGGCCAAGGTCATGGATTTTTTTAAAGGAGAGTAGTCACAATAAGATAAAATTGTTTAAAGTACCAGATCAGATTCTTGATACCAGTGGCCACTTCAAAAATATGGGCTATTTGGCTGCAAGTTGTACTAATAAAGATAAGTGCAATGATTTTATATATTCCATCATTACTCCATTATAAGCAACAATGCACCTAGATTGTATTAGCAATACCTTTATAACAATAATAAAATAATTTTTACATATAGCTATTTTGGTTAAAGGCAGTTACATAGGTCATCTTTAATTTATTGAGCATAATAAGAGGTTTGGATAACTAATAATAAATGTATGTCCCAAGTTCTTCATTGAGCTCCAACACTCATTTCAAGATACTTATTGTATATCACCATATGAAGATCCCAGGATGATTTGAAACTCGAAACTAAACCTTTATCTTTTCCTATGAACCTGCCCTTCATTCCAACTTTATTATTTTTGTTAATAGCACCACTGTTCCCCATTTAGCCAAAATTAACATCTCTTCCTTATATCATGTATCCTAGAATTTTCTAAGACTTGTACATTCAATTTTCACTATATTTCTTGAAAACACTCCTTTCTATTTGGCCACTTCTAGAGTTTGTATATTTTGTGAGATATGCAAACTCTAGCAGTGGCCAAATGAAATGTATCATATTGCTTACCTACATTTCTCTCTTTTTTCTCCTTCAATACAACCTACATAGTTGACAAAATATTCTTTCTAACTCATAGAATTAAACATATATGGTACTTTTCAGTGACTTTAAATAACTTCCTATTGCTATAAAACAATGTGAACTAATTTCTTGTCCACTTAGTGCCTTGCAAGATCTGGCTTCAACTGAACTTTCCAGTCTCATTTTATGGTACTCTTTTATGTAATCTACATTTCAATCAAACTGGTAACTGATTTTCTGTCATCTTAACTCATCAATTTTTGTCAAGATGAATTTTATAGGTTCTCTCCATGAATAGAATTAGCTCCTTTCTCACCTTCACTGTTGAAGTCTGGCTCTTTCTTCCAAGTTAGTTTAAGTGGAACTTGTCACATAAAGACATTACTGATTTGTTTCATGTTCATTGTGTATGTTATTTTGTTTCATTTTTATTTCATGCTTTTCTTGAATCTTGTGTTTATATGTCACAATTTCTATTCAGCTTTAGTTTTCATCAAGAATACCTAAAAACTTTCTATTTCATGAAATATCCATTTCCTCCCTGAAGGACTATAATCAGGACTATAATTTTTCTGAATAGGTTATACTTACTTGAAATCCTTGTTCATTTGCCTTCCATAACATCACATTCCAAAATCTCCTCTATTTTAAATCACAGTTGCTAAATCTTATATGATTCTGACTGTAGTTCTATGGTATTTGTGATATTTAAATGTTTTTAATGTCTATTTTAGTATTTTTTCTTGACCTAAGAGCTCTGAAGTTCGATTATCATATTCCTGAAAGTTTTCATTTTGGAATCTCAGAAGATGATAGCTATCATCTTTTTAATTTCTATTTACCCTCTGATTCTAATATATTGGGAATGTTTCCTTTATAATTTCTTGAAATATGATGTTTTGGCTTTTTTCTGATAATGGTTTTCAGGCAATCCCATAATTATTAAATTGTCTGTCCTTGTTTTATTTTCCAGGTCATTTTTTTTACAATATTTCATTTTTTTTCCTTTTTAAATTTTTATTCTTTAGACTCTTTTTGTTCTTGATGTCTTATGGAGTTATCATCTAACAATTTATTGTTACTTTTTCAGAAATTATTTCATTAAGTAAGATTTTGTTCCTCTTTTTTCAAATTGGTCTGTTCTGCTTTTTAAGGAAATTTTTTTCTTCAGTGAATTTTTGTATTTTTTTTTTACCACCATTTGATTAAATCTATTGGCTAAGGTGTTTTTTTCTGCAGTATTTTTGCATCCTTTTTAAAATCAAACTGTTTGTTCCTTTTATAATTTTACTCCATTGCTTTCATTTTTTCCTTTCTTTCCCTCTTCAGCTTTTATAAATCTTTTCTTTTCTCTTTTTATCTCTTTCTTTGTCTTTTAAAGGAATTTATCTTGGGCTTTTGTTCAATATGCATTTTCTAAGAGAATTTACTTATAAATATTTTCATATCATTATCTTCTCCTGAGTTTTTGTCTTGAACTTCCCCATTACAAGGGTAAGATAGTCTTCATTTGCCAACTTTGTTTCACTCAGGGTTGCTATTTAAAAACAATAACTATTAACTTATCACAATAACTGTTCATATTTTAGATCTACTGAATTTTGTGTTGTCTATAAGTGTGTATATTCCATATACTGATGAGGAGTGGAATCAATTTTGCATAAGTTTTGTACTTCAGGGTGGAATCCCAGCCTGCCACAGTAGGTAGGCCAAGGTTGGAGTAGCAGACAATTTTAGGGCAGATTTTCTAGCATTTTCCTCACAGCTAGGACTGATCAGTACAATCTTTAAAAGACTACTCAGAGGGCGAGGGGGGACGCTGAAACCTATTGCTTCTAGTAGTGAGAAGACAACCATTTAGTCTGGATCACCTGCATCTGCATCTGTTGTTTCATCATATTGCCATGGGCCTTTAAAATAGGTAGAAATGGTAAAATGATATAGGTAACATTTTTTGAATTCATGTGTAAATTGTATTTCATTGAGGGAGAGTTGCATAAAGTCACCAGTCTTACCCTCTCTTCCATAATCATTGTACAGTGGCAGGAAATAGACAACACAATTGGTGGTGATTCGATGTACACTGGATGATCTTGGTGTCTTTGATGTCTAACCAAGCTCTAAATGGTTCCCATCATCTGCTTTAATAGCCTTTGATGCATTATCTGATCTACCTAACTCTAACCTATGGCTTCAAGAAACTGTAGCATGCATAGAGGCCACAACCCAATAAACTGTTTTGGCAGATGGGTCAAGGTTGAGGGTAACCAAGGGTCTTACACCCTGTGTTGAGTTAAGGAGGGTGTCTACCCCTAGCATGTGAATACTTCCTCTAGTGAAATGTGTGGATAAGAATATTTTGGTCAAAACCTTAGCTTTTTAATGATGAGGTTCTTTTTTGTCATTGTTATGTGCTCATTTTCCCAATCTATTTCTTGATTTTGAACTTTATGATAAAGTTAGATTCTACTTACTTGCTGCTCTGAGGGGATTTGTTCTAGTTCTATTTTTCAATGTTTCTAAATTGGTATGTTAAGGGAAGAGATATGGGCAGTATTTTCCTGCCCCATGATTTTTCCTTACCTAGGAAGGATGCCTGTTCCCTTGCAGCAACAAATTCTAGTGTTCTCTGCCCTGGAATTGTGACCAAAGAACCTGCTTTCTTGTGATCACAAGTGTCCCTTTTAGCCTTGGAGCTTCAACTTAGAACTAGATGATAAGTAATAGAGTTGACAAATGCCTGATCCTGTGCTTGATGTCAAAACAAGAGTTCCATGTAATCTTTTTTTAACTAGTCATCAAATTCCCTAAATATTTTAGTTGGTGAGAGCTCCTGAAACTGTTACTATTGTCACTGCCACTGTTGTTGCTGCTACTGTTCCTGCTGCCTTCAAGTTCCATGACTGATGTTATCAAACTGTACTTCAGGCCAGTCCATACCCCAACATCACCATTTCCCATATGACATCCTAAATTGTCTTGAGCTAGGAAAAAATCTTAGCCTGACCATTAATTGACTGTACTATTTCAGAGCTTAATTTGATATACTATTTTAAAATTGTTGGGGAGGAATGTTGGAGAAGTTCAACTTGATTGTTATCTTTACTCTGCCATAATGACTTTGTTCCCTTAGGCATCATAAAATGCAATGGTTTAGGAACATCCTACATTCTTTATATTCTTAAAAATGTTATTGAGCATCCACAATGACCTCTTTCTTGTATGAGTTATATTTAGTGTGGTTTGTTATATTAAACATTAGACAAACTTAATTTAATTTAATTTATTAAAGCTTTTTTATTTGCAAAACATATGCATGGGTAATTTTTCAACATTGATTCTTGCAAAACATTCTGTTCCAAATTTTTCCCACATTCTCCCTATCCCCTCCCTTAACTGGCAGGTAGTCCAATACATGTTAAATATGTTAAAATATAAGTTAAATCCAATATATGTATACATATTTATGCAATTATCTTGCTGCATAAGAAAAATTGGATGTAAAAAGAAAAAAAAAAAAAAACCTTGAGAAGGAAGACAAAATTCAAGCAAACCTCTACAGAAAGTTTGAAAATGCTATGTGAGGTCCACAGTCAGTTCCCACAGGCCTCTCTCTTGGGTGTATATGGCTTTTCCATGTTCTTTCTTGAACAATTGGAACTGGTTTTGAATCATCTCATTGTTGAAGAGAGCCACATCCATCAGAATTGATCATCATATAGTCTTGCTGTTGCCATGTATAATGATCTCCTGATTCTGCTCATTTCACTTAGCATCAGTTCATGTTGGTCTCTCCAGGCCTTTCTGAAATCATCTTTTGGTAATTTCTTACAGAACAATAATATTCCATAACATTCATATACCATAATTTATTCAACTATTCTCCAATTGAGAGGAGTCCATTCAGTTTCCAGTTCCTAGCCACTATGAAAAGGGCTGTCACGAACATTTTTGCACATGTGGATCCCTTTCCCTCCTTTAAAATCTCTTTGGTCTACAAGTC
Organism: Antechinus flavipes; assembly: GCF_016432865.1. Lineage (NCBI taxonomy): Eukaryota > Metazoa > Chordata > Mammalia > Dasyuromorphia > Dasyuridae > Antechinus > Antechinus flavipes. Next base: position 303,406,025 of record NC_067399.1, on the reverse strand, counting down.
CAATAGAAACACTGCTGGATCAAAAGGTATGCACAATTTGAGAACTTTTTGAGCTTAGTTCCAAATTGATTTCCAGAATGGTTGGATCCATTCACAGTTTTACCAAAAATGTATCAGCTTAATTTTAATATGTAAACAAGTTTGACCTCATGTAGCCCATCAAAGAGGCTTAAAAACCACTGGTGTTTTTACACCATACTTTGAGAATTACTGATCTCAATGCATTTTTTATATTGGAAGCTTCAATGTCAAATAAATTTATCCATACTGACATGATGGGGAAGTGACTAAGCTGGCAATAAAACTATATCTGATTTCAAATCTAAGCCAGTTCAATGTAATAATATATGCAAAGTGCATACAAAGAAATTTCAGAGGGGAGATGATAATAACTGGAGGTACTGGTAAAGAAGTCATGCAGGAAATGGTACTTTATATGAGGGTTTCTTAAGCTTTTTCCACTTGCTACTCATTTTTGTGTGACATATTTTAATGCAACCCCACGTATATAGGCAAATAAAATAAGTATACAGATCATGCTATCTCACAAAAAAATTGATATACTGAGGGAAGAGAAATGTATTAAAGTAATAAATTGGAACTAGGAGTCTAAATTGTACAAAAATTCATCAATATCTTATGGAATCAAGAGAATATCTTATATAGTTGGTACTATCAATTATTTTGCACTTGGCAATTAAAAAAACCTATAAAATACATGTGGATAGATAAATACAGCTAAAACTGCAGATATATTCATATGTGTGTATGTATACACACCTAAACACATGTGTGTGTATTTGCATATAACTTTTGTGTGTATATAATATATAAATGAAGGCAGTTGGTTGGCACAGTGGATTGAATAATGGGTTTGGATTCATGAAGATATGAGTTCAAACCTGGCATTCGATACTTAGTATATCTTTTTTTATTTTTTTAATATATTTTATTTTTTATTTACAAGATATATGCATTGTTAATTTTCAGCATTGACCCTTGCAAACTTGCTGTTCCAACTTTTCCTCTCCTTCCCCTTACCCCCTTCTCTAGATAGCAGGTAGACCAATACATCTTAAATATGTTAAAGTATATGTTAAATACAATATATATATATATATATATATATATATATATATATATATATACACATATACATATACATACAGTTATTTTGCTGCACAAGAAAAATCAGACTTAGAAATAAGGTAAAATTAACCTGAGAAGGAAAACTTTTTTACAGATAATAAGATGGTATACTTAGAAAAAACTAGAGAATCAATTTAAAAAGTACTACAAACAATTAACAACTTTAGGAATGTTGCAGGATATAAAATAATCCCACAAAAATCATTGATATTTCTATATGTTCTAAATGTCCAGCAGCAAGAGAGACAAAAAGATATCCCATTTAATATAATGGTACATAATATAAAATAATTGGAAATGTAACACCAAGACAAACTCAGGAACTTTATGAACAAAATTACAAATAACTTTTTGCATAAATAAAGTCAGATTTTAACAACTGGAAGAATATCAAGTGTTTATAGGTAGGTGTACCTAATATAATAAAAATGACATCTACCTAAATTAATCTACATATTCATTGCTATAACAATCAAACTGTCAGGAAATGACTTTATAAGACTGGAAACTAATAACAAAAATCATCTAGAAGAAAATAAGATCAAGAATTTCAAGGGAATTAATGAAAAAAAATTGCAAATGAAGATGGCCTAGCTGTACAAGACCTAAAACTAGCTTAAAAAAGCAGTGATCATCAAAACCAATTGGTACTGGCTAAGAAATAGTATGGTGGATCAATAGAATAGGTTAGGTTCACAAGACAAAATAGCTGACTATAGTAGTTTAGCATTTGATAAAGCAAAGACTAGTTTCTGGGATAAAAATTCATAATTTGACAAAATTTTCTGGGAAAATGGGAAATTAGTATAGCAGAAACTAGGTATTGACCAATACCTAACACTCTATACCAAGATAAGGTCAAAATGGGTTCAGGATTTAATCATAAAGGGTGATACTATAAGCAAATCATTAGAACAGTCTACCTTTCAGACCTGTGGAAAAGAAAGCAATTTAATGGCAAAAGAACTAGAATGTATTATGAAATGAAAAATGGAGATTTTTGATCATATTAAAGAATTTTTTTCAAACTAAAGCAATGCATCCAAAATTTTAAAAAGAAGCAGAAAAATGGGGAAGAAATTTTGCAATGTTTCTGATAGAGAACTGATTCAAATTTATAAGAATTCAAGCCATGTCCCAAATGATAAATGGTTAAGGGATATTAACAGACAACTTGCCGATGAAGAAATTTAGGCCATTTCTAGTCATATGAAAAAATGCTGTAAATCACTGTTGATTAGAAAAAAGCAAATTAAGAAGACTCTGAGCTTCCAATTTATACCTCTCAGATTGGCTAAGATGTCAAGAAAAGATTGTTGGTGGAATTGTGAACTGATCCAGTCATTCTGGACAGCAATTTGGAACTACACTCAAAAAGTTATCAAATTGTCCATATACTTTGATCCAGCAGTGTTTCTACTGGGCTAATATCCCAAAGAGATCATAAAGGAGGAAAAAAGACACACATGTGCAAAAATGTTTGAGACAGCCCTTTTTGAAGTGGCAAGAAACTGGAAACTGAGTGGATGACCATCAGTTGGAAAATGGCTGAATAAGTTATGGTATATGAATGTTATGGAATACTATTGTTCTATGAGAAATGATCAGCAGGATGATTTTATTTATTATTTTTTAAAAATTTTATTTTATTTAATAATAACTTTGTATTGACAGAATCCATGCCAGGGTAATTTTTTTACAACATTATCCCTTGCACTCGCTTATGTTTCGTTTTTTCCCCTCCCTCCCTTCACCCCCCCCCAAGATGACAAGCAGTCCTATATATGTTAAATATGTTGCAGTATATCCTAGATACAATACATATTTGCAGAACCGAACAGTTCTCCCAGCAGGATGATTTTAGAGAGGACCAAAGAGACTTATATGAACTGATGCTAAGTAAAATAAGCAGAAACAGGATATCATTATATACTGCAACAAGACTATATGATAATCAGTTCTGATGGACATGACTCTTTCCAACAATTGAGGCCAGTTGCAATAAACTTGTGATGAAGAGAGTCATCTGCACCCAGAGAAAGAGCTGTGACTGTAGATGCCAACACAGCATTTTTCACTCTTTTTATTGTTGTTTGCTTGAATTTTGTTTTCTTTCTCATCTTTTTTCTGTTTTGATCTGATTTTTCTTGTGCAGCAAGATCATTATATAAATATATGTACATATATTGAATTTAACATATATTCAACATGTTAAATATATATATTGAATTACTTGTCATCTAGGGGAAGAGGGAAGAGGAAGAAGGGGAAAATTTGGAACAAAAGATTTTATAAGGGTCAAAGCTGAAAAAATTATCCATGCATATGTTTTGAAAATAAAAAGCTTTAATAAAAAATTTTAAAAACAAAGAAAAAATGCTCTAAATCACTGTTGATTAAAGCAATGTAAATTAAGAAGATTCTGATGTACCACTTCACACCTTTTAGATTGGCTAAGATATCAGGAAAAAATAATGATAGATGTTGTAGGGGATGTGGGAAAAGTGGGACACTAATGCACTATTGGTTAAGTTATGAATTTATCCAATCATTCTGGAGATCAATTTGGGTGATAAAACTGCATGCTCTTTGATCCAGCAGTGTTTATTTTTTTTTAATTTAAATTTTATTTTATTTAATAATAATTTTGTATTGACAGAATCCATGCCAGGGTAATTTTTTACAACATTATCCCTTGCACTCGCTTATGTTTCGTTTTTTCCCCTCCCTCCCTCCACTCCCCCCCAAGATGGCAAGCAGTCCTATATATGTTAAATATGTTGTAGTATATCCTAGATACAATACATATTTGCAGAACCGAACAGTTCTCCTGTTGCACAGGGAGAATTGGATTCAGAAGGTAAAAATAACTCGGGAAGAAAATCAAAAATGCAAATAGTTCACATTTGTTTCCCAGTGTTCCTTCTCTGGGTGTAGCTGTCTCTGTCCATCATTTATCCATTGAAACTCAGTTAGGTCTCTTTGTCATAGAAATCCACTTCCATCAGAATACATCCTCATACAATATTGTTGTCGAAGTGTATAATGATCTCCTGGTTCTGCTCATCTCACTTAGCATCAGTCCATGTAGGTCTCTCCAAGCCTCTCTGTATTCATCCTGCTGGTCATTCCTTACAGAGCAATAATATTCCATAACATTCATATACCACAATTTACCGAGCCATTCTTTAATTGATGGGCATCCATTCATTTTCCAGTTTCTAGCCACTACAAACAGGGCTGCTACAAACATTTTGGCACACACAGGTCCCTTTCCCTTCTTTAGCACTTCTTTGGGATATAAGCCCAATAGAAACACTGCTGGATCAAAGGGTATGCACAGTTTGATAACTTTTTGGGCATAATTCCAGATTGCTCTCCAGAATGGTTGGATTCGTTCACAACTCCACCCACAATGCATCAGTGTCCCCGTTTTCCCGCATCCCCTCCAACACTCATCATTATTTTTTCCTGTCATCTTAGCCAATCTGACAGGTGTGTAGTGATATCTCAGAGTTGTCTTAATTTGCATTTCTCTGATCAGTAGTGATTTGGAACACTCTTTCATGTGAGTGGTAATAGTTTCAATTTCATCATCTGAAAATTGTCTGTTCATATCCTTTGACCATTTATCAATTGGAGAACGGCTTGATTTTTTATAAATTTGAGTCAGTTCTCTATATATTTTGGAAATGAGGCCTTTATCAGAACCTTTAATTGTAAAGATGTTTTCCCAGTTTGTTGCTTCCCTACTAATCTTCTTTGCATTCGTTCTGTTTGCACAAAGGCTTTTTAATTTGATATAATCAAAATTTTCAATTTTGTGATCAGTAATGGTCTCTAGTTCATCTTTGGTCACAAATTTCTTTCTCCTCCACAAGTCTGAGAGATAAACTATCCTATGTTTCTCTAATTTATTTATAATCTTGTTCTTTATGCCTAGGTCATGGACCCATTTTGATCTTATCTTGGTATATGGTGTTAAGTGTGGGTCCTTGCCTAATTTCTGCCATACTAATTTCCAGTTATCCCAGCAGTTTTTATCAAATAATGAAATCTTATCCCAAAAGTTAGAATCTTTGGGTTTGTCAAACACTAGATTGCTATAGTTGACTACTCTGTCTTGTGAACCTAACCTTTTCCACTGATCAACTAATCTATTTCTTAGCCAATACCAAATGGTTTTGGTGACTGCTGCTTTATAATATAATTTTAGATCAGGTACAGCTAGACCACCTTCATTTGATTTTTTTTCATTAATTCCCTTGAGATTCTCGACTTTTTATTGTTCCATATGAATTTTGTTGTTATTTTTTCTAAATCATTAAAATATTTTCTTGGAAGTCTGATTGGTATAGCACTAAATAAATAGATTAGTTTAGGGAGTATTGTCATCTTTATTATATTCGCTCGGCCTATCCAAGAGCACTTAATATTTTTCCAATTATTTAAGTCTGACTTTATTTGTGTGGAAACTTTTTTGTAATTTTGCTCAAATAATACCTGACTTTCCTTTGGTAGATAGATTCCCAAATATTTTATGCTATCAACAGTTATTTTGAATGGAATTTCTCTTTGTATCTCTTGCTGTTGGATTTTGTTGGTGGTGTATAAAAATGCTGAGGATTTATGGGGATTTATTTTGTATCCTGCTACTTTGCTAAAATTATGAATTATTTCTAATAGCTTTTTAGTAGAATCTCTGGGGTTCTCTAGGTATACCATCATATCATCTGCAAAGAGTGATAGTTTGGTTTCCTCATTGCCTACTCTAATTCCTTTAATCTCTTTCTCGACTCTTATTGCAGAGGCTAGTGTTTCTAATACAATATTGAATAATAATGGTGATAGTGGGCAACCTTGCATCACTCCAGATCTTACTGGGAAAGGTTCCAGTTTTTCCCCATTGCATATGATGCTTACTGAAGGTTTTAAATATATGCTCCTGACTATTTTAAGGAAAAGTCCTTTTATTCCTATGCTCTCAAGTATTTTTATTAGGAATGGCTGTTGGATTTTATCAAATGCTTTTTCTGCATCTATTGAGATGATCATATGGTTTTTGTTTGGTTGGTTATTGATATAGTCAATTATGTTAATAGTTTTCCTAATATTGAACCAGCCCTGCATTCCTGGTATAAATCCTACTTGGTCATAGTGTATTATCCTGGGGATGATTTTCTGTAGTCTTTTTGCTAATATTTTATTTAAGATTTTAGCATCAATATTCAGTAGGGAGATTGGTCTATAATTTTCTTTCTCTGTTTTCATCCTACCTGGTTTAGGTATCAGTACCATGTCTGTGTCATAAAAGGAGTTTGGTAGGACTCCTTCAATCCCTACTTTTTCAAATAGTTTATTTAGCATTGGAGCTAATTGATCTTTAAATGTTTGATAGAATTCAGATGTAAATCCATCTGGTCCTGGGATTTTTTCTTAGGGAGTTGATTGATAGTTTGTTCTATTTCTTTTTCTGAGATGGGAGTGTTTAGGATATTTACTTCCTCCTCTGTTAGTTTAGGCAAGCTATATTTTTGGAGGTATTCTTCTATTTCATTTAAGTTGTCGAATTTATTGGCGTAAAGTTGGGCAAAGTAGCTCCTAATTATTCCTCTAATTTCCTCTTCGTTAGTGGTGAGTTCTCCCTTTTCATTTTTAAGACTAACAATTTGATTTTCCTCTTTCCTTTTTTAATCAGATTTACTAAGGGTTTGTCTATTTTGTTGGTTTTTTCATAGAACCAACTCTTAGTTTTATTAATTAATTCAATAGTTTTTTTACTTTCAATTTTATTGATCTCTCCTTTTATTTTTAGAATTTCAAGTTTAGTGTTTGACTGGGGGTTTTTAATTTGTTCCTTTTCTAGCATTTTTAGTTGCAAGCCCAATTCATTGACCTTCTCTTTCTCTATTTTATACAAATAGACCTCTAGAGATATGAGATTTCCCCTTATTACCACTTTGGCTGCATCCCATACATTTTGGTATGATGTCTCATTATTATCGTTTTCTTGGATGAAGTTATTAATTATGTCTATAATTTGCTGTTTCACCCAATCATTCTTTAGTATGAGATTATTTAGTTTCCAATTATTTTTTGGTCTACTTTCCCCTGGCTTTTTATTGAATGTAATTTTCAATGCATCGTGGTCTGAAAAGGATGCATTCACTATTTCTGCCTTACTGCATTTGAGTTTGAGGTTTTTATGTCCTAATATATGGTCAATTTTTGTATAGGTTCCATGAACTGCTGAAAAGAAAGTGTATTCCTTTCTGTCCCCATTACATTTTCTCCAGAGATCTATCATATCTAATTTTTCTAGTATTCTATTTATCTCTTTGACTTCTTTCTTGTTTATTTTGTGGTTTGATTTATCTAATTTTGAGAGTGCAAGGTTGAGATCTCCCACTATTATAGTTTTGCTGTCTATTTTTTCTTGCAGCTCTCTTAATTTCTCTTTTAAGAATTTAGATGCTACACCACTTGGTGCATATATGTTTAATATAGATACTGCTTCATTATTCATTCTACCCTTTAGCAAGATATAGTGCCCTTCCTTATCTCTTTTGATTAGATCAATTTTTGCTTTAGCTTGATCTGAGATCAGGATGGCTACCCCCACTTTTTTGACTTCACCTGAAGCATAATAGATTTTGCTCCAACCTTTTACCTTTAACATGCATGTATCTCCCCGCTTCAGGTGTGTTTCCTGTAAACAACATATTGTAGGATTCTGGCTTTTAATCCATTCTGCTAACCGCTTCCTCTTTGTGGAGGAGTTTACCCCGTTCACATTTATGGTTAAAATGACCAATTCTGTATTACTTGCCATCTTGTTAATCCCGGTTTGTGCTTTTCTCCCTTCTTACCCCCTTACCCCCCTTCCCAGTATTAAGCTTGTGAGCACCACTTGCTTCTCACAGTCCTCCCTTTTTTAGTATCCCTCCCCCCCTTAGAGTTCCTCCCCCTATCTTACCCCTTTCCCTCCCAGTTACTGTATTCCCTTCCACTTAGCTTATTCCTTCCCTTTTCACTTTTCCCTTCTCACTTTTCAATGAGGTGGGAGAAGTTTCACCATAGATTGAATATGTCTAAAATTTTTCTCTTAAAGCCAATTCTGAAAGCAGTAAAATACTCACTATATTCATCCCTCTCCATTCTTTCTCTCAGATATAATAGGTTTCCTATGCCTCTTCATGAAATGTAGTACCCCTACTTTCCCCTTTTTCTGGTACAATGTCCTTTCCACATCTAGTTTCTAGAACAAGGTATATCTGTATTCTTTACACATCTTTATAGCCGAAATATAGTTCCCAAGATTAATCTTTACCTTTTTAGATTTCTCTTGAGTTCTGTACTTGTAGATCAATGTTTTTGTTAAGTTCTGGCTTTTTCATCAAAAATAGGTGAAATTCGCTTACTTCGTTGAATGTCCATCTTCTTCCCTGGAAAAAGATGCTCATTCTCGCTGGGTAAGTTATTTTTGGTTGCATCCCAAGTTCCTTAGCCTTTCGGAATATCATATTCCAGGCCCTTTGATCTTTTAGTGTGGATGCTGCCAGATCCTGGGTGATCCTTATTGTGGCTCCTCGATACTTGAATTGGGTTTTTCTAGCTGCTTGCAGTATTTTTTCCTTTGTCTGAGGGTTTTGGCATTTGGCCACTATATTTCTTGGTGTTTTGATTTTAGGATCCCTTTCAGTAGGAGATCGATGAATTCTTTCAATGTCTATTTTACCCTCTGTTTCTATGACTTCTGGGCAGTTCTCTTTGATAATTTCCTGGAAAATAGTGTCCAGGCTCTTTTTTTCATCATACTTTTCTGGGAGTCCGATGATTCTCAAGTTGTCTCTCCTGGATCTGTTTTCCAGGTCTGTTGTCTTCCCCAGAAGGTATTTCACATTCTTTTCCATTGTTTGATTTTTTTGGATTTGCTTGACTGATTCTTCTTGTCTCCTCGAGTCATTCAATTCCATTTGTTCAACCCTGATTTTCAGTGAAGTATTTTCTTCACTCACTTTTTTAAGATCTTTTTCTAATTGTCCAATTGAGTTCTTTTGTTCTGTGGAATTTTTTTCCATTTCGCCAATTTTGTTTTCCAGTTCACCAATCCTATTTTTCAAGGATTTGGTTTCTTTATCCACTCTCTCTTTAACTGACTTCTCCAGGCTCTTTTGCCAAGCCTCCCTCTCCTTTTCCCATTTTTCTTCTAGCTCCCTTGTGAGAGCCTTTTTAATTTCCTCCATGAGATTCATCTGTGCTGAGGAACATATGATCTCCTCCTTTGGGGATTCACCTGGGGACTGTTTGTTTTTAGTCTCCTCAGGATTTGGAGTCTGCTCTTTATCTGTATAGAAGCTGTCAAGGGTTAAAGTCTTTTTCAGTTTCTTGCTCATTCTGTCTAATAATCAAAGACAAACTAGCCAAGAAACAGAAGAAAAAAACCCTTGAATGGAGCTGCTTTCTTTGGGGGAGGGGCAGGGTAGCAGTGAGGCACTAGCAGGACTGTGCTGCGCTTCGCTCTGAGATCCGAGAGTGTGCTGAGACACTGTGGGGGAGGGGTGGCCAGGTCCCGAGAGACTCCAGCTGTTTGGGGTTGTATTCTTCACCCTCGGTGTTTTTAGCTTCTCTGCTGGGCTGCTGACTTGCTGCCGGAGCAAAGTATCCAGTCCTGTAGCGAAGCTCTCCCCGCAGAGACAGCTGCGATCACGCCCCACCCCCTCTCCGCTCTGCTCGGCTCAGAGCCTCTTTCCGTGCTCTCGCTTTCGCTGCTGCCCGCAGCTTGCTTCCAATCTAATAACCGTCCCCACCCTAGCGCAAAAACAGACCTTTCCTGACGAGTCTCAAGGATGGCTTCTCTTGGTAACTAGTTGTATGTTTTTTTTTCAGTCGAGCATTAATTCAGAGGCATGAAATGAAATGGATAGTGAGAGAAAAACGCAGAGGTTACACAGCAGTGTGCCTCCTCTCAGCCATCTTGGCCGGAAGTCCGGTAAATGTCGATCCAGCAGTGTTTCTATGGAAGAATCTGTATCTCAAAGAGATCATAAAAAAGAAGACATTCACAAGTGCAAAAATGTATAGGAAAGCACTTTTTGAAATAAGGAATTGAAAACTGAATGGAAACCCATCAATTAGGAATGGCTGAATAAACTGTGGTGTATGGATGTAATGGAATAATATTGTTCTATAAGAAATGATGAGAAAGATGATTTCAGAAAGGTCTGGAGAAACTTATATGAAATGAAGCGAAGTGAAGTAAGTAGAATCAAGAGAACAAGAAGATTATGAAGATCAGTTTGATGGACTTGGATCTTTTCAACATTGTGATTCAAGGCAATTACAATAGACTTGTGATGGAAAGAACCATCTGCATCCAGAGAGAGAGAACTATAAAGATTGAATGTGGATCACAACATAATATTTTCACATTTGTTATATTTTTTTCTTTGTTTTTCTTTATCATTTTTTTGGTCTGTTTTTAATTCTGCAGCATTATACGTATGAAAATATGTGCACATATTTAATTTATGTTAGATTACTTGCTGTGCAGGAGAGGGGAAAGGGATAGGAAGGGAGAAAAATTTGGACCACAAGGTTTTGCAAAGGTGAATGTTGAAAACTCTTTGTATGTGTTTTGAAAAAATAAAACCTATTATTATTTTTTAAATACATCCTGTTTATAGTTGATAAGAGTCATGGCTGTTAACATTCTTTATCCAGTTTTGCATTTTATTTTTCTCTAAGAATGCCTGTAATCACTCAAGATTGATATAATGTTTCTACCTTATTTTTCTATGGTTGTCTCTTTCTTCATAATAAGTAGTTAGCCAAGCTTGAAATGCTTTTTTCAAATGCATCATTACTTTCACCTTCTTTGTATTCACTTGCTAGATCTTGACATTTCATTTAGAATTTATTTTCTTCATCTCTCTCTCTCTCTCTCTCTCTCTCTCTCTCTCTCTCTTTCTCTCCTCTCTCTTTCTGTCTGTCTGTGCTTGTGTGTTTTCATCTCTTTATCTCTCTGTCTCTGTCTCTATTTCTTTTCATCTCTCCATCTCTGTGTCTCTCTGTCCTCTCTCTCTCTCTCTCTCTCTCTCTCTCTCTCTCTCTCTCTCTCTCTCTCTCTCCCCCCCATCACTCTGTGTCTTCAAGTTACTATATGCTTTTTTCAGATTTTTTTTTTACTCCTAAACAAATTAAGTGACAGTAACTATACATGGTAATTCTCATTCCATAAGTCATTATTGAGTTTTAAATATAAAATTTAGACTCTTAAGTAATTGTAATATACTATCACACTGTGGAGGGATGGGGGGAAGAAAAGACACAAAGGTCATTGAATGAGTATTTTCCTTGTTGATTCTGTTTTTCCACCAGAGTTTGGCGTGAATCCAAATTGATCTTTGCATATTTTTCATCAACTCAACTCGACAAGTTCATAGTAAACAGAAGAGAAGCAATGAACACTAAAGATGAAAAAGCATGCGTGGGTCTGGCCTAACCTTCGGCAATGTCACTCTTAATAACAACAGATGGTATTAGCCCTGTTGAAGTCCCGTTTGCCGATGTTATAAATGACTGAAAATTGGGGTTTTTAGTGGAAGTGCTGACACAGCTCCCACTATATCATCTTACAAGATGACATTATCTTACATTACCGGTAACTCTAAAGGCAGTGTATTCTCTTAGAATTATAATTATATTGCATAGCCTACAACTGAATATAACAAGTATGTTTCAAATATCTACACGGGGTACACAGAAAACTTAGTGTCAACCAAGGTGCAGAAAGTGATCATTTCTACCAAGATTTAAATAAATAAAATTCCCTTCATTTTAAATGGAGGAACAAAATATTATAAGCTTTGAAATCTCATCTTTTGATAATATATTCCATGCCCACCAAAGCATCCCTAAGAAAATGAATAACTGCATCTAGCTGCACCAGCCCTAAAGTCAGGGGGACCTGAATTCAAATCTGGCCTCAGACATTTAATACTCCCTGGTACACTTAACCCCAACTTCCTCAGGGGAAAAAAAAAAAAAAAGAATGAATTAGTCTGACCAAATAATGAAGTAGAATTTCTGTTTTCAACTTTTTTCTCCTCCTCCTCTTCCTCATCTTCCTCCTTATCCTTTTCCTCTTCCTCCTACTTCTTCTACTACTAGTAGTACTACCACTGTTACTACTAGCAATCATTTACATACTATTTTAGATTTTACAAAGTGTTTTACACATTTTATTACATTTGATTCTCACAACAAAACTTGGGAGGTAGGTGACATAATTATCCTCATTTTATAAGTGAAAAATACTATTGCAGAGATTGTTAAGTTACTTGCCCAGGGTTATAATTTAGTAAATGTCTGAGATCAAATTTGACCTCAGTTCATCCTGACTAGCTATAAAGATTAATTTGTGAATAAATAAGACTTATTTCTCTACCTGTTCATCACAGTTAGCAAGTGGCTAAAGGAAATTTTACTCTTTCATATTTGTCAGCTCTCCATCATACCAAAGTCTACTTTTCATTCCCATCCCTGTTCAGGGACATACTAGTAAATGTTTAACTATCAACTCTTTAAAAAACAAGACGTATTTCTAAATGTTATCTGAACTATTAACATTTTCTCCACTACTTTATTGAGTCTGGACAAAAAACCTAAATAATTAATTAATCCCCGATGATTAAAAATTTACCGAGTTCTAATGTGTAAAATGCTCAAATTGTTTAATCATTTCTCAGTTGTATCTGACTCCTCATGACCCCATTTGGGGTTTTCTTGGCAAACATACTGGGATGGTTTGCCATTTTCTTCTCCAGCTCATTTTACAAATGAGGAAACTGAGACAGACAGGGTTAAGTGACTCATCCAGGGCTATGTAGTCAGTAAGTATCTAAGTCCAAATTTAAACTCAGGAAGGCAAATCTTCTTTATGTCAATGTCAGGACTCTATCCATTGTACTATTCTGATACCATAAATGCTTATGCTAAATATATATATGTGTATATATATATATATAGTCATGTTTCATGGTTCTGTAAGCCCTGGTTTTAGCATATCTATACTTGGTATAACATATCTGTAATCATGCATCTCAGCAGCCTCAACTTCCTCAAAAAATATGTTTACTATTAAACTCTTAGATCCCCAGAGTAAAAGCAAGGGAAAATGATAACAGAAATGAAAAGGTAAAAGGAAATCCTATAGATATGGATGTCTTAGCAGAATTTGGAAGAAGACATCTCTATCTTTCCCTATTATTAAACCAAGAAAAGTCTGTATATGAAAGTTTATGGTGGAGAAAGGAGATGTAAAAGAGACAGTCCGCTAGGACATATATTGAGTGAGACTTTATAAAATTGCTGGCTGAGTATAAAACATTATTTGGTGACCCCTAGTTAATATAATGTAACAGCTTCTTATGAATTGTTAGTATACTGCTAATGCTGAATTATCTCCTATTTTGAAGAGTAAAAAAGAACTGGCATTGATTTTGATTAATACCTAGTTTAGTGACATGTATTATAAGCACTCAATAAATATCTGTTGTATCTTAAGTAATAATCCTACAGATGTAAATACATTAAAATTTTCATGATGTAAAAATGGAAGCTTTTTTCCCATTTTCTTAACGTGGTATTAGGAAAATTTTCCACTAACTTTATCTTTGAAAGCAGGCAGTCCTTTTCTCTTGGGATTACTGCTGTGTTTGGTTAAATTTAATGGTTTTTTTTTTAAGTTATATGGAAGAGGAACTGCACAAGGACATTTCAAATCTTCAAATAATATTAAATTATCTTTGGAAATAAAATGCTAAGCCAAAGGAGAGGATTTACAGAAGGTTATTTGCAACTATGTGATTAAGGAAAAGTACCAAATGTTGTACAATAAAGAAATGCATAAATAATCCAAATTATTCACTGTCAAAGAAATCTCTATCTAGTTGCCAATCTAGTGGTAATGAGTTTTTCTAGATTTTGTTACCTAGAACGGGTCTTGGTTAGCAAACACAATCAATGAGTACTTATTTCAGATTATTTATAGCTTGACAGAAACCTCCCAGATTTTTTTGCACTTGTATAATCTTTAGTGATCCATAATCAAATATACATTCTGATAGGACATTAGTACTTATTTTCTCTCAGGAGCAAAAGATTTCAGCCTAGCCTATCTCTGAGACATTGGCCCAATGCTTTGCATATAATAGATGATTAATAATACTTAAACTTAATCAAATAAGTTCAATAGCAAAAAAATTCAAAGAAATAAAATATAATGAAACTAATAAGGTGAAATGGGTTTCATGGCATTCTGAATTAATTATATGGATAATTTTCAAATCTATATAGTTATTTCAATTTCCTGTCTTAAGTTTCAATCACATATTTCCAATTGATTGTTAGATATTTCAGATTGAATTCCAGTAGACATTTCTAATTTACCATGGACAAAACTAAAAGCTTTATGTAGTGGCAGCTAGGTGGCATGGTAGATAAATCACTAGGCAAGGAGACCTGAGTTACATTCCTACTCAGACTTTTAATATGTATGATCAAACTAGGCAACTCACTTGTCATATTTTATCTGTCTCAATTTTTTTTCCTAATACAAAAATGCATACAATAACAATATTTACCTCCCAGCATAATTATGAGGATCAAATGTAAAGCGATTAGCACAGTGTCTGGGAGACTTAATAAGTGCTTGTTTTCTTCCTTCCTTTTCCCAAATTCTACCTAATTAAAAAAAAAAGACAATGTAATCTGCTAGTCTAGTCTCTTCTCAGATAACAATAGCAATTGACTCAATATCAGTCAAAAGTAAAAATCTCAGACTCAGCTTTCCTAACTTTGATCTATTTATTAAAATTAATAAATCAATATCATTTTCTCTCACATCACTCCTGAACCTCCAGTTATTACAGTATTATAATTCATTTTTGGTTATATACAAGACCAATCAGCAATTCTTGTTTTATGAAACTCCCTATCTACAAGTAATGAAATGCACTAATAAAGTTGCTATGATTAATCATATTTTATTTGG
The DNA here is from genome assembly GCF_016432865.1 of Antechinus flavipes. Lineage (NCBI taxonomy): Eukaryota > Metazoa > Chordata > Mammalia > Dasyuromorphia > Dasyuridae > Antechinus > Antechinus flavipes. The sequence goes on along the minus strand of NC_067399.1, from coordinate 303,390,820 downwards.
AGTCAGTCAGCATTAAAAGTACTAATTAAATCAGGAATTGTGAACAAACTTAATGAGAAGAAACAGTACAAAGCCATTCTTTATCAGATCTCCCAGAGATAAAAGTTCCATAAGAATTTGTTTATTATAGACGCACCCTATTGGACAGATAGTGCCTCCTTCTATTCCATTCCAAGTTTCTATTCTTTAGTCTCTCTTGACTCACATCCCCAACCTTAAGCAACAATGGAAATGAAAAACAATATGCTTTCCATGATTCCATTTAAACTAGAATATTAAGTAGTCTCACTCATCCTTTCTCTTTTTTCACAATGTTTTCTTTTGAGGGGCAAAAATCTCACAGCATTGCGCTTCAGAGATTACAACACTTCTTCAATCAATAGTTCATGCCAAGCTAAAAAGCTCTGTTGCTGCTAGCAGTATTTCACACCTTAAAATGAAGTTTTGTGTCCAAGGAGCACGGAGCATTACATATACTTTGTCTAAGACAGTAGGACAAGATGAAAAAATGATAGACACAACATATACCTACTCTCAGAAATTTTCCTCTTTAATAAGGAAAAATTGTATTAGAAGTAAAAAAATGACATAATAGAAACTGAGGTAAATGCAATCAATATCTAGATTCAGAAATGCCCTGAAATTACTCTTGTATGAGAAATCAAAAGAACTTTAGAAGATAACATTTAAAAAGAAACAGGATAATTGCATATATAAGTACATTTTTGTATACTAAAATGGTTTCTAGAGGGAAAGGAAACAATTTTAAACATTCCTATTAAAAAAAAAAAAACAGTGGGAGGAAAGGCTTTTTTTTTCATTTAAACAGAAGAAAAGAAACATAATAAAATTAATCAAGTACCACTGGCAAGAAAATATTCAATAGAAATAAAATGTTCATGTTTTGGGGGAAAGGCAGTGTTATTGTATTTGTAGGGAAGACAAAATAAGTGAGATTAGGTAAAAGAGAAAATGAAATTAATTTTCTTTTAGCAAATACATTATTTATTTTTCCTTAAGACTCTTTTTTAATATTGAGTTCCAAATTTTTCACTTCCTTACTCATTAAGAAGTCAAACAATATGGCATAAATTGAACATGTGAAATAATGTAAAACATTTCTGTTTTAGCCATGTTGTAGAAAATAAGGCAAGAAAGATAAAAAAAAATATGCTTCAGTTTCCACTCAGAGTTTTTGTTTTTACAGTTGATTATCATTACAATATTTTTCTTACTCTGAAAATGATTCCCTGATTCTCTTCATTTCACTCTGCATAAATTCATCTATATATTCCCAGATTTTTCTGAAATTATCTCCATCATTTTTTAGTAAAATAGTACTCTATCTCAATCATATACATCTTGTTTAGCCTTTCTCCAATTGATGAGCACCTCACAATTTTCAACTCATTGACAGCATCATAAAGGGAAAAAAAAGCTTCCAAAAATATTTTTGTACATATAGGTCCTTTTCCTTTTTCATCTCTTTGAGATGCACACTTAGAAAAAATATTGCTGGGTCAAAGGGTATGCATAGCTTTATAGGCTTTAGAAAATAGTTCCAAATTGTGTCCAGAATGGTTGAACCAGTCTACAACTTCATCAGCAGTGCTTAAGTTTTGTTTTGTTTTGTTTTTCCAGAACTCATAGAAAATTTATTATTTTCATCTTCTCTTATATTATCTAATTCAATAGTTGTAAGGTGGCCCCTCAGAGTTGTTTTAATATTCATTTCTCCAATCAGTAATGACTTAGGTCAGTTTTTCATAACTATACATAGCTTTAATTTCTTCTGAAAATTATCTTTCATTTTCTTTGACCAGTTGGTGAATGGATCTTTTTTTTTTAATAAATTTGGCTCTGTTAATTATATTTTTGAAAAATGAGGCCATCATCAGAGAAACACTGTAAAAAATGTTCTCACAATTTCTTGCTGTCCTTCCAAGGCACAAGTTTGTGTATGTATTTTTTTTCTGTGTGTGTGTGTATGTGTGTAAAATCTTTTTAATTTTATTTAATAAAAATAATCTATTATACTTCCCTTGATCCTATCATTTTTGTTATAAATTATTTCCTCATCCACAAACCTAATTCACTATGATCCCCTAATTAGCTTATGATATAAACCTTATATCTGAATTATTTATTCATTTTGACCTTATTTTGCTTTATTTTGTGAGATGATGGTCTAGGCTTACCTTCTAACAACCTGATTTCCATTAGAAAGTGATTGCCTAGTTAAATTGTTTGCTTGAATATTTTGATCCAGATCTTTGATTTTAGGAGTCTTGCAAACTCCAGATTTGGAAATCTCTTCCACTGATATAGATTGGCAATTTGTCCATGACTTAGATATATAGAGTTGTTTAGAAATAATGAGAAACATTTTAACTTGTCTATGATCACCTAGAAAGATTGTCTTATAGCAGGACTTGAACTAAATTATTCATAATTTTAAAATCATTCCTCTACTTAGTACAGCATACTGCTTCTTGAAAGTATTATTTATATGAAAAGATGCACAGAATAATTTCCTGCAATAAAAAAAAGATGATAAATGATAGGCAAAAAAAGAGACAGAGAGAGGAATAAAGGCATAGAGAGAAACAAAAAGAGATGACTGGACAAACAGTAAATAAATGATAGTTAATAGATAAATAAAATAGCTACCCATCAAAGGGGTACATTTATAAAATAGTTCATTTTCAGTCCCAAACTACCCATATTATATCTGAAGATTATTTGTTATATACTTATTTTAGCAGTTTTTTTTTATTAAAACAAATCATTTTCTTCTTTGAGATATCATGATTCATGTAAAATAGCATCAATATCAATTTTGACAGTTGATACAAATCTTTTAAATTTTTTTCTCTTTACTCTCAAAATATATGCATAGTTTTCAATATTCCTCCCTAGTAAACCAAATATTTCTCTCCCTCCCTTTCCCCTACTCCCTTCCCTAGACAGCAATCAATAAAATGTCAAACATATACAATTCCTTTATACATACCTCCACAATTGTCATGCTGAACAAGAAAAATCAGACCAAATGGGGAAAAATGAGAAAGAAAACAAAAAGTAAACTATAACAAAAAAGATGAAAAATACTATATTGTGATCCACATTCAGTCCTCTTAGTCCTCTTTCTGGATGTAGATGGTTCTCTCCATCACATGTCTATTGGAATTGGCCTTAGCCAGCTCATTGTTGAAAAGAACTACATCCATCAAAATGCATCACATGCTCTTGTTGTTTCTGTGTAAAATGTTCTTTTGGTTCTGCTTATTTCACTTAGCATCAGTTTGTGAAAGTCTTTCCAGGCCTCTCTGAAATCATCTTGCTGATTATTTCTAATAGAATAATAATATTCCATAAAATTCATGTACCATAACTTATTCATCCATTCTCTAACTGATAGGCATCCACTCAGTTTCCAGTTGCTTGCCACTATAGAAAGGGCTGCTACAAACATTTTTACACATGCAAGTCCTTTCCCTTTTTTTATGATCTCTTTGGGAAACAAACCCAAGAGAAACACTGCTGGATCAAAGAGTATACACAGTATGATAGCCCTTTAGGCATAGTTCCAAATTGCTCTCCAGAATGGTTGAACCAGTTCACAACTCCACCAACAATGTATTAGTGTCCCAGTTTTTTCACATCCCCTCCAACATTGGTCATTATCTTTTCCTGCCATCTTAGCCAATTTGAGTGATGTGTAGTGGTACCTCAAAGTTGTCTTAATTTGAATTTCTCTGATCAATAGTGATTTTGACCATTTTTTCATATGACTAGAAATGGTTTCAATTTCTTCATCTGAAAATTGTCTAATCATTTCCTTTGACCATTTATCAATTGAAGAATGACTTGTACTCTTATAAATTTGAATCAATTCTCTATATATTTTAGAAATGAAGCTTTTATCAGAACCTTTGGATATAAATTTTTTACCAGTTTTCTGCTTCTCTTCCAATCTTGCTTGCATTGGTTTTGTTTGTTCAAAATTTTTTTTAATTTAATACAATCAAAATTATCCATTTTACACTTCATAATGTACTCTAATTGTTCTTTTGCCAAAAATTCCTTCTTTCTCTGCAGATCTTAAAGGTAGACTATTCTTTGTTCTTCTATTTGCCTATATTATCACTTTTTATGTCTAAATCATTAACACATTTCAACCTTATCTTGGCATAGATGGTTTTAGATGTTGTTCAATACCTAGTTTCTGCCATTCTATTTTCCAATTTTCCTAGCAATTTTTGTCAAACAGGGAGTTTTTATCCCAGAAACTGGGATCTTTGCGTTTATCAAATACTTGGATTACTATAATCATTGACTATTGTGTCTTGTGAACCTAACCTATTCCACTCATCAACTACTCTTTTTCTTAGCCAGCACCAAATGGTTTTGATGACCACAACTCGTTTTCTTAACATAGAATTCTTGCTTCCCTGTTCCTTTCACTACTAAATTGTTTGATTGTTTAAAAAAGCATTTACTAACATGACTAGATCTCTCCTTCCCTTTTAAAAGCTATAACATAACCCTATCATCTTCTAAAATAATTACTATATATCTAACTTATCCCTTAATTATTGGCATATATCAAAGACATTTCTTTTCTCTTTCTATATATACACAAATACACATACATGCATTTGCCCCCTTCCTCGCTCCTTTTCCTTCTTCCTTTCCCTCTTTCTCTCTCTCTCTTCTCACTTCCTGTCTCTGCCTCTGTCTCACACTGAGATTTCATCAATTCCCAATTGCCTTGGAAGATGATATGAAGAGCTACCTATCTAGTTCTGATCTATCTCAAAACTACGTCACCAACTACTTATTGGGCATCTCAAACTTAACACATCCAAAAGAGAACACATTATTGTTTTCTGAACCCAAGAGTAATTACAGAATGAAACAAGTGCAATGACACAATAGTCAATGTGAAAAATGCCTCTCCTACTTCAATAGTTTTCTCATTCTTATTTTTATCCTCTGTGTGACCTTTGATTATTTCATTTTTCCATGTCCTTCTAGTCTGACAACTTAATTTAGTTTATCAAGTTCTCAAGCCACAGAACTTCCAAGACAAGATGGAAACAGAACTATTGTTTGTTTAGTTTTTAGTTTTCTTATGAAGATCTTTAGTGACATTGGAAAATTTTCTTTTAAGAATGTGGAGCAAGATAGAAGGTGTTGGGGAGAGAAAGTGTGTGATAAGAAAATAGTTTGCCAGCTCTTTATAGAAAGTTGGCAGTAAAGACGAAAAGATATAAAACAGGTGTCAAATCTAATCTTAATTCTTATATGGCTTGACTTCTTGGCAACTTTTGTCATTGTTGAGCACCTTCTCCTTCTAGCTATTCTCGGCTGACATGACACTGTACCCACTTGATTATCGTCTTATGTGTCTGACCATGCTAAATTTTCTGTACTGGATTTTTAACTATATTATATTAACTAAAAATGTGTGTCTCCTAAGGCTCTGTTTTGGGACACCTTCCTCTTCCTCTTCCTCTTTTTTCCTCCTCCTTTTCTTATATTTTCTTACTTAACTATCTCATCAATTCCTGTAGATTCAGTAATCAGCAGAAAATTTCCAGAGCAATGAATAAAAACCCTAAACTTTCTCCTTATCTCTACTCTTGTGTGATCAAGTAGCTATTAGAAATTTAAAAGTCTATGTCTCATAGTCACCTCAAGTTCAGCTTATCCAGAGCAGAAATCATTGCTTTCCCCCTAAACTATCCCTCTTCTGAACTTTCATATATACCAACATTCTCCTAGCTATCTAGCTTCTTAATCTTAACACCATCCTTAAAGCCTCCTTGTCATTCACTTCACATATCAAAACTGTTTTGAAAACATAACATTTTCCATTGTGTCCACTTCTCTTTCTTCCCATAAATTCCTACAGACCTGTTGAAAACCTTAGCCTAAAAAGGCCACAGTCTCCCATTGCCTCCAGGGCCATCTCCAGTTCTCCAGATCTATATCTAGCCACTGGACCCAGAAGACTCTGGAGGGGAAATTGAGGCAGGTGACCTTGCCCAGCCCTCCCTCACTGAAATCCAATTCACTTGTATGTCACCGCATCAGTTCCTTCATGGTCCTCTTTGAGAATAAAGGACAATTAACAACAACCATCCTAATCCAAAATCATTGAAAGACTATAAGCCCTTCATTTCTCCTCTCAATTTTTTTCTTATTTCAGTCCCTACTTGATTCAACTAACAAGATGATTTCCCTCATGCATAAGCAACTTCATGGGTTCTCTGTTCTCTTCAGCACTAACTATAAAATCCTGTACTTTGTACATTTAGAGCTCTTTATGACTTGGCCCAATTAGATCTTTCCAGTCTTCTTATCCACAGCTTAAAAACCTTCTCTCTTCACATATTAAAAAAAATAATAATAATTAGCTACTATCAAATTTCTTTGGTATATTATTATTATATTATATTAGATCATATGTATAATTTTAATTATTGGGTGCAAATAATAATCATTATAATTTTACAGCAATAATTTTCTAATTTTATTGTCCTTTTAATTTATATTGTAGTCATCGTGTACAGTGCCTTTCTGATTCTGCTTATTTGTATCACTTAATGTAAGTCTTTGTATGTTTCTTCTATATTCCTTATTTCTTTTAGCAAGACATGATTTTGAAAGTTGTTATTATGGAGGGAAATCACACTATTCAATATCTTCCCCAGTAATCCTTGGCTAGAAATAGATCATTGATATTAACAGACCATGTTCCTTTTCCAATATGACAATTCTGAGGTCACTACACTGCCTTACCTCAAGGATTATCATAGATAAATAAGATTTTAGAAGAAGAGAATGATCTTCATGATCATGCTTTTGGGTTTTGGGGGAATCCAGAGCTAATGGAAAATCCATCATTTTGGGGTGACTTAAAGACAATATTTCTGAATATTCTATGTTTTTTTTCTATATTATAACAGCACAACTAGTTGAAAAGTCAATCAATCATGAGACTATTTTGTCTTCAAAATGCTAATTTGGCAATACCTTTAATATGAATGGATTTTAGACTTAAATGATTCTATTACACGTTAAGTAAATAATTTTACCCTTGTCATTCTAAAATAAAGATATAACTTTGGAACTCTGATCATCATCTTCTCTTCAAATTTCATTTGTTTCATTTGTTCATTTGTTAGCAGTTTCCATTTCTTAATATCCTTTTTTACTTTATGTTGTTTGTTAAAGATTATTTATTATATAAATATTAGTGTTATTGCTATAGAGAAAATGCTTTAATGGGATTTTTTAATTTATTAAGTGCTTTAAGAAAATGAAAGTATGCAATTTCCCCTAAAAATTTTTACTTCATGATTGAAGTTTTACAATTGTGACTAATAAAAATGCATTATTTTGACCTGATAGAACTGCCAAATAATTTGCATTTTACACTTTCAATAGGTGAGTGCCCCCTGGTGGATATTTGTTTTAAAAAATTCTCTTGGCTCAAAGGAAAGGTCATCTAATTTAAACAAATGGTCATCTAATTTAAAAAGTTATGGTTCCTGGACATCTTGACTCATCTATAATGAAAGGTCCATTAAGGAATTACACAAATATTTTAATATTTCTCAAGCCACACCACAGCATATAATAAGCTTCATAATAAGACTGAAAAGTTTATATATGTATGTGTTTGTATACATGTATATATGTATATTTGTATGTAAATATATATATATATATGAGTGTATGTGTGATATATATATGTATAAATGTATATGTATATATATGTGTGATATATATATGTATAAATATATATGTATATATATATATATATAGAGAGAGAGAGAGAGAGAGAGAGTGTACATATACACATACATTGAGATATATACTTAAACAACACATCCTCATAAACCTTAGAACTAAATAATACAGGAATTATCATCCTCATTCTACACTGGAATCAACAACAATTTATAGGGTTTAAGTGATTTCTTTACACAGCCAGATCTTTTCCTCATGTTGTATGAAACTTTTCACTGAACCTCACCATCTCCTCAGAGTTTTGAAGTTATATGAGATTTTAGAGGTCATGCCAATCAACTTCCCTACACAGATAAGAAACAGGTGCAATGAAAATAATATTAATTTATTTATATTAATAGTAAAATTTATATTTATAGTCAGTGAGAGGGTGGTATTTAAAACCAACATTTCTAATACAAAATTCAATATTATTTTTACTACATTGTAACAGAAAGTACTTTCAATAACCAAACTATTCAAAATAAGGTATAATTTTTATTTGATAACTTCTTTTGAGTAGCTATATCGTTTGAGTTAAAGAGACAAAACATTTTACCCTTTGGATTTCATACATAAAGCTGAAAAAAAAATGGTTACTCTCCAACCATCTCACCTAGTCTGTCTGGAAATGAAATATGAAAGATAAAGGAACTTGCCCAAGTTCACACAAATGCTAAGTGGCAGAGCTAGGATTTCTGCCCTGATCCTCTACATCCAAATTAATTTTTTTTTCCTAACTGTATCTCTTTAAATTACAGCTGTGTAGACCTGTAATAAATTATGCCACTGAAATGTGTACCACAGTTAAAATTCAGACTCCTCTAATTTCTTTGTGAATCTTGTACTTAATGATTAATCTTAACTTTAGTGCACACATAGATCCATTGGTGCTACATGGTTACAAATAAGAAAAAATTCTAAAATTTTGATCATGTACTAAATATTGATGTGAATAACAGATAATATGCTGATTTGGAATGAATGTTTTTACCACAAACACCCAGCTGGGTGGATGATATTGCCAATTTATTATACAAGTGTAGCATAGTAGATAGACAGCTGGCCTTGAAGTTGGGAAGACCAAGTATGGCCTGTGACACATTGGCTATGTGAGACTAGATAAGTCATTAAGTCTCAGAATCACTGAGAGTTGCCTCTCAGTGCTGTAGGCAACTCAATAAAATTATAATTGGCCAAAAAAGTGTCAACTTGTATTGATGGAAGGAGTTGCCTGACCCAGGAGTTCCCTATATCAACAAAATCTCTAACAGTCCTTTTCTCTATCCTATCCTAAAACTATGGAACAGTGAAATTGGAAGAGAGAAATTAATTGTGTGTGTGTCCTTCAGTATTTAATGTCAAATAAGAGACATATGTCAATTACTAGTATATATTTATGAGGTGACAAAATACCAAAAAATCATGGATTATAAGGCTGGGAAGATTTTGGAAGGTCATAAAGCCCAACCTCCTCACTTTGCAAATAAAGAAACTCTGACATAGGAATCATAAATTACATGTCCAAAATGATAGATAATTAAGTAGGGTATTCAGAATTGGAACCTGAGTCCTCTAACTACAAAAGGAATATGTTTTTCATGTTATTATGTTGACTCACAACCTCCAAATACCAAACAAAATGAATACTTCTTTATACTGTGAAATTAAGATTATGATATATTGTTAAAGTGACTGTCAGAATTATACTGCTAAATGCAAATATTTCCCTTGAAGTATTTTATTTTCAAAATAACTTTTAGATTTTATCTTCACACAATTTTTTTAAACTGATCAATCAATTGAATTTTAACAAGGAAAAAAGATGACAATCAGATCAACTGAACTGATTTATTGATTTTTGAATTGGGAGTGGACCAAAAAGCAGTTTAATCAACATAATCATCAATGGTTGAAACACAAAACTTTTGGCTAATCAATTTTCATGACAGTAGAGCTTGAGGGTCAGATTATTCAATGTCTGAGAAGGTAAAAGAGTAAGAAAAAAGAAGGGGAGAAGAGGGATAAAAGAGGAAAAGAAAGCAAGTGAGCAAACTTTTGACTATGTCAAGGCCTGGAGCAGCCCTGAGCAGAATCTTTCTTGGGAATTGAACAAGTAAGGAGCCAGACTCATAACTGCAGATATAAAATAAGATGACAAATGAGATTACAATGAGACTGCATATAAGCACTTTACAACCTTTAAAATGCTATATAAATTTATAATTGTAGTTGTAGCAACAAGAACAACTGCTGCTGTTGCTCCTGCTATTAGTAGTCATTATTACTATTGTTAACATTTTCATTGTTTTTATTTTTAACATACTTGGGATCCTATGTAATTTTTTCTCTTCTGTGCATACTATGTCATTTCACTTCTCAAAAATCATCAGTGGATCCCTTTTGCTTTTTAGAGGAAAACAAAGATTGACATTTGAAATCTTTCACAATCTGGTTCCAGTATGTCTTCCCAGATTTGTTTCTCACCCATTCTCCTTCTTGACTTCTTTGTTCAAGCTAAAGTGACTTATTTGTTTTTAGCTGACATATGTATAGAAGAAACTATGTTGGGAAAACAATTAAGGTTGTTTTTTTTGTTACAGTTGAGTAACTTTTTTTTTAATTTTCTCATTGTTTTTGTTAAACAAAAAATAAGCAATAAGCTATTTTATTTTCTATGTTTTGATCACAATCCGTTCTGTGATTCTTATAATGATAGGCTACTACATGTTGAATGTAAGTAGATACAGAAGAGATAAATTTTAAGACAAATATGAGCAGAAATGATTTATGAAGTTATGTATTCATGATATATTAAATTACCTAAATGACAGCCTCCAATACACGTTATAACCTCTATGGGGATTTTATGATAAGATGTAAAAATTAATCAATGATGAGCCATGATTCATTCAAGTAGTATCTGCATTAAAAAATCAGAGGTCCATTGGAGAATCAATGTATTATCATTAACTATGTTCTTCATGAATTCTCTATAATTTTGTCTGACTATGGTCAGTGATACATAAGAACAGAAGAATTTAAAAATGCCGAAATAATTCTATGTGAGAAAATTCATATGGAAAAGGTAAGACTGGAAAATAACTGCCTCCCATAGGATCAGAACTATATATCTGAAAAGGCCCTCAGAGGCCATCTTTTCCAATATGGTGAAGATGCAGATTCCCAGGGAGGGTGATTGTCTTAAAGAAGCATCACCTTGCTTCAAAGCCAGTATACTTCTATTGCAGCATACAATTTTTCTATCTACCTTTTAAAGGGTAAAATACAAGGCATTGTTGTAAAAAAGTTGAATATGCTTTATTGACTTGTTTTGTTTTTACAACACTTAGAGTTTCCAATATATTCCACTTTCTTCCTATTTAGAAAACCATTTTTAAAAAGAAAGATTAAAACTAAAGTGCCTTCTGCCTTTTGAGCTGAGGAATATATATGATTTGCTTGCTTGTTCCCTTTGTCCTAAGTAACTTTCAGGCCTGAGGAATAAATACAATTCAGTTTTCCATGAACTTTCTCTCAGACCCTAAACAGGTTCCTCAGATGACATGTTTTTAATCTTCTAATTCCTGCTTTCCTTCTTTCCTTCCTTCTTTTCTTCTTTCCTTCCGACTTTCACTCTTTCTTTCCCTTACTCTTTCTTTCCCTTCCCCTCTTCCCTTCCTTCCTTCCTTCCTTCCTTCCTTCCTTCCTTTCCTCAATCTGTTCATATAGGATACCTACAAATGCTCTTAAAAGCATTTTTTTTTCTTTTGCACCTCTGAAAACCTCCCAAGATATCTTGGAGTTTAGTGGCTTGATTGGTTTGGGTTTAAGGCCTGGTCCTTAAGAAAAACAATCTGATTCTAATTGGCCACTAATAAGTTTTAAACCAAGCCTCATTTGGCCATTGTTTGAGTCCTGGTTGACTCAAATTGAATGTAAATAACAGTCATTTTTATTTTGGCCAGAAATCCTAGGGGTCTTCCTTTCCCAGATTCATTCATTCATTCATTTAGATTTTTGGGGACCAGGCTAAAAAGGAGATTCTTTGTCTCAGTTGCTACCCAGTCTTAATCACTGAATGGATGTGACCTCAGTCATGCTGAGACTTGTTAAAGATCTTAGTTTACAAAGGCCATGGTCTCCCATTGCATCCAGGGCCATCTCCAGTTATTCTTACATATATCTGGCCCCTGGATCCAGATGGCTCTAGAGGAGAAAGTTAAGCAGGTGTCCTTGCACAGCCCTCCCTCCAAGTCACTTTATGTCATGGCATCCCCTCCCTGATGTCATGGTTCTCTTCAAGAACAAAGGAAAAAAAACAACAATCATTCTTGTCCTATACTTCAGAGTAAGCATCTACTGTTTTTGGGATTACTGGCTTAAAGGAAAAAGTCAAGTAAAATAAATTAAATAAGAATGAGTCAGAAACAAGCAAATTTATCAGCCTAATATATGATAACTTTGATGATATTAAATACATAGAAAAGAACTCCTTGTTGAAAATAACTATACAAAAATAAAAAGATTTGTTTAAACAAATATTATATCACATTTCATATAAATAGGTCAAAAAATAAATATGACCCATTAAAGATCACATCAAAAAAAAAAAAAAAGTTAGACCAGAATAATACCAGGTAACTTTCAATGACTAGGCCCCAAAAATTATTTTTTCTTCTTAATTTCCTTATTTTTTAAATTAAACTTTTTTATTTTTAAAACATATGCATAATTTTCAACATTCATACTTGCAAAACCTTGTGTTCCAAATTTTTTCTCTCTCCCTCCCCCCACCTTCCCTTAGACAGCAAGTAATCCAATATATGTTAAATATGTGCAATTCTTCTAGACATATTTCCACATTTATCATGCTGCACAAGAAAAAGCAGTTGAAAAAGGGAAAAAAATGAGAAACAAAAAACAAGCAAACAACAACAGAAAAGAGAAAATACTTTGGTGTGATCCACACTCAGTCCCCATAAGTCCTCTCTCTGGGTACTGATAGCTCTCTCCATTACACCACCATTGGATCTGGCCTCAGTCACCTCACTGTTGAAAAAAGCCACATCTATCAGAATTGAGCATCATATAATCTTCTTGTTGCTGTGTGCAATATTTTCCTGCTTCTGCTCATTTCACTCAGTATCAATTCATGTAAGTCTCTCCAGGCCTCTCTGACATCATCCTGCTGGTCGTTTCTTACAGAACAATAATATTGCATAACTAAAGAAAGAGAGAGAGAGAGAGAGAGAGAGAAAGAAAGAGAAAAGAAGGAAGGAAGGAAGGAGGGAAGGAAGGAAGGAAGGAAGGAAGGAAAGAAAGAGAGAGAAAAAGAGAAAGAGAGAGACAGAGAGAATCAGACAGAGAGAGAGAGAGAGAGAGAGAGAGAGAGAGAGAGAGAGAGAAATTATGTACAGAGACACAAAAGAGAATTCAGATAGTTATTAGGACTGGACCCCAGCATCAAGAGGTGGAAACCTCTGAATCAGTAGCAGTGTTGGAAGCTTCTGGACCTCTCAGTCTGGGGACACCAGAGAGAAAAGAAAAGTCAGCAAAAAATGACTGTGGCTGTGGAACCAGGGTGGGAGTTCAGCACATAATCCCAGTGAAGACTGAGCCAGCACAGCCTGGCCCCCACCCAGCAGTGCTTTAGTACACTAGATCTTACAGCTACAGTGGGGTGGGGACATTTCTAATAACTCCAGGGCAGAAAAAAGTGCCTGTGGTCAGATTCCTAGAAGGATTTCTGAAAACAGCTGCACAAAAACCCTAAAGTTTGGAACAATGAATCCTCCATTCTGAAACCAGAGCCCAACTTTAATAGAGTTACAAGCAGAGTAATAGGCTTGGAAAATAAACAGACAACAACAAAAAAATTTCTGATCATTGAAAATTATTATGGTGACAAGGAAAATCAAAATACACACAGAGAGAATGATAAAATCAAAGGTCCAAGCTTCCAAGAAAAATAAGAATTGGGACCAGACCATAGAAGAACTCAAAAGGGATTTTGAAAATCAAAGAAGAGGAAAAATATAGAAAAAAAATTGAAATGCAAAAGAAAATATAAAAATATGTAATTAATCATTTCAATATGAAATTTAAAAGCTTTTACAGGTAAAGTCAATGCAATTAAGATCCAGAGAAATTTTGATTTTAGGGAAAACTAAATCAAATATTTCTGAATAAGGCAGCTAGATAACACAGTGAATAGAGTACTAAGGCTGGAGTTAGAAAGCTCTGACTTCAAATCTCAGACACTTACTATATTTGTGACCCTGGGCAAATCAACAAATCTTTTCTGCTTCAGTTTTCTGATCAGTAAAATGGGGATAATAATAACACCTACTTTGTAGGGTTGTTGTGAGGATCAAATGAGATAATAATTGTACTCAATAGCACAGATGGAGTATGTAGTATGATCTATATAAATATTAACTAATAATAATAATAGCTACAATATATGGGGAACTAACAAATATAAAATACACACACATACACACACACACACAAAAACTATTATTAGATAGGAGATTGATAAGTGGAACACAATAAATGTACTCCTGGACTTGCTGAAAGTGTTGGTGGTTTCACTATACTTTTATATATAAATATATAAAATGACTGAAATAAGAAAGGAGGAGGGTATATTAGAAAAATATGTGTGTTAATTAGAAAACACACATTAGGAAACAAAAGACTTTCTATAACTAAACAATATATTATCCAAGCCCATATTATATTTATTATTCCATAATCATAATCCCTTCTTTTACAAAGAAATGGGGTAAATCATATTGTTGTCTCTCCTCTTTTCTTTGGTGCTAAGTTTGGTAATCAAAATTCCCCAACATTTAGATTAATTATTTTTCTTTAAAGGTAAGAAAAACAGCACTCCAGGAACACTATTAAGAACACCAGGACCTTTTTTCCTTTATTCTAGTGGTGTATTCTGATTGAAAAATGAAATTATTATTGACTATAAAACAAATAATATTTCCCTGTCCCAGTTTTGCTCTTTCTCACTCTATGTTCTTGAAGATATGTCATAATTCTCTAAACAAAGTATAGCTTCCTTACCCAACCTTAAGTTTCTTTCTCAGAAAAAGCTATTATACATTTTTTATGTTTTCTCAGTATTTGTAAAATGAGCATAATTATATTTGTGCATATAATATGTTACTTCACAAAATTACACTGGAGAACAAATTGATACTCTGTGAAAAGTGCTTTGCAAAACTTATAGGTGTTGTTCTTCCTTTCCTGCTCCTCTTTCTAATGCTGCTCCTTCTTCCTCCTTACTTCCTCCTTTTTTTCTTCTTTTTTCTCTTTTGCCTTTTTTTTTTTTTAACTCTTTCTTCCCAACTAGGACTACATTCCTTAGGAATAGGAATCAGGTCCTATAGTTCTTTGTCCTTCAGACAATACCCAATAATGTCTTACATATAGTAAATGCCCAATAATTGTTTTTGTATTGATCTAAACAGTTATATACATCCAGTTTTTGTTATTGTTCAGTCATGTGCAACTCTTCATGATCCCATGGACTATAAGGTCCTCCTTTCCTCTGCTGTCTCTTCTTCTGATGTTTCTCCAAATACATGTTAATTACTTCCATGACCATATCTATCCATCTCATCTTCTGCCATCTTCTTTTCCTTTTGCCTTTGATCTTTCCCAACATCAGGGTCTTTTGCAATGAATTCTGTCTTCTCATTATGGAGAACTTCACCTTCACTATTTGACTTTTAAGGGAAAAGTTTAAATTAATTTCTTTAAATATTAACTGATTTATTCTTCCTGCTGATCAAGAAACTCTAAAAGTCTTCTCCATCACTATAATTCAAAGCACTGATTCTATGGCACTCCAGTTTTCTTAAGAGTTCAGTTCTTAATTATACATTTCTCTTGGAAAAAAACCACAGCTTTTACTATATGGACCTTTGTTAAGCAAGATGATGTCTCTGCTTTTTAGTATGTTGTCCAGATTTGACATAACTTTTCTTTCAAGCAGCTACTGTTTTAATTTCATGGCTTCAATTATTGTCTGCAAAGATTTTTGTGTTCAAGAAAATAAAATCTTAGCCTGTTTCCATTTCTTTCCCCTATATTTGCCTGGAAGTGAAGGAACCAGTATTCAAGATCTTGAATTTGTTTTATCTGTTTTTTATGTTGATTTAAGTCAGGTTTTACGCTCTCTTCTTTCATCTACATCAAGAGGATTCTTAATTCTTCTTCATTTTCTGTCATCAGAGTAATATCTGAAT
This sequence comes from Antechinus flavipes, assembly GCF_016432865.1. NCBI lineage: Eukaryota > Metazoa > Chordata > Mammalia > Dasyuromorphia > Dasyuridae > Antechinus > Antechinus flavipes. Next base: position 303,374,747 of record NC_067399.1, on the reverse strand, counting down.
GTTTGAGACTATTCATATTTCTTCTGGCAACCTTAATTCTAGCTTTTGATTCATCCAACCTGGCATTTCATATCATGTACACTGTATATAATTTAAACATATTAAGCAAAATATGTAGCATAATCATATTGCTTTCCAATTTTAAACCAATAAGTTATTCCATATTTCATTCAAAATGTTGCTTCTTGATCTCCATATAGGCTCCTCAGGATAAGTATTTCCATTTCTTTGAAGACTTGCCACATTTTTTTCTGATCTACACAGTCAAAGGCTGTATATAGTCAATGAAGCAGAAGTATATGTTTTTGTTTTCCTGAAACACCCTTTTTTTCTCCATAATCTAGCAAATGTTTATAAAAGTTTGATGTCTACTGCCTCTAGCTCTTTGAAAATTAACCTGTTCTATTAATTCTAGGTTCACAAATTGCTGAAGTCTATCTTGGAGAATCTTAGCTATAACCTTGCTGGAGTGTGAAATTTACTGTTGAATTTTTCCAAATTTGCTAGAATTTTGAGGGATGCATCAACTTTTAGAATTTCAAATAGCTTTGATAAAATGCCATTACTGTCACTAGACTTTTTGTTAACAATGCTTCCAAAAATCCACTTGATTTCATTCTCCAAGATGTCTAGGGCATATATCAATTACTGAACCATTATAGTTATCTGTGGTATTAAGATCTTCTATAATTCTTCTGCACATTTTTACTATCTTTTCTTAACTTGTTCAGCTTCTACTAAATCCATTTCTATCTTTCAACATGTCAATTTTGGAGTATTTTGTGATATTTCTAATGTTCCTGAAGAGATCCCTTGTTTTTCCCATGTTTTTTCCTTCTATTTCTTTGCATTATTTATTTAATAAAACTTTTTCATCTCTCCTTCATTCTCCTTAGATTTCTGCAGTCAGTTAAATCTTTTTTAATTTTTTTTTTTTTGCCTTTTCCTTTTCCTTTCTTTCCTCAGCTATATGTAAAGCCTTATCAGGAAGTCATTTTTTAATTGCTGTCTCCTGTATAATATTGTGAACCTCTGCCCATACTTTTTGAAGCACTCTGCCTACAAGATCTAATCTTTCAAATCTATTCATCACTTCAATTTCCCATTCACTGAAGTTATTATTTAGTTCATAACTATACCATTTAATAATTTTCCCTATTTTCTTCAATTAAGTCTGAATTTTGCAATAACAAACTCATAATCTGAGCCGCCAGCAGCTCCAGGTCTTGTTTTAACTCAGGGGTGGAGAACCTTTTTTCCTGCCAATGGCCATTTGAATATTTATAACACCAATTATCAGTTTAAACAACTTAAGCAGTGGAAGTTGTTGAAACCTGTGGTTATTTTGACAATGCCAGACCAAAAGATTTCCTGAGCCTTATATGGACCGAGGGCTGGACATTCTACACCCTTGTTCTAACTGATTGCAAAGATCTTCTTCATCTTTGGCTACAAAATATATAATCAATCTGACTTTGATACTATCTGGAGATGTTCTTGTGCTAAATTGTCTTTTGAATGGCTGAATGAGTTATTTGGTTAGTCTTGGTTAATCTCTGTTTCTATGTGATTTTGTACTCCAAACTTTCTCCTTGAGCATTCCAATCCCCTATAAGAATGTGCTAACATTTATTGTTGTTGTTGATGGTATTTCTAGAATATGTTGTAGGTGATCATAGAATTAATTAACTTTGGCCTCTTCAGCAACAGTGGTTGGAGTATAGATATGTATTACTGTGATATTGAACAGTTTGGCTTGTTTATATCCTTTTTTTGAGATTATACCCTTAGTACTATTTATTTTATTGACTATGAGGGCTACTAATTTCTTCTGAGGAATTCTTGCCCACAGTCAGAAAGGAAGAAAGAAAGAAAGAAAGATAGAGACCACCTCAATCAAATCCCCCAATTTCTATTCATTTAAGTTCACTGATATCCAATGTCAATGATTAATTTTTTTTTCATTTCTTGTTTGTACACATTCAGCTTACCTTGATTCATAGATATTACTTTCTAGGTTTCTATGAAATACTTTTTTTTTTTACAACATCAGATTTTACTTTAATCAACAGACATATCTGTAGCTGAGCCTTTCTTTTGCTTTGGCTCAGTCACATTATTAATATTGGAGTTAATTGTAGTTGTCTCTGCTCTTCCTCAGTAGCATATTGGATACTTACTGACTTGAGGAGCTTAACTTTCAGTGTTATATCTTTTATCACTTTCCTACTGTTCATGAGATTTTCTTTGCTGAAAAATGAATACTAGAGTGGTTTGTCATTTCTTTCTCTAGTGAATCATCTTTTATCCAAACTCTCTATTGTGACCGCTCCATTTTGGCTAACCCTGTGGAGTATAGCTTATAATTATACAGCATTACCTCAGCCCCTATGCCATGAAAAGGTAGTGATCCAGGACAGGAGGCTGTGATCCAAGAAGGGTCATTTATGGCATCCATCCCTTATTCACAGGGTACAGAACAAATAAACATCAGAGCACTAAAAAGCATCAGAATGTGAAATAGTTTCCTACAAGAGAATTTAAATATAGAATATTTTATTTCAAAATACTTGTTTTATTTGCAATATCAGTCAGTGGCACCACCCTTCTCCCTCCTCAAAACAAATATCAATGCTAATAAAATAGCAATGAAAGATCCCTTTTGAAACTTTGAACTTGATTATAAAATGTATAACTTGGGAGTTTATAATGAATTTGTGATGTAGAATTTTTTAATGCAGTTCCTCAGAATATTGAAATAAAAATACCCAAAAGATGCTATTTGATCATCAACCATTTTTTTTCTTTAAATTCTAATTAGAGATGATAGCAGATTGAAAATTCTTTCATATCTCAGTAGTTTTAAATTTGTTAAGTTTGGCCAAACACAGCTTCCTATTTCCAAGAAAAATATTTAAAAGACTCCAAGCTTATTATATAGCAACTGACTTGTTGGAACAGTACTATTTTCATGGGTTTACTTTTAAATTAACCAGAAACATGCTAACCAATATCTCCCAAAATGTAGCCCTGAACTTAATAGACCAAGTTTGCACTCAAATCCAAAGTGACAAAAGATTGGATTCTTAATGTCTAGAACAAACCTTTTAACCTCTTTTATCAGAGCACAGTTGTTTTGTATACTACTTCACTAGTTTTGGCCTTGTTATTAACTATTAACATTTAAAAATGCATTGATACATAAAATCAAGACCATATTTGAAAACTAGTTAATGGCATTCCTTAAACTATTGCCCAAAGACTTCTCCAATGCAAGATTTACAGGCATCTTATAGAATAGACAGATACATATTTTTAAACGAGGCCAGTTTAAGGATATTTCAAGTAATAATCCATCTTTGTCTTATGGATCCATGAAAAATAATTTTCCAAACTATGCTATACAATTGGGTAAACAGTTTAACAAGCTGTACATGAATATGTGTACATACATAAGCAAATGTATGCATACACACATGTGTATGTATGTATATATAAAGACAAGGCCTGATTAAGAATTCCTGATCTAGTCCAACTTCCTGGTTTTAAAAATAAGAGAATTGGAGGCAGAGCCAAGATAGTGGAAAGTACACAGGTCTTTGAGTTCTTTTAGGTTTCCCTCAGACCAGGCCTCCAAATCGGTTTGGAGTGATAGAATCCACAAATATTTGGAGTCTAGCAAATTTCCTGCAGAAGATATTTTGGAAGAATTTCAGGAAAGTCTCAATCGGGCAATGGGATTGGGGCAGGGAGGGATGTGTAGTCCAGTGCAGGCTCAGCACAGCAGTGTAGGGATATGCAGGGAGAAGAGGCTTCTGCGTGCTGGGGCAATCTAGTAGGAAGCTTATAGCCAAAATACAGCAGTGTTTGGTACTCTGTCCTTATTCAGAAGCCAGTGGATCAGTGCACAAGCTGTGAGACATCTAACACAATTTTAGAAGTCAGAAGTGAACCCCGGAACCCCAATAAAACACTGGAGTTGGCCAAGCCCACCCAGCCTGGGAAGGAATCTGGCAGGACTGGCCCCAGAACAGTGATGAAATCACTGACTTCCTGTAGGGGAAGCTTGGGACAATCTCCCCATTTACTCTAAGAGCAGACCTCAACTTTTAATAGATGAGAAAAAAAGCAAAAAGACCTCTGACCACAAAAAAGGTTTTATGGAGATAGGGAAGAACATAGCTCAAACTCTGAGGATACCAAAGGAAAAACATCTCCAGATGAAGCCTCAAAGGGTGATATAAGTTGGTCTTCATCTCACAAGGCTTTCTGGGAAGAATTCAAGAGGAAAATTAAAAGATCTAGAAGATAAATGGGTAAAGGAAATTAGAACTCTGGAAAAAGAAACAGAAATTTTCTGAAGAAAATCACTCCTTGAAAACTAGTTTTCAGAAGCAAAACATTAGTAAGGAGAGAAAGGAAGAAAGGAAATAAAAAAATACATCTTGAGGAAAAGAAAATGGTGGGAAATTGAGTTAATAATTTTAATTGTGAATGGGAATGAGAACTCTCCCATAAAATGGAAGTTGCTAGCAGACAAGATTAAAAGCCTGAATCCTGCATTAAGCTGTTTACAAGAAACACATTTAAAACAGAGTGATATATAATGAGTAAAGATAAAAGGCTGGAGCAGAATCTATTATGCTTCAGCTAAAGTAAAAAAAAAAAAAAAAGTAGAGGAAGTGATCCTGATCTCAGATCAAGCAAAAACAAATATAGATCTAATTTTAAAAGATAAGGAAGAAAACTATATTCTTAAAGAGTACCATAAATAATGAAGTAATATCAAAACTAAACATATATGCACTAAGTAGTATAGCATCCAAATTCCTAGAAGAGAAGTTAAGTGAGCTACAAGAGCTGTGAAACAATATTAGTCAAGGATCTCAACTTTGCTCTATCAGAACTAGATAAATGGAACCACAAAATAAATAAGAAAGAACAAAGAAAAGAAGCATAAAACAAATAAAGAAAATAACAAAGAACAGTCTACCTCTCCGATTTTTGGAGAAGGAAGAAATTTATGACTAAAAAGGAACTAGAGTACATTATGGACTGCAAAATGGATAATTTTGTTTGTATTAATTTAATTTTTTTAAACAAACAAAACCAATGTAGACAAGATTAGAAGGGAAGCAATAACTCAGAAAAAAAAATACATCTAAAGGTTCTGAAAAAACCTCATGTCTAAAATATATAGAGAATTGACTCAAATTTAGAAGGATACAAGCCTTTTTTCCAATTGATAAATGATCCAAGGAAATGAACAGAAAATTCTCACATGAAGAAATTAAACCATTTCCAGTCATATGAAAAAATTCTCTAGATCATTATTGATTAGAGAATTTCAAATTAAGACAACTCCGAATTACCACTATACACCTCTCAGATTGGCTAAGATGACAGGAAAAGATAATGATGAAAATTGGAGGGGATGTGGGAAAACTAGGGCACTAATTGTTGGTGAAATTGTGAACTGGTTCAACCATTCTAGAGAGCAATTTGGAACTATGCCCAAAGGGCTATCATATTGTTCATACTCTTCCATCCAGCAGTGTTTCTACCGGGCTTGTATTCAAAGAGATCATAAAAAAGAGAAAGGGACTCAGCTGTGCAAAAATGGTTGCTGTTCTTTTTGTAATAGCAAGAAACTGGAAACTGAATGGATGTCCATCAATTGAAGAACGGCTGAATAAATTGTGGTATATGAATGTTATAGAATATTATTGTTCTATAAGAAACAATCAGCAGGATGATTTCAGAGACAACTGGAGAGACTTACATGAACTGATGCTAAATGAAGTGAGCAGACCCAGAAGATCATTATACATGGCAACAACAAGACAATACAAAGATCAATTCTAATAGATGTGACTCTCTTCAACAATGAGATGATTGCTGCCAGTTCCCATGGTCTTGTGGTGAAAAGAGCCATCTACATCCAGAGAGAGAACTGTGGAAACTGATTGAGTATCACAAATAGCATTTTCACTCTTTTTGTTGTTGTTTTCTTGTATTTTGTTTTCTTTCTCACTATTTTTCCTTTTTGATCATATTTTTCTTGTGCAGCAAGATCATTGTATAAATATGTATACATATATTTAATTTAACATATATTTTAACATGTTTAACATATATTGAATTACTTGCCATTTGGGAGTGGGGGTGGGGGAAGAGAGGAAAACTTTTTAAGCAAAAGTTTTTTTAAGGATCAATGTTCAAAAATTATGCATGCATATGTTTTGAAAATAAAGGAGCTTTAAAAAAAAAAGAAACAATCAGCAGGATGATTTCTGAGAGGGCTAGAGAGACTTACAAAAACTGATACTAAATGAATTGAGTAGAACCAAGAGAACATTGTACACAGCAACATCAAGATTACACAATGATCAGTTTTAATGGGGGTGGCTCTTTTCAAAGAGGTGATTCAGGGCAGTTCTAATGGTCTTGTGATGAAGAGAGCCATCTGCCCCCAGAGAAAGGACTGTGGGGCCTGGAGTGTGGATCACAACATAGTATTTTTACTTTTTTATTGTTTGGTTGTATTTTGTTTTCTTTCTCATTTTTTTTCTTTTTGATCTGATTTTTCTTGTGCAGCATGATAATTATGGAAATATGTATAGAAGAATTACACATGTATAACATTTTGGATTGTTTGCTGTCTAGGGGTGAGGATGGGGGAAAGAGAGAGAGAAAGATTTGTAACACAATGTTTTACAAGGGTGAATGTTGAAAGTTGTCATATCAAATAAAAATTAAAATAATAATAATAATAAAAAAAGAAAGGACAGAGTAGATCTTGGGAGGAGAATAAGAAATGCTGGCCTTGAAGCACTGCCAGAGTGAAAATTCTTAGAAGAAGTAAAGGCCTTAGGGGTAGAGGATATTTTCATTGTGTGAGTTCATGGCTAGAATGAGTTTCCAGGTTGAAGAGGTTTTTGGGAGCATGGAGTCCATACTGTAGCCGAGAGGGAGGTGAAATATGGCACTTCAAATTATCATAATTATTCTTGATGTGTTAGTTTTAGGTGCCCAACTTGATTGTTATATCAGTAATTTCAGGTGATACATATCTGTGTCCATATACATATATATAATAATGAACATGAGATAATTAATTTAATACCTTGATAAACAATATGATGACAAATACAGATATATGTTCATATATTACTTTGAAACCTTGCAAAGTCTGGGTAACTCTTTTCAAAATGTTTTTAACAACACAAAATGAAATATAGCAAGCAGCAAGAAAGAGAAAAAAGAAAAAGAATGTAAAGGAAATGCCAGTTTTTGCTATTATGTTTACATTCTCAGTGCTTTGCCCATAGTACTTGCTTAATAAATGCTTTTTTAAAATCAAAAACAAACAAACAAACCAGGAAACAGGATTCAAATACAAGTACTAGTATTCCAGATTTAGGGCTTGTACTCTGTACTACTTTAAGTTCCAGACTTAGTATACTGAGTTTAGTTTTCTCTTGCCTAACCATTTGGAAAATGGACCAAGTGATAACTCCATCGTAAGAGTTCAGAAAAAAAAAAAATAATAATAACTGGTGGTTTCCTAACAAGTTCTTCTTAAAGCACTTCAGGAATAAGAAATGCTTATACATAACATTCAATTGGAATGGAAAACAAAATGGCTAAATCTAATTTACTAGAAACTTTTATTTTTTTAATCAAATAATGAGATTCAGTCTTTACTAAACTAGCTTAAAATTTAGTCAGAGCCTCTTTCTTTTTGTCTTACCAGTTACCATACTGCGACTTAACCTTAATTTCTTGAAGGAATTATTACATCTTGGGAAGTATGTTAACTGCACAATGATCAGCTTATTTAAATGAGGAGAATCATTATCCACTAATAAAACCTTTTGACATCAAGGTCTGAGTTTTCTCATTAAAGAAAGGAGGGTTGGAAGGGGAAGCAAGGAAAACTTGGGAAAGATGAATGAAAGATTCTAAGCCTACAGGAGTTATATGCCACCTCAGAAAGCCAATAATGAAATTTGAACTTAGTTCCTCTGAAGACTCTAATGGTAGGATCAGGATGTGTCTGCTAATGTGGAACAGCATGCATCTTGCTTCATGGTTCTACTGAGAATGCATGCCTGGTTTGTGGAAAGCTGGAAATTGAATACAGACCAACAGAATGTTGGGGGTGAAAGAGATTTTTTAGGTGTTTGCAGCTGAGATACTATAGAACTCCCATTAAGCACCATGTTGTAATAATTAAGGCATTTCTTTGAATTGGTTTCAAAATTTAAGCAGCTCCAGAGAACCTAAAGAAGGAATTAAGAACTAATTACATTAAAGCAGTGAAGATCAATTGCTTATATGTTGGTAGCTTCACATTATTGTTTCTTGAAAATGGTGAAGGCAAATATAATAAGGAAGGATCAAAGGGAGCTAACCTAATTCTCCCTGATCACAGCACTGCTATTTACAGGGCTAAACATTAAGAGTTTTTAAGCATTGGAGATTCTTTAATTCGGATGTTTTTGGTTTAGTTTGCCAATTCCATATGCATAAACATTTGACCTAGAATGACATTCCCCAGAATTGAGTCAAGAAATCAGTATCTCTGACAAAGAATGAATTTTCCTGAGTGGGAAAAAAATCAATTTGGAAATGATAAAAAGAAAAACACAATTCAAAGGAGGTTTTGCCAAGTATGGATGGAAGACAACACTGAGATGTGATCAATAAAACAAATAAAATCTAATCAACCTTATTTTGGGCTACTTTTTAAGTAATTTTCCCTTCAGTCAAGGACAACATTGATGTTTTGATCAAATCATCTACTGTGGAACTCAATCTTGAGAAATTAACTGAGTTGTATTTCAATTTTTTTTTTGTTTGTTTATGTAGCATCAGAATTGACAGATGAGGACCCTTGCTCTACATTATCTAACATGCCAGTGTATATCTTTTAGAATATAATTTCTATTTTCATTCTACAATATGAACTTTAAAAAGGCACTTAAAGGTGCCATCAAATTAAGTTTTTTAAGCCATTTTTATTACTATATCACAGCCATATATACTCTATCAGGCCCAGGGTTCAAGGGAATTTTTTATTCTGACAATATAGCCATCCCCCAAGAGATTTCTCATTTTCTTTTGTAAATTATATAAAGTGACTTGAGCATCTTTTTAAACACACCAGATAATATATGTAAAGTTCTTTCTTAACCTTAAAACACTTATAAATGCCAGTTGTTATTAATAGTATTATTGTTACTTTTCATCTAAATCATTTAGTAAAAGAGATAGAGTAGGAAATTTATTTATTTATTTATTTTAATAACTTTTTACAGAACCCATGCCAGGGTAAGTTTTTACATTATCCCTTGCACCCACTTCTGTTCCAATTTTTCCCCTCCCTCCCTCCATCCCCTCCCCCAGATGGCAAGCAGTCCTATACATGTTTAATAGGTTACAGTATATCCTAGATACAATATATGTGTGTAGAACTGAACAGTTCTCTTGTTGCACAGGGAGAATTGGATTCAGAAGATAAAAATAACTCGGGAAGAAAAGCAAAAATGCAAGCAGTTTACATTCATTTCCCAGTATTCTTTCTTTGGGTGTAGCTGCTTCTGTCCATCCTTGATCAATTGAAACTGAGTTAGGTCTCTTTGTCAAAGAAAGAGTAGGAAATTTATTTAGTCAAAATACTTGAATTCACATCCTGGCTCTATTGTTTATTCATAACTAAGCAAGTCATTTACATTAACTAAGCAAGGCTTCATTTCCTTTTCTATGAAATGAGAGCATTGGATTAGTTGATCACCAAGGTCCTTTCCAGCTCTAAATTTAGATTTGACTATACTTAGAAATTGCACTACACCAAGATTCCACCTATTTATGCATTGATAAATCATTATAAAAGTTCAGATCATATAGAACTATAGAACATCAAAGCTAAAGGAGACCTCAGAATACTTCCAATTTAATCTTTTTGCCCAGTGCATGACTCATTCCTTCTACCACATGCTAGTAAGTGCTCATTCAGCCTGTCTTTACTTGAAAAACTCATCAATGATGTCATAAAAACCACCTATTTTATAAAAAATTTTGAAATTTTTATGAATTCACTTGAATGAAATTTGAGCAGAAATGACTGTTCCACTTTTTTTTTTTTTTTGGTTAAATTCAACACTGTTCTTCCTAGTATTGAGGTAGAATTTACTATCTTGTATGATACAAATATCCTATTTATATAAGACTCTCTTCATTAGTGGAAATCGGTGGCAGTATTCCATGCCTGTATGAGAGGCAGAGTTGGGCAGAATTGGGAGAAAATCAATCTAATCTTTTGACTTCCATTTTCAGGAAAAAAGATACAGAATTTCAGACTCTTCCAGTAGCTGAAGGGAGAGAAAGACTTCAGGAAGAGACCATAATGTATTACAGAGAAGTCACCTCAAGCTTATTCTTAATATATTATTATTATATTAGATTATATATATTAGACTAATATATTAGATATTTAAGGTAATTTCCCCTAAATGAGTTCTAATATTCCTCCCTCCCTCTATTCTTCTCTGTCTCTCTATGTGTGTGTGTGTCTGTCTCTCTCTTTCTCTCTGTCTGTCTGTCTCTCTCTCTCACTCTGTCTCTTTCTTTCTCATCTGCTTCCACTTCATTGGTTGACCTGACTCATCTCACTTTCAATGGGATAATTCAATCCTTCTATATTGTCTGGCATACTCTTAGCTCTGTAACTTATATAATTTTTTTTATCAATTTGGATAAATTGATTTATTGAATATTCACTATATGAGTGCATTGTGGAAATGTTAAGAAGAGAGTTCCCACTAAGGAAGAGTGCTCAAGAAAGCAACTTAATTCTAAAGATATTTCTACTACATTGACAAAATGTAAGCAAACATAAACATAAGTATAATCTAGTTTCCTTTCTCTAAGCTGAGTGGAGTAACTAGCCTCTTCCCCTAAACTTCTGCTTCCCCTCTGGGTAAGAATGAAATTTTCCTCACCAGAAGAGGCAAAACAAATACATACACACCTCTTATACATAATTGCCGGTGTAAAACCAATTAACAAAAAAAGTCAGAGGGACATTGTGATCTATTCAGTGAAAAAAAAAAAGGGGGGGGATTATATAGTACTGTCACTGTTAGACTGGGCTCAGTTTTTCATCCTTGGTCTTGATCTAGTTCTGTCCTTTCCTCCCTTCCCATCTTCTCTCCTTTTTCCTTTCCTTTTCTTCTATCTCTCCCCTTTCATTGCCTCTCCTCTCCTTTCTTTATCCTTTATTTTCGTCTCCCTCCTTCCCTCTCTTTTTTGCTTCCTTTCTTCTTTTCTTCCTTCCTTCATTATTTCTTTTCTCCTCCTCTTCCTTCTTCTCCTTCTCCTTCTTCTTTTCCTTTTTCTCCTTTCTTCTTCTTTTCTTCTTCACTCTTTTTGTTCTTCACTCTTCTTGTTCTTGTTTTTCTTGTTCTGCTTGTTGTTGTTGTTGTTGTTGTTGTTCCTTTTGTTCTTGTTCTTATTCTTCCAAAGAATGAGAAGAATGAGACTCCATTTTAAATTACTGTGTATTATGATTTAAGGCAATAACTTCATGTTTTCTCAAAATATCTTTTAGGATGTTAAATATAAGGAAGATTTGATTTTGAATTTAGGGATATATTTGGGCTTAAGGGCAGAGAAACAGATGTGCAAGTCCAATTATATCTTTAGCCATTTCCCACTGTGCTACTCAGTGTGATTTTCTCTTTGGTAGTCTCCCACACAGGATCCTGTCTTTTCCAGAAGAAAGGTCATAAAATTTGTTCATACAATGGATAAAAGTAACAGCATCTAATAAGAACTATAGACATATTTTTCTACAAAAAGTAATTTTCTTTAATCACACAAAAATACAAGCTTTCCTATGAATTTACATTCTAAATATGAATGGTAAAAGAAATTAACAGGCTACTATATGAGACCTCAATCATTAAAACATATGACTGGAGAAATATATAATTGTTCTCTATGCAATAACCTAAACTCCCCCAGGGTTTGTAGTTTAGTTTTCTTCACAGAATGCCAGAGAAACTCATTCATTAAAAAATATCATTTTCTCATTCAAATTGTCTGTATTTTTCCAAAAAGTCAATTGACATATTTTCCAACCATTGGACTAAAATGAACAATTTGATAAAGCATACTTTTAGAGGTCCATATGATAACAAATAACTGGATCTAGAATATAAATTCTTTTTTTTTAATATTTGATTGATTGACAAGAATTTTAAATCTTTATTAGCTCAACATGAATTTTCAGAAATATTAACCAGGTCAATAGATTAAGCTTTGTTGAACAAAAGGACAAAATATACAATGAATTCATACTTTTTGAAAAATACAAGGGGAAAGAAGAAAAAAAATCTCATCATTTTTCAGACTTAGGCTATACTATATATCCAGGAATACAAAGTCTAAACAAGATGTGTTCCTTGCCCTCACATTAAGCTGTTCCTACAACTTGATAAAGAAAAAAGGGAATAAGACACAAAAACAAATGACCATAATATTAGCTGAATAATGCTATAGATCACTTGATCAATCAATACACATTTATTAGGGGCCTATTACATTCCAGACTCTGTGCAAAATGCTAGAGATAGACAAGACTTTATTTTTATAGTTTCCTTTTGAGGATTCTATTATCATCTCAAATGTCAATTTCTCATTTTGGTACTGTGACAATGGATATACATAATATGTTAGGAACAAGAATAAGTCTGTGCTATGCATTTAACCTCTTAATCTTACAACATATCTCTGGCAAGGAAAAAGAGTTACATTAAATTCCCTCCAATCGTCTCTCACCTTTGAGAAATGTTCTTTATTGTACCAAAGTTGTAGAAAAGCCATGACCATTCCAAGAATCTGCCAAGAGTGGAAAATTACCAGGTGTTTAGATGGCATACATCCATGGGATAGAATTGAATGAATAAAGATGAATGAAGGATGAAACAGTTGGTTTGAAGTTGATTCAAGAAAAATTAAGCCACACTATCCCTTGAAATATAATTTAATCTTCATTTTGCTTTAGTTAACCTCTACATTCAAAAATATGCACTGAACAAACAGGAACTATGTATAATATTAAGAAAACATATGGTAAGACTCAAAAGAGAAGTGTCAGACTTGCAACTAAGCAAACATAGTGCTCCCACTGGACACAAATTAAACCTGGAGAGACTATTAAATCAAAAGCCAGAAAAAATAGGAAATATATTTTAGTCAAAGAGAAAGATAAGGCAAAGAGACAGCAATAAGTTCTTATGACCCAAAAGCCTAAGAAGGAATAAAATAGCTAATAGAATAAGAACTTTACCTATATCACTTACATGAGGAACTCTTTGGTGAGGACTCATCATGTATTAATGAAAGCCAATGCCTTCTTTGTGCCTTATAGTTTTAAGACATTATTCAGGAAATTGAGAGAATACATGATTCGTGGAAGGTAACATAGCTGGTATGTATCAAAGATGTACCAAGTGTCTTCAGACCAGTTCTAAATTCCATTATGCTATGTTGCTTCTGGCTGGCACGTATTTATATCTAACCCTCTTGTACTTGAAAGGAAGAAATAGCCAGAGACAGACATGAGATAGTCATGGTCTTTATTTAAAAGAGGTTATCTTTAGGAAGATAAAAGGTCTCAGTAGTTGCATTTAAACTTACCCATCTCTTCCCTCTCCCTTCGATACTAAAGGCTTTATTTATTTTCATTTTTTAATTTGTTTTGTTTTTCTATAAAAATTGAAGGAAGAGGAAAAAATCACACATCATCTATAGTATCTATGACAATATGCAAGTACCTACTCTTTTACAAGAAAATATAGATAGGTAGATAGATAGATAGATAGATAGATAGATAGATAGATAGATTTCAACTGATCTAGAAACTAGAATAGAATCCACATGGTCTAAATGTCCAAACGATTAAAGACTAGTAGAGCAACATATGGAAAAGACTGAGAATTGCCTAGAGCAAACTTGTCCAATAGCAGCTATGAGACTAGAGCATTCATGTTTCATCTCTAAAAAGAATCAATAGTCCCACTGTCAAAAATGTGAGTGATGTGGATATGGTAGTATCCACCTGTAGTACTTGCTACCCTGGAAAAGTCGTCCAAGATGGAACATGGAACAGATCAAAAACCCTATGTTGATCAGAGTGGAAGAGAACCCATAAGTAGTACCTGTACTTTTAGCTTAGACAAAACATGGAAACTCAGTCTTAAAAAAATATTATATTCATATCCACACAAATATTTATATCTATATATTATATCATATATTTTATAATGTATTATATATTTTAGATGTATTTCTATATATTAATCTACCTATTCAATATTATATTTATTACTTATATAAAATAATATTCAATGTGGTGATATGACAATGCCATATCACATGCTGTTGTATAATGTGACATATTTATGCAATAATGGTATGTAAGCTGCCCCTACATACAGGCAAAGTGAACTACTATGTGAGTGCTCTAGCCACATGCAGTCTCTGTATTCTTTTTCATTTGTGTTTCTCTATATGTATATTTTCCCCTCCCAGATGTTTTTATATTTATTGGAGAATATGTCCCACCTTTATGGTTATATTTTTCACTGCTACTTTTGATTTAAATTATATTTTCTGATGACTTTGAAAGGTAAACTCATCATGGGCTGTCAATCCAGGGAGTATCTTTATCCTGAGGTGACTGTGTGCTAGGGGACCTGCTTTGATGTCAGCTTGAAGTAAATAAATAGGTGGGTGTTTCCAAGAATAAAAAGCCACAATTCCAAATCAGTCTTTATAATTCCAGATATAGAGAACTGTCCCAAGTAATCCAGGATATCTTTTAATGGTTTTGTAAAAAGTACAAATAATAGAAGGGAAAACTGAATATATTTAAATATACTGGTAAATGAAAAAGTATAGAACATGGACATGAAAGAAGATCAATTCATGAGCATCATCTCTTTATTTTTTATTAAAGCTATTTATTTTCAAAATATATGCATAGATAATTTTCATCATTCACCCTTGCAAAATTTTGAGTTCCAAATTGTTTTTCTCCCTCCTCCCCACCTCTCCCTTCGATGACAAGTAATCAAATATATGTTAAACATGTGCAATTCTTGTTTATATATTTCCACAATTAATGTGCTGCCCAAGAAAAATCAGATCAAAAAGGAAAAAAAAAAATGAGAAAGAAAACAAAATGCAAGCAAAAAAAAAAAAAAAGTGAAAATACTATGTTGTTATTCACACTCAGTTTCCACAGTCCTCTCTCTGAGTGCAGATGGTTCTCTTCATCACTTGTGAAGCCAGGATGCTGCTGGGGCTTTCTCAGTTTCCCTTGAAAACTACATGAAACCAAGAATCTGAACAGAATCTAATGGAATGAAACCACTCTCCAGCACTCTATTTATAGCATCCACCCATCTCTTAGACATTTAAAATATAAACAATAACTTAACTGGCCCTAATTTAGGAATTTCAGCTTTAGGTTATCTATATTCTGAATCTACAATTCATTTTTTGGAAAGAGCTTTTCTTTTAGAAAAAGTATTCTTTGGTAGTTGCTTTGAGATAAATCTTAAGGGTTTCATAAAAAAAAATTAAATTAAAAAAAAAAAAAACTCGTAAAGACTTACATGGACTGGTGCTTAGGGAACTGAACCAGGAGAATATTGCTCACAATAATATCAATGTTGTGCGATCAACTATGACAGACATTGTAGTTCTTCGCAATATAGTAATCCAAAAAAATTCCAATAGACTTGTGATAGAAAATACCATCTGCATCTAGACAGAGAGAACTTTGGAGACTGAATATGGATCAAAGCATACTCTTCACTTTTGTTGTTTTCTTCTTTCTCATGATTTTTTCCTTTTGTTCTGACTTTTTATTTCACAACACAACTAAGAAAATATAATTTAAATGATTATGTATATGTAAGCTATATCAGATTGCTTGCTCTCTTGGAGAGGGAGAAGATAAGGAAGGGTGGAAGAGAGAAAAATTTGGAACTCAAAATGCAGAAATGAATATTGAAAACTATCTTTCTATGTAATTGGAAAAAGCTATTCAAATAAAAATAAGATAAGCCTTAAACCTGACCACATAATTAACGCTAACAGGCAGAGTAACAAAGCAGAAAGTAGACCTCTAAGTTAGGAAAACCTGATATATATTGACTGTGGGATTCTCACCAGGTCACTTAAACTCTCTGTGTTCTAATCAAATAAATCCTTTCATGACAATGACGATGAAAATTATGATGCTTTGCAGCCTTATTATTCCTCATTGGTAATGATTTTTTAAAAATCCTGTTTCATCAATAGGTTTTGAGATTTTTCTAATTTTGGATACACACCAAATGAATCCAAAGGAAAAATCTGTCAGTTGATCTATTTATTCTTTGCTGAAGGGGAAATACATTTGATTCAATTCTTTTAATCATTTTTTTTGAGAGCCATGGATCTTTGTTTCATATTTGTCCACAGACAAACCGGAGTATTCTCTTTATATAAAAGATATCACCTCACCCCCCAAAGACACACACACACATACACACAAACACACCCATACACACATTGATTAATTAATTAAGATATTGAGTTATTTTTTAGTGGATTTCTAGGGTATTTTGTATGATCTAAGAATCTACCTGTTAACTTGTTTCAACCAAGCATGTTGAAAATGGAAATGACCTCAAATGAAATCTATGTTGAATGTATAAGAAAAAAAAGTCTCTTTTCAAAGACTGAATGCCGAAACTGTTTTCAAAGCACTTCCTCAGACAAATAATCAACTGTAACTCAACTGAAATACAGCCTTTATCTTATTCCATTCATACTCTAATTACCATTTTGAAGATATATTTGCTACCTTCCTAACTCCAGAGAATACAGATTTCATTCTGTTATTAAGACAGGAATAAAAATGGAGTATCTATTTGTAGTTACATTAAAAATTGACCAGTGCTAAAATCAATGAGAGGAGTTCAAGTACATCTTGCCCCAATTTGAACATGTGAGATTCATCTGGAATCCATGGTATATACAATATATATGGGTCTGTATTTTATACATCAGAAGTCACCAAATGTTAGAAGTAAGAAAAACCTCAGAGCTCACTTTATGTAACATTTTATATTATAGATAAGGAAAAAAAGAAAAGTGAAGAGACTTTTCTGTGATCACAGAAGAAATTAATAAAAGATTCTAACAGTAGACTCTAGAAAAATTCTCAGACTAGTGCTCTTTATACCCACTAACCTGCTGCATTTTATAGTCTATTCCATCCTATCTCTTCTTATAGTATACTATTGTATCCTATACAATATTGTATTGTAATATATTGTATAGTATACTATTGTATCCTATCTTATTATAATATCTTGTCATATACTGTCTTATCCTAGCCCATCTTATCTTATGCATATATTTTATGTATACATATTTTTATCTATGTACCTACATATCAATTCTATGTCTGTATATTTATATGTATATACACATATGTGTACATTATTTTCATGTGTATTATTATTTTCAGTTCATTTATGTCGAGAGAGAGAGAGAGAGAGAGAGAGAGAGAGAAAGGTTATCTGAAGGCATCTATTTATTTTTGTTCAAGTTTTGGTGAATATATCAGCTATGTAGGTAATAATGAAATTTATGGGAAATCAGATAAGTTTTTCTGCTTCTTTTGTAAACTACATGAGGGCAGGTTCTACCTTTTGCTTCTTTGTTTGCCCCCCTAATGCTTACTATGGTGCTTGGCACATATAGGTGCTTAATAAATATTTATTGATTGTTTGCTCTATTTACCTGAAATTCCACTGTTGGTTATTTATTCAGTTTATTGAATATAAGAACTTGAAGAAATGTAAACCAACTTTTTTCATTTTACTAATAGAAAAAATGAATATCAACAAAGTTAAGAAACTAATTCAATGCCATATAATATGTAAGATAGAGCAAAGACTAGAATTGTTTCCCTGCTTCTTATGTGATATTCTTTCTATTAGACCAACTTTCCATTTTTATAAATGCTACATTTCTCATTGGATTAAATGATATGTTTTTTTCGCCCTATTTATCCTGGCTACCAAAATATCTCCTCAGCGAAGAATGGGATAAATTTAGTTTATGATTTGCTGCTCTTACAAGATCTAACCTTAGAAGCCTGATGTCAAGAGAATAATAATAGTGGATAATAACAACAAAACAATCTCACACATTTATTCTATTTCAAAAAAACTCATAAATGCCCTTTGAAATAGTGCATTATTTTACAGATGAAGAAACTGAGGCTTAGAATTATAAGAGTATAAGAAAAGAGACACATGAAACATATTATGGGCTAGTATAATTGCATAAAACAAAATGACAAAAAGTTTAAATTATATAAAGCCAGATTTTTAAAAGGTGTCATAGTTTATCTACTCCAATCCTTCTGGTAGAATGACACCTTAATAAGCTTGTAAGACAGTATGGTATAATGGAGAGAGATTTGGCTTTGACAAGTGAAAGACTTGTGTTCAAGTATAATTTCTGACATATCCTGACTTAGTGATACTTTTTGTAAATTGACAGATATTTCAGAACTGTAGGCAACTCTCTAAGACTGTATTGACTTACACAAATACATGAAGTTTCATCACTAGCATAGTCCCTATATTCATAAAATTACAGTTACAATTTCCATCTTCATTAAATTCATTCACATTCCAAACTTAACCTATATACATATAGGTTAATATGTATGATGTAGTAGTATGATAGTATGCATGTGGTAATAGAGCTACAATAGATATATAGTGTGTCTTCTTACTCTACAATGTCATTTTATTCTAAATTGCTTCATTGATTCTCTTCTTTCCCTGTCATATGAATAGAGCAGAGTCCAGTGGCAAAGACCTTCACTTTGGGCAAAGGAAACCCTGTTCATGTGCAAATTTTTCTAATGCCTCATAACTTAATCTCATCATCTGGATTTCTAATGGAAATAACTTTAAGTTATGGAAAATATATAAGCATTTTGTAAAGGAGCTCCTTTTTCTAAAAAAATGTTTAAAAAATCCAGTGAATACAGTCTGTAAAACAAAGAATTGCATTGTCTTGTGGTAAGAGCAAAGAAATTTCTTACTTAATTGTTCCTGACTTCACATTATTGCCTGACAACTGTAAGCAAAAATGCATAAATGAAATAAGGGGGGAAAATGTTTCATAGACTTTGAGACTAGAAAACACACGCACACACACACACACACACACACACACACACAACCAGCAACTCCCAAACAGATGTTTCTTTTCCCCATTTTGAACAAACATATTTTTCCAAAATTCTTCACACCAGATTTTACTAATTAATCTGAAAGAGGCAGTGATGGGTGCTGCTGATGCTAATCACAGGAAACAGATACCAAACAGAGGACCATTTTTTCCTTCTTCTGACAGCAGCATCTGGCTCCTTGGCAGGCTATGTCAACCTTTGTATTGACATCTTTGGAGATGCCTCTGGAGCTGTCAGTTTCCCAGGATGCTGCTGTGGGCTAATGCTTGCTGTAATCATTATCTTTTTGCTCATATTGGCTTTTGAAGAATTTGTTCTTATGTATTCTAATCATTGAAAATTATTTCCAAAATTGGCTCAAACATTTTTAAAGCAATATGGAATAGGCATTTTCTTCACCAATTTAGTAATAATCTAGACTTCTTGTTTTCTTGACATAGAAAAAAATGCCAAATGGAAAGGTTCCATTTGTTTTTATAAAGAAAATAAGCAACCATATTTAGAACTACTGGGACTACTGGTATGAAACTGAGCCACTGAAAGTTAGAATAGATGCAAAAACAAACAAACAAAAAACTTTGCCAATTGAAATGTCTAATTAATGTTGTGTTTTAGCTTAGTGATGGACATGGGAAAGTCATAAGAACACAATCCAAAGGATAAAAAGAGGCAGTAGGGCAGGATAGTGGATAAGGTTCTGGGCTGGAATGTTAAAGATCCATCTTCCAGAGTTCAAATCTTGCCTCAGGCACTTACAAGCTGAGTGACCTTGGAAAAATCATTTAATCCTCTTTCCCTCATTTCCCTCCTCTGTAAAATAATCTGGAGAAGGAAATGGCAAACAACTTTAGTATCTTTGCCAAGAAAACCCCATATGGGATCACAAAGACCTGGATTGAAACAACTAAACAAAAACACAAAAGGATAAAACAAATTTTATGCAGAGAGAAAAGATTTGAAGATGTAATTAACCTCCAGCACTAGTACAAATTGGAGTATGAAAATCTGAATTTATAAGTTCTGTTCAGACATCAACTACCATAGGTGTGCTGTTAAATGTGCAGGTTATTATCTGCTACCCAGAATATGACACTCTTGCAAGCTGGATCTGAATTATTAATATTTTTCTATCTCTTTCTTAAGTCAAATCTAGACAGTCAACAAGTTTTATAAGTCAAGCTATGATCCTTTTTATCCTTTGCTGATTTCCAAGGATAAATTATCCCACTAAAAATATAATAATTAGTTCTTAGCATGTCCCTGCACTATCCATGTAAGCTTGGAAAAGTAATTTTATTTCACTAAGCCTCAATTTCCTCATCTGTAAATTAATATCAGGATGACTAAATAATCTCTAAGGACCTTTAAAATTTGATAATGCAGTGAATTGCTGACACTCAATTTCTAAATTCCAAATTAATTAATTTTTTTTTGATTTGCAGGAAGTTTCATGTTTGAAAAATTGTATGTGTAAATCAAATGACCCTCAATACATAACTGCTTTTCATGACAAATGTCTGCAGAATGAATCTTAACTATATGTTTATATGTAATTTATATAATTATCAAGATGGTGGGTATGCATTTTAAAAATTATAATGCTGAATAAAATGAATGCATTAAAATATTTAATATTGTTACATTGGAAGGGGGAAATGTTTTCCAAAGAATGAAAATTTTTAAAGTGTAATGGCTATAATTTCACATTTTCTTATACAGTCTGATTTTATTGTTTATTTCCTTAAACAAAAGGAAAGCCCTCCTTTAAATTAAAATGCTGCCATGGCTGTGCTCACAATCTGTTTTAACTGTTTTAAATGAACTGACAAGTCAATTCAATTCAAATGGTTGAACTGGTTAAGGCAGGTAGACACATGGTGAGATCAACTCAATACAGCTTGAATTTGCCAAGCAGCTGAAACATTGGCTAGCAAAATAAATTGGCCCTGGGTTAACTTTGGCAATCCAAATATAAATATGCTGATATTCTGTCACTCTGTCCAAATGAATGCTATTTCTTCTATTGTATGTAAAACTAAAAACACTAAGCAGTTTTATGGGTTGTGCATGATTTACAGATGAATTGTGAAGCTAGATAACTACTGCCATTGCATCTGAAGTTCCAAAGACATAGGACACCAGAAATAAGTCTGGAGACATCAAGAAAGAAATGGGGTGTGACGAGGGAAGAGAGATAGAGACAGAGAGATGGACATGGAAGAAGAAAGAGAGGGAGAGGAAAAGGGAGAGGGAGAGGAAGAAAGAGAAAGAGAGGGAGAAGGAGACAGAGAGAAGCAGAGACTGAGACATAGATATAGAGATACAGAGACAGAGAGACAGAGAGAGACAGACAAAAGGAGATAGAAACAAAGAGACAGAGACAGAGAGAAACACAGAGACAGAAAAAGAAACAGAGATCAATACACAAGAGACAAAGACAGAGACAGACAGGAGACAGAGAGAGAGACAGACAGACAGAGAGATGAGAGTAGAAAACAGAGAGAATCACAGAGAAACAAAGAAATGGAATACAGAGACATACAAAAACAAACCAATTTAGATAGACAGAGAGAAAGACAGATAGATGGACAGAGACAGACAATCAGACATGCAAAGAGAAAGACAAAGAAAACGAGAGACATGGAGAAACACAGAAAGACAGAAATAGAGACAGAGTGGTAGAACTCAAACCCCCATATTTACTGCAGTACATGACCCCACTCTACCACAATGGATTCTTGTTTTGTACTTTATGAGAGGAAATAAGTTCTCATTAAGTACAAAACAAACTGGAATAAGGTGTTTTTACACATAGAAGATGTATAATAAATGGATGCTTTAACAACTGAATAGATATTGAATTCTTATAATGTAAACTTTAATATACAAAAGAAACTAATTAAAATAATATCATTGCAACTACTAGTTGTAGCATGAATTTTAAAACATAATACAAATAAAGACTCTGAATTTTTTATTCAGAGTATCTATGGTATAGCGGTTTCACAGAAAGTCTTTTGGTCAGGAAGACACAGATTCAAATACATAGAAAGTCCTTGGTCATGTCAAACAATTCCACATCAGACATATTTATATTTTTATCAGTAGAAATGTCTTTAAAGGAGAGGCATTAATATCTGCTTTAATGCTGTACCATAAGGACCATGGTTCTTTCCCATTTAACTTGTGGCTGATGCCTTCCATATGTTGTCTCTTCCAATAGAAAATGAGCTCCTTGAGTAGGAATTGTCTTATTTTCTCTTTGTATCCCCAACACTTAGCACAAAATAAATGTTCTATTCATCCATCTATCCAGCCAGTCAGCCATTCATTCATTCATACTAACAGTGTGATTTATCCCAAGGTCACTCTCTAAGACTATAAATTGTCAAGTAATAGCCAACCTGCATTTGTAGAGTGAGTTTCCTCATGCAATAGTTCCATCAACCATTTAAATCACAGGTCTTGTTCATATTTTTAATTTATGTTTTATAATTTTGTATCTTTTAATATTATATTTTATTATAACATGAAATAACTTTGTGTGGAAATCATGCTTTAAAGGGACAGGGAAAATAAACAATAGTTTGAAAGTGTCTCAAAAATTGATGTGATTATTCTTGTCCTTGCTTTTCACTTGTTTATAAAGTAAATAATTTAAAAAATAATTTAGGAATACTTGAGATTTTCAAATATATTTCAAAAAGCTTGATGGTTCACTTCTATTAGGGAGACAAGAGAATGAACCACTACTGAGAGGTAACACTGACAAATATCTCTACATTTTGCAAAGCATTTAATGTATACTGTCTTATTGGGTAATCACAACAACACTGTGAATTAGATCTTACTTTTTTTTAAACTAATGATTTGATTTGTATGATTTCATTTGTATATGAAGCATTGCTGTAATATGTGTATATACATATAAACACATATATATACATGATTTTATTGATATAGAGAATTTCCAAGGCCAATGAGAGTGAAAGTGACCTTCCCAAAATTATAGAATCTGAATATATGGAAAATAGGGATGAAATCCAGTTCTTCCTGATTTAGAGGGTGCCCTATAGTCACTCTGACATACTGAGTCTCTCTTGCAATTTTTATCCCCATTTTAGAGGTTAAGTTGAGGTTAGAAAGGATGAACAATTTGCCCTCAGTTACAACACTAGTATATGCATAAAGTGGGATTTAAATTTGTTGGATTTTGATTTCCCTGATATCAAGTCTGGCATTCTCCCCAGTCATGTCAGAAACTCTATTACCTCTCTACTTCTATTCTTGATTTATATATAGTAATCTATTAGTGCATTGAATTGACATTTCTACTTCTAATATTATTTTACCAAGAATTTTTACTAGCCTATCTTTTAATTCATTTTAAATCCAGTTGGTATAC
Source organism: Antechinus flavipes (assembly GCF_016432865.1). Lineage (NCBI taxonomy): Eukaryota > Metazoa > Chordata > Mammalia > Dasyuromorphia > Dasyuridae > Antechinus > Antechinus flavipes. The sequence goes on along the minus strand of NC_067399.1, from coordinate 303,351,000 downwards.
ATAGATATCTCATGAATTAGTGTGAACATTTTGTGCATTATATTGTGAATTAATTAATATCTTATTAACCAATTGTTTTACTAAGATTTTAATTGCTAGCAGGCTCATGCCACCATATTAGACACTACCTCAATGCCATAATTCATTTCTTTAAATCTAAGAAGATTGGTATTGTTATTCACCTACAAAGCCAATTTTATATAAGAGTTTAAGAAATGCCTGGCATTCTCAGATTGCAATTCATAAGAATACACATTCCTTCATAACTCTAAGAATAATTTTGTTCTATTATGAACTTGGAGTCAGAAAGTGGACTTGAGTTACATCTATTTTGTATTAAAGGACACACACAACCCACAAAAGATGCCAGAAGAGCAGTAATAGATGTAAAAACAGAGGAGGAATAGTATTTACATTCTTGCTTCAGATTGTCCCCAGAATGAGGAAGAAAGAAATAGTGGCAAAAATAACAATCTACTGGAAAATTGGAAGGAGAATTGTTACAGAAGGGAAGATGAAGGAGGGCAGTCAGTGTTTGCAAGCATCTTGGAAGAGAAAATTGGACTAAGTTATTGATGGAAATCACTTTCCTTTATGAAAGAGGAAACTTCACTAAAGAACTATATTTCCCCAACTTCTTCTCCCCCATATCGAACCAATAATAGACAAGTCATACGCTTGACAGAGGGAGCTGGGTGGATAGAGCATTGAGACTGGAATTAAAAAAAAAAAAAAAAAACTAAGTTCAAATCTGGTCTTGGATATTTAGCAGTTGTATCAACCTGAGCAAGTCACTCAAGTTCTTTTAATCCCCTGGAGAAGGAAATGGCAAACCACTCAGATATTTTTGTCAAGACAATGTCATGAACAGTATGATGCACAGGGCAACAGAGTTGGATACAATTAAATGAATACATAAAATTGATCTGCTTATTTTATTTAATTGCTTTATGTATCCTGATTTTTTTTTTTGCCTCAAACAGAAAGAGGCCAGAAAGACACAAAATTGTTAAGACATAAAGACAAATATCCCTTTGTATAATGGGAATTATATTAACTGGGGACTATGACTGATTGTGATTGAATTAGTAACTTTTTATCTGCTATAATCTCTATAAAACATCAGTGAGAGGAAACACAAAAACCAGAAAGCCATTATATAAATACTTGTTATCATATTGCACAAAATAAAATTATGTCTTCAGCCTGATTATAGGAAAGAAAGGGTTCAAAACAAAAACTGGTGACCTTAGGTAGGATTTAGTTTGGTCCTTTCAAGAAGGGAGGAGGGATGAGGATGAATGAGTATCTTCTAAAGCATTACCTACCATTGATACATATAGAGAACTGCATTCTATATTTTCTAAATTTTTCCCCTCATACTCATTCTCAAGGTAATAGATTTGCTTACCAAATAATAAGTACAATTCATACACTTATAAGTGCTGCCTTGATGTACCTGATTTTCCATCAATTACATATTTTAAATATTGGTCTTCACAGAAGCCTATTACAATACCTTCTCCTGACTGGGAGTACCTGAAAGCTAGGCCAGAATGTAGGAGTGAAAAGAGCTTGGCTTTCAAAGTCAGGGAATAACATTTCAAATTGGGATTCTTGTGCTGATCAGGTGGGAGAGGAAGGGCATGTCATTAAATCTATCTTAGTTTCAGTTTCCTCAACTGTAAAATATAAATAATGATACTTTTTGACTAGGTTGTTGTGAAGAATCTATGAAAGTGTTGCATAAATATTTAAGTGAAACCAGAAATTCCTCCAGCCATCAAACACAAAATCTCCCCATAAACTACCAACACAAATAATGCAGGGCAGAAGATTATGCTTCTAAACAATATGTTTATTAATACAAAATGTTTGTATAAATAGCATAAGTGTTGTTTCTGCTACTGTAACATGATTGCTATCTATGGAAAGTACAACTGGTCACCATTCTAAAAGAAGACTCAAAGGGATTCCAGGAACACCTTTATATTCAGGTCATCAGAAAGAAGATAGTGTTTCTTTTAAAATCAAAAAGAGGATTTATAGGAAAACAAGTAAGAAAAAGGATATAACCTGGGCTTATATCCCAAAGAGATATTAAAGAAGGGAAAGGGACCTATATGTGCCAAAATGTTTGTGGCAGCCCTGTTTGTAGTGGCTAGAAACTGAAAAATGAATGGATGCCCATCAATTGGAGAATGGCTGAATAAATTGTGGTATATGAATGTTATGGAATATTATTGTTCTGTAATAAATGACCAGCAGGATGAATACAGAGAGGACTGGCGAGACTTACATGAACTGATGCTGAGTGAAATGAGCAGAACTAGGAGATCATTATGTATTTCAACAATGATACTGTATGAGGATGTATTCTGATAGAAGTGGATTTCTTTGACAAAGAAAAGATCTAATTCAGTTTCAATTGATCAAGGATGGACAGAAGCAGCTACACCCAAAGAAAGAACACTGGGAAATGAATGTAAGCTGTTTGTATTTTGGTTCTTCTTCTCGGGTTATTTTTACCTTCTGAATCCAATTCTTCCTGTGCAACAAGAGAACTGTTCAGTTCTGCTCACATATATTGTATCTAGGATATACTGTGACATATTTAACATGTATAGGACTGCTTGCCATCTGGGAGAGGGGGTGGAGGAAGGGAGGGAAAAAACAGAAGTGAGTGCAAGGGATAATGTAAATAATTACCCAGGCATGGGTTCTGTCCACAAAAGGTTATAATTATTAAAAAAAAAAAAAAAGAAAAAAGAAAAAGAAAAAGGATATAACCAAAAGGAAACTTGCCTAATGTTAAAAGGTTTAATGGGAAGAAGAATATGACAGAAAAATGGAAAGATCACTGAATATGTGAAGCTAAGTAATAAATGAAAAACTTTTTACAAGTTTATATTATATGGAAGGAAGAACCTGCACATTTGTAACAGGAAGCAACTTCTTTCAATCAATCAACCAATGAATAAGCATTTATAAAAACAAACAAACTAATAAACAAAACAAAACTAAAACTAAAAACTAAAAACCTTTGTTCTAGGAACTTTGCTAAATATTAGGATACAAACACAAAAGTGAGATAATTTCTTTCCTTGAGGCACTTATATTTTAGTCAAAGAAGCAAAATATAACATTTGTATATAATCTATCATTTAATAATGAAATCTAACATTTGTGTAATGATACAGTTTGCAAAGCACTTTATATGCCATCTCATTTGGTCCTCACAGAAATCCTATGAGGTAAGAAATATTATTACCCCCATTTTTCCATAAGAAAACTGAGGTAATAGGAATTAACTTAGCCTGGGTCACACAACTAGTGTTAAGATATGATGTTGAGTCTTCCTAATTCTAGATCTCCCTTTTCTCAGCTTCAGTACAAGAATCAGTTTGAAACTCTATGTTCTAATTTTAAAAATCATGTTCTTTCACCTCCAACAAGCAAGCCTGGCTTTCAAGTATTTAGCATCATCTCCAAGCTAGGACAGGAAATATTGGAATAGAATTTTGTGGACATTTATACTTGAAATATGGGACTGATGAAAGGTCAGGAGCTCTATCTAGTTTGCTACTCAGGTGCTTCTAATGATAAGTAAATATGGGACATACCAATTGCAGGATTTTTCAATGTCAAATTGTCATATTTGCTATTCCTTATAGATGTCTTTGGTAGATCCAGAGCAGAAGTAGGAGGCAGGCATAGTTTAATAGCCAACATGGCATGAGCTGGTAGAAAGCTGCCACCCAGTGGATGATCTCAAACACGAGAGCAGGTTTTCATGTGTGGGAAATTCTGGAGGGTATAATTTTGGAAGAGGATATGAAAGATGCTCCTTTTTTGTCCCTTGGGATCACCTCAGATTGAGTGGAATGACCATGCCAGAGATCACTGAATAGTACTCTAAATGCTACTAGGAGGAGGAGGAACAAGCTTATTGAATATTTTATTCCTCTGTAAAAGCAACAGCTTTATTTGAAGACTAAGATCCCATAGTTATTTCATTTATTCCATAATAGCACTAACCTATAAATGATATAATGACATTCCTTCTCCCATCTTTGCATAGGCTGTAGTGCATTCCCTCCCCATTGTCACCTTTTTGATTCCTTAGCTTCGTCCAAAACTCATTGAAAGTAATACTTCCCATATAACTCCTATATGATTTCCCTAATTATGATTCTCAAAAAAAGAAGTATGTTGTATTTATATTATATGTCATAATGATTTACACTGATAAAAGGAATTTCGCATACCAAGTAAATCCAAGTTCTAGTAAAAAAAAAAATACAATCAAAAAATTACTTTTAATTATTTGGGAATTTTTTCCTGTAATAAAATGTAAGCTCATTAAGATAAGAGGATATTTAGGTTTTAGCATCCACACAATCTAGTACAGTGCCTGTCACATAAATACTCAAATAAAACTTGGCTCTTTGTGGAAGTTCCTCTGATGTTATAGATTGTCATCCCTGCACATATATCTTTTTGGTATAATATGTATTTTTCTAGTCAATGGGAAGGATGTTTTCTTAATTTTCTTCTGATATAATAAGGATACAAGTGCAAAATTATGACTTTGCATGTATTACCCCTTACTGTAAACACATAACCAAGCCAGATTCTCTACCTATGATAAAATTTGTCTCTCTGAGGATGTCTTTTATTCATGGACTTCTTCAGAGTTCCACAATGGTCATATCTTGCATCTTGTTCATATCCATCATGAGTCTATTATTGCCTTTGCTTTAAGTCAAATAAATATTTATTAAGCATCTACTCTATGCCAGGCACTGCACTGTGATATTTGATACTCATTTTAAATTCATCAGAGAATGATATATTTCATACTTTGCTGCTACTAAGCAAAAGGTATAGAATTTTTGTATGCATATGAATGGACCTTTCCTTTTAGGTAAAGTTTGGTGTCATTAAAGAAATTTTGCTAATTCCTGAAGGCTATCCCACTCATTCTCCTTCTGTTCAATTCTGATTTTCACTTATTTTACATTTGTATCACCTATATCAGATTTATACAACGATGGGGTAGGTGCTATAATTTGCCTATAGAAATGTATTTTCTACCCTAAGCGCTAGTCATTTTTCATCCAGTTGGTTTTTTCCATGTGGATACTCATGCCAAACTCATCTGGATCATTAAGGTCTCTTCTGGCAGGTTCTATTATGATGTGAGATTTTATTCAATAAACAAAGAATTCATCATTTATAGGAAATCTTTCTTCACTTTGACCTTTTCCTGCATCAATTCATTCAATCAATAAACAATTTACTGACTATGGTATGTCAAGCACTGTATTCAGTGATAAGAATATAAAGAAAGACAAAAGAAAGTTCCTGCTCTAATGAAGGAAATGTACACAAATATATTATTATTTATTTTTTATATATTTATATATTTATATTTATTTTTATATAATTTATTTATTTATAATATATTTTTTATATTTATATATAATAATATATATATATATATATATATAATGAGATATATACTAGGTAAATTGGAGACAAAAGAGAGAGAAAGTACTAAAATAAAAAAAGTACTGGGGAAATATTTCATTTGGTAGGGATTTTAAGTAGTACTTGAAGGAAATTTAAAAGAAGCTAGGTGTCAGAAATGAGGAGATAAAGTATTCCACGCATGGAGGAAAACCAGTGAAAATGTTCAGAGTTGGGAGAGGAAATGTCTTCAAGGAACAAGTACAGTGTTACACAAAGAAAGAACTGAGGATGGGGGTGTTACACCAAGGTTACATTCGGTTATGAGAGACTTTGAATTATAGAGAATTTTATATTTGATTCTGAAGATGATGGAGGGCAACTAGACATTGTTGAGTAGAAGTATGATCTGAATGTCAGATCTGCACTTTAAGATCACTGATAATTAGTGAAGATTGGATTGGAGTGGAAAGAGATGTATGATATATATATATATATCAATAGTTTATGAACATTGGTGACTGAGAGGATTATGGTACTTTCAAGAGTAATAGCCAAGTCAGGAAAAAAAGGAATTTTTTTGGGGGGAGAGGAAAATAATTTACTTTTGGACATGTTGAATTTATAATAATTATTATATATATTGTTCTAAATGGACAGCAGGCTGTTGAAGAGATATGAGTGAAGGTCAATAGAGACTAGATTTTTATTCCAATATATAGTCAAAAATCTTCAATAAAACTACTTCTATATACATGACTTATTGGAAAGACATAAAAGCAATTTGTTGAGTAAATGAAGTGAAAGCAATTTTTCTAACTATCTAACTTTGCACTGAAAAAAAAAGTGGATAGAAATAAACATTGCCCAGTCCTTAGCATACAGCTGTACGGGGCAGCCTTGAGTTATTCCATCTACATTTTTGACTGAAGTTGAAAAATGAGCTGTTTTCAACATTTCATAATAGGAGAGGAAAAGGTTGGGATTATTTTGAAGAAAATGCTCATTATTTTGCCTATTTTTTTTTTTTTTTGCCTATTTGCCTATTATAGCAGCTTATGGCTGTAAAAGAGCATCTGTTTAACACTCATTTTCCTAGTAATACTGATAACTGTGAACCATACATGTCATTTGTTTAGGAAGAATTAAAATTACAAGTAAGCCAAAGGGTCAAAAAATGAATGTGTATAAGTGTGTATGTTTGTGTGTATATTTCTATGCATGTGTGTGTGTTTTGAGGAAGATGAATGAGTAGGTTGTACATCAATAAGAATGTTATCTGAATATGACAAGATACTTCCAAGATTAATAGTCTATGATCACTAGCTAAATATTCCAAATACTTCTAAGTCCTAAAATTGTTTGCATTATCTAATTATCCTATGATCCAAGCAGACATGGTACATGAATCTCATTCATTCAGTTGATAACTTCAGGCTTAATCTTTCCAGGTAGGTAAATGTTACATATATCTTCACTAGGAGACAATATGATTTGTCCTTTGCAGGACATATGATATAACAAAATGATGTGATATGATATAACATGGACATATAAGGGATGATCCCAGAGACATAGAAAAGACTGGCTAACATTTTACAGTGGTGCCTTGTTTCCATTATATTGCCACTTACGCATCAGGGCTCTTTGCAAAAGAAGGGATTGATCTTCCCAGGAAGTCAACACCAAATTCCTCTGGCATTTATGTACTGAAAATATTTAACCATGTCTATTTTAGCATCAAGTGAAGTCAAAATCTTCAACTCTTGCTGGGTTTGCTATTTTATTACCAAATGCCTGCAAACCTTTTCATCTTTTTTTTTTATATTTTATAGTTTATAGAGTTTTTCTATAGCTTACATTCAACCCCAACATAGATTTCTTGCACCCAATCAATTGCTGTTTTGTTCATTTTACTTCCACAGTATACCTTAAATCCATTTCCTTCTCTTACTCATCTAGCTAAGGCCCTAATCATCTCTGGCCTAGACTCTTACAATAGCTTCCTGGATGAACTCCACATATTCAATATCTCATAAATTTATCTTCTGTCATACTGATTAAAAGGACTTATTATCCCAGTCTCCCACCACTCCTGTGAATAACTTCCAGTGTCTCTACAATAGTTTTTTTTTTTTTTTTTTTTTTTTTTTTTTTTCCATTTTTGGCCAGTAATTCCCTTGATAATCTGGTAAAACCTAGGAACTCTTGCTTAGAATACTTCAAATATATGAAGCAAAATTCAAAGAAAAACAATTGTATTAAAATACAGATATAGTGTGCGTATGTGTGTAGGGTGTGTGTGTGTGTGTGTGTGTGTGTGTGTGTGTGTGTGATTTTTAAAAAACCTACATTTTAAAAGTCCAGCCTAAGAAATGGATATTTAGTGACTCAGGAATCAAATAATAACCCTTTCAAAATCTAGTTCCATTCTACCTTTCCAGTCATTTCCCATTAATTTTCTTATTCTTTTATTGTCAAATTTGCCTGAATTCTGTTTCTACCAGTGAGCCTTTGAATTAGACCTCCTCCAGGCCTGAAATGTACTCCTTTTTGACTTCTGTCTCTTCAACTCCATAGATTCCCTAAAAATTCAGTTCATGGACCACCTTTATTGTAGAGTTGGTTTATATTTTGGTTTTGAATTCCTATTACCTACAACAATGTTTTGCACCTTATAATTATGTATTTGTATTTGTATACAAATTGTATTTGTGTAATGTATTTCACTGGATTAGATTACCCCTGTTTGCATCTTCCTTGAAGCTTCATAAGACTGGTACTTAGATCAATAAAGAGTTTCCTAAAACATAAAACTTAGATTAATTTTCTCAATTTGACATTTGTCTAATGATGTCTCTGGAATAATTTACAGTTCTTCAATATTTTAAATTTTAACAATTCAGTCTTTGTTCCTTAATCTCCAGATAATTTTTATACTCTCTCTCTTTTTTCCCCAATTAGTCTCAATTTTAAATTAGTCTTCTTTAATTTTCATCTCTTAGAAGAATAATCCAAGCAAGAATTACTTTGCATGTCCCTAATATATAGCTCCATCTTCCTTCTCCCTTTGTCTATTCTGTTTTTATTTGGGCAAGTGAAATAAATATTATATTCTCTTCATTCCCATATAGGTTATGCACGATTGTATTTCTACCTCATGCACCACTGCACTCCCATTTGTCCACACCTGAAACATTCTAATATAAAATAAAACAGACCTACTTCAGTTTTCCCAAGATAGACATTTATGGTGGGTGTGTATCTTTAGGAGCGTCTCTTTGTTCCCAAGTAAAAGATTATGTGCAGATGGTTTATTTCTTGCCACATTTCTACATCACATTTATATTCCTCAGTCTATATCCCCAATCCATCTAATGTCCTATTTGACAGACTTGTAACAGCGCAAATATTCTAACTGCAACAACCATTTACTTTTTAAAGGCTATGATGTGTAAACAATCTTTATCCATGCCCTATTTAATATGGTTACTGCAGCATTCAGTCAGGCAAATTCTTTTTTTTTTTTTTTCACCTGGAATATTGTTCATGGCAAGTTGTAAATTTTCATTTCTCCCAAAGGCTGGCATCACCATACTCATTTGTATCTGGCATCAAATGAGATTATTTTGTTCTTATTGTTTTGTTGTTTTTGTTTTTAAGAAATGCTATCTTTTCTTGGACCCTATTCCAACTAATATGGAAGAACTAATTGTAAAAGTAGAACTAATATTAAGTTTAAAAAGTAATTGTGTTACCATGTCATTTAGAGTTTATAACTATAAGGGAGATAAGAGATGTAGACACACTTTAACTGACATTCTTTATTTGGGGATAAAAGTTTTCAAAGGAAAAAAAAAAGAAGGTACCTGCAGTCTAAGATTCTAAGATGATCTAAGATCAGCTCAAAAAGGATGGAATTCTTTCAAGAATGAAATTTTGATAAGGAAGAAGCAGACAAGAGTCTGAAAAGACTGATATGGCTATATGTGGAATTCATCAGCTGATTCATTAAGAACAAAAGATATGTGGTAAAAAGAGGTACCAAGTGAGGTGAATACAAATGAAATGAATGATCTGAAGAGAATAGTGTCAAGATGCTTAGACTCAGAGCAAGAGTGATGCTGGTCATGAATGACCAATATAACAAAAAGGATTTTTTAAAGGTATATATATTGGAATATATAGAATCAACAAAGAATTAGAAGATGATAAAAGATGGTAGAAAGAAAGCATTCTATTCTTATATGCTAATGTTATATATATATATATATTTATATATATACCCAACCTTTATGGATATGATTACTTAACTACTATCAGCAGTCTCTAAAAAATCAATGTACTACAGATCTGAATGTCCTCATATTGGAACAAAAGGAAAGAGAAGATTCTATGAAGTATAAGGTGGTAATATTTGCTTCAATTTCTGTCAAATTATAAACCATTTTATTAAAGATATTTACTAAAGACTATCATTGACTCATTAAGAAAAAGTAATCCCAGACTAATTTTATTTTTTCATCAATTCAATCATTTATTTATTTGCTTGTTTATTAATTCATTTTATTGTTATGTTGACATATAAAAATTTCAGTTGACAACAAAGATTTCAGCAAAAATTGTTAACAAAAAGTGTCCTATTATTCAAGCAGACAGTATGGAGACTTGTGGGCTTAGTGACAGTAAAATAAAATATACTTGAAGCTAATGGAATGAAAAAAAAAAAAAAGAGGTCAATGATTAATTGACCAATAGTGACCTAACTGGATAACTCTAGTAGGATGCATCAGGGATCTTGACCCTCTACTCATCAGCATTTTTACTGATGACTTTTATGAAGGTGTATCTAAAGTAGAAATCATTATATGGTTTAAAGCTAGGACTAGGATATGTTAACAAAAAATGATAGGACCAGGATCTAAGAAAAAATGTCAACAAACTAGATTTTACAGCAAATGAAATAGAATAATGTTTTTAAGAAGAAAGTTCAGTTCAAGCACATTAAGGGAAAAAGTGTGTTTAGAAAAAAGATCATGTGAAAAAGGCTTGAGTGTCTTTGTAGACTGCAAGCTCAATGAGTCAATTGATGGGGATGGAACCAAGATGGCAGAGTACATAGAGTAAACATTACTTTGCCAACATTCCCCTCCAATAAGCAAACAAATAAATTATGAATTAATGCTTAAAATTGAAATCTGTGGCAATATAGAGAACGAAAGATTAAAGTGAAATATTCTTCCAACCTAGAGGAACATAAGATATGAGGAGAAGTCTATTACAGAGAAATGGATAGTGCTCCAGCACCCACATGGATGCAAGACCAGTGTTAGGACTTAGTGTTGACAAAAGTAGCTGTGGAAACAGTTTCAGGAGCTCATAAGCCAAACACTATTCTATCACTGTGTGCCCAATCAGATATTTTTTTGGCAACTCTGATGACTATACTCACTTTTGGGTCATAGTTCCAGGGTAGAAAGAAACATATTTCATCATGGGGGGAAATGTCAGCGGGAGATTACGGCTTGTAATGCAGAGGGATCCTTTCTAGGTGAGAAGCGTAATACAGACTAAAAGAGCATTTGCTCTTTCCCTAAATAATACTGACTTGGAAGCTACAAAATCCTCCAAGTCCTTAGGACAACAGCAGTCTGAAAAAAAAAATTGGGACAATTCCCCTTATTCCAAGTGGATTATGTGAAACATCAAGAAATAATTTTAAAAAGTCAAATATAAGGAAAAAATACAAGAACACTCAAAATAGTTCATTAAAAAATAGATCAAGGAGAGACCATTTAAGAAGTATTGAACCATCTGAAAGCTATGATAAAAGAACAATTTATCAGCTATCATGTTAAAAAAGTGGAGGGCTTGAAATATGATATGCAAAAGAGCTAGGATTACAACCAAGAATCACAATCCAGAAAAACAAAACAAAAATCATGGGGAGTGCTGAGGAAATGGGATTTCTTTTTTTTTTTTCCTGGAAATAGAGAACCTTCAAGAAGCTTTGATGGAACAACCAGAGCTAAATAGAAAAACAAAACATTGAGTTCCAAATTAAGAATCAAGAAAAACACAACAAAGTAATTATGAAAGAAAAATTATAAGGAACTCAATGATGTTAAATTTTTTGCATTCCTATGTGAGAAGATGATATATGTAACTCATAAAAACTTTAACATCATTCAGTAAGAAGGATTTTACCCTCTATGTAGGAATGAGCTCATTATGATGGAATGCTCTAAAACATGGATGGATAAGAAAAAGGGTCCCACTGAAAGAACGTAGAAGGGAGAAAAAGAATAGGACAAATAATCTCACATAAAAGCATCACAAAAGAAGAGCTTTTACAATGTTGAGAAAACATTGAGAGTGTAGGCAATGCTTGAACTTGACATTATAATTAGCTCAAAGAGGAAAAGAGGAAACATAACATATACACACATACTTGCATGCATGCATACATACATGCATATGTGTATTATATGCACATATACAAACTCGGGATATAAATTATAAAGTAAGGGGGAAAGAAGAAAACAAAAGGGATAGTGATAAAAGGGAGGATGAATAAAGAAAGGCAATGATCAGAAAAAAACAAAATAATGACAAAATTTTAAAAAGAGAGATATATAAACAAGAAAATAAGATAAAGAGAAACTCACAATTAATAACTATCATTATGAATTAGGATAATATAAATTCACTCATAAAACTGAAGCAGATAGCAGAAGGGTTACAAAACACAATCCAACAATATTTTTTTTTTTAACAAAAAAATACTTGATGTGCCAAAATGTTTGTGGCAGCCCTGTTTGTAGTGGCTAGAAGCTGGAAAATGAATGGATACCCATCAATTGGAGAATGGTTGAGTAAATTGTGGTATATGAATGTTATGGAATATTATTGTTCTGTAAGAAATGACCAGCAGGATGAATACAGAGAGGATTGGCGAGACTTACATGAACTGATGCTAAGTGAAATGAGCAGAACCAGGAGATCATTATATACTTCACCAAAGATACTGTATGAGGATGCATTCTGATGGAAATAGATTTCTTTGACAAAGAGACCTAACTCAGTTTCAATTGATCAAGGATGGACAGAAGCAGCCACACCCAAAGAAAGAACACTGGGAAATGAATGTAAATTGTTTGCATTTTTGTTTTTCTTCCCGGGTTATTTCTACCTTTGGAATCCATCTCCCTGTGCAACAAGAGACCTGTTCGGTTCTGCACACATATATTGTATCTAGGATATACTGTGGCCTATTTAACATGTATAGGACTGCTTGCCATCTGGGAGAGGGGGTGGAGGAAGGGAGGGAAAAAGTCAGAACAGAAGTGAGTGCAAGGGATAATGTTGTAATTGCCCTGGCATGGGTTCTGTCAATAAAAAGTTATTAAAAAAAAAAAAAAACACTTGAAACAGACATATGCTGATATACACATATTATATGGTTGGAGCAGAGTATATTATACTTCAGTTGAAGTAAAAAAAAAAAAGACAGGGGTAGCAATCATGATCTCAGACAAAGTAAAAGTAAAAAAATGATTTAATTAAAAAAAGATAAGCAGGAAAACTACATCTTGTTAAAGGATACCAGAAAAAACGAATTAATATCAGTACTTAGCATATATGCACAACATAGCATTTAATACTTAAAGAGGAAAAAATATAATGAATTACAGAAGGAAACATATAGTAAAACTCTACTACAGAGAGATTGCAACATTCTCTTTTCAGGCTAGATAAATCTAATTACAAATTAAATAAGAAATAAGTCAAGGAAGTGGATATACTCTTAGAAAAGTTAGAGTAGATAAATCTCTTAAGAAAACTAAATTGGGATAGAAATTAATACATCTTTTTCTCAGCTATGCATGGCACCTTCACAAAAATTGACTGTATTATAGTACAAAAGCTTCACAAATAAATGTGGAAAGGCATAAATAGTACATTAAATCATTTACAGATCATAATACAATAAAATATATTCAATAAAAGACACATATGCATAGATTAAAAATTAATTAGAAACTAAATAATTCTGAAGAATGAGTAGCTCAACGAACAAATCATAGAAACAATCAATACTTTCATTAAAGAGAATGACAACAATGAGACAATATACCAAAATTTGTGGGATGCATCCAAAGTAGTACTTGGAGAGAAATTTACATCTCTAAACATATACATCAATAAGACAGAAAAAAAAGCAGATTAATAAATTGAATATGTGAGAGAGAAAGAGAGAGAGAGAGAATGAAAGAGAGAGAGAGGAGAGGGGGGAGGGAGGGAGAGAGAACAAACTAAAAATACCCAACTAAACATTGAAATGGAAATCCTGAAAATCAGAGACGAGAATAGAAAAGTACAAAGCATAAAATATATATATACATTGAACTAATAAAACTAGGAACTGTTTTTATTTAAAAAAAATAAAAAGAATAAAATAGATAAACCATTAGTTGTTTTTAAAAAAGAAGAAATCCAGATTATCAGTATAGCAATAAAAAGAGTAAATGCATCACCAATGAAAATAAAATTAAACAATTATTAGGAATTATTTTACCCAATTATATGTCAATAAAATTGACAATCTAAGTCAAATGGATAACCATTCTCCTAAAAATGAATTGTCCAGATAAACTGAAAAGGTTATGGAATACTTAAATAACACTATCTTATAAAAAGGAATTTAACAAGTCACAAATGATTTTCCTAAGAAAAAATCCCTTGAACTAGATAGTGTCACATGTGAATGCTACCAAATATTGAAATAACATTTAATCTAAGCACTCTGTAAACTATTTGGGGGCGGATGGAAGGTTAAAGAAGCCCTAATAATTATGAGGAAATTATCGTAATGTTCTTCTCTTAAATATACTATTCTCTGGAAGCAGGTTTCTTGGGGGGCTTCTGGAGGCAGCCTTAGTTTCATCTCAATGTAATAATCACCTCAAATTCAGCCAGGAGTTAAAGTCCAGTCCTTTATTGTTTTTTTCCAAAATAGCCCAGTTACCTTAGAGGCCTATCTCTCTCCTTGTTTCCAAAAGCTCCTGTTGCTAGTCCTTTGCCTCTGCCAGCTTCAATCTCTAGCTCCCTCCGAATCCAAAGTCTCCAGCCAGCACAAAGGTGGAATATGAAATAGTAGCACCTATCTCCCAAGATTATTGTGAGGATCAAATGAGATACCCTTTATAAAGTGCTTAGAACACTATCTGCCATATATAAATGTATATAGTTGAGTGCTACATAAATGATGATGATGATGATCAGGAGATGAGTGAAGGAGAGTTTCAGAGATTCTAGATTGTCTACTTTTATTATTAAGGTGAAAAAGGAGGACTTGGGAAGCAGCTTGATTGTTTTAACTAATTACTATTGCTAAGTGTTAAACCCAATTGTTTCTGTCTTGCTGTTCTGTTAGTTCTCACTAAATAAAATCTGTTAGTACTCACTAAATTTCAATTCTCTGGGGCATACCTCTACCTGCCACACCCTATTTAATATTTCTGTTTGTCACTTCTCATTTGGTCCAGCTTAAAGATTCTGTTTCTCAAAGAACCCTAAGAGTTCTTATGACATAAAAAACAAAGATAAAAGCAAAGTTAAAAAAATTAATACAAAAAAGCCATTAAACGGAATACAAAAGTTTCTTTATGAAGTATTTGCTTTCTTCTTCTATCACAATCCTGATTTGGAACATCCTTTGTAAATGTCTAATTCTGTGATTACTCTTTTTTTGTTTGTTTGTTTGTTTCTCCTGTCTTTCACTGAGATCTAACAGGATCAATAAGTGCTATTCTTATGTTCAAAGTTTTTTTTGACATCCTTTCTCAATTTGCTTTATTTTTTTAAAATGTATTTATTTTGTAAGTAATTGCTATAAAATACACATTATTGTAGATTTATATACTAGTATATGTATAATGGAAACTGATCTTAAAACATTTATAATCTATCCCCATTTCCTTTCTTGGGCATTTACTATTCCATAACAAATAAAATACTTACATTATTTACTATTAAATAATTGAGGAATTTATACTAGATAGGACTAATAGAGCTCAGTAAGTTGTTTACTACATAATGCTTGATAAATGAATGTTCATTTGACAATGGGCTTGGAAATCCTCTTGTTCAGATATCATGAGTGATTTTTTTTTTGGGGGGGGGAAACTAGTCAACCACAAAGTTATTATTTTTGCTTAATATTATCTTTTTGCAGAAAAATTACTTTTTCCTATACAAAAAATAGATTAATTATTAGCCTGTCATAAACTAGTCTCTTATTTCCATTCTGGCAAATTTATCATAGTCCTTCCAGACACTTTTTTTTTAATATCACCTATTCATTCTTAGGGAAATTGGAAAGATTTAGCAACATAATTGCATAAACAATTGAATGTTCAATGCAAAAAAAAAAAATTTTTTTTTCATCAACAAAGAAAGTGGATGACTGTGTGAGAAAATACATGTAGTGATAGATGAAACGTGAACTCATTGTAGTTATAAGGTGAGCAAAGAAAAATAAGAAATAAAAATACAGACATTACTAAAAGTTTGAAAAATCAGTGACAAATCTGTATTATAGTTTCTGGGGAGCTAGTTTCATGCAGGCAGCAAATCACTAGGCTTTCTGTTATTTGTTGAACAAATTGCTAGGAGCTAAAGAGTAAGAGGCATGCAAAATCATCTTACAGATGACTTGTTCTGCTAAGTTCAGAGGAAGGAAGGGGGTGAAAGCTATGGCTGGCAGGAAATAAGAGAAGTTCAGGAGGTTAAAAAGTCTGCCACCCACTGTTCCCTATTAAATAAGTATTACAATGTTGGCAATGGCCCATGGGTTTTTATGCCAGGTGGGGGAGAGAAAGTTAGATGCCGACAGATTAAAGCATTGGTCATGCAGAAAAGGTAAAATTAAAAAAAAAAAAAATAATCCCCAACTCATTCATTTGTTTCTCTTCAAGCCAATTAAAGTGTGGCCTGCCCAGCTAATTAGCCTCACCCTATCTCCCAGGGAGGGGACTACCTTCTCAATAACTTACAGGTGACTTATGTTTCCTGCCAACTCTGTTCTGTGTTTACCTCCAAACCTAAAATAATCCATTTGTATCAAATTATGCATGACAGTTTAGGGAGGTGAGTTGCAATCTCCTATGAAATGAATAAAAGGCAAGCCAACTGACTTCATTTTGCCACACAGGCTGAGGTTGGGGTGGGGGGAGGGGGGTGAACCCTTTGTTTAACTTTTAAAAGATTAAATTTTTTTCTTTGATCTATTTGTGATGCTGTGGGGAAATGAGAACAGTTTGGCTCAGAAATACATATATTGGGGCTGGAAGATGATGGGATTTAGCCTCTCAGAATGACTCTATGACAGGATTCCTTAAATCTGTTGTTTTCCAGTGTCTTAGACTTCTTTGACAATCTCTTGAAAACCATAGTCCTCTTTTCAAAATCATGTTTTAAAATACAAAACATAAACTATATTATCTTACAAAGGTTTGAAATAGCTATCATCACCACACATATGTTTATATGTATACATATAAATTCATGTATTCCACACTAAGATAACCTGATCTATGATGCATGCATTAGGGGAAAGGAAGGGCTAAAAATAAGGGAAACTCTTTTAGATGAGACTAATTTGAATCCTTTTCCTTAAAAGTAAGACATGTTAAACTTTTTTTTTAAGTTCTGAATATATTTTTCCAAAAAGAATTCAAAACCTATTAAATTTCAAACTTTTCATTTGTTTCAACACTCTGGAGAAGGAATAGTCACTTAGCACTAGGGGGAAGCTGGAGAGTTTGGGAGCTATCATATAGGCCTGGCTTGGGAGAGTTGAAGTACAAAGCTATTTCAACATGTTGATTCAATTCAACAAACTTCTATAATCCCTAGTGTGCCAGGAACTGGTCTAGGTATTGGTGGATACAGAGAAAAAAAGTTGAGCAGTTCCTCTCCTTGCTTCCATTCTATAGGTTTGAGGTCATTAAGAATCAAAGACTTCCAGTTGCTAAAACTCATCAATGAATCAACAAGCATTTGTTAAGCATTTACTTTGAAAATAATAATAATTGCTAGCATTTACTTAGTAGTTTGAGGTTTTCATAGCAAAAGTTTGCAAATTCATTTGATTTTCACAACCCAGTATATATTGTTTATTATTAACCTCCTTAGGAGACATTAGAGATATAGTAATTCCCATTTTTATTTTATTCTCATTTTCGCAAATTGAGACAGAAAAAGATTAAAGACTCTGGGATCACACAATCATTGACTGAGCTATGTTTGTAACTTCATCTAATCGCTTCTCTGTGCCAGATAATGTGCTAAATTCTGGGGGTAGAGAGAAAAGCAAAAGAAAAAACAACCCCCCTTTTTATGTTTTGAACATATTTATTTATTTGCTTTTACCTAATAATCTTTTTTCCCCAATTACAGGTGGAATTCAGAAAAACCTAGATAGACTTACATGAACTGATGCTGAGTAAAGTGAGCAGAACCAGGAAAATATTGTACATAGTATTGACAACATTGTGCAATTATCAACTATGCTACATGTAACTCTTTTGGCGATATAATCATCCAAGAAAATTCCAAAAAACTTGTGATGGAAAATGATATACACATTCAGAAAAAGAATTATGGAGTCCAAATGCAGATCAAAACATACTATTTTCACTTTTTTTTTATTATTATTTTTTCTTTCTCATGACTTGTTCCTTTATTCTATCTTTTTTGACATGATCAATTTGGATATATGTTTAACATGGTTTTACAGGTATAGCCTGTATCAGATTACTTGCTGCTTTGGGGAAGGAGAGGAAAGGAAAGAGGGAAAAAAATTGTAACTCATAGCCTTCTTTCAATAAGCTTACATTTCAATATTCATGTGTAAAATGCTTACAAGGTAAATGAAAGATGAACACTGCAGAAACAAGGTCAGAAAAGCAACATCAGTGTTTGCTTGATGGGAATAAGAGGGGACCAGAAATCCAGGGGATTAGAAAAAGTGAATAATTTATATCTGAATGTAGACTTGCAGAATGTAGAACTTTAACAGCTATCAGTTCGGGCATGGAGCTTCCTAACACCAACAGTAGTGATTCAGTGTGTCCTCTCTATAAGTTATTTTCCTGAACAATGAAAATATGGAACTGCCTAGGTCTGCCACTGATATGTCAGGCTCTATTACTTAGTCAATATGTACTTTGAGAATTCTAAAAGTCATTAAGGGAAGACTACTGTCACATATTTTTCCATAAAATATGAAACTGTCCATTAAAAGAAGGTTCACTGAAAATAAATTTATGCTAAACTTATTTACATGAGTCTTTGGAAATGTTGCATTTGACATTTAGATTATTAGGCATGACAGAACAATATGTATAGTTAAATGTTACCTAAAACATTTTTTCCTCAGTTCCTGGGAGATTGGCATAGCATAAAAACCCATTTGCTTATCTTTTTTTTCTTCAAATTCAGGGGTGACTGAGTACCACATTGAGTCTTAAAGAACTTTGCTATACTAGTTTACCATTTCTAGACCTTTTGACATTATTGTTTTATTGGTCTTTGACTGAACATATGAGTAAGAAAAAATAACAAAACAACAACAAAACTTTGTGGTATTTTTAGACATAGCCAATATGAGGATTTGTTTTCTCTAACTGTGCTTAATCTATTGCATTTTTCTTTTAATTTTTTAAATGGAGGGTTGGGCTAAATGCTTAATACTTTAAAAATAAAACTTAAAAAACTTATTTGTATGCTTAGAAGCTTAATTTCTGGTTCAGCCAGTGAACCATAGTAATAACCTTTTTTGACA
This sequence comes from Antechinus flavipes, assembly GCF_016432865.1. Lineage (NCBI taxonomy): Eukaryota > Metazoa > Chordata > Mammalia > Dasyuromorphia > Dasyuridae > Antechinus > Antechinus flavipes. Next base: position 303,331,679 of record NC_067399.1, on the reverse strand, counting down.
TATTAATTTCCCTTTAGAGTCAGGGGAAAAGTATTTGTGTTTCATAAGAATTCTACTATGATTCACAGAGGTCATTTCAAGTGTGGCTGCCATCTCCACAGGGGTCTTTTCCTGTTCCTTATTTCCTCTTTGGAATTCAAGATAAAAAAAAAATAAAGTTTTAAAGGCAAATTTGGCAATATTTTTAAAATCTCTGTGATTAAAAGTTTATTTGAAAGAAAGCAGGAGATCTTTAAAGACACAAAATGTGAGATTTAAAAAAAAAACTTGTTAAAAGATATGAAATCATAATCCATTTTCTGCAAAACTATAAAAAGTTTTATAGTGGCTCAAAAAAAAAAAAAAAAGCTTCCTTTAACTCTGAAATCAGAAGGGGATTGAAATATCCTTATACCTGGATCCTGTGTCTTCTTTTCTAACTGAAGATTTTAATGAGCTGGTATTGAGCCCACTTCAACACCCTTCGACCTTAAAGGCAAGGATTTGACCCAGAAATGGTAAATGCAAGGATACTTTGTGATGTCTGCTAGGAACCAGACACTCCCCGAACATTCCTGTCTTGTGCCTGTTAGAGTTTTCAGCTGTCGTTGACACCACAGCTCTATTGCTGACTTACTTCTTAGACGGGGTGGATGGAATTTCATTAAACTGGCTTTAGTTCCTGCCTGAGAGAACCCAAAAGGTAGTTATAAATAGCTGCTCTTTAGGTGCCTCACATGCTGAGAGTTCTGTGAGAATGCATGAAATTTCTTTTCTTTATCTAATATTTATATGAAATCACAGTATGAGGGTATAATACACCAAGGATGGCAAAAGCCATTAATAAACCAGAGACACAAGCCAACTTTCATTTTTTATCAAATGTCAACATCTTTATTATGTAGCATATCATGAGTTTGTTTTTTTTTTTGGGGGGGGGTGGGGAGGAGGGATGGGACAGAAAATGAAAGCTTGACAAAAGCAAATACAAGAGTATGATTAGGATGGTAAAGTTCCTAAGCTAATTAATGCCCAACAGTTTATGATCAATTGATTATTTAATCTAACCTTTCTGTATTCAATCTGATTTTTTAAAATCGCGTGGGGTATTCTGTCGTCATATCAGTAATAATTTTGTGAACAATGTGCTCACATCTGGATCATCTCTGTGACTCTTATTCATGTCCTTTAAGGGATCTCCCCAACATGTTAGAGATCTTCTTCAAAAGATACAGACCATTTGTTGTTTGTTTTTTTTTTTTCATTGTTGGTAGGTACGTATAAAGTCTTTTTTTAAAAAAACTTTCTTCCCAATTATCAGGACAACCAATTCAAAAAAAGAAAATGTTATTTAAGTTAAGGAGTTTATATTTTTCATCACTTCTCTGGCTTATACTTGACATATATGTAAAAAGAAAAAGTTCTCTGTTTTTTGAGGACTTTTCTAGATCTGGCATTACATGTTCTATATATGGTCAGGTAATTATAATTATCTTCATGTTCAGGTCAACTAGGTTGGAAAAATGACTTATAGGTGATGAGAGAATACCTTGGGAACACTTCATATTTAGTTTGGTTCTATTTCTCCAAGTTCATGAAACATAACATTATTTTTTTACATTCTAAGTTTTAATGTATTTTTTTTTCTGAATTTGTTTTTGTAAAAATCCTTTAGCTTTTGATTTTTTTCTCTATCTCAGCTTCTTTTAATTAATTTTATCTTTTTACCATCCCAATGTTCTCCAAAAAGTTTCCTCAAAACATAATTTTAATCAGTGCACTATTTGGACACTTTAATTTGGAGAAGTCTAAATGTTTTGGAACCTCTTGGGGAAAATGCTTCTTGTCTTCTTGTCTTTCTATGTTGAACATCTTGATAATAAGCAAGAGCTCTATAGGAACTCAATGTTTTCCATGTCTAATTTTTGAAATAATACCAGTGCTTGATGTGGAGGGCAGGAAGGATGAAAAGATTCAACTCTCAAATTTAGTCAGAATCATAGTGCTTCTCTTTTTCTAAGAAGAATGACAAACCATTTCATTTGGGGATGCTTAGATCTTAAGTAAAAGCATTCCCCTCAATTAAGAACTTCTCAAAGTACAAATTGAATGAAGGCAATTCATGTCTAAAGTTGTCAACCTGGTCTCAAGAATCTTGACTGAAGGGCCTCAAGCTTGTTGATGAATTAGCAAATATCTATACCAAGCACATGAAAACTTCCCCTGGTGGAATACACAGATATGAACATTTTGTTTTAGTGGGGATATGAAGGCAGTGGAAACAGGCTCTGTAAAATGCTTAGGGCTTGGTTAGACATCAAAGAATCCAAGATCATCCCATGCATCTTGACCTATCACCAGTCATGTGGACTTTTCTCTTGCCATTTGACCCCACTGATCCCACTCTGGATGAGAAAGTGAGTCTGACTACTTTGTGCAATTGCTTTCACTGAAATACAGTTTATGTAGCAGTCATGCACATGTTTTTCTTCCCAAAATCCTATGAGAATGGACAAATGATGAAGCAGCAAGTGTGGACACTCTGGCAGCTGAAGTCACTTGTACATAGGTAGCCTAAACCACAGGGTTGTCTTTTTACTGGACTGAAGCAGCAGCAGGGGGTATTTGAGCAGTGTTTTTAAGGACTTCATTGATTATCATCTGCCATGAGGACTGAGCTTAAGAAAGTGTCTAAAGTTTGTCTGCTTTACCAAAGGGGGCAACTTATATTGCATTTGACATGCCCACACACACACACATACACGTTTGTGAAGATGATTCTATTCACCCATAGTGCATGGAACTTAATGAAGACTTGTGGAAAACATGAAATCCACACATGATAAACAGCTCTTGTGATAAGAGAACTTAGCATATATCAAATCCAGCATATATTAAATCCAAATAGCAGCAGCCCTGACTGAAACAAGACTGGCAAATGATGGCCAATTTTCCAAATTTGGAGTTGGATATACATTTTTCTATACAGTGATCACAGTGGGGGGGAGTAATATGAAGCTGGCATAGATTTTGCAAGAAAACTAATCTAGCCAACAAGTTTGTATATCTTCAAAAGAGTGAATGACAGGCTCATGATAATAAAATTTGTACTTGTAGGAAAGTGCCACTTGTAGGAAAGTGCCATACCACCATTCTCATTGCTAGGGCTAGCTTAGTATTTAGGAAGGTCTGAAGGAAAGTGTGGGAGTGAAGAAGTATTAGACTTTCTACCAAATTGAAGATCTACAGAGCTGTTGTGCTGACAACATTGTTGCATGCCTGCAAAATGTATATGTATGCCAGCATTATGCCAGGAAAACTGAATTGCTTGCATTTGGATTGTTTTAGGAAAATTCTGAAGATCACTTGGCAAGATAAGGTACGGGGCCACTAAAGTCATTTCTCAAGTTGAACTGTTAAGCATTCAAACTCTCTTACAGAGAATACAACTCTGATGGACTGGCCACATTGTTTAAATGCCAAATATATTTGCTTAAAGACTATTTCATAGAGAACTCACATAAGACAAAGACTCACGTGAAGTTAGAAGAAGCAATACATGGACACTCTCAAGCTCTTTCTGTAGAATTTTCTGTAGACATGGGAGATAGTGGCACAGGACCATGCAGCATAGAGTACTCACATAAAATAAGGTGCTGTGTTCTATGAGCAAAGCAGAATTGCAGTAACTCAAAAGAAAAATTAGATGCACAAATTTAGAGACCTTTTCACACTAAATGCTAATTATGTGCCCCAATTTTGGTAAGAACCTCCTGAGCTTGCATTGATATGATCAGTCACAATTAGACATTTTGGTCCTTTTAAAGCTTGAAAGAACAGTCACCCAGGTTAGAAACCTGGTTAGAGCCTTCTTCAATTCTTCCCTTTCCCTTAGTCCACATAATCAATGAGATGCTAAATTGATGATTTTAGCTTCACATCTTTTACACTTACTTCACTCAAGTGGCCACCACCTTAGCTAAAGACCTATTCACCTCTCACTTAAATCATTACAATCACCTCATTTTAGCTTATACTTTTTTTCTTTATACAGGTGAAAAAATAATCACTACAAAGCATATTTGATTATACCATCCTGCTGCTCAATAACTGTCAATGATTATTGCTTCCAGGATAAAATACAAATTTTTCAGTTTGAGTTTTAAAGATCTTTATGATCTTGCTCCTGCCCATCTTTTTAGACATTTCAGTTTTTTTTTTTAATGTAATCTATCCTCAAAGCGTATTGTGCTACAAGCTATTGTTTCTTCTATTTCCCTCCTCTGTGTTATTAAAAAAAAAAAAAAAATTCCCCCATATTATCTAAGTCCTTCTGCCTCTTGAAATTCCTAGTTTCTTTCCTGTTCAGCTAATATGCTTAATCCTATGGGAAGTCTTTCCTAATCTTGTAGTTGTTAAAGAAGTCTTTTAAAATTATCAAATGTATAGATAATTAGATCTATTTATATGCTGTATCTCCACAATAGACTGTAAGTTAGTTGAGAGCAGGAACAGCCTTTTAGTTTGTGTTTTGTGCATATTATGTACTTAATAAACACTTATTCAATTATACTAGATAGTGGGCAGGAAGGATAGGCTTTCGCGGTTCTCAATCCACTCAAGTCATTTCTTCTTTTCCCTTCTTCACCTTACTTCAAGCAGTTCACATGGAAATTTGCCCTCTTTCAAATTAAAAAGGTACAGTCATTGGCACATCATTATGATACTTGCATAAACACTTTACCAAATGACCAAAGTGATAAGTCATTTCTCCCAAGTTGTCATTTCATGCTTGGAACTATTTTTCTGAGCTACTATGTGAAAAGACTGACCAAATTTATTGAAAATGAATTGGCCTTCAATCTTTTATCTCAAACAACGTTTAGAAATCCAAAGAAAGGCATCTAATTTATATTCTGAAAACCTTTCTCTTGTGGGAAAGAGGAAAAAAATGTATTGCTAGCCGGAAAAGGAGACAAATTAAGCAAATGATAAGCATACCCTGCACAGCATAATTCCAAGCAACATCATTTCACAATATTCTAATTGATACAGTGCAACTGTATCTCTATACCAAAGAGCTGCAAATCTCCTCCAAGGCATACTTTGGCTAATTACCATTTTAAACATTGTTCCTATGTGTTTGTTTGTTTGTTTGTATGTTTTTTTCCCCCTCCTCTCTTACATTTAACAACTGGGCAAGACACTTCACCTTTATGTGCTATAGGCAATTAATAGTTGCCAAGATGGAGTCTAACTGAATTAGTGTAAGGAAATTCCTTACCTTGAGTATACTAAGAAAATTATAAAACTGATACATATTCCTACCCCCTGGTTTTATATTTGTATGTGTGCATGTTGTCTCCTCCAATAAAATATGAATGCTTTATAATAAGTAGAGGTTCTTTCATTCTTTTTATTTATATTCTAGTGCATAATACTGTTACTGATATATATTAGACTCACTATATGCTTGTTGATTAATTGTTCCAGTGGACCTAATTTCCCTTCATCTCTTTCCCATTCCAGTTTTGTTATTTTGCCTAATGCTATATTTTTATAGAACCAACTAATGACTTTTTTTCTGTAATGGGAGAAGGACAAAAGGCTGTATTGTTTAGGGGAGAATTCCAAAGTTATTTTAAATCCCTTCCTGAAGCAAAGATATAGAGGCTCCATCTCTCATTTTTTTTAAATAAATATTCTTCTAGTAAATATAATAAATAGGTGTGTATTTGTTTATACATATATCCATTATATGCCAGTCTATTCCTCTAGAGACATTCACAAAGTTTATAGGGATTATACCATATACATACATACATATATATATATATGCATGTATGTTCATGTATGTTTTATAATATATTATAATATGTTATATTACATACACATAAAAATACAAGCATATCCATATCACGTCTTTCTCTATTCCTACCTTTCTCTGACTCCCTCTCTATCATTTGTCATCTATCTATCTATCTACCCTATCTATCGATCGTCTATGATGTATCTTTTCTCTCTTTCTCTCTGTACTTGTGTAGTATAACCCCCTATAGACTTTTGTGAATGACTGATAGGGAAATGGGGACTATCATATGATATGTATAATCAATCTATAAAAGTACAAATAAAAATACAAGGAAGATATAGTTTTAAAGATGAATTCACAGAAATATAAAAATTAAAATTAAAATGAGATGGTTACATGGTAAGAGAGAAGCTTAACTAGTATAACCCTAGTATGTCAGTAAGCCATTTATGGTGGATTTATGAGGGTTCGTTAAGGAGAGTAAAAGAGGATGGGAAGGCATTATTGGAAGGAATTGCCCTCCCCTCCCCCTTATTAATGAGTTTGATTATTTGAATCAATGTATGCCTGTGTTCAGAATCCATAAATTTAATCAATAGAAGCTATTAAAAAGCCATATTTTTTAAAAAAAAATGTTTTGGCTGCCCGTCAGCAGATCACCCATGGTTAATCTCCATATTCACATATATGTTAATATATTCATGTTCTTTGACCAAAGTCTTTGGGGATTTTCTTGCATGGTGATTGCTTCAATCAATAACGACTTTCTGTCATTATTAACCAAGGATACATTGACCTCAACATAAAAAGTTCAATATCACATTACAACCCTCATAAGTTATTGAGGTCCAGAAAAACTAAGAAAAGAATTAAGAAACTCAGTTTTATGAGTAGTAGGGAGAACTATTTTGATATTTTGTTCTCATGTAACTTTGTAGTTGGCATTTTCATATGGATATAATTTGTAGTCTTTATAACTAAAATTTTAATCTGTAAGATTATGTAAAAAAGTGGTAATCAGTCTTTAACTACAGCCATGTGGGATAATGGCAGGAATTCTGGGTTTGTAATCAGAGGTCTTGGTTTGAATTCTGACTGTGCCAATTATCATTTATGTGATTTTAGATAAGTCACTTTATCTATATAGACTTTAATTATTGCATTTATAAAGTAAAGGTTGGAATTTGATTATTTCAAATTGGAACCATGTTTATTAATTCTAACCTTAAAGATAAAATTAATTGTTTGTTGTGTTTTTATTTGTGAAGTATGTAAAGGGGAGATTGGCACAGAGGATACTTTATCAAATAAAGTATCAACACAACAGGAGAGGGACCATCCCATGACTCAGAGGATGCTTTCTTAACCTCCATGGCTTACCTGTCACTCAATGTCTGGATATCTGAGACAAGATGGCAAGGACTCTAGAGAATGGATGGAACTCACATAGAAAAACCCAAAAAACAATGGAAAGGCCAACCAGAATATTATCACAATGAGGAAGAACATACTCACTCCATGTAAATATCTTGGTACAAAACAACAAATTTCACATACTTCTTATGGCTAGTTTTGAAAGTCTCTTTCAGTTTTTGATCCTATAATGCTCCTTGCAATAATCTTATGCTTTCTTTAAAAATCTATTTTTTAAAAAAAGTATTTCTAGTGAAATCATTTTTCTGAATGACTAATACCTAGAAAGTTTTGTTCTTAATCAATTAAAAATGTAATTTTTTGTTATATTGTATATGATTTAAAGAGATCTGTTTTTTTGTCCTAACTACCACTAACTTGAATGATAGTAAGCAAGACCTTTTTTATCTATAAAATCTCAATTTCTCATTTATATAATGAAGGAATTCAATGTGATGACAGAATTCTATAATCCCTTATGGTTTATCTCTTAACAATAGCTCCTAAATATCATCAGAACTTCATGAAATGATTCACAGTGGTAGTATATGCCTATAGGTCCTATTACAGGGGAAACTGAGAATGGTGAATTGCTTGAGGTCAGGAGTTCTTTGCTACAATAATATTAAAACTTATAAAGTGCCTTATTAAGTCTGGAAAAAAGTGTCTTGGTACAGAGGGCTGAACTAATCTTATTGAAAACAAAGTCAAAACTTCTTTACCGATCTGTTGGTGGGGTCAGGTTTGTGAATGATTGTTTCTCTTCCAGCCCAGATGAGATTGGGAGATGCTATCAGAAAGAAGGAAGGAATAAAAGGAGGAGAGGAAAGAAAGAAGGAAAAGAGGAAGGAAGGAAGAAGGAAGGAAAGAAGGAAGGAAGAGGGGGAGGGAAGGAGGAAAGAAGGGAAAAAGTGAAGGAAGGAAAAAAGAAAAGGGGAGGAAGAAAGGAATAAGAAAGGAGGAAAAGAAGAGAAAAGAAAATAATTTTCTGATGATGAGGAAGTCTCATTTCATTGTTTTTTCATGTAGCCCACTGTGTGCAATATAGGTCAAAGCAGAGAGAAATTGAAGTATAAAAAGGAATTAACAGTATATCCACATTTGCCTTTTCTATCAAGAGAACAACTCAAGGTAAAGAGCTATGTTCCTAGATGAAATATTAGAGAATGCATCTATTTTTAAATATTGGCATCGAGCACATAATGGAGAAATGCTCTCCAGAAAAGCACACAGTAGCTTCTATGGTCATGCATGCTCTCAAGCTTTAATTTCACTCTAGAGGCAGAAGCAATCTCCTAACCCCTACAAAACAACAGGCTGCACTTTAAAATCGATACTGAAAATATGATGGAAATAGGCATGAACCATATTATTACTGATACAGATTCAGCTCTGCTCTCGATAGTGAATCAATCTTATATCATGCTGTACTATACGTTTTAATTACTTTGCAATATGCAAAATATAATATTTGTTTAAAGTATTCCTTCTTAATTTTTGGAAGTATTACCTTTCAGTATATTTGCATGTCAAAGATTAAAAATATCCTTTCCCCATCCCCCCCATTAAAAATCATTTTTTTTCCTAAAGTAAGGACTATGAAAATGATTTAGTTAGAAATTTACTTTGTGATCAAAAAGTATTATTTTAGATTCTACTTGGCATTTTTACTAAAAGTTGTAGTAATATGGAGCACCATTATTATTAGGATGACATATGTTTCAGTAGCTTGGGAGGAATTAATGTGAGACCCTCATCCTTGCAAAGGAAATTACTGTTAGACTGAAAAGAAATACACTAAATTGATCCCAGTAGAATTGTATCTAACAGTATCCAGCTCAATTTTCCTCCTGAAATCTTCATATATAAGTTTATTGGTTTTAGTGAGACAGATTGTGTTGATTGATCTATATGCTATAAATTTTGTATTCAGTTCAATTCTTTGGGCACTTATTGAGTATTTACCATGTGCCAGGTACTATGCTAGATGTTGGGACTACAAGGATAGAAACAATACAGTCACTTATTTCAAGTAGATGATATCATTCTAATGAAGAAAAATAAGATATATACAGAAAATTAAGTGCTTAATTTACACAAAAGTACATAAAAAGTCATTTCTTGAAAGAAGGAAAATGGTAAGAATGAGGAATCAGGGTAGATTTCCTATAAAATTAGTTCCTATAAAGGAAGTTTTAAAGGAAATTAATGATTCTAAGAGTTTAAGATAGGTAGGAGGAATGGGCATTCCAGGCATAGAGCCCAATCTGTATGAACATATGAAGGTGGGAGATGGAATGTTATATGTAAGAAGAACTAGGTAAGCATGGTTAGAGCATGTTCATGCTAAATAGAAAATAACAGAAAGGTGCATTGGAGAAATATTGTAAAAGAGTTTGAATGAAAGAGTTTTGAATAGAGGAATTTCTATCTTTATCTTTTAGGCACTAGAAAATTACTGAATATAATTTTATTTGTTTATTTTAGTAGGAGAGTTGGAAGAAGCAAGGAAATTTTGGAAGATCTTATATGTAAAGGAAAAATGAACAAAAGGTCTCTCTCAGATTCAGCTATGGTAATGACCAGTGTTTGAACTTGGATAGCAGTATTCCTCATAAAGAGCACTTGTTCTACCAGAAAATAACCAAAGCCCTATTTCATTTTTAACAACTTCCTAGAAGGTAACATTTCTAAGTTGCATGCCTGAGACTAGTCTAAATAAATCTGATTGTTCTACTTGTTTTGTTGAAGTCTCCATATATATTAAGCCACAGATATTAGCTGGTTCTTATAGGTTTTTTAGATTTTGTTAAGTGAGGCATCTCCTAATTGCTTAAAGGATAAGCTACTTCGTTTAATCATTTTTTGTCACTTTCAATAAAAGTTATTTTTGTTATCATGCTGAGGTTCTCATTCTCCTAATGCCTCCACAATTCAAACCTAGAACATTTCAGGACAACAAGAATAACACGATAAATTCTTTAAGAATATCATATTTAAAGTTATATGAAGGTTGGATTAGTAGAGAAGAGTTTAGATACAAACAATTAGGAAACTATTACAATAGCATAGGCCAAAGGAGATAAATAATATTTGTGTGAACAAAGGAAGGGGAATTGATGTGAAATAGAACATAGAGATAGAGTAATTAAAACTTGTCAACTGAATAAGACTGAATATGAGGGAAAAGGGAGAAGGAAAAATGAAAAATGTCTCCAAAAGTGTAAATCTGGATGACTTAAGTAGAGGATATTGTCTTAAACAGAACAATAGTATCTGAGAAGAATGCTGAGTTTGAAGGAGAAAAAAATGATTTATCTTTAGGGTGTGATGAGTTTGACGTATTTACAAAAAAATTAGTTACTGATGAAGCCTGAGGGTTATCATAGATATTGGAATTGAATATTTATTTACTTGGAAGTCATCTGCAAGGAGATGATTATTGGATACATGAGACAATGATTATGGATCCAGCAAAAAAGAGTGAGGAAAATCCAGAGAGAAAGAGAGAGAGAAAGGAAAGCCTTGAACTATTAACCCCTTAGAGGAAAATGTAGGAGGAAGTGGTGGACAACAATGTCAAATTCCATCAAAAGGTCAACAAGTATGAAAATTAGGAAAAGAAGGCATTGATAACTTGGAAAAGAATGGCTCTGTTTGAGTGAAGTTAGAATTAATATTGCAAGTGATTGAGGAAAGAGTGAAGGAAAACAAGGTAGAAGTAATAGTTATATCTTTTAGTAGGAATGTGATTGTGGAAAATAGGAGAGACATGGAATGATATAGCTTGAAGGGATTGTCAGATAAAGTAATGTGGCTGTTTTATATATATGTATATATATATATTAGAATGATGACTCAGCTTAGTTTGAGTAAAAAGGAAAGGGCTAGTTAAAAGGAAATTGAAAATTAGAGGGAATGAAAAGACAGATGAAGTATCAGTTCTTCAGAGGAAATGGGATCAAAACACAAGCACAAGGGATGATTTTTTTTTTTTTAGCAGAAAGGATGCCTTAATTTGATATTAGAGCAAAAGAATGAGAGAGAATATAGAAGTTCTATGAAATGTAGAACTGGGAAAAAGAGGGAGATCATAGATGGATATTTCCATTGAAATATGAGATTATTTTCTGCATAAAAGTGTGCTAGATAATGTCTGAGATTCCTTCTAAAATAATTTAAATTGTAATGGTTACGATTATAAAAATGTGAACAATTGCATAGATTAATACTCTAGTTTTATAACAGAAGAAACTAAAAAGCAGGTATCAAACAGTCAATAGGTATTTATTAAATGCCTAGTATATGTTAAGTACTTAAGCAGCAGTAAAGTAAGGTAGTGGAGTCAGAGGTACTGGGTTTGAATTCCATCTCTTCCCTTTAGTACATATGTAATCTTGGCTAAATCATTCAACCTCTCTTGGCTTCAGTTTTCTATATTGTAATTTTTTTTAAAAGCTTAGAAAAAAAATCTCTAATGTCTTTTGCAATTCTGAATTTTTATGAACCAACAATTCCTTCAAGGTTAGGTAACTTCTAAGTGAAAGAGGTGGAACTGTAATATTTTTCCAATACAATGATTTTCAACATTATCTCTCCCTCCATCCACACACAACTTTTCCATAACTCTGTGGACTACACCATCTTCTCAGGCTTCTAATTTAGTTTCATCTTTGACTCTTCATTATTTCTTACCCCATAATTTAATCTGTTGCCATCTTTGAAACATCTATTGCACATGACCTCCTTCTATCTTCTGATCTTGTCAATTGTTCTAGTGCAAGCTTGGGTTATTACAATCATCAATCATCACTTTATGCCTAGGCCACAGTAATAGCATGTTGCTGGGGTCACCAGCCTCATATTTTTCCCCATTCTAATTTGCCCACCACTCTACTACCAAAATAATTTTTTGAAAGCTCAAATCTGCCCATATTACTTCCTCCTACTCTTCACACCCAATAAATTCCAGTAGCTCACAGTTGTCCCCAAGATCAAATATAAAATGCTATTTTTGGTTATCATTCAAAATCCTTCACAATCTAGTCTTATCCTACCTTTTTAATCTACTTAAACCTCACTCTCCAACATGTACTCTTTGAAAGAGTGATCCTGACCTCCTGATTGTTTCACAAATAAGACAATCCATCTCTTAGTACTTCATGCTTGAAATATTTTTCCTCAATTCTACCTGTTGATTTCTCTGTCTTCCTTTAAGTCCCACCTAAACCTTCATCTATTACAGGAAACCTTTCCTACTTATACTATATACTATATACGGTATTTTTGTTACATATTGGTGTATAGATTTTGTAGATGCAAAAAAATAGTCATTCTTAGCTGTATAAATCAGTGATTTTATGTGTTTCTATACCTAAAAGTGCCTAAACAGTTAATGATATAAATTATTTTCCTAACATTTTAAATTATTGATTATCTCAACAATTTTCATAGTTAAGCTTTAATATCTTACTAATGGAGATAAATGACTTGCCTTGAACTACAAGAAGGACAGAGCTGGTGAGAGTGAAAAAGTGCCAGTTTTCTTTAATTGGGGGGGGGAGGGCTTTTCAAGTATTAAATCATTTTGGGTGCTTCTGGCTTTCAGCTTCAAGAGGAAAGATGGAAGAGGTCAACTCCATTTCAGGTTGCTGAAGGAAAAAAAATTCTGGGGAAAATTAAAGGAAATAACAGTCTTCATCATATCTCCATCACTAGCTTGCTACACTAGAGACTTTGGAGATCTAGAACACTTTTTTGGTGAATCTAAGTTGCCTTGGTCCCAATGGGAGAACTTTTTCACTTTGCATTATCTGCTACATATTCTCTCATATATATACTCTCTGATTTCTGTTTTGCTGATCTGAATAAATGAGTTTCTTTGGTATTTACTCTTTATGTTCAATGCCCAACAGGTTTTAGGTGGGAAAGGAGTCAAGCCTTGTATATTGAATATAACTACCTTTTTTATGCCAATAATGACACAGAGAGATCAAAAGCTGGCTAAGCCTGATCATATTCCATAGATAATTGTTGTGACACAGGAGCCACTTGCCAGTGGCTGCTGGAGGTTTAACTCAGAATGGATTTATTCATTTAAGAGGATGATGACATTGATACAAGGAGACTGAAAGGCAATTGTGTTGTCTGACCTCTCTCCTCTTCCCTCTGCCTCCAACTTATTTCATTCCCAGTTCACAAGGAACATCTTCGTAAGTAAAGGCTGCTTTGCAACTCCTTCAAGTGTTATGACTCACAGCTGTGGAGGCTCTTGGAGAATTGAGGTCAGGAACTGTATTTTGTCCATATTTTGGTATCCTCAGTGTTAAGTATAGTACCCAGATTATAGAGTAGGTGCTCTATAGAGGGCTGAAACTATTGAATTCAATGCACTGAGGTCAGGACTGCCGAGAGCTTGAGGCTAACTACTGATTGGACAATACTCTATGGGCATATGCTTGGAAAATGGTCCTTTCCACTATCCATACTGGCTCAATGATTGGTGTATAGAGGATTGTAGGAGGGACTAGGAGGTGAAGTAAAGCTAGCCAGAGACACACTCTCAGAGGTAGAGGAGAGGGAAGGCAGTCATGGAGAATCTGTTCAATCCTGCATCTGGGGACCAAGAATAAAGATTAAGGACTTCTGCTTATTGTGACTCTGGGTTACTGATGATTCTGGGGTGTCCTGGGTGCTGGTTGTTACAGTGCTCAATAAATATTGATTGATTGATGCATCTGCAACATATAATCCCTTTAAGCCTTAGTGGAGGAAGCATTGGAGGCAGTTGGAAGACAAAGGCTATTTCAAAAGTCTTAGTGTAATTTTGAGTCACTAAAGTTTAAGTGACTACTAAGGGCAGCTAGGTACAGCTAGGGTTCTGATCCTGAAATCAAGAAGATTCATCTCCCTGAATTCAAATTCAGTTCTGGGACATTCATTTAACTGTCTGCCTCAATTTCCTCATCTGGAAAAGTAAATGGATAATCATGCCATTATCTTTGCAAAAAAATTCCAAATGGGGTCACAAAGAATCAGAGAAGACTGGTTAACACACTTTACCAGACTTTTGGGTCACCCAGTAATTTAAAACATTGGGAAAGGAATTTACTTCATTAATTGCTCATGTACTTTGGAGTATAGAGGCATAAAAAAAAAATGATGTACATGGTGAAAAACAACTACTTCTTTGTATCTACAAAGAAAAAAATGTACAATGGCTAATGAGGAAACTTGTGAAATGAAACTTTTTATCACCTCCCTCCCCCATTTTTGGTTTCCTTTGTTTTTATAATTTGTCCTTGTCATTTCCTTAGGTTTCACCTCTGATACATTTCAAAATATTCCTGAATAAGGAGATCATCTCTTTAACCTTTTGAATGAGTAATTTACTTGACAATGAAATTAGAGTCAGAGTGGGTTTGAACATGTCAATCTTCAAAACAACCTTCCTCAACCTTATGTTTAAAGGGAGTAAAAACTCTCAAAAAATATTTGAAAATATAACTAACAACCACTTGTTTACATAATTTTCTGTAATCAGTTTGATGTTGAATTGAAGTATAATGAAACAACCACAACAATAAAAAATACTGAAGGTAAGGTTGATTTAGTGAAACATTTTTGTCCTGTTAATTTTTCTAGTCTTCAAAATGTAAGTACTTTTTAATCATGAAGTATTTACTTATCCAGTAAAAAATAATTACCACATTTCATCAAGCTAATAGTAGTGAAATTAAAGGCATGCTTTTTTTCTCCAATGTTCTGACATCATTGTTGTTGTTTAGATATTTTCCAGTTATATCCAACTCTTCATAATCCTATTTTGAGATTTTCATGACAGAGCTAATAAATGTCTAAGGCCAGATTTGAACTCAGATGTTCTTGGCTCCAAGTCCAGGAACTCTATCCAATATACCACCTAGTTATCACTCTGATCTATACAGAGATAAATATATGTGTATATATATTTATATATGTTTGTGTGCATGTATATGTGTCTATACATACATATAATATGCAGCAGTATATAATTTACATGTGTGCGCATATATGTACACATGATGTGTGTATATGTGTATGCATGTGTGCACATGTACTTCTCTTTTTTCAAAAGGCAAATGAAAAAATCCACTGCTGAATGAATTTTCTAAATTATGAAATTTCTAAATTATGATCATGCTAATCAGCACATTTACTAAGCCTATACCACTGGTTGATTTCTGCTCTGGTATATTCTGATAGCTAGTACTGCCTCTCACTTATTTAGGAAACCTCCATCATTACTACAATGAGGTAATCATTCGCTGCAGATTTTCAAGAAAACTTTTTTTTAAATACCTCTTTTGTGCTAGGTGGCAAAGATGAAACTGAAATAGTCCTTGATCCTATATTCTCTTTTTTGAGAGTGACCAAATCTCTAAAAATATATCAATTTTGCCAGTGCCTTATTTTGTGGCCTATTCTCTTATTTTTCTTCTAGCTCTTAGGCTATAATATTATGATAATTTGCTTATACTTTCTTGGTCTTATGAATTTGCTCCTGGCTGCACATGGTGGGTGGGTGGAAAGTTTGGGAGGTCAGAGTCAGCATGCACTATCCCAGTAGTACAACTCTATTTGTGGATTAAGATATAATGATATCTTACCTCAAGTTTAGTGTCCTTCCTAACATGGAATTGAATTAATTTTATTTTCATTCAAACTAATATTAATTGATCTTTTATTCTGTTCATGCTCTTATTTTAGAAGGATTCAAAAAAGAATAAAATATAACTTCCACCCTCAAGAAACTTATGATTTAATAGGGCTGGGGACTGGAAAAAAAACAAGATAAAAACAATAATAAAACCTACACTAAGGAAGAATGAGATAAGGAGAAAAAGAGAAATACAAACCTATTTCCTTTTATTTTCTTTGCAGAGGTTGATAAGTTCTGGTGATTAGCTATTGAATTGATTTTTTTGTTCATTCTTTTAAATTCTTTGTTATAAAGGATAATTCAGTGGATGAGGAAGGAAGAAAATAAAACATACAGCTAGATATCTATCAAACTATTTATGTCTTCACCTATTTATCTAATATCTATCTATCTTTAAGAAACTGGAATTGTTCTGTGACAAAAAACAAAAGAACTTAGTACTATACAATATTGTGGGAATTTATAAATCTGAAAAATCCCATCTAAGATGAGAATTTAAAGGTAGAATGGGAAAGGTTTACCAATTATGAAGCATTTAGCTTGGATCATTGCCTCAGTAAGTTACTCCATATTTAATTGTGTGCCCTCAAGTCAATACCTACTAAGTTCATTTATAAATATTGTTTTTGAATAGTTTAATCACCTATGAGTTTCTTTAATGGTACTGATCCCATACCTGCTGAGGCTATAGTCTTAGAGTTATGTATAGGCAGTTCTAGATATGATTGCTGAAGCAATATGGACTTATAATAGGATTTATACTTCTGAGACACCTTAAAAGTAATCAAATCTAATTCTTTCATTTGTAGATAATATTAAGGCTTAAGCAGGTTAAATGGTTTTGGGGAAAATCCTGCTTTTACCAATAAGTTGTTGAAGCCAACAGGAATTTTAATTGAGGACCTTTAATTCAAAAGCCAATAGTTTTCTACTCAACCACATAGTATGTCTTCATTGTTGTTCATTTGTTTCCCAAGTGTCCAACTCTGTGATGCCATTTGGAGTTTTTTTGGTAAAAGATGTGGTTTGCCACTTCCTTTTCCAATTCATTTTACAAATGAGAAAATTAAGACAAACAGTTAAGTGACTTGATCAAGGTCAAGCAAGTAGAGCTAGAAACTATCTGAGGCTAGTTTTGAACTCAGAAAAAGGCTTCCTGACTTCAGACCCACTTCTCTCTTTACTGTGTTACCTAGCTGATTCAGGATATAGGATACTGATGTGATAGGATACTGTACAAGATGTGAATCTTGGTTAAATTCTGCCTAAGACACTTATTAGCAGAGTAATTAGCTGAACTGAGCCTCTATTTTGTCATCTTTAAGAGGGAGGAAATAATGTATAGTACCTCCTGTTGTGCCACAGCTCCCTTTCTATGTCCTGACCTAGTTTCCCTAATTGTCCAATTTAGTTACTCTGCCTTGGGTTATATAACCTTTCCTTCTTAATGTTTGATGAGATAAAGGTTTTATATCTTTAGGTTATAATCATTCCTTCTTAATGTTTGACAGGATAAAGGTCTATCCATTTTAGACATCATTAGAATATCAGTAACTTTTCCAGTACCTCCCTCCATTGTGTCATCTTAGGTGTCTCCCCCATTAGGTTATACCCTCCCAGGTACCCCTCCCTATTATGTCATTGTTCTTGTTATCCTATAAAAATCATGCTGTCTCAATACTCAGGGCTGGATGTGGTGTTCTCTTCTTTTTTATAATATAATGGTTCTCTGTAGGAGCAGGTTTCTTGGGGAGGTTTTCTGGAGGCAGCCTTAGTATTAGTTCAGATCAGTAATCACCCCAAATGCAGCCAGGTGTTAAAAGTTCAGATTGCTTCCTCCAAAACAGCCTGGTTAGTTTTCTTGGTGGCCTCTCTCTCTGCTAGGTTCCAAGAGCTCCCTCCAAATGTCTCCAAATCCAAAGGTTTGTCCTTCAGTCTCCAGCCAGCACAAAGGTGGAAAATGGAATGAATCTGACTTCATCTCTGTGAGTGGGCTTGTGGGTTTCTGTATCTCCCAGAGTGCTCCTCTCCGACTCCTGGCAATGTTTCAAACTAACCAACTGACTGAAGCTCCAAGAGCTTCTTATATATGATCTCTTAAAAGTTGGCTCCTCCTCTGAGAGAGGAATTAAGGGAGGTGTGAATTCACAAAGTTACAAAATTAACTTTGTGAATCTCCCAAACTTGTGAACTCCAATGAGTACTTAAATACATTAGTGAGTTAGAGAATTTGCTAAGTACCATGCTAAATTAGGCAATTGACTTATCACTTTGTAAGGATTTGCATGTGAACCAATAAGCATTGTATCTATTCCATTGAGTTAATACTAGGATTCTAATATCTCCCTTGAATTATCACTTTGTTTCAAGTTCTGGCTCATAATAGCTGGATTCTTTGAGAGGATAGTCTAGTTCAGCCCTGGGACCAACCATGGATCCATTTGGTCCCAGCATATCTTTCCATTTAATAAACTATTAAATTGTTCTCTAATCTTTCCTCTCTGGCATTACACTCCCACATAGGACTGGACATAAGGATCAAATGTGGTGCAGTTTATAATAAACTTTGCAACTCATTAAACACTATTTAAATATCAGTGATTATTAACTCCATCTTTTATTTCTCATTAAAAGAGAAGGCATATCTAGGATCATAGTTTGATAGATAGCTCAAAGACCATATATTAACTACTCCTCTACTTCTTTGTACAAATAAGAAAACAGGCCAGAAGGGGCTAAGTGATGTCCAATTTCATTCTTGTACCAAATAGTAGACCTGATATGTGAACCAAGATCCTCTTACTACAAATCCAATGATCTTCCCACAGAACCCATTGAATTTCCAGTTAAAAGTAAAGCATAATTAAATAATAGTCAAAAGGACTTCCCTTTATAAATTCTTGAGTGCACATAAAGATCCTTTCATTTGAATGATAGTTGTGGAAATCATCATGGTGAGTGCACATGTAGCTATTTGTGATTAGAAAAGAACTTTTTTTTTTTTTAAATGATGCACCATGTGTGCTATCATAATGAATTTTATGTGGATGAATAGTATTTATACATATACTTTGA
This sequence comes from Antechinus flavipes, assembly GCF_016432865.1. Classification (NCBI taxonomy): domain Eukaryota; kingdom Metazoa; phylum Chordata; class Mammalia; order Dasyuromorphia; family Dasyuridae; genus Antechinus; species Antechinus flavipes. The sequence goes on along the minus strand of NC_067399.1, from coordinate 303,312,699 downwards.
AAATATTGAAACTCAAGAAGCAAATAAAAAAAAAAAACCTTAAATTTATTAGCAAATAAGCAATAGAATTTAAAGACATAAAATTTTTTAAGTGGCATCTATTACAGGAATATAAAGAGAAAGAAAATAAAGAAGTTTTAGATAATAGAATGTACCTGATCTTGGTTATGCAATGAATAGGCATTGTAATATCAGGAATGGAGTAGGAGAGAAAAGAGGAAATAAAAGGAGAAGGCATTAACTGTTTTTTAGGGGGGGGGGGGAGCATAGCTACTTTTGGAGAACTGGAAGAATCTTCTTTGAAAAATTTGCATTGGGGGAAAAAGCCATAACTTAACAAAAAGAATTTTCAACATAAGCCAAATGTATTGAGTACCTTTTCTGGTGAACTGTTCTTAGCACTGCAGATTTTTAAAGTCAGGAAATATGGCCTCTCTATCCAAAATTATACACATATTTATTGTTTTACAATCTTACCACAGGTGACTAGGTAGAATGACTAAGAATAGCTAAAATACATAGGCATTTCAAATAAAATGTTTGGAGAGTAATGAATTGAAGGACATTTTATGTTAAAATCTCAACAAGTCAGAATAATGAGAAGACCAATCAAGTTTATTGAAAAAGAAATCTGAAACATGGAATGTGTTTTTAAATGCAGTTTTATTATTTTAAAATGCTGTGAATACTATACTGGAATATAAATGGATACTAATAAATTCAATGAGGTAAGCAAATGAAAAATTATAATTCACAATAGGGCTAAGTTATACAACAAAGAATAAGCATAAAATCTCTGCAATGTATACAAATGATTTCCTGAAGCTAGGTATAGAGGCATATTAAAAGGATGCTGAGCATTCTAAATAGATGAATACTGTATGTCACCAGTGGCCCAGCCCTATTCCCCCCTGACTCTCTTACCACCTCAAGGATTCTGGGCTCACATAGACCAGATTCAGATGATCCTGATGTGCTGATAATCTTACTTTGGCTCCTTTCCCCCACCTGGAATTAATTCAGAATCACCCCTCATTCAAAATAAAGTAAGAAGATATTGGATAACCTTCATTCACATCCTTATCTCTACCTCCTCCACCCAAGAAAATGCAGGTGATGCAAAGGATTCAAGAATCAATAAGCAATTACAGAAACATAATATCCTCTAATTGACCTAGAATCCTCCAGTAAACTAAAGGCATTTTGGGGAACTTCCAGAAAAATCTATTCCATTTAATTCATATTTCCTTTGTCTGAATAAGTCATATCAGTATCTGGAACAGTTGGTAAGATTTATATCTCCTAGCTCTCTATGATATGACTTTAGGCTCTAAAGTACAAGGAAGTCTTCTTTATTCTCAAAAAGATAATAATGTTGAACTCACCCACTAGGAGGCCAATACTCAGAAACTCTTGCTCTCTTAGGACTCTTTAAACTTCAATGAAATTCTAATCTTTGGCATGTGCTCAGAAAAGAAAATAGAAAACCTAAAGGTTGACAAGAATGATTTTGGGGGGAGAAAGGGGAAGTGTAAAAGAGAGGAATTCTCCACCACCATCACCCTCACACACACACACACACAGACACACACCTTGTTACATTCTAGTTTGAACAAGAAATAGGAAATGTGGGTAACACAATTTCAGAGAAAGAAATTGAACAATGCATAAATGAATTTTCACTGGGGAGGGGAAAAAATTCCAGGTCATAATAGCATTCATAAGAATTCTATCAAATATTTAGAGAAAATTTAATCTAATACTATAGTAACTATTTCCAAAAAAATAGAAAAATAAAAATCTAACAAATTTCTTCTATGATACAAATATCTATAGAATTTATATCTTAAAACACAGAAAAAATTATAACAGAAAAAGAAAACTATAAAATAATAGTCCTAATGAACACTTTTATAAAACTTTTAAGTAAAACATCAGGAAACATCATAATGTATCAGATTGAACATACATTATGATACTAGGAATTCATGGTTGGTTTACTATTAGGAAAACTAAATTTAATTATGTTAATTAATAGAAAGTCAACAGAATTAATGATTATGTCAATAGATTCAGGAAAAAAGCACATATTTCTGTTAAAATTTTTAGAAAGCATAAGAATAGCCATTTCCTTAAAATGAAAAATATTAAATATCTAAAAGCTACAATTACATACAATGAATAAAACTAGAATCCTTTCTAATAAAATCAAAAATTAAATAAGTATAAGCATTTTTAATTGACATATTTCATTTCTCACCTAGCATAATTATTTTGGGAATTCCTTGACTTTTCCACAATTCCCTAGGAAGCTAATTATTGGGAAAATGTTATCTTCTTTCAACCCTGGAATTCCACCTCATTACCACTCTTTGTCCCTCTGATTGGTGGGTGTAACCAGCAACTTCTAAACTGCAATTTAAGGAGGGAGTTCAGTTCAGAACATCTCTTCATTTCTTGCCTAGCCCAGCAATTTTATGACTTCTCTGACTTTTCCACAAGAAACTCCCACCCCTTTTCTTTTGTGTGCAGTCTTCTCCCATTAGATTGTAATGATGTCAGGGGCTGCCTTCTTTTTTTTTCTCCTATTCATATGGCCATTGTTAAGCTAAGGCACATAAAAGATGATTAATGCACTTTTTATTGACTTTTTTTTTACATAGTACTAGAAATGTTGGCTATGATAATGATAAGAAAAAAAATTAAATGAAGAAATAATACAATGACTTTTTAAAGAAAAGAAACAGAAAACTTTTTTTTTTGGGGGGGAAACTAAAAATTAACTGAAACAGAATTATCCAAATTGTAAGATGTCAAATAAATCTGTGCATATCATCAGTATGTACCAATAAAACCCAGTAGAAAGAGATAGTATATCTAAGAAAAAAAAATCAATTGAAAATCACTACAAAATGTATAAATTACTTGGAAGTCTACCTTATAAATTAAATAAAAACATAATCAACACACACATATACACATATGTGTATATATTATAATCACAATATTAATTTCTCATAGATAGGATTGATAAAGTCCTGCGTAAATAGGTGGGGTTGGCAAAGAGATCCTAAAGTACTGATAAAATTACTCCCTAAGGCAAGCAGAGAAGGACACCTATGGCCATCAGTTTAACCTTATAGTCCCACCCTCTATGGAGGTCACAGGTAGCCCCACCTTCCTGTACCTAGTCAGAAACACAAGTTATGTCAAATCCCTGAGGTTAAATTGGCCCTAATAAATCTGTGCATTATATCCTTCCTCTCATCTCTCACAATAGCTCTTGTATCTTTCTCCTTCTTATAGCTAACTAAGTCTGTTAGTGTGCTAAATACTTATTAGGATTTAGCCTGCTAGTTAAGGGCATGTTCTTACCTTGTGGAATATTGTTTTTCTACTGATTAGTTGTGAATTCCACTAAGGAATTTGTCCTTTCCATTATTCTTTGCTAATTATATGCGCTCCCAATTCTATTTTATATTTACTAGTCTTTGTGTCTATAATATGTAATGGGCTGAGGCTTGAGTTGATGCACTGAGGTCCCAAGCACATGAGGCTAAATAGTCATTGGACCATACTCTATTAATATATAAGCTTGGAGAAAGAATGGCCCCCGCCCACTCTTTGTGCAAGTCCTGATGTGTTGTATAGGAAATGATGATTTTGGTGGGTGGAGGCAGGGGAGTGGAAAAGGAAGGGGAGGAGATGGCTCAGTGGGTAGAGCACCAGCCCTGAAGTCAGGAGGACCTGAGTTCAAATCCAGCCTCAGACACTTAACAATTCCTGGTTGTTGTGTGACCATGGGCAAGTCACTTAACCCCAACTGCCTCAGCAAAAGCAAAAAAAGAGAAGAAGAGAGACAAACAGAAAGGTCGTTGCAATGGCAAAAGCAAACAGTCTCATCTTCTCCTTCCTTTTCCATTCCCCTGCCTCCTCCCACCAAAATCATCATTTCCTATACAACACATCAGGACTTGCACAAAGAGTGGGCGGGGGCCATTCTTTCTCCAAGCTTATATATTAATAGAATATGGTCCAATGACTATTTAGCCTCATGTGCTTGGGACCTCAGTGCATCAACTCAAGCCTCAGCCCATTACAATAATACCTTTTCATTTAGTCTATAACCTCTGTTTCTAAATAAACTTGTCTTTTGTCAAAGAGAATGGCCATTGTGAATTCCTCACATAACCAATATCTGGTGCCTGAACCTCAATTTCTTCATTTGGGATAAGATTCCAAACACATCATTTAGAGCTAAGAATTGCTACCATGAACAAATCTGAATGGTTCAAATAATGATTTTTGTTTTAATTGAGAAACACAAATGGCACCATTTTGGAGATAAGGAAACACTATTTAACAAAACAAAATAAAACCCCAAAGAAACAAAAACTTCTGGGAAAAGTGGACAGCAGTATAGAATATATTAGATTTAAATCCAAGACTTTAAACCTTAAAGATCATTGTAATGATGGAGAAACTGAGCAAGATAGAGATTAGAGAACAATTTAATAATTTATTTAATGGAGAGATTTACTGGGACCAAATGGATCCATGGTTTGGTCCGAAGGTTAAATGAAATTATCATTTCCAAGAATCCAGCAGTGAACGTCAGATACAAGATTCTTTTACTGGGTTACAAGAACAATGACATAATGAGGGAGTTACCTGAATGGGGATGACCTAATGGGGGGAGGAATCTAATGGAGGGAGGCGCCTCAGATGACATAATGGAAGGAGGTACTGAAAGGCTCTTGATATTCTAATGATGTCTAAAATGGATAAAGACCTTTATCCCATCAAACATCAAGAGGGAATGATTATAGCCTAAGTCTAAAATATAAGACCTTTATCCTAACCTAAAGAGGGGATGGTTGTAACCTGAGGCAGAGTAACTGAATAGGACAATTAGGGAAACTGAGTCAGGACATTAAAAGAGAACTGTAGCACAATATCATAAGTGCTAAAAGTAGATGTGATCTAGATATAAAAAGTCTTGATGTAAACAAAGGGACATATGGAAGTAGATTACTTACCAGACACAGAGATAGTCGAAAATTTTGTGAAGAAACAAGAGATAAAGAGGATCAAAAAGCAACATGGATAATTTTGGTTACAGAATGTTAAAAAAAGTTTGTTTGTTTTTTTGTAACAAATCCAATAAATTTAAGTTCAAAAAGGAAATGATTAACTAGAAAAAATATTTTCAATGATATTCTCTTATAATTATCTTATTATAGAATAAATTAATTCAAATGTATAAAAATAAGAATCTTTACCCATTTGATAAATGGTCTGATATAAAAAGAAAGATATGCAGGAAAGAAACCCAAGTAACCTGTTACCTTTTCTTAATGCTCTAAATCACTTTTATTTAGAAAAACAAAAGTAATATAAAATAAAAAAATTAATGCAATTTGGAGATTCTACTTTAGAACCTTTTATGTTGATGAAAAAGACACAGAAAGTGTAATGCCAAAGAAACTGAGCAAGACAGAGATTAGAGACCAATTCAATAGTTTATTAAATGGAGAGAGATACTGGGACCAATAGATGCATGGGTTGGTCCCAGAGCTGAACAAGACTATCATCTCAAAGAGTCCAGCCCTGAGTATTGAGACAGCAAGCTTTTTTTTTTTATAGGATAACAAGAATAATGGCATAATGGGGGAGGTACCTAGGTGGGGATAACCTAATGGTGGGGGAGGCCCCTAGGATGACACAATGGAGGGAGATAATTGATATTCTAATGACATCTAAAATGGATAAACCTTTATCCTGTCAAACATTAAGCAGGAATATCTATAACCTAAAGATATAAAACCTTCATCTCATCAACCATTTAAGAGGGAATGGGGTTTTGGGGGCAGAGCAATTGAGGTAGACCTTTATCTCATCAAACATTAAGAAGGAAAGTTTATAACCTGAGGCAGAATAGCTAAATAGGACAACTGGAGAAACTGGGTCATGACATTAAAAGGGAACTTTGGTATAACAAAAAGAAAATGGAAAATGCTGGAGGTGCTATGGGAGAATAGGCACACTGATTTACTGGGAATAAGTAAAAACATTCTGGGAAGCAATTTGGAACTATGCAGAAAACATTACTAGAGAGTGTATGCTCTTTAACTTAATTCTAACACTTGTAAAACTAAAACCAAAAGACATTAAAGGAATGGGAAAAGGTGATATACAAGGGAAAATATTTATAGCAGACTTATTTGTGATGACAAAAAAGGCCTATAAAGCAGAGATATGCATCAATCGAAGACTATATGAATACATTATGACATATGAATGTAGTGAACTAGTTTTGTGCTGTAAGCAAATAAGTTACTTTAAAGAAACATAGAAATGAGATGCAAGAAAACAAATGAATTATTTTAAAGACACATAAACTGAAACAGAGTAAAATAAAAAAATCCAGAAGAACAATTTAGATTGTAACATTAATATGATGAAAATGAAAATTTTCCAAGACTGTTGAAAACTGATGAAGAATGAAATAAGCAGACCAGGGAAATCTATACAATAACAGTAGCAACACTGAAAAGATAAACAATTTTGAAAACTATTAAGTGCTATGATCAACATAATGACCATCTGTGATTTTAAAGCTCAGTGATGAAATATACTATCTACCTCCTAACAGAAAGGTGATTGATTTAGGATGAGGAATGAGACATATTTATTTTTGAATACAGCCAATTATAAAATGCGTTTTGCTTGACTGTATAATTATCACAATGAATTTGGTTTTCTTTTCTCTCTCTCTCTTTTTTTAATGGTGTAGGGTTTTAAGGAAGATTACATAATTATATTAATTTTAAAAAATTTAAAAAGAGAGTTTGAAGGGAATTATAGATGTGAAATGGTTCATGCAACTTTCATATGAAATTATTGTATTGTGGTTTGGCTTGTTTTATTTTGTTGCAAACAATCTCTAATAAAGTGGTAGTAACATTTAAATGTAACATAAAAGTAAACACACTAATAAAACTTTCAAAAGTATATTTTAGCCTGAAGGAATAGGGAAAGAAAGGAAAATAACTATTTCAAACTTTGCTAATTTGTTTCATAAGGGAAAAGTATGTCTTTTGACAGTATTCTTTTCTTCATAACTCTTGGTCACCATTAAATGGGACCAGTGAAGATTTCTCAGAAGTCTATAGAGTACAACAGATCAGACTGTAGGCCTAAGTTTCAAGAAGTCACATGAACCTCAGGAAGTAGATAGCATTGTTGATCATTGGTCAATGATTATTTCCTTTTCAGTTCATCCAATGTAAAAATCAACAGAAAGAGTACAGAGTATGTACCCACCTCTTTTCTGGTATATAATCCATTCTCTGCTTCTGCCATGTGCCACACACCATGCTGGATTGTCCAGTTGATATGCTTGGACTGCTTCTAGCATTCTGTTCCACACACCATTAATCTTGTGGAAGCCCTAGACACAGGGAATCAATCAAAGAAATTCCTTGTATCATCTTAGGATAGGACTATCTTTAGATGAGAGATCCTTTCTACAAAATGTATGCTTTGTAATCTTATAAAATTGATTATATGATGGAGACAATGAAAAAGTAATCCTAATTAAACTCTTGTTACATATAAAAACCAGAATAAACTATTTCCAAATTTTTATTCCATAAGTCTTAAGATTAATGTAAAGATTAATGTCAATTCTATGAGTGGAGACAGAGTTAGTTAATTTTAAAGAATGTTTATTGGTGTGTCTCTTTATACCAATAACATATCTTCCCTCTGATTTCATATATTCAATCATTAAGGTAAATATAGATTTGCAGCATTGTGCTTGTGTTAATGATTTTTTAATATGAAATGCTTCTTTTCTTCTCTTCACCTAAATCCAAGTTTTCCTTTAAAAGTCTAAAAATCAAAAGATAATGGAAAGTAAAAAGAAAAACTTTAAATAATACATATAAACTTGAAAATATTATCCCCTCTAACCCTTAAAATGACCTTCAATTATCCCCATATGATTATTTTATAAATTAGGAAATTTGAGACTTTAACAAATGAAATAAATATCTCTCAGTTCCCAAAATAGTAAATGTCAGAGATAAAGTTCACTTTCAGGTCTCTTGTATTTTCAAATATCTTTATTACTCTTCTGTTGGGCCAATTCTGAATATGGTCTGAACCACACTAAAATATATTTGTTAAATAATTGACCAAATACAATTATTATAAACCATACATAATACTACATTTTAAAAATTACTCAATATCTGAATTTGGAACACAACATAGCATCTTCACCATTTTTAATGTGGTTCTTATTTGTTTGCTTTTTTTTTTCTTTTCCATTTTCTTCTCTTTTGATCTGATTTTTCTTCTGCAACATGATAAATATGGAAATATGTTTAGAAGAATTGTACATGTTTAACCAACATTGGATTACTTGCTGTCTAGGAGAGGGAGCATAAGTGAAGGTAGAAAGAAAAATTTAAAACACAAGGTTTTGCAAGGGTGAATATTGAAAACTATCTGTGCATGTATTTTGAAAAATAAAAAGCTATTATTATTTTTTAAAATCACAAAAGCAAATAAAAAATAAGTAAATAAAAATAAATGTATATGCAGCCCATACAGATTCTTATGCTTGGATTAGTAACCCTTATGTATATTTGATTTTGATACCACTGCTTTAGATCCTACCAAACAATGGATTAGGAATCATAAGAATTCATCTCTGGTTTCAGTTCTGCCACTAATTCATATTATGACAGTGAGCATGTTACTTCACCTGTTTGGGTAGTCTGTAAGTTATCTACAAGCTTTACTAAATTGTTAATGGAGTTCAAATCATGAGAAGTTTAAGGACTCCTAACTTGATCAACTCTTTTAGTTCTGTCTCCTTCTAATATATTTTTTTTTGCCATTATTTTATTCTATGTCATCTCTATAGTCAGTTGGTCAACAAATATTTAAATGCTTACTGAGAGCCAGAAAGTCAGGTTGAGTATAAACAAGGAAAACTATTTTTGAAAGCAGAAACAAAACCGGTAGTACTCTCTGTTCTATCTGCCCCAGAATGTTAATATTAAAAAATGTTATCTTTCTATTGTTACTAGATTTAGAGAAATTCTCACAATCTCTGAGCACCAAGTGAGAAGCTTAGTTTGATAAACTATTGTATGGTTTCCCTCCCTTACCTTCCCTTAAGCATCATATTTTTATTGCCAATTATTTAAATGCCAGTTTTCTTGGCTTTTTTCTCTTGGTGCTAATTTCAGGGTGGGGGGTGGTATGGTGTTTATTGCTATAGGGATAGCAGTTTACTGTGTCCTAAATTAAAAGAGATTGGTGATCACTCATTTTCATTAGATTAGCAAACTCTCTTACCATTTAAGGATAATTTGCCCTTTTTACAATTAATAAAGCCAAGCTTAAGAATGTTAAGAGAAGGAGGATTTCACATCAGTTTTAGGTTACAATATTGAATTGTATATGGTTGTGTCATTAATTTCATCTTGTTGCTGGGAATCTTAGCCCATTGAACATAGATACTTAGGACTCTGGCTTCGAAATTTGTATGATCTTGAGCAAACCAATTTTTAAATGTCAATAAATTGATTCTTTGGTTTTTCAAATAATAATGTGGGATAATGGTTAAAGTTCAGGCCCAGGAATAGAGAAAAATCCAGCTTCAAATCCTCTCTGACACATTTTTAACTACGTGATTATGAAAAGGTCACATAACTCTGAATTTTCAGATCTCTCTCTAAGACAGATGTCATCATAAAGAGATAGGTTGCTCTGACTTATTTTCTTTTGAAACAATGATGCTTAAACATTGGACTATTTGACAAATTTGGTTCCAGTATTATAGTAATATTGATGGAGGCATTCTATTGTAGACAGAGAAGTAGTTTTAGAGCAAAGAAGACCTGTAGAGGACTGAAGATATTGAGGAACTCTGAGAAAAGTATACTTGAAGCAAAGATATTTACAGCAGGGTGTTAATTCAGTGTGATTAATGAGATGATGGTTCTCTAGTACTCAGTATTTAGTATGATGATGTAATGGTTCTCTAGTTCACACATATTTAGTGTGCTGTAATGATGTAATCATACTGAGGTATTTAAGGGCTGAGAGGACTGGAAATAAAGACATTCCAATGTTGACCATCCTCCTAGTGGATCTCCTGCCTCCTGTACTCCTCCACTAAGATCAAGACAGGTCCAGAGAGCCTCCAGCCTTTATCTTAGCTGGACATTATGAAGCTCTGGTTCAAATTCTCCTCTTGTATGTTGGTCCTATGACCCTGTGGAAGTCATCAAAACTCTTAGCAGTAATGATGTTAATAGGCAACATTTATATGACTTTTTAACATTTGCAAAGTACTTTATAAATATTATTTTATCCTCTCCCAACTTATTACAATCCCAATTTTAAGTTGAGGAAACTGAGGTAGATAGAGATTAAATTACTTACCCAAATTTGAACTTGGATCTTCTTGAATCTAGATTCACCCTATCTATTGAGACACTTAGATGTAGTCTAAATATTTCCTGAGGACATGAAGTGCGAAGTAGGTAAGACCAACTTTGGTTAAGGGACTTTCTTCATCAAATAACACTTTATAATTGTACAATTAAATACCTGTCCAGTACCAATTGTTATTGAGAAGAGGGAACTATCTCCCATATTTTGTTTTCTGCCTCTTTATTCATTCTCCCTTTTTCAGTACAGTTTCCAAATCCCTTCTTTCCCTTTTTCATTTTTCTCTCCTATGCTTTAGGATTTCTCCTCCTACTTCTTTTTATTAATGACCTAACCCTTTTTATTTTTATCTTATCCTTTTCCTAATATCCTTCTGTCCTGTTCCCATCTTCCTTTAATGTTTTTCCATTCCTCATCATTTAACTTCACCTTTATTTCTCCTCTTGCACATTCATGACCTAATTCAGGTGAATGTTCCTCTCCAAATAGCTTTATATTAAAGAAAAAGGAAAAATCAACACACAGCTTGATTTAAGTATCTATTCATATTTACAAGCAAACCAATTAATTTTATTATGTAGAGTGAAGGAAGGAAAGGTTCTCCAAAATATGTTGCTGAGAATTCTGCCAAAAATATGGGATTTCTCACTTTATTAATTCCAATATCAGAGATTGAAGTACTATCTGACTACATAGCATATCTGTTCACAGAGTACACATATTTGTATCATATAAACATGTGTGTGCATGTATGTGTGTATATAGATAGATAGATAGTAGGTAGGATAGCTACAAGTCCAAGAATTTTGTCAAAATTCTCTTGAATTGTTTATATTCCTAAGAATCAGACCTGAGTCAGATGTCCATTCTGGCATGAATACAGCAGATGCCCATATTGACTTTCCTGGGTCAGGTAATTAGGCTTTCTAATTTGATCTTAATTAAATTACTGGCTACCTAAAGGCCTTGATCAGTTGGTTTTTGGCAGCTAGATGCCTGCTCTGAGAAATAACCCAAATTAGCCTTTGAAACCTTAACCTATTTAATTCTTTTTCTCCCACACCCCAGGAGGAGTACATTTGCATCAATGAACAGCCTAAATATACATCAGATATGTGGATTTCAAGCAGTTATTTCTCAATAGCCAAGTACAATTTTGAAGGGGGGGTGAGGGAAGTCCACAACATAGAAAGGATCTGTGGGACAATATTCATTTTCTACTTTCCATGTACCTTTACCTTTTGCCAGTGGTCAGTTTGATGGAGCGCCAGTATGATCAGTATCATTCATCCTTGAAAACTCTTCCCAGGTTCTATTATTTAACTAATAGCTCCTGTCTTTTCTTAATCTATTTTTCTTCCCTCCTCTAGCCCTCATTCCTCAGCATTTTGTCTTTCCTGTTTAATCTGTAAGCTACTCTAGAATCTTCCTGTTGTGGAAAATTTTGTCCTTCCAATTATCTACAGAAGGTTTTGCAATATACTTGAAATGCATTGACATAAAAAATATCTCTTACTCTGATGTTTATGCCACCAAAAAAGTAGAGAAACACTCATTTTTAAGATATATTCAGATGTTTGATGTGATGAAAAAAAAAATTCCCAATTCACTAGCCTTAATCATATAATTTTATTCAGAAATATTTAGTGACTTTCTTCCCTCCTCAGATTTTGTTTTACATATAGTCCATTGTCTGAATCCCCTTTAAACTTACTTCATAGTATTTTGTATCTCAAGTAGAAGCATATTCTCCTCCCCCCTGTAAGGCTATAAGTTTTTTGAAGGCAGGAAATGTGTGTTTTTTAGCTTTGCATCCTTGTATCAGTGTGACCTCATTTCATTGTTTTAGAGAAGCATCTTTCTAAAGCATAAGTTGGAGTAATAGATGATTTCTGAGGTCCTTTTAATTTTAGATCAACCCTAACTAGGCTCTAGCCATGGGATTCAGGCTCAAGATTAAAATCTAATGTTATACTAGGGGATCATAAAATATAATAAAAATGACATAAAAAGAATATGATTATTAAGCACTGACACTTCTTGCCTTCATTTTGTATTCAGACACCAGTCAGGAAGATGAAAGACATACTACAGGGCAGTAGAAATCCTGTCAAAATATTAAGAATGACAATTCTTCATCAATAGGGTTATATTGTCCTCTTGGTTAATCAAATAGGGCCTACTTTCCTCCTAAAGAAAACTATCCCAGAAAACATAAAATAAACATAATTTCTTACTCATCTTTCAACTCTGACTTTTTGTGATTTTGCTTGAAGATTTTGGATGAGCAGTATTGCAGACATAGTGTCTGCTCAGTCAATACTTTTGACTGACTGCCATCTATAGAATACCATTCTGATTTTTTAGCTTATTCTTTTTTTTAATGCTAAAATTTTTCTTCCTGAAGCTTCCATATATTCACCCTACCTTCCATTACTAGGAATAAGCAGAACAACTCTTTTTTTTCCTCTTTTATTATGACAAAAAAAAAAAAAAAAAAAGGAAAACCGTTATCATATCCCATAACTTTTTTTTTCCCCTTTGGTCCAAACAGTCTCATTCCTATTACAAAATGTTCCTATTGCAAAATTTCCATTCCATAGGAAAAATTATCTTATGAAGGTCATTGACACATATTTAAATTATAATCAATGTTTAGATAAGATGATCTTGGTCATAAATTGGTCAAAATTCAGAAGATATTAGGGAAATCCTTAGTTCCATATTTGATTAAGTGATGAATTTAGACTATTCAAAAATGTTAATGTTTTGCAGATAAGGTGTAAGGGGAATATTTTTTAAAAAAAATTTTATTGATCCAATCTTGGCTAGATGTTTTGACTAATATTTCTATAACTTGAATTTTCATGGTATTCTATCTTTCCAGCTTTGTCTCGTTATTTTGTACTCTGTATACTAGATTAAGATATTTGCAGATAGTGACCAATTCCTGTGCTTTCATACATCCATATCTTTAATCATACTGTTTTCTTTGTCTTGAATTTTTTTAATCTCTTAATTTTCCATGTACTCCTATACATGCCCAAGCTACTTTCTTCATGGATTCTTCCTTGATCTTTCTCATTTCTATCTTCCTCCCTTGAGCTTATGGAATACTTTGCACTTCTCAAATGCACATTGCTAAATTTTAGAACTATGTTGATGAAATAAGATCATTTCTGCCCTCTAGGAAATAGCATTCCAATAGGAGATAAAGGCAGATATACAAATCCCTTTAATTCAAGATACCATGGTAATTGCAAAGAGAGGTCCAAGCAAAATGATGATAGAAATGGAAGTAGATGCTCCCCATCCCAATTTTTGTATCTTTGGGCCACATATAAAGTAGGCAAAGTGAAACAATACCAACCCCTTCACATGCATACCCTCCTTTCTTCTCTCTCTCCCCTCAAATAAAATCATTGGAGTAAGTCTGCAATTCCAGTTTTTATTCCTAGATCAACACTAAATAGATAAATGCTGTGAAACTTAAAATTTCTGAGGCTTTTCTCCTCGTTTTTTTAAACAAGGGTCATGGAACCTCCATTACTTCAAATCATAGACTTGTGAGAATTTGATGAGATAATGCACTTGATAGCTCTTTAATGTGTAATGTTATATGGTTATATAGAACTTTTTTTTTTTTTTTTTCAGTTTGAAAGGGCCTCTCTGCTGATCACTTCATCAGAAAGTGTCAATTCACTCTGGAATCTCACTCTGCTTCTTAACAGGGCATGAGACCTAATGATAATGTCAGAGTGTTTCTGCTCCTTGAACAGTTATATGGTGGCCATTAATTCCTCTTGACATCTTCAGAAGTATCAAGTCATATGACTAGTACCAAAAGGAGGCTTGCATTTTATAACTTTCAGGGAAGAAAGATGGCTTCAATCAAAAGTACCTGTCATGTTCCTCTCTGTGTGAGCTTTCATTGTTTAGGAATTTATATTTGACTTGATGCAGTAATAAATTAGTCTGCATGCTTGTTAGATTCATATAAACTGTTGAGATCAATAAGCATTTGCCAAATGCCTATTCAAGTAAAAAAGTTAGAATCTTTGGTTTCAAGAAGTTTACATTCTACTGGAAAACTACCAAGGCTTCATAGCTTAATAAATGAAAGATTTATACAAAATAAATATACAGTGATTGACAGGAATCACTAACAATTGGGAAAATCAAGAAAAGCATTTTAAAATAGATGGAATTTGAACTGAACTTTGAGAGGTTCCAAGAAATAGAAGTGAAGAGAGAAATCAATCTAGGCATGGGGGTTGGGGGATGGGCAAAGGCACATATTGTAAGCAAGATTATATATATAATCTTGCCTACAGTATTTATTAGGTATGTAATTACAGAGAAGACACTTAACCTCTTTATCTCTTGGTTTTCATATCTTTCACTAGAGATAGTGTGACACAGTGAATTGAGAGCTAACCATAAATCCAGGAAGATATTTATTCAAGTACTCTCTCTGACACATACTGACTATGTGACCCTGAGATTCTAGAGTGAATTGGCACTTGCTGATGAACTGATCAACTCAAAACTTTTTTCAGACTGAAAAAAAAATTCTCATCCATTGTCAGCCTGTATCATAAGAGTGAGTGCCTGCATCCTAAAATTCCCTAAATTAATGAAATCATAACTCTTGGCCCCATTCTTTCTTTATCTATAAAATGCAGATAATATCTCTGGTATCTCCCTAAAGTGGTTATTGTACGATTCAAAAATTGGCCAAGCTATATGAAAAAACCATTGAGGCACAGATTCTAGATAATAGCATTTTATTAAAGATTACATGGCTCCTTCTAATGAAATAAATCTCAGATTTTCCTCATGATCTGAGAAGTCCCTGATCCTTGGGATCTTGTTTTTATATACAGGGTTTGACACTAGATTAGATAACTGATACTCTGGAAAGGCAACAAAAAATACAAAATCCTATTGGTAGATAGAGCTTGTTTTGAGAGCCAAAAATGATACATCAGCTAAAAAATAATAGTATATCATCAGGGTGGGTCATGGGTTGGACAAAGTTATGGGATATCTCTGCTGACTAATTGATCATAAAATGAATAAGCAAGAGTCATCTCTGATAACTATGATCATTAAATAGTCACCTGCTCATGTTGGACAAAAGAGAGAGTGATCTGAAGGTATAAAAATAAGTTTCAAGTGATTAAAGCATCACACTCACACTGGATTTTAACATGGAAACCAAGCAAAATAAGATGAAAATATCTTTGTCAGCATTCTTGTGGTTGTGCAAGTAAGCTTCATAACTGGTAAATAAGTGATTAATATTAGATTGAAGCCTAAGGCCTACTATAAAAACCTATCTTACCTAATTGTCTTTATATGATTTATGTAAAATATTAAACTGATTAATGCTTAATGGAATTGGGTAGGGGTCCAAATGAATCATTTCTCACATTATGCATCTCAAATGAAATAATGTATGAAAATTCTGCAAATTTTAAAGCACTACAAAACTGTCAGTAATTTATGATTACTATTCAAGAAATTTTTTTAAAATATTAGAATCATAGTCCAATGGGAACTGAAGACCAAAACTCTAGATCTGACTCTATTATTAATTGGCTGTGTGACCTTGATAAAAATGACAGCCTCCTTGGGCCTCATTTTTCTCAACCTAATGTGAGAGTATTGAACTAAGAGACCTCTAAGGCCCTATAAGTCTCTAATGTACTATGATATTTTCAGAGTAGTTTATTTTATAGTTCCCTTAAGCTCTGTGACACCAGGGCTGGTCCCTTATATTATGAAGCTTACTTGCTTTTATTTTATACTAAAGATGGTAAATTTCCTGGTTTAGAGAAGGAAGGAAATGTTGAGAACTTTAAGAACTCCCCAGACATATACATACATACACACACACAAAGACACACACATGTAAATGATCTTCTGATTCTTCTGGGCAAACAGCACAAGGGTAATTATTGTTCAAATGAATAGAGATGGGTGTGCTAAGGACCAATTTGCTGAAATACACAAATATTAAATACATTTGAGAATAAACTTTATTTATTAAGATTGTTTTATTTTCCATAAGCAAAATACCTAAATGACTGTCTTAAATTTCATGGAAGTTACTGTGGCATTTTGACAATCCTGCTCATTTGGTGTTAATCCCTTTATGAAATGTGGCCAAAATTCAGTGAAGATTAGATGCTTTAAAAATTTTTCTTGGTTAACATACTTTTTAATCTGTATGATTGCCATTTTTTAAAGTTACAATCATAAGGTTCAATTTTTATGGCTCTTCTAAATTTCAAAGTACAAAGGGTGAACTTTTCAAATATTCAGTAACCGATACCTGACATATTAACTGAGAAAAACTTGGAAGAAATTGGGAAAAAATGTAGTTTTATTCACTAGTAAAAGGAAACAAAAGCAATGATTAAGTAAACAAAGCCTCTCATTGATATAACAATTCCTGTATGTATGGGGTGTGTGTGTGTGTGTGTGTGTGTGTGTGTGTGTTGTGTGTGTGTGTGTGTTGTGTGTGTGTGTGTGTGTGTGTGTGTGTGTGTGTGTAAGAGAGAGGGAGAGAGAGAGAGAGAGAGAAAGAGAGAGAGAGAGAAAGAAAGAGAGAGAGACATGGACCCTTATGGAATTTGCTTTCCCCTAGCCTACATTTATAATTCAAGAAAATTCTAAAGTTCAATTAAAGTTAGGGTACATACATAGAATGGAAGGGGGTCCCACAGGTAGTAAGATGTGACTAGAGCCTTGTTTTTGTGTACCTAGAAAGGAAGCAGAATAGACTTCTCTAGCCTCCTTTTCTCCCACTTTTTTCCAAAGGAGACTGTCATTTCTGCAAGAGGGGAAATAAGAGATTGGGGCCAGAGGTCACTGTTTTTATCAAAGAAAGGAGGAGGAAAAGGTTAGTACTATATATACCTGCTCCTTTAAATATTGTTAGTCCAGGGAAAGTGATTATGTGCCATCTAACTTATGATGATGGCTATTTTGGAAGCAAAGCCCTATATACAATTCTTGATTTCTCCCATCTGAATCTGATAAATATACATAGCAAATAGTTAAAAACAAAAGAAGAAGAAAGAAAGCCTATTTATCCAAATCACAGCAAAACATGAGAAGGGTGACATAAGAAAATATATATCAGACAATGTCAGAGTGAAGAACCTTTTTTTTTTTTAATTGGGAGTGACATAACACAATTCAACCAAGAGAATGTCTTAGTTACCACCCAATGAGAAACTCCCAGCAGAGTCCAATATAGCAAGCAGAGAATAAAGATATGTTCTAGACTGTCAGATCCTAGCAACTATTCCCAGAATTATTTTCTTCAGCAATGTAAATCCTCTTCCCTATTAACTTTCAAAGCTGCAAGCCAGCAACACCTAACGTGACTCTATGATCAAACTTGAAACTTGACCAGTCCCAGATAGAACTGGTCCTAAAGTGCTCCAAAGGAACACTCCCATTTCAAGGGTCTCCCTGGAGATTGGATCTGAAGAGTCTTAAAGGAGCAACTGGCAAAGATTAGAGCTTACTTGTCTCTCATCAACTCCGTCCAGCCCCTCGTATGAGGCAGGGCATTCTTCTCAACCAACAAGAAGGGAATCCTATTCCACTGATAGACAGATATACATAAACATAATACATTGATATATGATATACATATTTCAGAAATATTTCAGAGGGATCGCAGTAATGAACTCGGAGGACACACACACACACACACACACACACACACACACACGCATCTCTCTGAGATTTATATTATCCCTGAATCTCAGGTTAAAAACACATATTAATAGGTGTTTTCAATTCAATAGAGCAAATACATATTAAGCACCGACTACATCCAGCCCTGAATGTCTGATACAAGATTCTTTTATAGGATTACAAGACCAATGACATAATGAGGGAGGTACATGGATGGGGATGACCTAATGGGAAAAGGAACCTAGGATTAGGATGACATAATGGAGGCAGGCATCTAGGATGACATAATGGAGGAAGGTACTGGAGAGGCTCCTGATATACTAATGATGTCTAAAATGGATAAAGACCTTTATCCCATTAAACATTAAGAGGGAATAAGTATAGTCTAAGGTCTAAGATATAAGACTTTTTTCCCATCAAACATTAAGAGGGAATGTTATAATCTGAGGCAGAGTAACTAAACAGGACAATTAGGGAAATTGGGTCAGGAATTAAAAGAGAACTGTGGCACAACAAGAAAACTGTCCCAGAAAGATTATGAAAATTGGCCAAGACCACACAGGTAATCAGTAACAGTAATTATCAAAGATTTAACCAGGTTGAGATGCTAAGTAGAAATTTACATCTTAGAAATATTTACAAATCTGGTTTTATTTGCTAGAGTCAAACCAAAAGACAAAATGTTTTTCTTTGTATATTCCTTATGTAGATGAGTATTCAATTGTGGTTTTTATTGTTGAGCCACAGTTCCCTCTTAATGTCCTGACCCAGTGTCCCTAATTGTCCTACTTCAGTTACTCTGCCTCAGGCTATAATCATTCTCTCTCAATTCTTAGAATGTTTGACAGGATTAAGGTCTTATATTTTAGACACTATTAGAATATCAGGAGCCTCTCCCTATTTCCTGTACCTCCCCCATTAGGTCATCCCCATCCCAGGTGCCCCCCAACTTAGGTCATCATTCTTGTTACCTTATAAAAGAATCTTTGCATCCAACATTTGTTGCTGGATTTTTGGAAACGATAATCTCATTCAGCCCTGGGACCAAACCATGGATTCATTTGGTCCCAGTAAATCTCTCCCTTTCAAATAAAATATTAAAAACTTTCTAATTTCTATCTTGCCTCAGTTCCTCTAACATTACATTATGTTATTGAGAGAACTTGTAATTAATTTAAAGTGAGTGTAACTTTGAAAAAGGAAAATTTTGCAAAAGCATGTGAGAAAACCATTGAAACAGTGACTTTTGATATTAATTACTTCATTTCTTTAAGAAGAGACTTCTAGACAATAAATCTATAGATATGGCTAAATTTCTTTAGAACCAAAACTTCTAAACTCTTGATTCAACAGGAATTACTCTTTCCAAATTTGATATAACTCCTTTCCAAATTTGATTGTCTTTTATAAATCAATATTCTTGAACTCTCTTCTTATATTATCCTATTGCCCACCATCTTCTTTGACATGTAATTTATTTCAATTTCTTCCTCCTAAAATGGTAATGATGTCAGTATTTACATTCTTTTTGTCCTTCTCTTCTTCCATCTCTTCCTTCTCCTCTAGCTCCTCTTATTACTACTCAGAAATGTTTAGGATTAAGGAGATAAATTTAAGCTGATCAAGTTCACAGGAAACTGCTTTATAATTTAGAATATCACAATTTCCCAATTCCTTGATTCAAGAACTAGTTTTCCACCCAGAATGTTGTTGTATCCTTTGTTCTGGAAGAGGACCATGACTTCAGAGAGGTGATGCCATGATATGCAAGTGAATTGAATTTAAGTGAGGGAGGGCTGTGCAAGATTACTGGTCTTGCTTTCCCCTCCAGAACCATCTGGATCTAGTGGCAAGATATAGATAAAGATGGAGATGGCCATGGTGTGTACATATTTTAAAATTACCAAAGAATTATAACAACTAAAAACTAGAATAGGTGAAACTTTTTTTTTTTTTAAAAGAGATATTCCCACTGACCTATGGTGATTTTATTAATTGACTTTCTCCATGCTAAGAATGTTTTTGTCTAAATGATCATTGTCAGTCATCATTAATCTGAGAATTCACCTTTGCCTGAAAAGTAAAACCTTTTCTATGGTCCAACTTTCTTTTCTCAATATTCCTCATCAGTCATTAAAATATTCAGTTCTTACCACATTTTCTATTATCGTTTTCAAGATTACACCTTATTTTATATGTTATGTTTTTAGATTTATTTCTTTTTAATAAAACTTTGAAAGGTATCTCCTAGTTTCACCAACAGAACAACTATAAATCATCTCCTAAAGTAGATTATTTCAGGAAGAAAACCATAAATGGTTAATCCCATTTATTTCAGGAATTTTTTTGTAATACCATAGAAAATGATACTTCCTGAATGTTCAGCAAAGTTCAGGAGGGGGAGAAAAATGAAATGCATCTTGAAAGATAAGAAAAACAAGATCATGTTGGCCTTCAAAAGCCAAATGGAAGCAGTTTTTTTTTTTTTTTTTTTTTTTGTTGTTGTTGTTGTTTTGTTTTGTTTCTTATCCTTGAGGCAAATGGGAGCCATTGAAGATTATTAACATTGAGATTAATAATTGATATGGTGAGACTTCTGTTTAAGCAAGATTGGCAGCTGTGTAAAAAATGGATTATAAAGGGAACATCTGGGAGAAGAAAGATAAATGGGAGGCTATTATACTAATCCAATGGAGAGATGATGTGGGTTCAAAATCATTATGACTGTATGACTAGAGAATGTACTAAACACAAATGATTACAATTATAATATTTTAGATAAGAAAGGCAAATTAGAAATTATTGCCAAACATTTGTTTTATAGTAAAGAAGGAGGGGGGGAACACATTCATTTAATACTATTCTCATTCTTACACCATTAAGTGATATAGTGGCTAAAATACTAGACACAGAGTCAATAATATTTGAGTTTGGATCCTCCTTCTGATACTTACTAGCTGTGTGACCCTGGGCAAATCACTTAACTGCTCTCTACATTTGTTTCTTCATCAGTAAAATGGGTATGAAAACAACATCTACTTTACAGGTTGTTGCAGTAAGTGAAGCAATATTTATAAAGCATTTTGTAATCTTAAAATGTTTATTATTTATTTATCTACTATTATTTTTACTATATTTCAATGATACATTTAGCAGTTGATTTCTATATGGTATTAGAAAATGAAATTTATAAAATTTAAGAACAAAATTTTCACTTTTTGTATCATTTGCATATATAAATACACACATATATATACATATGCATACATGTATATACAAATAAATATTGTATGGATAAAAATTAATAAAATACATTTTTCTTTATATATGTATATAGTTCCCTTTTCACCCACTATCTTTTTATTCTCATATACTGGCCAAATAATTTAATATACTATCCAAATTCAATTAAAGAAACTATTTTATAAGCCATAATATGGATTTATATATACTGTGTGTATGTGTATGTTTCCAGTCTCCCAATCTATTTGATATATATAGGGAGCCCAATTTCTCCTTTTTACTGGACTGTCATTTAATTGTCAGTTAATATGTATAAACAAAGGGAATTAAAGATGGAAATTTATTTAAATTAATTTAATGTAACTTAAAAATTAAATTTTAAGAACAAACTTTAAAAAGCAATTATGCTGCAGAAATCATTTAATGAATTTCCAAAACAAATGCAAATAATACCTTAGTTTTTTTTTTCTTTTTTCAATACTACCCCTCCATTTTTCCCCTTTACTTCAGTTACTATAAAGAACTGAAGTTAAATGTATATGTCTTTTAGATTCTATAGTAAATTACTTACATTAGTGAAACACTATGTTGTGAAGGTAATCTAAGATATTCTCTCTCTCTCTCTCTCTCTCTCTCTGTGTGTGTGTGTGTGTCTCTTTCTCTCTCTCTCTGCTTGTCTATCTCTCTCTGTCTCTCTCTGGTGCTACACATTCTAGATTCTCAAATGCAGAACCAATAGAGTACAAACTCTAGCATATCCATCAGCATAGGAAGATTTCAACTATAGTTCTAGTTACAGATTTGGTGTCTGTAGTCTTGCTAAGACTGGAAAAGATGATCACCAAAATATCAGAAGAAGATTTTGTTCACATGGGCACACACACACATAAAATTTGTGAGAGTAGCAGTCATGAAAATCTTCATGACTTTTCTATGTACAAAAATATCAGGGTTCAAGTAATCAAGTGGTCACAAATCTTTGAAGAATTATACAATCAGTATGGAATGTGTGTGTGTATGTGAATATGTTCCCTATCCTTCTGCCCTGTTTTACCCTCCCCTGCCAATAAGATAAGGCTAACCTCAATCTTATTTGATAAGATTTTTTGAGTAATGAGAGAATAATATTTTTACAAATGTAATACAAAAGGCTATTATTAATACATTTATCAATGATAAACCTTGATATTTTGTTGGCATAGAAATAGTGGTTTACTTACCTCATTGTCCTAGTAAACAATAATTTCCCTAAAGTAGGACTATCTCATTTTTGTTTTTGTATTCTCAGTGCTTTGACCAATGCTATACATACAGCAGATATGTGAGTTTGATGTTTTTGTTGTTAAAACCTTAAAAATTCAATGAGCAATTTTGAGCTGATGATTTCATTCTAGTGTCCACTGGCTTAGCAATTAAACAATCCTGATCCATGGCAAGACAAAACATATCTATGAGGGGCCCAAGAAGATTGCTTTGTCACTTTGACATTTTGTCAGTGGTTAAGTCTATATGGCTGTGAATTCATTGCAGGCAGGTCTGCTGCTTAGATAGGCTCACTCACTGCATCAGGGGAATTTCATGTTTGGTTAAGTAGGATACCCACTGAACCTGAACTCAAATTTTTATGACTTCGAGTATATGGACAGCCTGATATTAACTTTAGGCAAGCACTTCAGCTCCACTTGAAAGTAGAGATTACTTTTGGCATTGAGCTAAATGTCAGGACATGCCTGAGATTATGGAGACTTGGGATTTCTCAATTTATCATTTTATTGGTTATTAGAATTGCACCCCTTTGAGCTCCTCTATACTCAGAAATCAATTTAAGTTTCACACTCAAACCAAGGCTATTTCAGGCAAGTGTATCCAATAAAACTGTTCTTTACTCCCAATTTGACTTTTTAGTCACCTGGATGCTTAATTGATTTCTTTCGACAAAAATGATTTGAATGCATGAGAATCTCATTGATAATATTGAATATAATATAAATCATGAATGCATGAAACTATTGTTTACTGTTTTTTTTAAAATTTATTTTATTTTATTTTTTAATAATTATAACTTTTTATTGACAGAACCCATGCCAGGATAATTTTTTACATTATCCCTTGCACTCACTTCTGTTCCGATTTTTCCCCTCCCTCCCTCCACCCCCTTCCCCAGATGGCAAGCAGTCCTGTACATGTTAAATAGATCACAGTATATCCTAGATACAATATATGTGTGCAGAACCAAACAGGTCTCTTTTTGCACAGGAAGAATTGGTTTCAAAAAGTAAAAATAACCGGGGAAGAAAAAAAACAAACATGCAAACAGTTTACATTCATTTCCCAGTGTTCTTTCTTTGGGTGTAGCTGCTTCTGTTCATCCTTGATCAATTGAAACTGAGTTAGATCTTCTCTTTGTTGAAGAAATCCACTTCCATCAGAATACATCCTTATACAGTATCGCTGTTGAAGTATATAATGATCTCTTGGTTCTGCTCATTTCACTTAGCATCAGTTCATGTAAGTCTCTCCAAGCCTCTCTGTATTCATCCTGCTGGTCATTTCTTACAGAACAATAATATTCCATAACATTCATATGCCACAATTTATCCAACCATTCTCCACTTGATGGGCATCCATTCATTTTCCAGTTTCTGGCCACTACAAAGAAGGCTGCCACAAACATTTTGGCACATACAGGTCCCTCTCCCTTCTTTAGTATCTCTTTGGGGTATAAACCCAGTAGTAGCACTGCTAGATCAAAGGGTATGCATAGTTTAATAACTT
Source organism: Antechinus flavipes (assembly GCF_016432865.1). Lineage (NCBI taxonomy): Eukaryota > Metazoa > Chordata > Mammalia > Dasyuromorphia > Dasyuridae > Antechinus > Antechinus flavipes. Next base: position 303,288,486 of record NC_067399.1, on the reverse strand, counting down.
TTTGGGCACAATTCCAGATTGTTCTCCAGAATGGGAGAACTCATATACTTTTCATGGAATCTTCCTGTTTAAATGATTGGGTCAAAATAATTTTTAAGAAACATATAGAAAATAGACTTTTAGACTAATGGCTAAAAAATCCAACAACAAATATTCTAATGTTAAAGAAGGAGGGCAGAAGAGAGGGACCCAGAAAGGAAAAACACCCAAACAAAGAAACAGAAAGAGGAGAAAGAAACAGAGATAGAGAAAGATAGAAAGGTTGAGAAGAGGAGGTAGAGGAGAGAAAAGATGACAGATAAAGAGATAAAACCACAGAATGAGGAGAAAGGGAAGCAGAAAGGTAGGAGAAAATGGAGAAAGAGAGGAGAAAAGGAAAGAGAAAAGAGAGAAAGAGGAAATGGAGGAAAATAGTCTGAGGAGAAAGAGACAAACTGAGGGAGAATCACATCAGTTGATACTCACAGGGACAGATAAATGGATATAGAAGACAAAAGGGAAGAAAAGGCAGCAAATTGGTGAAAGACTAAAAAAAAAAAAAAAAAAAAAACGATAATAGATAGCCAGCAAAACAGAGGGAGACCTATGGAAAGCTAGTAAGACAGATGCAGGAGAAAAGAGGACAAAGTGGGAGAAAAACAAATAAGAGAAGTAAAGAAACAAGTAGAAACAGAGGCAAAGGAGAGAGGGAGAAGCAGAGAGTAGAAAAGAGAAAGAAAGGATAAAGAGGAGGAAGAGAGAAAGAAAAACACAGAGACCAAGACATGAGATGATGAGAATAGGAAACAGATAAACGAGAAAGATGAGGAGAGAGAGACAGAAGGAGGGAAACAGGGGAAATTGAGGAAGGGAGTATGAGGGGCAAGAGAGAAGAATAGACTAGGGAAGAAACAGACACTCGCAGGCACAGATGGATGGACAGATAAGACAAAAAAAAAAGAAAGAAATATGGAGTGGAGTGGGAAAAGAGAGATATAAAAAGAATAGGTAGAAATAGAAAAGAAAGGCAGAGCAGAGAGAAGAAGAAGCAGAAAAATAGAAAGAGCAGGAAGAAAGGTAAAAAAAGCTAAAAGGGCTAAGAATACAAATATGTAAAAAGATAGACAGAGGGGGTGGAGCAGAGAGGGGAAGAGAGAGAGAAAGACAAAGAAAGACAGTGACAGAAAACAGAGAAAGAGACAGAGATGCACACAAAGACACAGAAAGAGACAGAATAAATATTGAACCTAAATATATCTAGAAAACTGTATTGCAAAACAATTGTATTGTTGATTCTTCTTATCAAGTGACTTATTTTAAAGTGTCATCTTTTTCTTTCTGTGCTTGTGTCTCTATCAGTTTAGATTGTGAAAATAATTTTACCTGTTCCTGCTGATTACTGGATAGTCTCGGATGCCATCATTCTATTTAATTTTCTTGTTGGAAATCAGGAAACTACCCCTTATTCTAATGGCATATGTGTGTGTGTGTGTGTGTGTGTGTGTGTGTGTGTGTGTGTGTGTGTAGTAATAATATACCTATACATATATTTTGAGGTTTTTCGATAGTTTCTATATCACAAATCTATACCTATTTATTTTTTCATTATAGATAATGACACTGAAGCTCAGAGAAGATCAGTAACTTGCTTGTGGCCACACAGGTAGTAAACATTTGAAATCAGGATCTCTTTTTGCTGTGCTACACTAACTCTTCAAATGGTGTTTCCTTGTTCAAATGAAAATATTCTTTTGTACAAAGAAATGGTTCTACAGGAGTACTTCACTAACTTTAACAAAGTGGATTTTTTTCTAAGTGATATTATTCTGAAAGGCACTTCTGAGCTAGTTAGGCCTGCTGCTAAACAAGCCTATGAGCCAAGGCCTGTTCTTCCCTGTCCTTGAAGAATATTCTCATATTTTTATAAGTGCTATACAGGACAGCTCCCTTCAGTTTTGGAAAATGGAAAGTGAATACATGAGTACCAATTTGAGTCTTAGAATGTCACACAGTTCTCTCTGAACTTTTTTTTCACACTATCACCTTTCATCTCAACAAAGTAGTTATAGTTGATTAAGCACATGGTAGGTCTCCTGTTCACTGCTCCTTTTATGCAGTGATGGATGTATATGCACATAAACACTTTTAAATCAAGTGAAATGGCTTTCCTGCTCCCAAAGAAAGAGAAAAAACATGCTGATTGGAAATAATGATTCAAAGTAAAAAAATGATAATCATAAAATTTATGATGAAGAATAATATACTTCATTTTCTATGCACTTATGTACTATGTTCTTTCTTTTTTATTCCCTTAATTAGAAAAGCTTAGACATAGTAGGCATTTAATATTTTCATTGAATAAAACTCAATACCCTTCTTTCTTGCTGTTCACATCTAAGACCTGACTGAGAAATAAGTATTATTAGATTTAAAATTTATCATCACCTATACATTCTGTTACTCAGTTTTTCCTTTGGTAAAATGGAGCTCATACTTGCCCTTCTTACTTAAAGGGCTTAATATGAATCCCTTAAATGAGATAATGGTGTATCACCTTTTTAAGAAGTAACAAGTGACATTCAAATAGTAATTACACTAATATTTTGGGGAATAAAGAAGATAAAGAATGAGGAGAAAGTAGGACTTGTTTTCATTTTGATCTAGAATGAGTCATTAAATTGAAGCCTAAAAAACACAAATTAGTTTTCAACTTTGGTACTCATAAGTTTAAGTCTTATAAAGTGTTTCCTGCTGAAATGCCATGCTGGCTAGAATTCAGCAGCAAATAAATATTGCTGTCCTCACTAATTTGAAACAGTATGAGTTTTAAACCTCTAGCCACAGGAGATGTATTAAGATTACAGTTTTCATCACCATCTCTTCAGTCCATGAAGACAGGTCAAAGCTGTATAAACTTTTTCTGTTCTTGAGTAGATGTGATTTACGTTACTTTAAACTCTATTTTGTGAGTGTGCAATGGTTTTGGAAGCCTGAGCCACGAGTCAATGAAACATTTATCCTTATAAACATTTTAATCTCATCCTAGTAATTGGTCATAAGGGGAATTGTTGAATATTTTATTGAATTGTGATTTTATGAACACAAAATATTTCTGGGTAAACAGCTACGCTTATGATAGTGTGCATTACTGCTGTGTTTTGTCTCTTAAATAGTTGCCTTCTGTGGGAGGACACAGGAGTGAACTATAACAGCTTCAGTTCTGAAATGGTGTCTGTAGCAAATGTGCTCTTTTTAACTGTTAGTCTTCTAAATCACATTTTGCTGAGTTGCCCAATTACTACTGTTTATTGATTTACTGTAATTGCCTCTGGTAAATACTTTAATGGTCAGTAACTCAAACATTTGTGCCTCTGAGTCCATTAATACCCATGCTAGAGGATGTTTCCAGGGTTAGTTTAATATTTATGGTATATACCGCATAAAGAGAACTTAAATATTATGGGATTCAGTTTGTTATTGTGTTGGGAGGAAATTATTTAGTAGTTAAGGGCTGGTATCTAGAATGACTACTATACCTAGAGAATGCATTTAATTTTGTGTGCAGGTAGACATTGTTTCTTATAATAGGTTGGCTTCTAAAACCTTATGGACAAAGCATTTTTGTTTATTTGTTTTGGCAAATACAATTCTATTTCACAAACCTGATTTAAAGAAAGGTTTCTATGAATTTGTGTGTGTGTGTGTGTGTGTGTGTGTGTGTGTGTGTACTTAATGGGCTCCTTTGACAGTCTAGGGAAGATTATGCATCCTTTCTCAGAATGGTGTTTTTAAATGCATAAAATGCATTGAATTACAAAGGAAAATTACATTGAAATAAAGATATAATTTCCTTCTTAGCCAAGGTCACAAAGCTTTTGAAATTCATCCACAGAGTATATTAACCTCACATTAAGAACCCTTGACTTAAAGGAATGCTAGAATAACACCTTTCAAAAAAGCAAATGCTCTTTAAAAATCATCAATACAAAAATAAAGCTGTGTATTGTAAATATATATTTCTGAAAATTTGCTTAAAAGCGAGGTTACATATTGTTCATGTGCTTGAGCAGATATGAATAATAATAATAATAAAATAACTTCATTTTTATATAGAATAGATTATATTAAAACAGAAATTGAAATTATTTAAATCTGAAAAGGACCTAAATATACTTATATTATCTTTACATATGCTTCAAAAGTGTTTACCTATATTAATGAGATAGATGGCAAAAAAAAAAATTGCTGCTGTGTAAAATAATTTTTAAAAGGAGAATTGACTTAAATTGTATTCTTAATGCCTGTTGCACAATAGTCGCTTAGTTGACTGATCACAAGAGATATGTGATTATAAAAGTTAAAATAGACCACTTCAATTAGATAAAATTAAGAGACATTTATGAGAAAATAAAATCGCTGAATATACATAAAGAAGAGATTATTAATGGGAAAAATCTTTAAAGAAAATATGCCACTTGTCTAGAAAAAAAACTTATATAAACATTTAAGAACAAGAATCATTCCTGGAGTGATAAGAGATCAAAGAAATGAGAAAGCTTTCAAAGGAAGAACTGCAAATAAATAGTAAGTAGAAAATGACAAGAATAATAGTCTTAGAATCATAAGATCTGAGTTTGAATCTCATATCTCTCTCTTACTGCCTATATAACAAAAATGAAATAATTATACCTCATTTATATAGAGCTTATTATGTGCCTGGCACTATCGTAAGTGCTTTACAATTATTATTACATTTGGTCCTCATAATTATTTTGAGAAGTAAGTACTATTGGTATTCTCATTTTAGAGATGAGGAAACTGAGGTACACAGAAATTAAGAGACTTGTCCAGGATCACACAGTTAGTAAGTGTTTAAGGCCACATTTAAATTCAAGTTTTCCTGACTCCAGGCCCCACATTTCACTGTGCCATGTCATTGTTCCCTAGCTTGTTCAAGATAGAAATCCTTGATCCTATAAACAACAAATAATCATATAAAAGATAATTCCAAGTCATTACTAATAAGAGAAAGATTTAAACAACTCTGGAATTTCATTTTACAATTTTTAATTTAGTAAAAATGATAGAAGATAGAAATAATGTAGTTGCTGATGAAAGACAGGCATACCAGTCACTACCAACAGAGCTCAGAATTAGTTCATCTCTATAGGAAAACAAATTGGAATTATAAGCAAAGTTATTAAAGATGTTCATATTTTTTGACAAAGAATTCCCACTGTTGAGCATATGCCCTAAGTAGATCACAGTACAGAAAGTCAGGTTTCATATTTATTATGACCTTAGCAAAAAATGAACATTTCAGTAAACAAAGAAAAAAACTATTACATTATTCACATAGGTTATAGTGAAGTATATTAAATTTAACAGAATAGTAAAAACAAACCAAAAATGACTAGCTTCCCTTTATAATTTATTTCTGATCTTTTCTTTGAATTATTTAATTTCTCACTGACACTTTTTTTTTGTCCTCACTATTACTACTCATTATTTAGCCACTTTATCTTGTAACTAGTAAGTATAGGTAAATGAAGGAAATATACTCATTAGCCTTGTCTGAAAATGTTATGTCTCAATCCATCATTTCTCTCCCAACAGATGGGAAGTAAATTTTATCATCAGTCTTTAGAAGCCATTGTATTAATTAGAATTCTAAAAAATTTCAAAGTTGTTTTTCTTTACATTATTGTAGTTGTATAACTTTGTTTGATGCTACTAAACCCATTTATTTTGTAATTTTTACAATGCAATAATTCAAATGCTATAATTTACACAGCCATTCCTCAATGTAGCAGGACTTTTCCTTAGAGAAAAAAAATTGAAAACAAAATAGATGATCATTTATTAATTGAGTTATGGATAAAAAAATAAGATATACAAGAGCAATGGAATCCTATTATAAGGACCAGTGATTACAAGGAATTCAGAGAAATCTATAAAGATTTCTATGAACTATTATATTGCAAAGAAAGCAGGACAAGGGAAATTATACATTTTTCTTTACTACTATAATGCAAATATAAAGAAAAACAAAATGTATTTGAAAGCCGTGAAACTGTAATAAACTGTCTTGGTACAGGTGAAGAGATGACAAAACATATCTCCCTACTTTGATTAGAGAAATGAGGAACTATGAATATGAAATGTTGCTTATGCTATTATTTGTAGTCACAGTGTCCATTGGTTTTAAGTATTTTTCTTGTTAGAGGAGAAGGAAAAGAAGAGTTGAGGGAAGTGGCAAGGAAGCTCTACATGGAAATAACTATGATGTACCAACAAGAATAATTGATGAAAATGGAGGGAAAGGAAAAGATTACAATAAGATTATATCTTATAAGAAATTATGTTCATGGTAAAATTTTTGCTCTTTCTTATAATATATATAAAACATAATATATATCTTATATAATAGCAATATAAGATGAGATTTCCAAGCTTTCCAACAAATGTTGTTTCTTATTGCCTCTGAATATTTGAAGTATTCAGGGACTCAATTCTATCCTTTACTTGCCTCCCTCACAAGGATGAAACTGGGGCCATTCTCATTAATATCAACTACTAAATGACCAAATAACACATAAATAGGTTATATATTTTATTTATGACATTCTATGTTTTGAGTATTATTTTGAATTTGATGTTAAGGTTCTGTTGACATAATGGACTATGCTACGCAAATGATATGCAAAAGTAGATAGACTCATTTACTTCTGGGAAAAGGCATTATTTCAGTTTATTCATAGATACTGTGTTGTTATTTTTTTCTCCTTCTTTTCTTCATAACTTATACAATATTAGCCTTTAAAAGTAAACATAAATGCTCCCTTTGTTTCTCATTTTATTGAAAGCTGTGAGTATATCCATCAAGGTTTGAATTTTGAGCAGTTATCTCAACATTATAGAAATGGTTTCAAAGAAAGCTTTAGAATTACTGTCTTTGGATAGTTATTCCATATCAGTAAATAATCAGTGTTTTAAGCATTAAACTGTATTTCTAGACAACAAGCGTCTTCTTTTAAAATCCCATTTCCTATATTCATGGTGCACTTCAGAAAAATGTAAAAGAGGTATATAATTTATTTTTTACCATATATATTGCATATATCATATACGCAATATTTGAAAATATAATCTCCTTAACGATAAAGACTATGTTTTACCTTTCTTTATATTCCATTTCTTTGTATAATACTTAACACATAATAGACATTTTTATAAATGCTTTTTAACTGACCCATTGAAGATCTTTGCATTTATCACTCTAAACTGCCTTTTCTTTGTTCTTATTGCACAAGCTTTTATTTATTCTTACTTCCTTCTCCCAACATATTTGCCTGTACTGTTCCTGCTTTTGACTGGTAGGACAAAAACTGAGAGATTTGACTAAAATTTTAAGGTATAGAATCAAACATAGAGATTTGTTACAGAGCAATTATCTGAGGTTGAATTTAAACCCACTTCTTCCTGTCCCCAGATCCAGCTCTCTACTCTGCAACCAGCCCCTTCTAATCCTGCCTAAAATGGGTTTAGGGTAAAGAACTGAGTTGTTAGTTCCATAAAGTTTTTAAGTGGAAATTACAACATTAAGTATTTGAATGAATGAAGGAATTAATTAATAAAAAAGCATAAATATCCATTATGTATGTGAAGGACTAGGAATACAAATATAAAAGTGTTAGCTTATCCCTGTAGGAAGATGATAACAATTCAAGTATTTTGTATAGGAAGAGTATACCTCTAGAACCATTGATTGATATACTGCATCCAGAAAAGCAATGGTATCTCTTATCTTTCAGAGCAAGAGTGGAAGAATGGATATAGTAGTGCAAAGGTGAAGCATAATCGAAATCAACTAAAATTATATATTATAAATCAAAATAACACCACCTTATGGAATGAGTTCCAACACTGAGTGTTAAATTAGCTTAGTTCCTCCAACTTTTGATCTTTGGAAGTCTAATTCAGAAGGTTAGGGCCAGGAGAAGGAGTAAAAACAATGATGGGCAAACATGGCAAAGAAATAACTGAGAGAGAAGTATCTTGATACCTCAGATTTTCATGACATCTTAAACTCAACATGTCCAAAATTTCCTACTTAAATTCAGTAAGGCAGTCAGTCAACCGGCTAGCATTTATGAAGTGTCTATGTTCCAGAAAGTATGTTAAAGGATGGGGATACAAATAATGTCAAACAAACAGAAGAAACAACACTTGTTTTCAAAGAAATTACAATCTAATGGAATATGAAAAAACAGCTTTGTATCAAAATTTATGTAGAAAAGACATATAAAAAAATCTCAGAATGAAGTCACTAAAAATTAAGAACTGGGAAAAAGCTTCTTAAACAAGGGGAGAGTTGGACCTGAAAGAAAGAATTAGTGCAGTGCTTGGCATATAGTAGCCACTTTATGTTTATTGAATTTAATCAAAGGAAACCAAGAAAACTAGGAGGAAGAGATGAGGAAGGAGAGTTTTTGAGGCATGGGTATTGCTAATGAAATGCAGTCAGGAGATGGAATTTTCTGTGGAGGAAGAGTAAGAATGCTATATAGGATCACTGGATCACAGTGTACATGGAGGAGAGTAACTGCAAGATGTTTTTTGTCCTTCATCCTCAAAGAAAACCATGTCATCAGCGAGATGATACCCTGACATGCAAGTGAGTTGGATTGAAGTGAGGGAGGGTTGGGCAAGGTCACTTGATTCATTTTCTCTCCAGAGTCATCTGGATCCAATGGCCAGATAGACATGAAGATGACTGGAGATGGTCCTGGATGAAATGGGAGACCCTGGGCCTTTTTAAGTTAAGGTCAGATACAGAGATAGATAGAAATAGATGGACAGAAAAAAGAAAGACAGAGAGACAGAGAAAGAGAAAGGGATAAACCAAAAGACAGACAGAGAGAAAGAAAGAGAGAGAGAGAGAGAAGAGAAGAGAAGAGAAGAGAAGAGAAGAGAAGAGAAGAGAAGAAAGAGAGAGAGAGAGAGAGAAAGAGAGAGAGAGAGAGAGAGAGAGAGAGAAAAGAAGAGAGAGAGACAGAGAGAAAAGAGAGAGAGACAGAGAGAGAGAGAAAAGGAGAGAGAGAGAGAGAGAGAGAAAAGAAGAGAGAGAAGAGGAGAGAGAGACAGAGAGAGAAGAGAGAGAGAGAGAGAGAAAGAGAGAGAGAGGGAGAAAGAGAGAGAGAGAAGAGAGAGAAAGACAGAGAAGAGAAGAGAAGAGAAGAGAAGAGAAGAGAAGAGAAGAGAAGAGAAGAGAGGGAGAAGAGAGAGAGACAGAGAGAAAGAGAGAGAGACAGAGAGAGAGAGAAAAGGAGAGAGAGAGAGAGAGAGAGAGAGAGAGAGAGAAGAGAAGAGAGAGAAAAGAGCGAGAGAGAGACAGAGAGAGAAGAGAGAGAGATAGAGAGAGAAGAGAGAGAGAGGAGAGAAAGAGAAAAAGAGAGGGAGGGAGGGAGAGAGAGAGAGAGAGAGAGAGAGAGAGAGAGAGAGAGAGAGAGAGTAGGAAGGTGGTAACAGATAACAAAGGACTTTAAATATATATACCAACCTAGATATAATATGAATCACTGGAGTTTGTTGTTCATTCTGAGATTTTTTATATGTCTTTTCTACATAAATTTTGATACAAAGCTGTTTTCTCATATTCCATTAGACTGTAGTTTCTTTGAAAACAAGTTTTGTTTCTTCTATTTGTTTGACATTATTTGTATCCCCATCGTTTAACATAGTTCCTGGAATATAGACACTTCATAAATGCTAGCCAGTTGACTGATTGCCTTCAGTGAGGGCATTATATGCTTTTAAGGAAGCAATTTTGTGAAGAAAAGTTGCAAAGGTATATTTTTTTGTGTTGTATTTCTAGATCCATTCCAAGGTCATTTGCATCTCTCATTTAGTACAAATATATTAAATTAGGACTCAAAATTCAAAACATTTTAAATTTGCTGGTTAAGCTTGCAGGTAAATGATTCCACATCAGAATTGCTGCTAAAGAAAAAAACAACAACAACAACAACAACAACAACAACAAAAACAATAGCCTTGCAGTAGGGAATGGGAAAGTAGACATCAATAAAGAAGAAGTGAGAGGAAAAAGTTTTAAAAGATTGAATTTGAGATGAATGCTTTTTTATCACAGAGGGAGGGCTTTAGAGAAAAGCCAAGACATGAAAAAGGCTCAATCAGTTTTGTAAATCCCTTCCTCTACTCTAGTATTTTTCTCAGAATGTGCTAGAAGATATTTCCATTTAACAAATAAATCACTCAACTCAGCAGGAGTAGAAAAGGGTACTCTAGCAGAAAAAAAACCTCAGACTTAAACACCAGAGACTCTGCCACTTGCTACTGTGTGCTTTTCTCAACTACTTTTTGTCTGTCTCTCCCTCTCTCCCTCTCTCTCTCTCTCTCTCTCTCTCTCTCTCTCTCTCTCTCCCTCCCTCCCTCTCTTTTTCTCTTTCTCTCCCTCCCTCTCTCTCTTCTCTCTCTGTCTCTCTCTCTCTCTCTCTCTTCTCTCTCTGTCTCTCTCTTGCTCTTTTCTCTCTCTTCTTAGTTAGACAACACTGAAATAAATCAACAATAAAAATGCTTTATATATCCTAGCAGAAGTATATTATAAATTTAAAAGATTATTTGGGAGTGTTACAATATGTTTACTAGACAGTCAGGGTTACCTAGGTATGATCCCAAGAAAATAGATGGAGATTAAAGGTCAGCAATTTTCCCTAAAGATTATCCATGTCCTGATTAAGTCTGTCAATTGCCATAGAATAAAACAAAATAAAAGAAGCAAACAAAAATCAACTAAGAATTCATCCAATATTCCCTTCCATTCTGAGCAGTGCTGGCAAATGTTTAACTAGTACTATCAAAAAGTACTGTTCACAGACTTTTAAGTTTAATCTGTACCATTAACATTTTTTTCCACTTTTTCTTAAGCTTAGACAATCAACACAACAATAAATTAATTCCTGATTTGTAGCATTTGCTTATTTTTTGGGTGAAAATGCTTACACTGAAAATTTAATAATCTATTCTCATGATGCCCATTATCACCATTATTATTCAACACTGTACCAGAAATGTTGGCTTTAGCCATAAGAAAAGAAAAAGAAATGAGAGGAATTAAAATAGTCAATAAAGAAAAATAATCACTCTTTGCTGTTGATATGATGATATATTTAGAGAATCCTAGAAAATCATCTAAATTCTCCTGGAAACAATTTACTGCTTTAGGAAGGTTGCAGGTTATAACATAAACCCACACAAATCATTGGTATTTCTATGAATTATTGTGAGGACTGAGTTTGCACCCTGGATACCTTAGAACCAGCTGGAGTCAAGATAAGCAAAAATCCTTGATCTTTATTCTTGGTCTTTTGGGGTAGCAGTCAGGGGAATGGACACAGGAATCTCTACACCTTCTTACTCTCTCTTCACAGCCAAAAGTAATTCTCACTTGTCTTACTTCACCCTCTAATCCCTCTTACAATTCTCAGTATACACCAACAGATCTAACCAGCACAGAATAGGGCAATGGGTGGGGGTGGGGGGGGAAGGATGGCGGAGAAGGGGAGGAGGGGCATTTTTCAAGCATATGCTAATAGAATATTGTCCAATAAGTAATTAGTCTTAAGTGCTCGGTTGTCCAAGTGCATCTGCTTAGTTTCAGCCCTTTACAAATTACTGAAAAAGTCTATCAGCAGGAGATAGAAAAAGAAATCTCAATTAAAATTACTGTAGACAAAATAAAATACTTGGGGGGGGGGGAGGGGGTCTACCTGCCAAGAGAAACTCAAGAACTATATGAACACAATTACAAAACACTTCTCACACAAATAAAGTTAGATCTAAAGAATTGGAAAAATAGCAATTGTTTATGGCTAGGGCAAGCTAATATAATAAAAATGATAATTCTGCCTAAATTGATCTACTTGTTCAGTGCCATACTAAACAAACTTCCAAAACATTGTTTTATAGAACTAAAAAAATAACAAAATTCATCTGGAAGAACAAAAGATAAAGAATATAAAGAGAATTTGTGAAAAAAAAAAAAGAATGGTGGCTTAGCAGTACCAGATCTGAAGCTATATTATAAAGTAGCAGTTATCAAAAACATTTGGTACTAAGAAAAAGAGTGAGGATCAGTGGAATAGATTAGATACACATGATATAATAATGAAAGCCTATAGCAATCTAGTATTTGATAAACTCCCAAACTCCATCTTCTGGAAACTCACTATTTAACAAAAATTGCTGGGAAAACTGTAAAATAATGTCAGAAACTCAGCATAGATCTACATCTCATACCCCATACCAAAATAAGGTCAAAATAGATATGTGATTTGAGCATAAAGGATGATATCATAAACAAAATAGGAGAACAAGGTATAATTCGTCTTTGGATCTTTGGAGAAAGGAAGAATTTATGATCAAAGGAAAAATAGAGAACATTATAAAAGGTAAAATAGACAACTTTGATCACATAAAATTGAAAAGTTTTTCCACAAACAAAACCAAAAGAAACAAAAGGCAAGGACAAAGTTGGGAAAAATCTTTACAACCATGTTTTCTTTTTTCTTTTTCTTTTTTTTTTAGTTTTTCTGATAAAGATCTAATTTCTAAACTATATAAAGAATTGTATCAAATTGGTAAGAGTTCAAATCATTTCCCAATTGATAAATGGTCAAAGGATATAAGCAGATAATTTTCAGAAGATGAAATTAACACCATCTATAATGACATGAAAAAAATGTTCTAAATCACAAATGATTAAAGAAATGCAAATTAAAACAACTCAGAGATAACACTTCATATCTCTTAGATATTCTAAGATGACAGGAAAAGATAATGATAAATCTTGGAGGGGATGTGGAAAATCTGGGATTTGCATTGTTGCATTGTTGGCAAAGTTCTAAAATGAACCAACCATTCTGGAAAGCAAATTGGAACTATATCCAAAGAGTTATAAAACTGTGCATACTCCTTGACCCAGCAATACCATTATTGAGTTTGTACTCCAAGGAAATCATAAAGGAGATAAAAAAAAAAAACCCACATGTGAAAAAATGTTTGTAGCAGGTCTTTGTGATAGCAAGGAATTGGAAAACGAGCAAATGCCCATCAATACGGGAACAGCTGAACAAGTTGTAGAATATGAAGATAATGGAATATTATTGTTTTATAAAAAAATCATGAATAAGCTGCTTTTATTTATTTTTGATTAAAACTGTTTATTTTCAAAACATATACATAGATAATCTTCAGCATTCACCTTTGCAAGACCTTGTCTTCCAATTGTTTTTTTTTTTTTTTTTTTTTTTTTTTTTGCTTTGTTGTTCCTTTCCCCACACTCTTTTCCCTAGAGATTATGGGCCAGAACTCTGAACTTGAAATAAAGGATTCTTACAAGGTACTAAGTCAGTGAAATTGATAGGGACAATAGTTATCTAATTTAGGATGTTTCAGTATGATTGATTTAATCCTACAAGAAGATGTTATGTTCCAGAACTTGAAACAAGTTGCTAAGTGGAATTGAGGAGGTAATGGTTAAATCTAGTTTAGCACTGATTTAATCCTACAACAGATAAAGATTTTCTAGTGATATCATGATTGGTTTGTACTCGGTGTGGAGTTTATAAGCTAGAAGTCTCAGCCAGGGAGATTCAGAGACAAACAGACAGAAGGCTGGAGGCTGAAGGCTGGAGCACATGCCCTTTAATTCAGATAGATTCATCCCATCTCACACCATCTTGGTGGTAGGCTCTCCCCTTCACTTTCCTACTGAAACCAAGACTCTGGAAGACCCCCATAAAACTAGCTGAGCCCCAAGTAAAGGAGATAGGACTTTGAAAGAGATAATAAAGGATTTGGACTTTAACACCTGGCTGTACTTGTGGTGATTACAGAACTGAAAGGAAGGCTGCTCCCAGAGACCCCAAGAAAACCTCAACAGAAACATTACATTTTAGAGAGAATATTACACCTAGATGGCTAGTAATCTAATATGTTAAATATGTGAAATTCTTTTATACGTATTTCCACAATTATCATGATGCATAAAAAATCAGATCAAAAGGAAAAAAAAAAGAGAAAGAAAACAAAATGCAAGCAAACAATAAAAAGTGAAAATATTATGTTGTGATCCACACTCAGTCCCCATACTTCTCTCTCTGGGTGCAGATGGCTCCCTTCATCGCAAGGCCATTGGAACTGGCCTGAATCACCTCATTTTTGAAGAGTCATGTCTGTCAAAATTGATCATCATATAATCTTGCTCTTGTTGTGTGCAATGTTTTCCTGATTCAACTCACTTAGCATCAGTCTACGTAAGTCTTTCCAGGCTTCTCCAAAAGCATCCTGCTGATCATTTCCATAACATTCATATACCATCACTTATTCAGGCATTCTCCAATTGATGGCATCCACTCAGTTTCCAATTTCTTGTCACTACAAAAAGGGCTGCTACAAATATTTTTGCATAAATAGGGTCCTTTTCCCTTTTATTATTATTATTATTATTTTTTTTTTGGAATACAAGCCCATGTAGTTTGATAGCCCTTTGGGAATAGTTCCAAATTGCTCACCAGAATGATTGGATCAGTTCACAACTCCACCAATAATGCATTAGTGTCCTAGTTTTCCCACATCCTCACCATTATCTTTTCCTGTCATCTTAGCCTATCTCAGAGATATGTAGCAACACCTCAGAATTGTCTTAATTTGTATTTCTCTGATCAATCATAATTTAGAGAATTTTTTCATAATGCTATAAATGGTTTTAATTTCTTCATCTGAAATTTGTTTTGCATATCCTTTGACCATTTAACAATTGGAGAATGGCTGAACAAGCTGATTTTAGAAAGGCCTGTGAATATTTGCATGAACTGATTCTGAAAGAGACAAGCAGAACCAGGAATACATAATACACAATAACAGCAAGAATGTGCAATGATCAATGATGAAAGGCTTCATTCTTCTCAGTGGTTCAATGTTCCTAAACAATCCCAGTGGACTTTGGATAGAAAATGCCATCTGCATCCAGAAAAAGATCCTAAATATAAATCAACACATGCTATGTTCACTTCTTTTTTTTTTTCCTCCTAAATCTCTCCCATGATTTTTCCCTTTTGCTCTGATTTTTCTCTCCCAAAATGATACTTAAAGCAATATATATTAAAAATAAGCAAATAACTATGGCAAACTTTGCCTAGAACAAGTAGCACAAAAGGTTCCCCTACCTGGTGAAGGTAGATAGCTAGCCACCTCATGGGAAGAGACAGATACGTCAAGACATAGGCCTCAAGAGTCAAAGACTTCAGGTCACCATAGTACTGGGGAAGCCAAGGACTGATAGTTCATTTATTCTTTTTTCTTTCCCACCTAGGATCACCTAGGCAGTTAGAACATCAGATAGAGTTCTAGATGTGAAGTCACAAAGACCTGAGTTCAAACCACAGGTATTTACTAGTTCTGCAATCCTGGGCAATCCATTTAAACTACAAATATCTCATTTTCCTCTTTTATAAAATGGAGATAATGTTAGCACATGCTTTCTAGGATTGCTGTTGGGATATAATAAGAAAATACTTATAAAGCACTTTTCAAACTTTAAAGTTCTACATACATGTTATTATTTTTACCCAAGATTCCTGACTCCCTGAATGCTACTGCAAAAAGACTTAAAGGTAATTGCACAAAAGAAAACAAAACAACACTTCAGTTTTATGACAGTATTATAAGCTGGAGAGGACCTTAAACATTCTTTTAATCTAGGCATCCTTAACCTGGGATCCTTAGACCTCAATTGATTTATGGATAGATTTTGGGGGATGTGGAAACTGTGAACCTAGGTTATAAAAAGTGGTGTATTTTTCTTTAATTTACAATTGATATTTGCTTTTATTGATGCTCAAAAATAACATATAAATGTGTTTGTCTATATAGAAATATATTTACTAGATAAAAATATAAAAAAAACTATTATTTAATTAAACTTATATAAAAGTAGGAAACTTTGGTACTAGAGAAATAATTTTTCTAAGGTTCCAGAGGAAGATATGACTCAAAGTTGAGTTGAGATTGAGAGTTTGAAGTACTTTTAGGGTACTTTATTTAACCCACTAATTTTATAGGAGATGAAAAAATGCCACTGGAACCTGGATGTTCTTGACTCCCAATGCAAAGTACTTGGAGACCTATCATTGAAATTTTACCTACTAAGGGCATATTCCTGATCTCATGATTCAAGGTATTCATTATGAGTGGGAATAGCTAGTAGTCCATGATTCTTCCCAGGTTCTCTATGGCTGGCTTGTTGACTTCAAATTTATCCAACCTAAGAAGTGTCATCTAGTAGTTTCCTTCAGAAGAAGGGACTAATTCTACCTTAGCACTGTAATGAGGTTGTGCACATTTCTATATCTGTCTCCCTTGAATACCTAACTCTACTTAGGCTGACCACTGTGACAACTAGCTTAAAGTATTTTAAGGTTGTCTCTCCTTCTCTTTTGATGAATGAGAACTTTGTTTCTTTTTATTAAAATCCGTAACTGAACTATCAATCATAGAAAGATTTTGAGCTCTTGGCAGATTAATTTAGTGCTTTATATCCTTCCTAAATGCAAAAGTATATAATGGACTTGGATATAATAAGTCCTCAGGTAATAACTGTTCAATTTAGTTAAGTTTTTTTTAAAAGAAAAATAAGATACAATAAAAACAATAAATGGATATATTTTCCATCATCTTGTCCATTCTCTAATAACTATAAATTATCTAGCTATAGTTCATGTAGAGTTACTTATTGAAATATTAGAAGAATAGAGGACATTTCCTTAATTTTCTTAAGGAAAAACAATCAAAAGTATTCATATTGATGACAATGGTGTTTGGGCAATGCTTTTTATTGCATACTTTTTGTTGTTTGCATAAAAAGTATTGAGGGATAATGGGGATCCACATTCTCATTTGTCAGTCTTCAATCTATTGGAACATGAGGCAGCCAAATGTTTTGATAAGCAATCATAAAACCAAGGTTCGAATTCTGGCTTATTCATTATCTATAGGACTTTAAATAATTGAATAATTGACCAAACCTTTCTGGATTACAATTTTCTCATGTTTAAAAACAAAGATATTTGCCTAAATAATCTCATTACTCTGGATTTGGAAATGAAGTGACTCTAAATGATCAGTTTAGAATAACTATTACTTTTACAAAAAACATTGATAACACTGAGGCCCAATTATTGAAAGTGAGTTTTCCAAAATCACACAGGTACTAAATAACAAAATTGAAATTCAAAACAAATGCTTCTAGTCTAAAATGTAATCCTCTGTCTAGTATAAGGAAATTGACTCTGAGATCTAATAGAATGGTTGGTAGACCTTATAGTACAGTAGATGTTGGCTAATATTTACTAGGGCCAATGTGTTTGAATTTTTTTTTTTCTCTCTATGCCAGGAATAAGCCATCTCAAGGGGACTCAACTGAGGTATCACAAATATCCAAGTCTTTGTAAGTGAAGTGTTTTAAATTAACTTTATTAAACAATGTTATTGGAACCAATATTGCTCAGTGGATAGAGAGCTAAACCTACTAAGGTCATGAAGATCTGCATTTGAATATGGCCTCTGATATTTATTAAATGAATTACCATATGCCAAATCTCTTAAGTTCCTTATGATTCAGTTTTCCACATCATTAAAATAAAGAAAATACGTGTAGCACCCATTTCACGGATTTATTATCAGAGTAAAATGAGATAATATATTTAAAGTATTTTGTGAACTTTCAAGTGCAACATAAATGTCAATTACTATCATCTATGAAAAATAGTAAATCAGACCAAAAAGCAAAGGCTTCAATTTGATTTTTCTTGGGTACATAAGATGCCAAAATGATTATGATCCTGTTTTGGACTTTTGATTTCTCCCTGAATTGCTTGTCCAAAGTGAAGAACATTCTTTTGTCCCATAAACACTCCAGGTTTTTAGCTCATTTGCTTTTTCTCTCCTCCTCCAAGTAAATGCACACCTTGGAGCTGAGTCATCTAACACATGTTGAACTCCCAAAGAGACAGCTGTTCAACATGTGGAGCATTTTCAATTGCACCAACAAAACAGGCATTCATTTAAGATGGAGCAAAAAGTATCTGTCAGTAAAGTCACTGTCACTACAGCCCTGGAAAGTTTTCCTGCCAAAAACAACTCCTTCTCTAATCCCCTGCTTCATTCCTCACTACCCTCCCCCTATAACAAGAAGAGATTTTCCTTATATATGTTTCTTAATTTGGTTTTAACTTGTCAGAATTAGTCTGTAAATAGAGGCTTTTATATAGATTTCCATATGTGTGTGAGAGAGAGAGAAAGAAGAGGAGGGTCATAGTGTTGACTAGAATCTGACAGTTAGGAGCTTGAAGCCAGGACTTTTAAAATCTATTTCTGAGTTTAGTTATTGAGCTGCTGTGTGGCCTGCAGTAAATCATTTGCCCTCTCTGGACACTATGATCTTTATCTCCATCTCTGGACAGTATTTCCTTTGAAATAATGCTTATAAATTGAGACCTTGTTTTCCCTAACAAATATTTATATATGAAGTAGGAAAAATGAATGACGGGTGTGTGGGAGGATGTGTGGGAGGGAGTATTTGGAAGAGGAAAAAGAACATCAACCCCCACTACTATGTTATAAATTGTGACTTGAACATAGTAGGTACTCAATAAATATTCCTGAATAAATGATTTTGGTTTAAGGAAAAATATATACTTTAAAACAGTCTTCTAGAATTCTCCCTAGACAAATGATCTAATTCTGCACATTTAATACTGCACATAGGTATACATTACATACATATATAGGTTTGGTTGCTGTATCTATTATCAATCAAACTGGGGTGTGTGTGTGTGTGTGTGTGTGTGTGTGTGTACACATAGACGTGGAGAGAGAGATAGAATCAAAAAGGAGGAAATAAAAGGGTGGGGGAAAGCAAGAGAGAAAGAGAGATAGAGAAAAGAGAAAGAAGAAAGAGAGAGAGAGAGAAAGAGAGAGAGAGAGAAATAGAGAGAGAGAGAGTAAGTTAAATATAGTACATCCTAAAAGTTTTAATGGAGTTTTAAGCTTCAATAGATTAAAACACAGTATGTTGTAATTTACTCTGGACAAATTATCTAATTGACTTTAGCTGTGACTTCCAATTTGCACTTTAATGTTTTAAGCTTTGATACCTTAAACTCATGCTAAAACTTTTTGTATAAAATGTCTGTATAGATGTGTGGGGTCTGTCTGTCTGTCTGTATGTCCATAAACACATTTCCTTAGCAGAGATTTGTAAGTGCTGGTTATAAGACAGCTAGAGAATGGAGAAAAGATTATCCCTTTCACCAAATATTTAATGAATTATTTCAATCTGTTAGTATAATCATATATTCTCAATATGAAAATCTGATTCCCAGTTTGGGGGAATTTTAAATGATCCCTCCATAGAGTGCCCCACTCATATTTGAACAAATGCAAAAGAACATTCTATAGTTTGTGTTTGTTCAATATGAGTGATCTGGGTCTGTTATGCTCCTACCCCCCAAAAAAGTGATAGTGTCAGGTTGAATTTAGTTTATTTTCTCCATCTTAGATTAAAATTATGATAAAGAAAGAAACCTTGGAACATACATCAGAACCAGGACTTTCATTAGACAATATGAGTGATGAAATGGAAGAAAAAAGAGGTGATTAGTTTTAACATCTGGGGAGGCGTAGGGCCCTTAAACTGCTATGAGATGGAAAGGCCAATCATTGGATAAGAATGCCAAGGTGGAAGGGAACCTGAGTGTTCTAACAGAAGCCTGATGTCCCCAGAGGCCAACTGATAATCTTCACAAAAATTTTCTAGCCTATCCTGAGGGACATGCTGAGAGAAGATCTTGGAAAAATCAACAGTTTCTTCATCCCATTCATTTCCTGGTAAAAGGAAAGTTTTCACACCCCCTTCCTAATTTTCTTCATTGGACATTTCAAATCAGCCTTCTCTTTATGGTATATTCTGAGGAAATAAGATTATTGTCATTTCTATGATAGGTCAAAGAATAGCTTTACTATTTAATGATTATTTTCCTTGTTATTTATGTAACAGATTCCCCCCTTCCCCATTTGAGAAATTTGAACATGCTTAGATATTTTCTGCCTGTTTCTAGCAATATGACTCATTACTCTGTTGAATTCCCCCAACTGGTTGCTGAGTAGGCAAAGTTAAATGACTCTGGATGACACATATGGTGGAAGAAGAAGGCAGCATCTGTGGGAACTGAATGAACTGCACTAAATCTATCTTGTGATTTAATTCTGGATCTGTCTCAATTCCCTTTTAAGTCAATGATAGGTCTAGTTTAATTTCTGTCTTGTGAAAAAACTTTATTCAATTATGGGAACTGTGAAAAACTTTATTGCATTGTGTGAATCTAGCCCTGCATGACTGGAAAGCTGAACCATCTCCACTTGCTGTTTAGAGACTTTTAGTTAAGGACTCAACTTTAAGGATCAAGGTTATGTTAAGAAGAAATCCAGTCAGATCTGAAGATTGATGCAATGGCTTTTTTTTTTTCAAAATTATATATCTTAAGCAGTTCATATATCTTTACCAAAAAATGTCCTTATACTGGTCAGTTATGGTTTCCATGATCCTTTGATTGAATACAAATACTTGGGGAAAATGGAACATCTCTTTTTCTGATTTCAGGGAATTATACCTATTCACTTTTTCTTCTCATAGCTCCAAGTATTTAATCTTTTCTCCAATTAGAAATCAAATTAATTTTGTATTTTCATTATTTTCTCAATGAATTGGTTTTGTTTGATTTTTTTTTTAATGCAAAAAATCTGTCTTTCCCCACCCCTGAACTTGAGTTCAGTGCCAAAACTGAAGAGGGCTCCTCCTGCTTTGTTGGGCAACTGCCATATATTGCTTAATAAGTCAATAAGCTCAGAAACTTGAACTTTTGTTTCCTCAGTCTTTTCATCTTTTACCTGCTACACTTCTAATCCAAATTCCAGTGTTCTACTAGATTCAGCTAGTATCAGATTCTTAAATTTTCTTTATTTGGATGTGAACAAACTTCAGCAATCATGTCATGATTTATTGTTTTGCTGATTTTGGATTGTAGAACATGTTGAGAAAATGTGGATTAAATTGAAAAGCATTTTGAGCAAAGATATGAAGTTTTCAGATGAAGTAATCATAGCTACTGATAGTCATAAGAAAAATGCCCTAATTTACTATTAATTGAAGAAATTAAAATTAAAATAATTCTGAAGTGTTATTACCACATACCTATTATATTGACTGAATAGGACAGAAAAGGGAAATTACAAATGTTAGAGGGGATGTGGGAAAAATGAGATATTAATGCACCAGCAGTGGAGTTGTGAACTGTTTCAACCATTTTGTAGAACAATTTGAAATTATGCCCAAAGGGATATTAAACCATGTATATTCTTTGGCCTAGCAATATCACTACTGGACCTATATCCCCCAAAAAGATAAAAGACAAAAAGTAAAAGGAACCTGTGTGTATAAAATATAGCAGCTCTTTTCTGAGGGCAAAAGAATGAAAATTGAGGGCAAGCCCATTAATTGGCAAATGTCTGAACAAATTGCAGTATGTGATTATGATGGAATGCTATTGTGCTATAAAAAATGATGGATAGAATACTCTCAGAAAAACTTGGAAAGACTTCCATGAACTGATGCAAACTTAAATGTACTGTGTATAAAGTAATAATTATATTAAGATGATGAGCTGCAAATAACGTATTTCAAGACAACTATGAAGGACTTATGATGAAAAAATGATAATTTATACCTAGAGAAAGAATTGGTGGTGTCTGATAGCTTTTTTATAGCTTTATTTTTTCTTGAGGCTTTTTTGGTTTATGTTTTAATTCGTAATATGACTATTATGGAAATATTTTACATGACTACACATGTATAATTAATATAAAATAGCTTGTAGGGTAGGGATGAAAGCAAAAAAGAATCCTATATTAAGAGCCAACAATAGAATTGTCTCTAAAGTAACCAGATTGAGTGTGATGAGCCAATGAATATGAGAATTATGGAGACTAATTGTTGCATAAGGACACAGGAAATCTCATAACAATGAACCCAGGACAAACCATAATGGCAAAGGAAGACCTCAGGATTGGTACTGACATCTATGTCCTTTAGAGGTTAGCCAAACAGTTCATAGCTAACCACAAAGTTCATATATATATACATATATATATATATATACACACACACACACACACACATGCACACACACATGTATGCACATAATAAGTATGCATATGCATGCATATACATGTGCATACATGTATGTATGCATATATTTATGTGCGTATGTGTTATATATAAATATTAATGTAAATATGTATAAATATATTTGGTTTTGGTTTAAAGGTTTAAACGTAAGTAATGTATATATATACATATATATAAATTTATTATATATAAAACACTTTAAAGTAACAGTTAAATATTGATAATTAACATAATGAAACTGTAGATGATGATGATGGTTTTTCCTTTGTACATTATACTTCTCTTAATAAAATCAAAAATAGGTTTTTTCATTACCAAGTCCTACTAAAGACATATTGCTACATTGGATTTTTTTTTTTTTAATATGAAAGGATGTCTGCCCATATGTTATCTGTCTTTTACAAGTGAAGTTTTTTTTTTTTTTTTTTTTTTTTCCCTAATTATGAGTACACATGACAAGAAGATGATAGTATGGCTATGTGGAAATGGTGAGAGATGACAGGCAGTCAGTCAGAGTTTTTCACTGATATCTTCATGATGTCAAAAGTAATTGAGAAAGATGTTCAGCATGTTAGGTAGATCCCCTCTGGTGAACTTTTGGAAGGACGTAGATAAGAGCTGAACAGAATGGATAAGCATGTATAGGTTGCTATCTTTATAACTGGAGGGAACTCCTAAATTGATATTATTATTATAAATCCCTGATTATTTGAATAAATACAGTATTAATATCAGGAAATATTTTTGTGAAGCCATTTCTGATTCATTTAAATGTTACTGCTTAAATTATCTCATAATTTTGTTTCTTTGAATAAATAAAACATCTCAAGAAAATGTGAGCTCCTAGAGAGTGGGGACTATTTTATTTACATATGTACCATGTTTTCATGTACATAGTAGTCATTTAATTATTCATTGAGTTAAATTAAATCTCAACTAATAACATTTTAGATTTAATTGTGTTTTATTATTTTAGCCCATCAAGATTTTGTGGTGTTCTAGTTCTGTTAGAAATCCTTTTAAATACCATGTTATCTCTATAACTGTTATAAGCATACTATGTATTCCTTCATCAAAATTCATTAAAAAAAACTGAGATGTCAAAGACAGAGTATTGCAGCATTCCATTAGAAATTACCCTCCAGGTTGACATCAATCTAGTAATCACCACTATTAGGATTTGAATCCATCTAACTCTACCATCCTTCAGTTTGCATTTTTCCAATTTATCCCTAAGGATATTATGAGAGATGAGATACCGACTTTATCAAATCCATTATTTGCTGAAATCCAGCTATACTGTGTATATAACATTCTCTTTATTTGTCAGACTAGGAACCTTGTAAAAAAAGAAAATTAGATTATTCTGACATGCTTAGCTCCTTATGAACTTGTGGTCTCTCCAAGTGACCAGCCGTTTTCTTTTTAAGTGCTTGGGAAAACAATCCTTTAATAATACATTCTAAAATATTGCTGGGAATTAAGTCAATGTCACTGACCAATAGAATACAGCTTTCTCTCCTTATTGAAAATCTGGGCATGTGTCTGTTAACAGTTCTGTCACATCTCTCTTACACTTCATTTTTGTAAGGTTCTCTGATATTGCTCAGGAAAAAAAAATCTGTTAATCCTATCCACATCTTGGTATATTGTTCATCCTAGCTCATTAAAAATAGCAGTTGGTACTGGTCTCAGGAATTCAAAAGAACTAGAAATAATTTTCAGTCCTGAAATTTACCAGTTGTATGAACCTGGGAAAGCCCTATAGCCTTTCTTTTTTAGCTTTCAAACCCATGTTGTTTTCTATATTTTGGACTGAATTAAAGTCACAAGGTGAATAGAAACAGATTTTCCATTGAATATCTTGGGAAGCTTTGTTACTTACATTAGTCTTCAAAACCAAAGCAAGCTAACTACACAGTGACCTGAAGTTCATTAAATCAAAAGAGGTCTTAGAGAAATTTGAACAAGCCTACTATTGCTCTAATTATGTGTGACATGGTTTTAATTGTGGATTCTCCTTACAACCTTTCTATTATCTTCGCATAACTATCAGTTTGGTATTGAAGTTTTAAATTTGTTTCTCTTTTGCTGTGTATGTAGACCAATAAAATGGATTATTGAGGATTTAAGGATTATGACCTAAAACTTAGCAAAGGTAATTGGGAAGTGCAGAATTGGGAGTAATATATATATATATTGATATGAATATATTATATATACACACATGCATGTATATATGTACACACATAAATATCTATGTATACATATTCATGTGTATATGTTTATATACACATACACTGTCTTTCTCTCTCTGTTTCTCTGAAGAGCTTTGGAATCAATTGTAAAACATGGTAGATACAGGTATGGGATTGCTGTGCTCTACAAGCAAAGCAGAATTGATGTAGCTCAGAAGAAAAATGCAAATTTGGAGACAATTCTGCCTCGAATTTTTGTATGGACTATTTGTGCCTGACCTGTGGTAGAGCTTTCCAAGCTCCTATCATCCTGAACAAGTATAATCCCTGTATCTGTATGTTGGACCTAAACTTCAACATAGTGATATCACTTTGGTACTCTTCAAAAAAGAAAGACAACTACCATATATTTCAATAAGAATTGACACTATGATTTCATTGTTCAAAGAAACTCCTAGGAAGGAAAACTCTCTACATTTCACATCAGAATCTTTCTCTTGCAAGTTATAGTCTTGCTTGGAGCACGGGGCTGTTGAATGACTTCCCCTGAGTCAATGGGTATTGAAGTTGGGACTTGACCTCACTATTTCATATGGAAAGAAGAAAGCAATATACATTTATTAAACACTTGCTATAAGCTAAGTACTCTACTATGTGATAGGGTTATAAATATAAGCAAAAAGAAAGATAGATCCTGACATCAAAGAGATTGTGTTCTAGTGGGAGAAGATAACACAGAAAAAGGATCTAAAAGGAAGGATAAATGTATTTAAAGACATGGTTGTAAAACTCAAAGAGTCTGAGACAAGGAGCAGTGAAATGGTACAGGGGACAGAATGCTGACCTCAGAGTGAAGAAGATCTGAGTTCAAGTCCAGCAGCTTCCTAGCTGTGTGGAGCAAGTCCTAAGCAAGTCACCTAACCCCAGTTGCCTTGCCAAAAAATAAAAATATATGGGTCAGGACCTGAAAGTGAATGAAGGCAAGTTGGGCTGGGTCTTTTCAGAAAATGTAAGCTCCAGAGGGAACTCAACCACGGGAGAAAGGAAGTGGGCCTTGTAGAGAGTAATTCCAGAATAAGCATGCTTTAGAAATTGTAATTTGTTCTTAAGTGCTGAAAGGAGCAGTAGAGGAGGAATGGTTCAGTAAGAATGGGCCCAAGAGTGGAATGGATATGTATTTAATACACAATTATCTCTTCCATATTGCAGAGATCTGGAAAATTTGTGGAAAAAATTTTGACCCTCTCTTTATCCTAAAGAATAAATCTGAATTATTATGATATGGTAAAAAAAAAGACTATGGTATTCTGATATTACTTTGAATTAAGTTGATATTACATAATATATTAAAAAATTTTATGCATTTCTGTGTTTTCTAAACTTTTTTTGTGTTATCTGGTGGCTTTTATGGGCTGGCATCCATATAACTCTCCTCAAATTACTATTTAATTTCTTATATAGACTCATAATATATCAAACCAGAATGAAGAAAGTTGTGATATGGAAGGAATAATTGTATATGTATTCATATATGCATATATCTATATATACTCATATTAAAATGTATACTATATAAATCTATATTTATATGCATTTTCTATATCACTTCTATATACATATATGAAAGTTAGCAAAAATATTATTTTTTTTTTCGTACTTAAATGTTCATAAGAAAATTAAAACAGCTTTTATTAACGCACATTTTATGTGAAGAAACATTTGAATTGAAAAGCAGTCCTTTATTTTCTTTCAAAATGACAACTTATGCATTCATATATACTTCTCCAAATAATAGCAGACAAAAGATTATTTTTTCATCTTTAAATAACAGAGTTTTTAAAGGAAATCAAAAGTATTTTAAATAAACATGAACTATGATTATGTAAGTCAAAGTAGCTATGTTATAATAAGCTTGTTTTCGCTCCACTGTCTTTCCTATTTCATGAAGATCCAACCTTAACTCTAAATGAAAATAACCATTTAAACTAATTCTCCAGGTAGCAGAAATTGCTAAGTGAGGAGGAAAGGGGAAGGTAGTATAAGAACATTATTTTTACCCCTAATATGGCTCTCTATATAACCCCATCAATCATTAATGCCACAATTAATTATAATATTCCAATCTTTTGAATTGTTCAATTTACCTGTATCTGTTTTGTAACAAATGCATCAATAACTTTAATATGCCTAAAAGAAAAACCTTTTCCTCTTCATTTCAAAAAGTCCATATTTATATGACTTTTAGATATTCTATTAATTTTATAAGAACTGAAACATTTCATGGATCTACTCCAGTATATAGATTTAGGGGTATGATTAGAAGATCAGGGATTAAATTCCAAATTCTGTCTAATCCAACTGGCTTTATTTACCCAAATCTAAGCTCAAAATATTCCATTTGATTTTCTATTCCCTGAAAATCAATGAAGAAAATAAAATTCAAACGAGCTGCATGATTTTTTTTTGGCCTGGAGAGTTCCCCATCACTGTTTTAAGACTCTGTTCTCTTCCCCCTCCCACTAACCCCTCATCATCATCACAGAGGAGCACCTGTTATTTGTCATGCACACTGCCATGAGGAGGCCCTGAATGTAAGAGGCTAAGGCTGAAATTCCTGAGGTAAGATTCACTTGTCATCACTGCAAACCAAACTGATATAAAACTAGGTATAACACTTAGATTTTATAGGAGCTGCCTTCTTCTGGAGATTCCTAAGAACTTAACATAGGTTTTATTATAAATCTTTTCAGTCCTTTCATGTGGGAAAATACAAGCCCCATTATCTCTATTCTATGATTATGTTTGTATGGTAGACGGATTTTCAACTTTTTTGTATTTTTGATCTAAAACATTTCCTCCACATTCCAATTTCTTTACTCAATAATAAGCCATACAACCTTGTAGAGAGATGTGTTTTACATCAGAAAAATCATTCCTATCCCTTTCACATACTTCCAAAATCACTTAGTATTTTATGTTCAATAAATCCAGTTGCGGATACTACCTGTGTGACCTGGTTAAATCAATTAACCTTTGCCTGCCTCGATTTCTTTATTTGTCATTGGAGATAAAAGGAGCACCTACTCCTTCCTCCATGTTGATATACTACTTGAAAATTGCTTTACAAATCTTGAACCATTATATAAATGCTAATTATTATCTTGAATGTGAATTTAAATTATTTCTATACTAAGAAGTTGGTAAGCTATTGAGTTATTCTACTGACACTTAAAAACAATTTGACTATTGTTTCACTGAGAATTTTGGATTCGTTTAGGCCTTGCCCTTGAATACTTTATAAGAGGGGCTTTTAACCTGTGTGTGTGTTTGTGTGTGTGTGTGTGTGTGTGTGTGTGTGTGTGTGTGTGTATGTGTATGTGATGAGTTTGACAGAAAATTGTTAATATCAACTGTAATGTTAACTGTCACTATCTCTAAATTATCCTAGTCATGTCAGAATTCCAGTTACAATTGCCCTTGTATTTCTTCCCTTAGGATAGTGTCTTTTAGGCTGACCTGAGCCACATCATAATTTCCCATCCTAGAAACTTTGCTTGTTAAAAAAAAAAAAAAAATCCATCTTCAGCCAGACCTCACCCCTTGATGTCCTTGTTATTTTCTTGCCCCAGCCAGAATGAAATGGTTTTCCTTGCTCAGATTGTCTAGGACAGCCAGGATCATATGACCACGGCTTGCTGTCTTATACTATTTCTTCTCACTACCCTCCTAAAAGTATGAAAACCTGTAGTAGTGTTCTTTTCTAAAAAATAATCATTCTTTGGGAGCAGATTTCTTGGGGGAGCTTCTGGAGGCAGCCTTAGTTTCAGTTCAAAGTAACAATCACCTCAAATGCAGCCAGCAGTTAAAGTTTAGATCCTTTATTGTCTCCTTCAAAATAGCCCAGTTAGTTTTCTTAGAGGCTCTTGTTGCTAAGAGCTCCTGTTGCCAATCCTTTGCCTCTTCCAGCTTCAGCCTCTCTTCTTCTGAATCCCTCATTTCTGCCCCCTCCACTGACTCCTGGCTGAGGCTCATCCTTTTATATGCTCTTTTAGAGGTGTGAACTCAAAGGTTAACTCCTCCTCCAAGAGTGGGATTGTGGGAGCTGTGACTTGTGAATTGAGTACTAAATACATTAGTGAGCTAGAGAACTGCTAAGCAAAATGCTAAAATTAGACAACCGACTTATCCTTTGTAAGAATCCTAGCAAAAACCTTTTTCAAAGCATGTCTCTTGGTTGGAAATCTATTGTAATCAACGTTCTTGGGTGACCCCAGTTTGCAAATTTCTTTATCTACATTGATTAAAGACAGGTTTTTCTTCACCTAGGTGCTTGATTTATTTCAGCACTTAACAAGTACTTTGGGCAATCTGCTGAAGCCTATAGGCCCCTTCTTAGATATTGTTTTGTTACTTAAATTATAAGTTAAAGAAACATCACTTTTCTCTTGGATGTTAATAAAAATAAAAGGTGTGTATGTGAAAACATAATTGTTTCTCATGTTTTTTCCCCTTCAATCTGCTTCTTCTTTCATAACTATGATTAATATGGAAATATGTTTTGTGTGAGAGCACATATATAAACTAGATCAAACTGCCTGTTTTAATTGGAAGAGGGAAAAAGAGAGAGAAAAAGAGGGAGAGATGGAGGGAGAACACCTTGGAACTCAAATTCTTGTAAAAAAGAATGTTAAAAAAAATTTTTGTCATGTATCAGGGTAAGCAACAATATCATTATAATAAAAATAAGAAGAGACAAGGAAGAACATTAAATCTTGCTAAAAGGTATTATAGACAATGAATTAATATCAGTTCTGAAGAGGTACACATCTAAATTCTTGGAAGAGGAGTTAAATATTACAGGAAGCAATAGGCAAAAAACTATTTTACCAGAGGGACCTCAACCTTCCCTTTCCAGAAAATAGGTAAATCTAACACAAAATAAACAAGAAAAAAGTTAAATAGGTGAATATTTTTAGAAAAGTTAGAAATGATTAATTTTTGAAGGCAACTGATTGGGGATAGAAAGCACTACATTTTTTTAAAGTGGTATTTAAGTGGTACACGGCTGTGTATTAGGGCATGAAAACCTCACAACCAAATACAGAAAGGCAAAAGTATTAAATACATCTTTTTCAGATCATGATGCATTAAAAAATATATTGAAAAATAAAATTAAATAAAGGTCCAGGAAAGAGAGGTTAAAAATTAATTGGAAATTTAACAATCTAATTCTAAAGAGTGAGTAGGGCAAATAACAAATCATAGAAAAAAAATAATGTCATCTAAGAAGATGACAACAATGGGACAACATACCAAAATTTATGGGATACAGCCAGAGCAGATGTTAGAGGAAATTTTATATTTCTAAATGCTTAGTTGAATTAGAGGAGACTAATGAATTGAGTATGCAAGCAAAAAAAAGCTAGAAAAATAATAAATTAGCCCCCCCAATTAAAAACCAAATAAAAAAAATGAAAATCAAAGGAGAGATTAAAAAATCAAAATCAAGAAAAATATTGAATAAAACTAAGAGCTAATTCTATTTTTAAAAAAAAATAATAAACTAGATAAACTTCTGGTTAATTTGACTAAAAAAAAAGAAAATCAAATATTCAGTATCAAAAATGGAAAAAACTGAAATCATACCAATGAAGAGGAAATGAAAATAATTATTAGAAGCTATTTTGTCCAACTGTAAGCCAATGAATTTGACAATATGAGTGAAATGGATGAATATTTACAAAAATATAAACTTTAACACGAGGAAACAAAATATGTAAATAACCCCATTTTAGAAAAAAAAAATTGAACAAACCACTATCTTATACCAAACTTTCTAATAAAAAATTTCTAGGACCAGCTGGATGTACAGGTAATTCTACCAAACCTTTAAAGAACAATTAATTCTAATACTGTATAAAATATTTGGGAAAATAGGCAAAAAAGGAATTTTACCAAATTCCCTTTATGGCACAAATATGGTACTTATACTTAAACCAAGAAGGATCGAAACAAAGAAAGAACATTACAGTTCAATTTCACTAATGAATATGGATGCAAAATTTTTAAATAAAATATTAGAAAAGAGATTATAACAATTTATCATAAGGATTATACAATATAACTAAATAATATTTATAGAAGGGATGCAGGGATGGTTTACTACTAAGAAAACTATTAGCAAAATTTATCATGTTATTAGCAAATCTAACAGAAATCATATAATAGTCTAAATAGATGAAAAACAAAATATAGCACCCATTTCTATTAAAATCACTACAAACTACAGGAATAAATGGAGCTTACCTCAAAACTACAAGTTCTATATATCTAAAACTATCAGCAACATTATTTGTAATGGGGATACCCTAGAAGCCTTATCAATAAGATCAAGAGTGAAAAAAGAATGCTCATCAACCTCACTATTATAAAGAATTATAATACAAATGTTAGCTTTAGAAAAAAGTGGGAAAAAAAAGAAATTGAAAGAATTAGACCAGGCAACGAGAAAACAAAAGTATCTCTGTTTGATACAATATGATGGTTTATACTTCGAGAATCAACTAAAATAAATAAACAAACAAAAACTTGTTAAAATAATTAACAACTTTAGCAAAGTCACTAGATATTTTAAAAACTCATATAAATCATCAGCATTTCTATATTTTACCCACAAAGCTCAGGAAGAAGAGATAGAAAGAAATTTTATTTAAAATACCTGAAGACAAGATAGAATATTTCAAAGTCTATTTGTTAAGACAAATCCAAAAGCTATATGGATATGATTAAAAATACTTTTCATACAAAGATTCAGGTCTAAACAACTGAAAAATATCATTTCATCATATGTAGGATCAACTAACATAATAAAAATGATAATACTATCTAAATTTTTTTTTTAAATTTTATTTTATTTAATAATAACTTTGTATTGACAGAATCCATGCCAGGATAATTTTTACACGACATTATCCCTTGCAATCACTTATGTTTTGTTTTTTCCCCTCCCTCCCTCCTCCCCCCCCCCAGGATGGCAAGCAGTCCTATATATGTTAAATATGTTGCAGTATCTAAATTAATTAATTTATTCAGTGCCATACTGATGAAACTACCAAAAATCTATTTTCTAATGCTAAGAAAAAAAATAATAAAATTCATTTGGAAGAACAAAAAAGTCAATGCTATCAAGGGAATTAATAAAAAATGCAAAGGAAGGCAGTCTATCTGTGCCAGATCTAAAATTATATCGTAAAACAACAATCCTCAAAACTATTTTGTACTGGATAAGATACAGAATGGTGGATCAGTGAAATAGATTAAATACATAAGACACAGTAATCAATAATTCTAGTGATCTACTATTTGATAAACCAAAATATTCCAGTTTCTGGAAAAAAGAATTCATTACTTGACAAAAAAACATAACCCGAATGGAAAATATAGCCAAAACTAGGTGTAGAACACCATCTTGAACAGTATATTAAGATGAGGTCAAAATAGGTGCATAATTAAGACATTAAAGGTGATAGTATAAGGAAATTAGGAAAGCAAGAAATATAGAAAATGGAAGAATTTGTAAACCAAATAATAGATTGAAAACATTATGAAACACAAAAAGGATAATTTTGATGATACTAAATTTAAAAGTTTTTTTAAGAACCAAACCAACACAACCAAAATTAGAAAAAAGCAGAAAGATAGGAAGCAATTTATATAGCAAGTATCTCTCATAAAGACCTCATTTATCATATAGAGAACTGAGTCAATTTTATAAGAATACAAGTCATTCCCCAGTTGATAAATAGTTGAAGGATATGAACAGAAAATTTTCAGATGAAGAAATTAAATCTATCTATAGTCATATGAAGAACTATTCTAAATCAGTATTGATAGAGAAATGCAAAATTAAAAACTCTTTAGTACCAACTCACCCCTATCATAATGACTAATATGAGAAAAGAAAAATGATAAATGTTGGAGAAGTTGTGGGAAAATTGGGACACTAACATATTGTTGGTGAAATTGTAAACTGATTCAACTCTTCTGGAGAACAATTAGGAAATATGTCTAAAGGGGGCAATTGTATGCTTTGATCCAATAATCTTACTAACTAGGCCTATGTCACAAAAAAGATTATGCAAAAGGGAAAGGGAATTAAATGCACAAATATATTTTAGCAACTTGTTTTTTTTTTCTTTTAATATTGACAAAGATGTGTTTGTGAGCATTTGTCAAAAAGATTATTTTATGGAGAACTCACGCAGGGTAATCACTCACAAGAGTGATCAGAAAAAATGATAAATGGGCACTCTCAAGGTCTTTCTTTAAAACTTTAGAATTGATTTTATGACATGGGAGACACTGATACAGGATTTCCCAGAATGACCTGTCTTCATCAGAGAAGATACTGTGTTCTAAGAGCAAAGTAGAATTGAAGCATCTCTGAAGAAATGCAAGCTACTCAAAGTTAGAGAAACTGTCATGTATAGGGATTATATGTGTCTGCCTTTGGCAGAACATTCTGAGCTCATATCAGTCTGCTCAGCCACAGCCAGACACAGATGTCATTTTGGTCTTCTTCGAGAACCAATCAAGATGTTCCTCTTTTTTTGTATTGAAAGAAATGATTTGTTTTGGTAAAAGCAAAGAGGAAGAATGAGAGGGAAGGGGAGAAAAAAGGAGGGAAGGAGAAAAACTTGAAACTCATAATCTTATAAAATAAATCTTTAAAACTATACATGCTATTGGGAAAAAATAAAATACTATGAAAAAGAACTACATACTTTTGATACTTGATTATATTCAATTAATTTTTGAGGCTGTGTAGCACAGAAGTTACATTGCTAATTTGGAAATTAGAGAGGCCTCCTTTTTCTGTCACTTATTTGTTTTAGGGCTAGGAAAAATAAGTATTTTGATGGAGGGTGAGGATACCTAGGGATATCTAAGGGCATTGTGTCCATATGAGACAACTGAATCAGCCAGGAGTTTGTTTTTTTTTCACAAATGCTGGGAGCCTAAATTTCACTGCTTGTGTGGCATTAACATGAACATGACTGAAATTTTCAGTTCTACATCTGTCTATGCATGAATGTTTAGATAAGTGATACTTGTGTTGTAATTCAAATTATTTGGATAATTACTTATATTCAATGTTTCATTTCATGCATCCAGACAAAGGCAATCACATGTTGAAATTATGGGTTTTCATTGAGTCTGTGGCTCAGGTGAAATGCTCCCATTGATTGTTGCACTGATTTTTAACCATCCATATGACTTTAGCTCATAAGTGATATACTGTAAGCAAGTCATTTCAATTGGAAAGATGAAGCAAAAATTGTGCAGAGCAGTTTGGCCATCCCATGGTCTATTTCAGTGTTGAGAGACAGAATGTGCTCTGGATAACAAATCCCAAATGGAAAATGTGAGTAGGGCTGCAATAGTTAGCTATTCTTCTTACTTTCGGTAATAATTTCTGCTTTTCACTTATGGTTAAGGCATAAGGCTTTGAATGTCATTAGATGTTGCATTCAGTTTAATGGATCTGTCAGAATACTTAGGTGTTCTGTAGTAGGGATCCTGGATAAAGGTAGCAATTTGTCTTTTTATATTATAGCAGTGGTGACAAGTGAATGTTTTCTTTTCCTCTGTTGACTCTGAGTATTTAGTTGTTCCTTCTAAACATGAATGGTCTGTATTCACAAAATATAAAAAATTCAGTTTGAATCAATGTCTAAGGGGCATGATACTTATCCAAGAGAGATCACATCCATGGAAAGTCATGCCAAAAAAGAAGAAAAAGAGAAACAAGAAGGAAAGAAGAAGAAGAAGAAGAAGAAGAAGAAGAAGAAGAAGAAGAAGAAGAAGAACAACAACAACAACAACAACAACAAAAATGTAAGAAAATTGTTTTGATTTGTTTTATTTTTCCCTACTCAAGAGTAAAATCTTAATAATGATTATGACTTCTTTTAATTTTTCTGTAGGCTTTTTTTTTCTGATCTTACACACTGAAGAAGGTACAAGAACTTTGAAATTA
Source organism: Antechinus flavipes (assembly GCF_016432865.1). Taxonomy (NCBI): domain Eukaryota; kingdom Metazoa; phylum Chordata; class Mammalia; order Dasyuromorphia; family Dasyuridae; genus Antechinus; species Antechinus flavipes. The sequence continues at coordinate 303,253,943 of NC_067399.1, read as the reverse complement.
TAAATATTTTGTTTCCTTCATTTTAGTCCAATGACTATTTGCCTTTTGGGAAGATATTTCATGTAGTTTGGTATTGCCTTGCAATGAATTAATCTCTCTCCAGACTATTTTTCTAATGGATGAAATCCCAAAGGCAATGCTATTCAGATAAAACTGATATTTTACTTAGAAATGAGTCTGAGAATTGCCTGGGAACTCTTATTCCTATATTTCTGCAGCAAACTGCTGCCTTTTCATTCTAAAAGGTTTAAAACTGAAAATTAGTAGGAGTTTTTCCTTAAATTGGCTGTAGGAATTCATGACTAGTTGGAGTTTTCATGTGCTTTGTAAATCTTTGTTGGGGAGAATTTATGAATGCAGGGAAGTTGTTGGTATTAGTTCATCTTCAGAAGTTCATTTGACTTTATGCTTCCCATGTCATTAATTGTCACAGCAAATGAATTGTAAATAAAATCGACCAAGGATCATAGGATCAAAAAAGATCCACCACTTCCTCACAAAATGGACTAATTGTTTCTTACTGTGGGGTCAATCATGTTAGAGAGATTAGATTTATATGACTCCACTCAACTTGTCCCATCAAATTTCAAGTTGAATTCTCCCTTTTATCAGCTGTAAAACATAAACTGTTGCCTTAATTTAACATAAGTTCTCTTATCTGCACATGCTTCAAGTGTTTTCCATACTAAGTTATCCTTTTCATGTACTAATTTTCCTTTAAAATTTAGCTCATATGTTAGCTCCTCCATGAAATTTCCTCCCCTTAGCCTCAGCTACACATAAAGACTATAATACCCTGATCTGAGGCAGGTGAAGGTGGGAAATTAGCAGAGGTGTTAAGTCTGAACAAAAAGATCTGAAAAACATTTTTTATCAAGATGATGGTTCAATTCATGGGACCTGATGAGTTCAATAAGTGAAATAGTATATATAGAGAATACAAGAGGAATTAGGACAGTCTTGAAGGGCACTCATACTTAATGGCCTTGATATGGATGAAAATTCCGTAAAGGAAATTGAGAAGGAATAGTCACACAGGTTGAAGGAGAACCACAAGAAAACAGTGCAATGAAAAACTAAAAACTAAAAACTAAAACTAAACTAAACTAAACTTCGAGAGGGAGTATAAAGGAAAAAAAATATTATTGCCAAAGTCTAAGGCTGGAGTGAGGTCAAGAAGATTGAAGACTGGGGGGAAAAAGCCATTAGATTAGGCAATTAGAGAGATAATTGGTAGTTTTGAAGACAGTAACTTCAGTTGAATGATGAGGTCACGAACCAGATTACAGAAACATTAGAAGAGTGTTAGAAGAAAGGAAGTGGGGGCATTAATTATAGATGACATTCTCAAATATTTTAGCCACAAAATGGAGAACATAGAGGATACTAAGTACTATGTATGGCTAGATCAAGTGAGGGTTATTTGAGAATGGGGCAGAAATGAATATGCTCATAGGCAGAAGAGAAATGTACAGTACACAAGGAGATATTTATGATTAATGGAAGAGTGAGTATGATAGTGAGAGATACTGCTATGAGATAACGTCCACTATAGAGGTTATTTTCCTTGGTGGGAAGAGCCACTACTTATGTTGTTTGATTGTGAAAGGAGGAAGAGGAAGAAGAATGAGCTCTTGGTGACTACTCATTTTTTTTAGTGAAATGTAAAGCAAAGAGTTTATCTGACTGTGTTTGAGATAGAAGAGATATAAGGTTTTTGAGGATGAATGAAAAGGTTCAGAAAAACTATTGTAATGAGTAAATAGTAAGTCAATTGAGAAAGTGTAAAAGGATTGCCTTGCTACACTGAGAGCTCAGTTGAGATTATATAGCATAAATTAGAGATGGATTCAATTGGCATAATTCTAAAAGTTTATTTTTTTATCAACATATGAGGAAGGCAGTGATTAATGGGAATAATATGTCTGATTCTTGAAGGGCAAGGTTATCAACAGGATATGGAAATAAAGAGAAGACAATGTAGAGTTGAATTAATACATCAAGGAGTCAAGACAGAAAAGAGAGGTTAGCCAATACAAAATTGATAACCTGGAGCAGAAATGAAAAGTAGAGCAATTAGAGTTCAAGTGAAAAAGAAAAGAATAGATTTTAAAACTGCTAGGCAAAAGGAAAACTGAAATAACAACACATTGTGATCAGATAAAGAAATTAGCAGATATTTCTTCATTAATTAAAGCAAAATTTCTAAAACTGTGTGGTATGACCTCACATGGGGTTATGAACTGAATGTTGGAGTCACAAAAAATTTGGCAACAGTATAGGGTATCAAATATTCCTCCAAGATTTAATTCTTTATGTAAAAATAAATAAGTATATTCATCTGACAAGTGTGCAAATTTGCTTTCATCTTTAATAAATGGTAAAATTATATGTATTCCAAAGAACTGTTTAAAATAATTTTTTTATGATTTTATATATTTGTGTATCCAGACTTGCATAAAAATTTCTTAGGCAAAAAGAGGTTGTGCATGGAAAAAGTTAAAGGAATAAATATAGAAGTGGCAAAATTACCAGTGATGGCAAGATAAAGGGTATTACTATCTCTCTGTGTACCTAAGATGGGTTGATGGACTAGGTCATGAGAAATTATTAAGTTGAAGAAGTAGGAGGTTAAAACATTCAAAGAAACATCAATATCTATATCCATATCTATATCTATATTCTCTTAATATGAAGGCATGAATTAAGAAGAAAAGAACTATGAACCTGTACTTATAAAGAAAAAAAAAAGAGTATCCTGGAAAACAGTAGACAAAAGCCACAAGAATTTTTATTGGATGTTAAATATAGATTTAATGTACTTCAAAGTAAGTGAAATTACTGAAGATAAAGGCTATCATCATGTATAGTACAATTCTTATCTATATCATCATCTTTATCTAGCTACCTACACATCTATTAACATTCCTATTATTGATTTATATCATTTAGTATAATAAAAATGTATATTTTAAAAAATATCGCTGCTCAATTTCTTAATGATGACTATGATTTACTAAGTCATGAACTCTTTTTTACTCTCTTGGGCAAAGGGGATGACTATAGGCATCTTTTTTTTTTTATCTTAGAGAGTAAGAAAAACTATTTTTAACTACTACCTCAATGTGTTTAAGTTAAACCACTTAAGTTAAACCATATGTATACATGCATATACCCACAAATACATATATTTGTGCATATGTACACTTGCTCATACATGTGTGTATATATATGTACATGTATATATTTACATGATTCACATGTAAGTATAGATTATATATTACATATTATACAACCCATACACATGGGTTTATGTGTATACATACACAGACATACACAATACACATGCACGCACACATATACTTGACAAGAAAAATATGACAAGAAAACTATGATAATGCTATTCCATTGAAATAATTCCTAGTTCCTTCCTCTAGTTCTCATATGTATGGCTCCAGACTCCTAATTACCTGGTTGCCTTCATTTCATTATGCTTCTTCTGAAAATATTTCCTCCAAAAATTATTTACAGTCCCTCTGAACTACCAGAGTCCAGACAATGACCAAAAGAGGCTTGTGTTGGTATCTATTATTGGCATGTCAGTGAGAGCTAGAGTGACTTGGGTTTAATGCATGGTGCTTAAAAAAGAAATCTAGCCCAAAGATAGTCCTTTGAGTGGCCTAAAACAATATTAGCATTCACAACAAGGAAGTTACTTCCATAGCAGACTAGATTCCAGGCACACTGATCTATATTTTCCCTCTAGCCCCGATAGCCCTGGAGGTGAAAGTAAGCCTGATAATTTTGCACAACCTTGCCTCACCTAAATTCAGTTCACTTGCAAGTCACATCACTTTTCTGAGGTTTTGAAAAAGGAAGGACAAAGAACAGCATCCACAAATAAAAACAATTTACCAAATGAAATCTATCAAGGACCAAATGCATTGAGAAAATGCCTCCCTTGTGCCTCTCTTAATGCAATCTATCATTTAAGTTTTATTTTTTTGATTGTCATAGCAAACTGCCAACCTTTGAGCCCAAAATCCAATAAAACCTTTAGGTATCTTTCATTTCATTTGAATTATTATTTAATCATGTACTATCTCCATTCTATATTTTTACAGCTTGAATTTCTTTCAACCAAGGAAAATTTTCAAAAGCATGTTTATTAAATTTCATTTTGTTAGATTTGGACAACCATCTCACCTTATAAAACTCTATACTTCACTTTAGTTGTCTTCAAGAATCCAGCTTATCTACTTGCTGTTAATAAGGAAAACAAATTAGGATTTTGAGTAGAACCAGTAGATCATCAGTTAAAAAATATTATGTAACCATCTCGTCTTGTCTGATTATAAGCTTGGGGTAATAGGTGAAGATGAAAGAGAAAAGGTAGTGTGGATTCTTTTTATTTGCACCCCTATTCATATTTTGGAATGTGAGAATAATGGGAATGGTCCAATTATACGCCTTAGTAGTTATTCTGGCCTTCATCTATGTAGAAACCTTTTTCTGTGAATGTCAGAGAAACTCAGAAAGAATGACTAGAGGAAGAAGATTAACATCGTTCAATAGCTTAGTCTTCTTGACTGAAAAATGGTGTTCTGATTCTTTTTATTTTGAGAGAAATAATGAAAATGTAAAAAATCTATTTTAGTTCTGGTTTTGGAGTTTATCCAAAAGTATTAAAAACCAAACACAGAAGATCTAAACTTAGCTTAACTCCCAGTTGAGAAAAAAGCTTGGTATTTGGGAAAAAACAAATTTTAAATCCTGGTGCTTCAATAAAAATGAAAAAGTACTCTTTCTTCCTATTGAAGCTTGCCCTTATTTGAAAATGAGACAAAATGAAGATCAATTACTGTTAAATTATTCAAGTTTATCTAGATGTCATAAGAAATACAAGCTATTTAAATAAAAATTAGAAATGTAACTATATAGAACAAAATAAACTTTGTTTTAGCTTTTGACCTATTGGACGTAGAGGGAGGGAGAAAAGGAAAACTAATTCATAGTCTGATAACTATTATCCAAGATGGAAAATCAGTGATCACTATGCCATTATGGATCATTTTGCATTACCTAGTGGGTTCTTATAGTGGTCCCATATAAGCAAGCATATAGGCAAATTTAATTTAATTTTCACCTCTAAATGTTGGTTCAATGGTAGCCACTTTTGATGTCTGCCTTTCTTGTCTCCATCTCCAATTTCCTTTCAATGTCCTTCTTTACTCTCTAGAATATTACTACCATTTCTAATATAAATTGCTCCCACCAATGTTTCAGCATTGGGTTTAAAAAATCTGACTAATATTTCAGTTGCCATAGTCCTTTATTACTCAGAGTTTAAGACAGCCTCAGTCCCTCATAGGAAAATAAAAATAAAAAAGATAAATAAATTTGAAAATAAACCAAACCAACCAACAACAAACAATGATGGCTGACTAGAAATACATCTCCCAGAAGCTTCTGTAGCTAGGTTTTGAAAATGCTTATCTTTAGAATATTGTTTTCAAGCATCTCATATAGAGATACTTCCAAAAATTCCGACTGCAGGTGGGGAGAATTCTGAAAACCATAGGAAATTAAAACAGAAGACAGTGTGTTCTTTTGACACACCTCAGATTCTAAAATTTATTGCATGTTAAGGTAACTATTCTGTCTGTATGTCTTGAGTCAGACAGCCTGACTAGTAGAAAGTACCAAGCATATAGGCAAATGATCAAATTCCAATTCCTAACTCTGCTATTCACCAAAAATTTAACCCTGTCCAAATGTCTTCCTCGAGGATCCTTTATTTTTAAAATTGTTATAGGACCTGAAGAAATTATTGTGGTCATTTTTGAGATATTTATGAAAGACCTTTGTGAATTTTAATTCCCTCTACAAAAGCTAAATGGTATTTTGGTCCAAACATGAGATTTCATTTGTCTATGGGGACTTCCTGTCCCCAGCAGACCAGCAATTAATATGCAACTTATTTTCTTAGAAAGTTGACTTGGAGCACTGAGATTTTATATGTGTTACCCATATGTCAGAGTTATTACTTGAATCTAGCTCTTCCTAACTTCCATGTCTGCCTGTCTATTTACTACTACCATGTTGCCACTCAAATTTAAATATATTTTATTGGTATATTTATTTTTATATGATCTAAATTCCCCCATACATTTTCTTCTCCCCTCCACAGAAAATCATCTCTTTATAACAAAGGATTTTTAAAAAGAAAAAAAAAATACTAGAGAAAATGAAACTAAACAATGGATAAAAATAGGTCATATTAAATGCCTTACACCCATAGACTCAGCATCTACATCAAGATAGTACTAAATGTTTTGAATATATCAATGGGAAAATTAGGTTTACTAAGAGGGTACTCCATTGGCTATACAATATAAGCAAATAAGGGATTTTTGAAATTCTTCCATCTAGTTCAAGCTGCATCATTTTAATCATCATTATAGCTTCAAGAGGACAGGCAGCTGTGAAACAAGCCTGCTGTGACCCCCTCCCCTCCATTTGGATCTTCCATAAGAATTAGGTTACTGAGTAATGTAGACAATAGCCTTTTCAGGCAGCTTGCCTAGTATAGTGAAAATGTTTGTCACCATACTTTACAAGGTGATTTTCTATTCTCCTTGTATTTTTAGAATGCAGCTTTAGGGCATGAACAGAACAGAAGAAAGTGCACCAACACAGATGCATTCTTCTTATCCTCAATTTTAATATAATCCTTGTTAGGAAAACTATATTAAAGAGTTTGTCAGTGTTGCCAATCCCCAAAATGATTTATGAAGATGTGGTTAAAATTATTATTATTTTGGTTTAAAAAATGAGGACCTGGAGGCCTGTGCTAGGTTTACAGGCTGATGTCTATGATAAAATATACATTTCATTCTGTTGCAATTTACTTTTTTATGTCCCTATGATTGACAGCTCTAGTCTCTTTTAAACTCTTTAATAATGATGTGAACTCAGGGGTAAGCATCGTGTTAATGAAATATGTAGATGATTCTGAGCTGGTAGGTGTTGCAACATCAACAAGCCTGAGTAATAACATAAATGACCCTTTACAAATATGGACAGGATATACCAAATGAAATTCAGTTTAGAAAATAATCTGAACCAACCTGACATGCAATTAGAAGGAGGAAGATGACAAAAAGAAGGCTGCCAAATATCAAAGTATTTGACAAATCAACATGAAAGTTTGAAAAGTGAAAAATATTTTCACTAGTATATTTTCATTTTCTAAGAAAAAGTATTTTGTTTTGTTTATCTGATCTGGTTCCATCTGTGTCAGAGGCTATGTAAAAAGGGGTGGAAAAGATTCATTAAATGAGCAAATATTTTAGAGAAAATCAAAGTGTTGCCTAAGTGGATTTCATTCTGAGCAATCATTGAGGACTGATAGTAATCATTAGGACAACTTTGAAAGGATCCAAGATTATTATCTAGTGTCCTTAAGCCTATTCCAGGACTATGAAGACATGAAATAATAATCATAGCAAAGTGTCAGAGTAGAATACAGAAAAATAGGAGCTCCTTAGCTTCAACACCATAATTGAAATAGCATCCATAAGATCAATGGAAAAATTGAAAAGGATATAAGAACCAAAATAAATGTGGGCCAAAATCCTGATAAAATTAAATAGAAATTTAAGAGGACATTGCTGAGACAATGATATTGGTATTGATATTGGTTGATCTTGAGGATTTCAAAGAATCCTTTTTAAGAAGGTCATGGCATAGCAACCTTGTCCATCTAAAAGTTTTAAAGGGATTAGAACTCGATGATATGGAATATTAATAGTTTGAAAGCATTTTCATTTACTAAATTTTCATTTCCTTCTCTATAAAATGTTATCACAAGTCTACCTCCCCCCCTCAAAAGAGAAAAATAGTAAGCCTTTCCTTCAATATATTTTATAATATTAATGGCTGAAATCTTCAAGATTTATGAAGAGTTTTATGTACATCTTTTTTGATCTTCATAAGAAGCTTGAGAGATAAATGCTAGAATTATTATCATTCTGGAACTGAAGCCCAGAGAATTTAAAGTCCCTTGCCCATGTACTATTGTCAGGTAACTGAGCAGTTTACCCACTTGGGAGACTTACTCAAATAGTTCATACATAGCCCATTAGAGGGAAAAGGCTAAGTAAATGCTTTGCAGTCTAACAACCAGAGGTTCATGGACAATCTTGTCCTCAATTCTGTCTCTTTGGGGCAGTACTACTCATTGTCTAAGGATATGTGGACTTTGTGGCTGTACCAATTACAATTTAGCTATGGTTAATCTTTTTGTTTTTTTGGATATATCGTATTTCAATAAATATTAATTATATGACTTCTAAGTGGCAGCCATAGCTAGAATTCTAGGATAGGAGTCAGAAAGATCCGAATTCAAAAGTGGCTTCAGACATTTATTAGCTGTGTGGTTTGGGACAGATCACAAACTCTGAGTTACAGTTTCCACATTTGCAAAATGGGATATAATAATGATAATAATAATATCTACCAGGGTAGTTGTAAGAATCAAATGTGATAAAATGTTAAGCACAGCACCTAACAAATCTATCCCTTTTCATTATAATCCTGATTCTTCGTGTATGTAGAAATATGTGCTGATATATTCCATTCAATGTTTCTACTTCTTATATGGAATCAGAATGCAAGTAAATGATAATAAATACACAGTTTGCATAGTACATAACCCTTCTTTAAATTAGGAAGGCCTGGATTCAGTCTTACCTTAGATCTATATTGGCTGCTAACCTGAAAAATAACTAAACTTCTCAACATTCTAAGAAATTCTAACTATAAATTGCAAGGAACTATTGACATGAAGTGATAAAGGAGGATTTCTCACTTGGGAATTTCTTATTCCTATTAAGAAGCCCAACATATATTCTAGTACCTCTCTCTATCCTTATAAACACAATAATGATTATTTTAAAAAAACACACATCTATGTGTCTATAGAGTCATGACTCTTCTGGATCCTGGAAATCCCAACAGACATAGAATCTCATCTTGTTGATATCCAGATTAATGCAAAATTTGACAAGAAAAGGAATACAACTTCCACAGGATTTTCAGCTCATATGCCCTGTATTATTGTTCAGTTTTTCAGTTGTGCTACTCTTCACGAACCCATTTTTAGGGATTTTCTTTGCAATTTCTTGACATTTCCTTTTCCAGCTCATTTTACAGATGAGAAAACAGAGGCAAATAGGGTAAAATGACTTAAGAGTCACTCAGCTGGTAAATGACCGAGACTGGATTTGAACTCAGGAAAATGAATCTTTTAGATTCCAAGCCAATGTACTGTATATAGCATCACCAAGCTACCCATATCCTGCTTTAGAGATGATAAAATAGAAGATAGAGTGTGTCTGACAAGAGGCAAAATGTTCAGTAAGACCTTGGAGATATTCAATTGAGATGTGTTCAAGGTAAAAGGAAGGAAGGGCCAGTGGCAAGGTAGTAGACAGAATTCAACAATATATAACCATTCTCTTTGCTTTACTGGTAACCTGTGCCTATTTATGTACATAAAAAGTAAATATGCAAAGCCCTCTAGTAGATACAAAATTTAGCTAGGTTGTAATTTACCTTTGACTAATTATATGCATGTGTAAAGTCTCTAAACTTCAGATATGTTCAGTTATTTTTCATATTGGATGAGTTCTAATGGTTTCATTATAGGTACCTTTCTGGCTTTATATAGGTATGGATATATTACATATATGAGGGTTGTGGTGAATGTGAGCATGGATATCTAGATATACAAACATATCTTTATTTGTGTGTGTGTGTGTGTGTGTGTGTTCGTGTGTGTGTAGATTTGGGAGGATGGATGTGGGTGAGGGTGTGGATATCATACACACATCTATGTGCATATATATACACATATACACATTATATGTTAACAAATAAGATTGATTTCAAGAAATATCAAATGGAAAAAAGATCTAGATTTCTCAAAATTTTAGCAACATTTTGGATAGAGAAATATCAGGAGATATCTAATTAAGTGGCAAATCAGTGGTACAGAAAGGAAGTTTTTGGGTTCAGAGAAAAGAGAGTTTGCTTTGGGCAAGAATGCTTAATGAAGAAAATGAGAGGAAAACTCAAGTGGAGGGATATTTTTGATAGGACTAAAAAAAAAAGATGACTAAAAGGATTCTAAATGAGGAATGACAATATGAAAAGACCTCGAGGCAAAAATGATCATAGTATCATCTAGGGCAGAAGAATGGAAAGTCAAACTAAGGAGATAATAAGCCACATGTTCTCTATTTGGTGTTCTTGTTTCCTCAGTAGGAGGGAAATGAGATTGCCCTACAGCCACAAAAAGGAAGTGTTTGCAGTTTCTCTATTGTCTCTTGTGAAGGTGAAAAAATATTTATTTAAATTCATGCCCTATCACCATGATATTATCAAGGAATAATAGAGTGAGTGTTGGCTCTAGAGTGACAGCACTTGGGTTCAAATTCTGGCTTTACTATTATTAGCTTCATGTCCTTGGATAGAATACCTTACCTCTTTCTTCTTCTAACTATAATCCATAAATCTAAAACCATAATTTCACAAACTAAATAACTTTGTAATTCAACCTCCCAAAAGTATATTAACAGTGATGTAAAAGGCATAACTATGGGCCAAGTTGATCCTTTTGTTACCCAAACCTCAATTCACTACTTTGGTGTACTCTAAACTTAATAATTGATCAAGTTACAGAAAGATCTTTAGAACAAAAAACATATGGCTTTATAAGCACTTTATACCTTTTTTGGAGTGCAAATTTCAAAGTCTGGTTCTCTTCTCTTTCCAAAGCATATCTGTTGGAATCCTTACTAACTGCTAAGTAATTAGAGTTGATCTAATCTTACAAGAAGTTGTTTTGGCCAGAACCTGAAACAAGGTACTAAGTAGAACTAATCAAGACAAGGCTTGTGTTCCCACCTTTACTCATTGGACTCCGAATTTAGCTGAGCCTTATAAAAGATATGAATGGACGGTTTTGCCACAGGGTATGAAGAACAGCCCCACTATGTGTCAAATGTATGTTGCTGCTGCTCTTGCTCCAATAAGAAAAGCATTTCCAAAAGTTATGCTATTACATTATATGGATGATATTTTGGGATGTGCACCGGAGGAACAAATTCTAGAAGCATGTCTACAAAAAACCATAGAAACACTAAGATACTACAAACTTCATATCGCTACAGAAAAAATTCAAAGACATGCTCCTTTTCAATATTTAGGATATGAAATATATCCTAAGGCACTTACACTACAAAAACTGTCTTTAAGAACAGAGAGGTTGAACACCTTAAATGATTTCCAAAAATTAATAGGAGATATCCAATGGATGCGTCCAGTATTAGGTTTAACTACCAATCAATTGCAACCCCTATATGACATTTTAAGGGGAGACACTGCTTTAAATTCACCACGCCGGCTTACAAAAGAAGCTCAAGAGACCTTGAGAGAAGTTGAACTGGCTTTATCCAATGTAGTTGAGAGAGTAACTCAAAAACCCTTGGAAATATCAGTTTTTGCTACAAAAGAAGCACCCACAGCAGTCCTTCATCAAGGAGACTGTGATAGAGTGGGTGAACCTCCCAGCACAACCAGAACAAAGCCTTACACCTTACCCAGTGCTTGTGGCTAGAATTCTATTAAAGGCCATTAAGCGAGCAGTACAATTATCTGGAACAAGACCTGACAAGATATATACCTTCTATACAAATGCACAAATTAATGTATGCTGTGAAACCATCCCAGAGTGGCAGATTTTATTGGCCATGGCTCCAAATTTTGCACATGGATCTCCATTAAAGATAACCAGACTACTGCATAATTGGCAATGGATTTTTGAGGAGAAGGTTTCTAAGGTTCCTCTTGAAGGACCAACCATTTTTACAGACGCAGCCAAACAAAATATTTGTGCTGTATACTCTCATGATCTAACTGTAAAAAGAGTAGTCAGAACTCCTTTTCAGTCCACTCAGCAGAACGAATTATATGCGATCATGCTAGCTCTCACTTATTACCCAGGCGACATAAATATAATATCTGATTCAGCCTATTCAGTAGGTGTGGTACAAAGAATTGCCACAGCCCAAATAAAATTTGCAGCTTCTAATATATATCAGCTCTTTAAGGAACTTCAAGAGCAAGTGAGAAAGCATCCAGGAAAGATTTATATCCTGCATGTCTATTCACATAGTGGACTTCCAGGTCCTATTTTTGATGGAAATTCAAAGGCAGATAGCCTTTTAACTATGTTGGCCAGTACGCCTTTATTTCAGGAGGCCCAGGAATCCCATTCTAAATACCATCAGGCTGCTCGAGCTTTGCGTTTACAGTTTGGGATTACAAAAGAAGAAGCTAGGAGCATAGTGAAAAGCTGTACAGCTTGCCTTCCCTTCCATGCTCCTACACTGCCTCCAGGGAAGAATCCTCGTGGTTTGAGACCCAATGAAATCTGGCAAATGGATGTGACTCATTATAAATCTTTTGGTCGTCTGTCTTTTATCCACGTTGTGGTAGACACCTTTTCAGGATTCACTTTTGCCATACCAGCAGCAAAAGAGACAGCCCGAGTGGTCACTGAATTCCTCATTCAAGCATTCGCAATTATGGGTGTGCCACAAGAAATAAAAACAGATAATGGACCGGCATATACCTCCAAACATTTTGAACACTTTTGTGCACAGTATAAGATTCTACACACTACTGGCATACCCTTCAATCCTCAAGGTCAAGCAATAGTAGAAAGAAGAAACAGAGACATTAAGACACTCCTCCAAAAACAAAAGAAAGGGGGAGCCACGGGTAACCCTAGAGAACTTCTAAATTTAGTTCTCTATACCATTAATTTTTTAATCTTTGATAAAGATGCACTGGCTCCAGCAGACAGGTTTTATAACCCACCAGAAGAGCAGTGTCCAGTGCGAGCAGCTCCACTATCCTTAGATAATCGCCAGGTGATGTGGAGAGACCCAGAAAGTGGTGAATGGAAGGGACCAGATAGGCTAACTGCTTGGGGGAGAGGATTTGCTTGCATCTCTACAGGTGGAGAAGGAATCAGATGGGTGCCTACGAGCCGCATTCGCCTTGTCCATCGCAGAAAGATGGAGCAGACCCTTGAAACAAAGGAGAAGACCCAAGAAATATCGGGTGGTTCTGTTGCTGACTGTGCTTATAAGAATTATTAGATTCCTGGCACATGAACTAATGGACAATGGAATCCTATTGGACTGTTTCTAGGACTTATGGACATGTGTAAATTTTCAGATTGATTCTTGTTATTTGTTACATTACTACTAGCCTGTGTTATATTGCTATGTGCTCATGTAAATTATGTATAATGCCTCCCATATTGATGGATTTATGTATACCATGTATATCTGTTACAAAGTTCTGGCCCATATTGATGGATTTATGTGTACCCCCTCAGAAACCCCCTATGTTTTAAAACAAAAGAAAGGGGGAGATGTTGGAATCCTTACTAACTGCTAAGTAATTAGAGTTGATCTAATCTTACAAGAAGTTGTTTTGGCCAGAACCTGAAACAAGGTACTAAGTAGAACTAATCAAGACAAGGCTTGTGTTCCCACCTTTACTCATTGGACTCCACAAGTATGCTAGCTTCACAAAGTACACTTTCTAACTTCAAGAGAGTTCACACCTCCCTTAAAGTCATTGGGCCAGAGAGCACTATGGGAGAAAACCCATAATCCCATTCTCTCAGAAGAGGCAGATAAAAAGCCAGCGATGAAGGATCTATGGCAGAATACACTTTTTTCCTCTTGGCTGGCTGATCGCGCTAGACTCGAGAGAAACGACTCTGCTGCTGAGAACACTTTTGACGGACTTCAGTGGAGCTACGCCAGAAGCCCTCTCTCCGTGGCAAATTGGTGACTGGGCCCCCCAGAAGGAGATAAGAGAGATCTTCCATCTCTGTTGGAGACAGAAGAAGGCAGAGGCAGAGGCTGAAGGACAGAACCTTTGGATTTGGAGACATCCGAAGGGCTCTAAGCCTTTAAACTGGCTGTCCTCTGAGAACAAACTCCAACATTTGAACTCTTAACACATATCAGTCTTTTTTTTTTCTTCAATATAGTTGAAATTATAGGTAGTTCTCCATGGTAAAACATTTATATAATGTAATAAAAGCAATACAATAAAACATTCTGGAGCAGGCAAATTAATCTTTATTTAATTATTGGTTGGAACTTTGATTTCATAGAATTTCTGCTTTCTTAGACTGATGGACAAATTGGACAATAACTTTAACTATGAAAAATGCAATGTAAGACAATGGATATGAAATTATTAAATAAATATATAAATATGAATTAAATGCCATCTTAAATCTTTAGGTTATTGTTGTTTAGTTCCAAGAGTAAGTTGATGGTATTCATATGATTGTTAGTATAATGCCAGCTTACTTAAATTACTTCACAAGTACTTTTGATACTGTTAATATGCCTTTAGCAGGATAAAAAATTTGAGGAATGGCAGGTAACTATAGTGGTCTGTGTAGTTCACAGTAAAAGGACTACAAGAACTTATTTGAGGATATTTGGAAAGAGAATTGTTCAGTAGACAGAATGTTATAATATTTTGAAAAATTATAGTTAAATATTATAACATAAGGTGTCTTTAAGGTCCTTGGAAAGTTAATCATTATTTTGAAAGAAATTACCTTTGATATAAATAACTTAAACTGAGATTACACAAACATGCATTTAAAAGACATCACTTTATTCTCTGAAACATATTACATTTTCTATAGTTAAAATATCTGTGTAATTTATTTATCTATGAAGAATTCAAAAAACTCTGTAAAGAAAGAATAATACAACTACTATAGAATGGGTTTCATTCCATATATAGCATACATTATAAATGTCAATTCCAAAGAGGAATTAAGAGCACAAACATGATGACAATGACTAGTTTCACTGATAACTTTCCACAAGCAGTTTACCCTATCATTATACATGGTATCCTATATATGAGAATAATCTATTTATAGAATTGTATTTGTATTAGTGATTAATACCTTCTTGACAAGACATACCCTTTAATATGAGTCATTTTTTTGTATCCTGCTTTTTGTTTTATTCATTTAATAAATGTGTGCCATTTATTTAGTATTCATTTTGAAAATTTTGAGTTTCATGTTTTCTTCCTCCTTTTTATTCTTCCCCTATCTATTGAGAAGACAAATATATCAATTGTAAAGATGGAGTAATACAAAAAACTTCTATATTAGCTATTTGGTAAAAGAAAATATGTAATCAAAACAAAAAAAAATAAAATAATGTTGCAATTAAACATTTAAAATTCATAAATTCTCTCTCTACAGATGGATAGCATTTTTTTAATCAAAGCATCTTTGGAATTATCTTTGATCATTATCTTGAAAAGGAAAATACGTGTTTAAAAAATCAATCATTTAAAAAAAATTGTTACTGTTTACAATGTTTTCCTGATATTGCTCATATCCTTTCATTAGTTTATATGTCTTCTTGATTTTTCTGAAATCCAGTCTGCTCATCGTGTCTTATAGCACAATAATATTTCATCACTATTATAAACCACAAGTTGGTTAGCCATTCCTCAGTTGATGAGCATCCCCTCACTTTACAATTCTTTGCCTCTACACAAAGAGCAAATATAAATTTTTTATAAGTAGCTTATTTTTCATTTCTTTGATCTCTTTGGGATACAGATACAGTAATGGCATTGCTAAACTGTGGTTCTTGGATCATAGCTCTAGTTTGTTTCCCAGAATAGTTTGACCAATTCCTGACTTTGTTGATAGAATTTGTTGCTTTTTAGTCATCTCCAACTCTTTGTGAATCCATTTGAGATTTTCCTGGCACCTTTGCCACATACTGAAGTGGTTTGTCATTTCTTAGCTTCTGCTTATTTCTTAGCTCATCTTAAAGATGAGGACACTGACTTGTTCATGCTCACACATCTAGTAAGAATCTGAAGCCAGATTTGAACTCAGGAAGATGAATCTCAATGACTCCAAACCCAGCATTTTATCCACTAATCCATTTAGCTATCCAACAATACATAAGTGTCTCAATTTTTTTCTACCTCATCTCCAACATTTGTCATTTTTCATTACTATAATGTTAGCTAATCTGATAGGTGTAAAGTGATATCTTAAAGTTGTTATAATTTACATTTTTTCATCAATTGTTTAGAGCATTTTTTCTTCTTACTATTGATATCTTTTATTTCTTCTTCTGGAAAATTACCACTTCATATCCTTTATCTATTAATCAATTTTTATATGTTTGATTCTTCTTATATGTTTGAAAAGCAAAACATTTACTTTCTATATATTTTCCATTTTCCTTCTAATTTTGACTAGATTTTTTTTTGCTCTTAGAAAACCTTTTTAAAATTTCATGTGCTCAACATTTTCCATTTTATTTCCTATGACCCCCTACTATCTTGTGTTTACTCACACTATCGTCCCTTTTTTATAGATAGGGCAGGTATAGTTTTTGATGCGTCCACATTTTATATAACATATTGCCTTTTATATCTTAGTCATTTATCCATTTTGACTTTATCTTTTTGTATGGTAAGGCATGTTCATATATGCCTATTGATTTTTTTCCCCCTTTTTTTTAAGCTTGTAATTTTACTTATTAGTTGGCTTTATTTGTGTGATTTTTTTTTTTGGTAATTGTGCTCATATAGTTCTGGGTTTGTTTTGGCAGATAAGCTCCAAAATATTTTATATTGTTTAAACTTAGTTTAAATGGAATTTCTCTATCTTTTGCTGCTAGGCTTTGCCTGTAATATAAAGAAATGCTGATGATTTATATAGGTTTATCTTATATCCTGTAACACTGATAAAGTTGTTAATTATTTCAAATACTGTTTTAGTTGATTTTCTAGGTTTTTTGGGTTTTTTTAGAACACCATCATATCATCTACAAAATGGAATAGTTTTGTTTCCTCATTGCCTATTATAATTCCTCCAATTTTTTTTCTCTTATTCCTATAGCTAACATAGTATAGTACTATACTGAATAATAGTGGTGACCCTTTTGGACACCCTTGCTTCACCCCAAAATTACTGGGAAGAATTCTAGCTTGTGTCTATTACAGATTACTCTTGCTGATGATTGTAGACAGATATTGCTTATAATATTAAGCAATACTCTTTCCTCCTAGGTTCTCTATTGTTTTTAATATGAATGGGTGCTATATTTTGTTAAAAAAATTTTGCATCTATTAAGATAATCATATGATTTCTTTTAGGGTTGTTATTGATGTGGTCAATTATGTTAATAGTTTTCCTAGTATTGAACCAGCCTTGCATTCCTGGCATAAAGTCTTTTTGGTTATAGCCTGTTATACTTATGATAAATTGCTATAAATTCTTTGTTAATGTTTTATTTAATTTTTGCATGAATATTGATAAAGAAATTTGGCTATAATTTTCTTTCTTTGCTTTAGTTTTTTATGGTTTAGGTATAAACACCATATTTGTGCCATAAAAGGAATTTGGTAAAAATCTTGTTTTGCCTATTTTTCCAAATAGTTGGAATTATTTATTTTTTGAATGTTTGGTAGAATTCACTTATGAACCCACCTGACCCTGGGAAATTTTTAGGGAGTTTATTAATGACTTGTTTAATTTATTTTTCAGAGATAGGGCTATTTAGATATTCTATTTCCTGATTTATGAATCTGAGTAATTTATATTTTCATAAATATTGATTGATTGTGCTCAAATTGACAACTTTTTGGCATATAATTTGAGAAAATATTGCCAAATGATTGTTTTAATGCCTTCTTCACTTGTAGAAATTTTTACCCTTTTTATTTTTGGCACTGAATGTTTTATTTCCTTTCTTCATTTCTTCCTCTCTCTCTCCCTTTTTTCCTTCCCTCCCTTCCTCATTTATTCTCTCTGTCTTTTTGTCTCTTTGTATCTCTCTGTCTCTGTTTCTCTCTTTCTCTCTCTCTCTCTCTCTCTCTCTCTCTCTCTCTCTCTCTCTCTCTTTCTCTCTTTCTGATTGTGTGTGTGTGTGTGTCTGTCTGTCTTCTTCCTTCTTACTTTTTTTTTTCCTTTTCTTTCAAATTAACCATTTTACTAAGCATCAGCTCTGGAAAATTTTTTCCATGTTTTTCTAAATATTAACAGCAACATTGTAAGATGTATGTATAATGATCCAAGACAAATTTCAAAAGACTCATGATGGGTTGGGTAGAGCCATGATGGCAGAGAGGACGCATGTTTCTTTCTGATCTTCTCCCATGACCCTCAGATTAATTAGAAAATCCAGCCTCTGAATTAGCTCTAGACTGGCAGAATCCATGAATATTGTGAGGGCAACAAATTACTAGCAGAAGATAATTTCAAAGATTGCCAGAAAAAGTCTGTTTTAATCAGGAACAGAGAGAGGCAAGCCAAGCACAAGCAGGCTGAGCACAGATGCCAAACTCTGCGGGGTGGTGCAGATATCACATGGCAGAGAATCTACAAGGGAGGAATCTACAGCAGCGTTGGCTACTCTACTCTGGTTGCAAGCCAGTAGATCAGCAGAAAAGTTATCTAACACAAAGATTAATAGTGAACCCCCGAACCTTAACAATCTCATGTGACCTGACCATACCCACCCATCACTGGGAGTGAGTCAGCACTAACCTAGCACAGCCAAGGCAGCTTGAAAAACCTCTCCCACCCTAAAAGCAGACCTTAATTTTTTTTTAATGAGTAAAAAAAGTAAAAAGAACTCTGACAATAGATAGTTTTTATGATGAAAGAACAGATTTCAAATCCTGAGGCGACTAAAAGCAGATCATCTCCAAATGAATTCTGGAAAGGTGATATAACTTGTTCCCCATCGCACAAGGCTCTCCCAGAAGAAATTTTTAAAAGGCTCTTAAATGAGAGCTAGAAGAAAATGAGGAAAGGAAATGAAAACTTTTCAAGAGGGTTTGGAAAAGGCATATAACTCATTAAAAGATAGATTTGATAAAAATGGAAAAAAAAAAAAAAAAACAACTCCCAGAAAAACAGAATTTGTGAAACAGAAAAATAAAAGAACACTTTAAAAACAGAATTTGGAAAATGGAAAAAGAAAATAACTCCTTAAAAATGAAATTTGTGAAATGTAAAAATAAAAAAATCCATAGAATGAAACAACACATTTAAAAATTCAATTGGACAAATACAAAAAGAAGTTAAAAAAAAGGCAAATGAAGAAAATAATTCACTAAAATTCAAAACTGAACAAATGAATCACTCAATGAGAAAAGAATCAATCAAGCAAAACCAAAAAAAAAAATAGAAAAAAATTAACATACCTAATTGTTAAAACAACTGACTTGGAAAATAGACCTAGGAGAATCAATCTAAGGGTTATTGGACTCCCTGAAAACTATGATGAAAAAAAAGAGCCTAGACACTATTTTTCAGGAATTCATCAAAGATAATTGCCCAGACATCATAGAATCAAAAGGTAAAATAACCATTGAAAGAATTTACCTAACACCACCTAAAAGAGATCCCAAAATTAAGACTCCAAGGAATATCATGGCTATATTTCAGAATTATTGGACCAAGGAAAATATATTACAAGCAGCCAGAAAGAAACAGTTCACATAGCAAGGAGCCACAATAAGGATTACCCAGGACCTAGCATTTTCCACTTTAAAGAATTGAAGGGCTGGGAATCTGATATTCTGAAAAGTTAAGGAACTTGGAATGCAGCCAAGAATAAATTATCCTTCTAAAATGAACATTTTCTTTCAGGGAAGAAGATGGACATTGAATGAAACTGGTGAATCCCATTTATTTTTGAAGAAAAGACCAGACCTTAACAAAAAATTTGACCTCCAAATATAAAACTCAAGAGAAGCATAAAAAGAAAAGAATTCTTGAGAACTGTATTTCTGTTATGGGTGTACATAGTGCATTATAATCTGAATTTACTGTTATAATGTAAAAAAGAAACTACAGGTGGAAAGGAGATTGTAACAGAAAAAAAGGGGAAAAGTGGAGGCAAAATGAGGGAAATTACATCTCAGGAAGAGGCAAAAAAAATCTATTATAATCAAGGGGAAGAAGGGAGGGTGATGAGCATTATGTGAATCTTATTCTCATCAGATTCGGCTCAAAGAAAAAATATTAGATATATTTGGTATTACTGAGAAACTTCTCTCACATTAGAGAAAAGCTGGAGGGGAAAGGGGAAAAGGGGAAAAGTAGCCTAAATATAAGGGAAAACAGAAATAGTAGGAGAAAGGTATAAGAAAGGAGGAAGGTCTATAAATGGGGGAAGACTACTTGAGGCAAGTAGTGGTCCTAAGTAAAATACTGAGGAGAAGGGAAAGGGGAAAAGTAAAGAGAAAAGTATAATTTGGGATTAATAAAATGGCAGGAAATACAGAATTAGTAATTCTAATCATAAATGTGAATAGGGTGAATTCTCCCATAAAGCATAAGCAGATAGCAGAGTGGATTAAAAGCCAGAATCCTACAATATATTATTTACAAGAATCACATTTAAAGCAGAGCAATATATATAGAGAGTAAAGGTAAAAGGTTGGAACAGAATCTATTATACTTCAGGTGAGATAAAAGAAAAAAGTAGGGGTAGCCATCTTTATCTCAGATCAAGCAAAAGCAAAACTTTATCTAATTAAAAGAGATAAGAAAGGAAACTGTATCTTGCTAAAGGGTACCAAGATAATGAAGCAATATCAATATTAAACATATATACACCAAGTGGTGTAGCATCTAAATTCCTAAAATAAAAGTTAAGAGAATTTCAAGAAGAAATAGACAGCAAAACTATAATAGGGAGATCTCAACCTTGCTCTCTCAGAATTAAATAAATCAAAGCACAAGATAAATAAAAAAAGAAGTTAAAGATTAATAGAATATTAGAAAAACTAGTTATGATAGATCTTTGGAGAAATTTGAATGGAGACAAAAAGGAATATGCTTTCTTCTTGGCAGTTCATATAACTGATACAAAAATGATCATATATTAGGACATAAATACCTCAAAATCAAATGCAAAAAGGCAGAAATAGTAAATGCATTCTTTTCAGATCACAATAAAATAAAATTACATTCAATAAAGGGCCAGGGGAAAATAGACCAAAAAGAAATTGGAAACTAAATAATCTCATCCCAAAGAATGAATGGGTGAAACAGCAAATCAGACACAATAAGTTCATCCAAGAGAATGACAATTCTGAGATAACATACCAAAATTTGTGGGATGCAGCCAAGAGTAATATAGGGAAATTTTATATCTCTAGATGCTTACTTGCATAAAATAAAGAAAGAAAAGATCAATGAATTGGGCTTACAACTAAAAAAAAAGCTAGAAAAGAACAAATTAAAACCCTTCAATCAAATACCAAACAAGAAATTCTAAAAATGAAAGGAGTGATTAATAAAATTGAAAGCAAAAAACTACAGAAGTAATAAATCAAATTAAAAGTTGGTTTTATAAAAAAAAACAACAAAATAGATAACTCTTTAGCTAATTTGATTAGAAAAATGAGAGAGGAAAATCAAATTGTAAGTCTCAAAAATGAAAAGGGAGAACTTTATACCAATGAAAAGGAAATTAGAGCAATAATTAGGGGTTACTTTGCTCAACTTCATGCCAATAAATTTGAAAACCTAAGTAAAATGGAGGAATATCTACAAAAATATAGGTTGCCCAGATTAACAGAAGAGGACATAAATTACTTAAATAGTCCCATTTTAGAATAAAAAATAGAAAAAGCTACTGATCAGCTCCCTAAGAAAAAATTCCCAGTACCAAATGGATTTACATGTGAATTCTGCCAAACATTTAAAGAACAATAAGCTCCAATATTATATAAACTATTTGGGAAAAATAGGGAATGAAGGACTCCTACCAAATTCCTTTTGACACACATATGGTACTGATACCTAAACCAGGTAAGAGAAAAACAGAGAAAGAAAATTATAGACCAATCTCCTTAATGAATATTGATGCAAAAATCTTGAATAAAATATTAGCAAAGAGATTACAAAAATCATGCTCAGGATAATACACCATGACCAAGTAGGATCTATACCAGGAATGCAGCAGCTGGCTTAATATTAGGAAAACTATTAGCATAACTAACTATATCAATAACCAAATTAACAAAAAACATATACTTATCTCAATAGATACAGAAAAAGCATTTGATGAAATCCAATATCCATTCCTATTAAAAACACTAGAGAATATAGGAATCAATTAACTTTTCTTAAAAGTCAGTAGCATCTATTTATAACCATCATCAATCATCATATGTAATGGAGATAAACAGGAACCATTCCCAATAAGATCAGGAGTGAAGCAAGGTTGCATACTATCACCGTTACCATTCCATATTGTATTAGAAATGCTAACTTTGGCAAGAAGAGAAGAAAAAAAGATGAAAAGAATTAGAGTAAATAATGATGAAACCAAATTATCACTTTGCAGATGATATGATGGTATACTTAGAGAACCCTAGAGAATTAACTAAAAAACTATTAGAAGCAATCCACAACTTTAGCAAAGTTGCAAGATACAAAAAAAAAAAATCAACATAAATCATCAGCATTCTTGTACATCACTAACAAAATTCAATAGCAAGAGATACAAAGAGAAATTCCAATTAAAATAGCTGTCAATAGTATAAAATATTTGGGCATCTATCTGCCAAAGGAAAATCAGGAACGATATTAGCAAAATTACAAAACACTTTCCACACAAATAAAGTCAGTTTTAAACAACTGGAAAAATATCATGTGCTCTTGCATAGGTCGAGAGAATATAATAAAGATGACAATACTACCTAATCTATTTATTTAGTGCTATACCAATCAAACTCCAAAGAAACTATTTTAACAACCTAGAAAAAATAATAACAAAATTCATCTGGAAGAACAAAAGGTCAAGAATTTCAAGGGAATTAATGAAAAGGAAAGCAAATGAAGGTGGCCTAGTTGTACTATATCTAAAATATATTAAAAAACATGGTTATCAAAACCATTTGGAACTGCTAAGAAATAAAGCATTTGATCAGTGGAATAGGTTAGGTTCACAGAACAAAAAAGTCAATGGCTATAGCAATCTAGTATTTGACAAACCCAAAGACCCCAGCTTTTGGGATAAGAATTCACTATTTGACAAAAACTGCTGAAAAAATTCTACTATGGCAGAAACTAGCCATTGACCCACACCTATCACTATATACCAAGGTAAAGTCAAAATGGGTTCATGATCTAGACAGAAAGAATGAGATTATAAACAAATTAGAAGAACAGGATAGTTTACCTCTCAGATTTGTGGAGGAGGAAGGAATTTGAAACCAAAGAAGACATAGATCATTATTGATCACAAAATAGATCACTTTGATTATATTAAGTTTAAAAGTTTTTATACATACAAAACTAATGCAGACAAGATTAAAAGGGAAACAATAAATTGGGAAAACATTGTTACATTCAAAGTTCTGATAAAGGCCTCATTTATAAAATATATAGATAATTGACTCAAATTTATTATACTTCAAGCCCGTTTCCAATTGATAAATGATCAAAGGATATGAACTGAGATTTTTTAGATGAAGAAATTGAAACTATTTGTAGCCACATGAAAAGGTGCTCCAAATCACTATTGATCAGAAAAATGCAAATTAAGACAACTCTGAGATATCATTACACATCTGTCAGATTGGCTAAGATGACAGGTAACAATAATGACTAATGTTGGAGGGGATGTGGGAAAATTGGGACACTGATATATTGTTGGTGGAATTGTGTAGGGATCCAACCATTCTGGAGAGCAATTTGGAATTATGCTCAAAAGTTATCAAATTGTGCATACCCTTAGATCCAGCAGTGTTTCTACTGGGATTATATCCCAAAGCGATTTTAAAGAAGGGAAAGGAACCCACAGGTGCAAAAATGTTTGTGGCAGTCTTTTTTGTAGTGGCCAGAAACTGGAAACTGACTGGATGTCCATCAATTGGAGAATGTCTGAGTAAATTATGGTATATGAATATAATGGAATATTATTGTTGTGTAAGAAATGACCCCCAAGAGGTCTTAAAGAAGGGAAAAGGACCTGTATGTGAAAGAATGTTTGTGGCAGTCCTCTTTGTAGTGGCCAGAAACTGGAAACTGAGTAGATGCCCATCAAATGGAGAATGGCTGAATAAATTGTGGTAATATTATGGAATATTATTGTTTGGTAAGAAATGACCAACAGGATGATTTCAGAAAGGCCTGGAGAGACTTACATGAACTGATGATGCTGAATGAAATGAGCAAGACAAGGAGATCATTATATATTTCAACAACAATACTATATGATGATCAATTCTGATGGACCTGGCCATCTTCAGCAATGAGATGAACCAAATCAGTTCCAATAGATCAGTAATGAACTGAACCAGCTACACCCAGCAAAAGAACTCTGGGAGATGACTAAGAATCATTATATAGAATTTCAATCCTTCTATTTTTGTTCGCCGCATTTTTGATTTCCTTCATAGGATAATTGTATACTATTTCAGAGTACGATTCTTTTTGTACAGCAAAATAATAGTTTGGACATGTGTACTTATTTTGTATTTAATTTATACTTTAACATATTTAACATGTATCAGTCATCCTGCCATCTAGGAGAGGGGGCGGGGGGAAGGAGGGGAAAAATTGAAAAAAAAAAAAGGTTTGGCAATTGTCAATGCTGTAAAATTATCCATGCATATAACTTTTAAATAAAAAGTTATTAATAAAATTTAAAAAAAATTGTTCCTTGTACAGGTCTTTTTTTTTTTTAGCTTTTAATTGCAGATATATTTTAGAAGATCTTTATTGTAAGACAGATTCTATTTTAATCCTATAAGTAATGGAAAACCACTTTTTAAATTGTTTTTATTTTAGTAAGAGAATAATTTTTATGTTAATGTATAAGTTAATACAATATATGTATACATGTCCATACAGTTATTATGCTCTTGTACAGCTCTTTTAAATGAAGTTATTTTCCCCATTCTTTTTCTCCCTTCATTCTTCTCCCAAGATATCCCTATTTTTCATCTGTCTTTTATTTTTTTTTAATTATCCTAATATAATCAATTCATTTCTGTTCCCTCTTTCTATAGAATACTTCTGACTAACCTATTAATATTAAAGTCCTTAGGAGTAACATTTATTGTCATCTTATGTAGAAATGTATACTGTTTAACTTTAGTGAATCTCTTTTATTTTTCTTTTATATTTACCTTGTAATGCTTCTCTTCAACCTTGGATTTCAAAATTAAATTTTATGTATAGTTCTGATGTCTTCAGAAGGAATTTGTGAAAGTTCTCTATTTCCTAAAATATCCATTTTTTTCCTACAGAAGGAATCTTCTTAGTTTAGCTATATATGTTATTAATGATTTATTACATTTCTTTTGCCTTTTGGAATATCATATTTCAAGCCCTCTACTTCTTTAACTTGTGAGCTGCTAAATATTGTGTGATCTTAACTGGGACTCCACAGTATTTGAATGTTTTCTTTCTGACAGCTTGAAACATTGAATTTACCTATAATATTCATGGATTCTTTCATTGGAAATCAGTTGACTCCATTTTTATTTTACTTTCTGATTTTAATATATTGAAATAGATTTTATTTGATAATTTCTTGAAATATTATGTCTAGGCTCTTTTTTTGATCTTGGCATTAAAGTAGTCCAATAATTTTTAAATGCTCTCTCCTGGATCTATTTTGAAGGTCAGGTGTTTTTCTAAGAGACATTTCATATTTCATTCTATTTTTTGCTCTTTTGATTTTGTTTTATTAATTTTCTTGATGTCTCATGGAGTAATTAGATTCCACTGGCCCAATTTTTATCTTGAGAAATTGTTTTCATCTATGAAAATTGATACCACTTTTTCTAATTGTTCAATTCTTTTTTCAAGACTTTTCATCTCTCTCTACTGTTTTCTTCAGTGTTTTATGTGCCTCTTTTACCAAGCCTTTTCATAATTTTCTTCCTTTGTTCTCATCTCTTTTCCCAATTTTTCCTCTTGGAATTTTAAATATATATATATATATATTTTAAAAATCTTGCAGAAATGTTTGTTGCTATTATGTCCAAGTCACTTTTCCCCCCCTTTTTTCTTTTGAGACTTTGCTTTTGCTGTTTTGACTGCACTATCATTTTTTTTTTAACTTTCTATCTTGATCTTTCCTGTCATCATAGTAACATTTTTGTAATTAAATTCTTTTGTTGTTGTTTGTGCTCATTTATCCAGTTATTTTGGGATTTTGACCTTCATGTTAATGTTGAGCTCTGTTCCTGTGTGTTGAGGGAGGGATGCCTGTTCCAACCCTCAAATATTTTTCACACCACATTTTCAGGATTAGTTTTCAGTGCTTCCAAAGGGGGTAATCTGAGGATAATTATGGTCATTACTATCCTGGTCCTTACTCAGAAAGTGCCCCTGTTCCTTTAGGGTCCAAAGCAATACTATTACTTAGTGCTTCTCTCTTCCCTTAATATGTGGACTATGAAGTAGATATAATCAATATGCTTGCCAAAGAGCATTCATTCCTGTGTCCAGTGCTAGCAAAATGATCCTCTATAATCTCTTTCTTTTTGTCCAGGTCCCCTTATGATGTCTTTATTGAGATTTCCTAAAACTGCTATTACTCCCATCACCAAAATGTAGTCACACTATTGGTTTTGCAATCATTTATTTTGAGTCATTCTCTACTCCCAGGTCTTAAGATCTCTCTTTTTGACTCCTAAATTATCATGGGTTGGAAAAATGTCTCAACCTAATCTTTTCATTGACTTTGCCATTTAATAATTTAATCTGAAGTATTATTATAGAGAATGTCTTTTGAGGGGAATGTTAGAAAAAATCTGCCTGAGGGTTTCCTCTACTGGGAAATCTTGAGTCCACCTCCCAATACCATTGATTCTTCACCCATTGTTATTATTACATATATCCTGTTCTATGTTCCCCTTGCTGCCTTCTCCTTTATTTAAATCTACTTTATCCCAATTTAGCCACCATCCTACTGGAAAGTTTTCATATCTTCTACTGCATTCTCTGGAATACTCCATATGAAATAAACTTGCTTTCATTTTAAACCTTTTCTCACTCCTTCTTTCTTTTAGTACTTGCTGAGACTGGAATGCTTTTATTGGTAGAACTTCCCTAACCACCATTTCTAGAACTGATTATGCTTTCATTCAAACCTGAAATTCATTTGTCATGCTCTACAAGTTGTAATATTTTTTGCTTATGATTGCCACTTTGAAGCTTTCCCTCTACTTCTTTTACTAAATTATCTGTCCTCTTTTGAGGTTCACTCAATTAATATTTACCACCCAATGAATATTCTGGTAGCTGTTACATACCAACCTTCAGACTATACTCTTTTCTACTTTAGAAGTTCAATTCTTGATTCACAGGCTTTCTTTTCTTGCTACCATCAGATTAGAGAGTATTATTATCTTTTATTTAATTATTTATCAACTAAATAATTTCATTTATTTATTTAATTTATTTTAATTTCATTATTTATTAATTAAATAATTTTAAAAAATTATTTAATTATCTCTCAAGTACACTAAGTTTCCAGTTTCTCAATTTTTTCATGTTCCATAATTCTTAGTATTATCCCACCTGAGCTAAATTCAGAGATGGTCATAACCTTGATTTTCTTATCACCCCAAATATAGATGTTGACATACCTATCTGAACATGATCCATATTGAATTTGCTATATCTTATCGTAACTTATTTCCATTCTATATCTTTCTGCCTTGCAATCCCTAGCCACAATTTTTTATTGTGACTTCTACTTTAACCCTTTGCTTCTTCCCTAGGTCGTCACTACTGTAATTATGACACTCTCCTGTCTTTAGTATATTCACCCTTGGTGAATTAGTTCAACTCTACACGTTTGTCTTTCTAAATTCCTTTAAACCTTATTTTTTTCATCAGTCTTGTTTTCCCAAACTTCAATTTGGGATCACTCTCAACATATAATACTTTTGCTCCTATTCTCATGCTTCTGAAGGAAGAATGAACCCCTTCAAATGTGTTATGTAATCTAAACTGGATCATCATTGTAGCAAGGTAATCCTTTTATACCTCCCTAATTGATTTACTATTCCACTAACCTCACTGGGTTTTAAAGCTTTCCATTCAGCTTCAAACTCACATTGCTCTCTCAACACCTACCCTTTCAACTGAGAATGTCACCTCATATTTCAAGTCAAATAAAGTCAGACAATATTCATGGTAGATGCTTGACTAAGCACTGAGTTTATGAAGAAAGGCAAAATATGTCCTTGCTCTTGAAGAGCTTACAATCTCATAGAAAAGATAACATTCAAGCATCAATATATGGATAAGATATATACAATATATGGTAATATTTGGTCTTCAGGAAAATCAGTTTGACAGCTGAGTGGAGAATAGATTGCAGTGATAGATTTTTAAGACATTAAGACCAAGAAAGAAGCTATTGAACATGAGGTGACAAGTGCTTGTACCAGCATAATGGTAGTGTCAGAGGAGAGAAGTCCATGTATGTGAAAAATGTGATGAAGATATAAATGACAGGGCTTCATAACTGAATGGATAAGAAATCTTAGTGAAAATGAGGAGTTGGGGGATGTCATTTAAGAGTCGAGATGAATTGAACAATGGCATTACCACTGACAGGAATAGAGAAGCTAGGAGGAGGAGAAAGTTTTGGAAAAAAAATATAACTGGTTCCATTTTAAACATGCTAAGTTTAAGATGTCTAATAGCTAATGTCTGATATCTCCTTATTTTCTTGACTAAACTCTTTGAGAAAACCAGTTACAATAAAGGTAGTCATTTTACTTCTTCTCAATCTCCTTTTAGTTCTCTAAAGTCAATTTCCAATCCCATTATTCAATTCAAACTACTCTCTCCAATTACCAATGATCTTACAACTAACAAATTTAATGTTATTTACTCAGCTTTTTTCATCCCTCTGCAGCCTTTCAGTCAAAAGCTCCCATCTCTTTGATTTAATCTAAGTTTTGAAAATATTTCTTTCTGATTGTTCACATGGTATCTGTCTGAACTGCTCCTTCTTAATCTCCTTTCTTGTATTTTCATCTGTCATTTCATTCAACTTTAACTGTGGGTATGTTCCTAGGTTTTGTCATGAGACCTTTTCACTTACTCTGCATTCCAGTGACTGGTGAATTTAATATCTTGAATAAGATGTCTATTTTCCAGTGTCTTGACTTTAAACTCTCATATCCAGAATTTTCCCCTTTATCATTTCTCCTTCATTCCTTCACTGGCTTCCTTTAGGTATTAGCTAATATTCATTTTTAGCAAAAAGCCATTTAAGTTTCAGTAATGCTAATGCCTTCCCTGTAAGATTATCTCAAAATTAAGTTGCCTGTATCTTGTTTGTACATAGTAGTTTCTTTGTTTGTTTGTTTTTCCTCAATTAGACTGTATTCTCCTTGACAGCATAGTCTAATCTTTTGCTTTCCTTACTTAAACTTTATAGACTTGAGAAGACCCAAAGGGACTTTTAAAAAAAGCAAAACAAACAAAGCTGTGTATAACTAACATTCTGCAAAGAAACTAAAAAAAGTAAATTATTTCATTTTTGAGGAAATTGTGAAAATAGTCTGAAAATATCTCTGCCATTCAAAAACAAAAGAATTGTTGAGTTGTGGTCTGAGGTTTTTGAAAAAATCAATAGTTATAGCCTTGGTAAAAATCAAATCTCACTGTAACATTCCTTATTCAGTCATGTATTGTGTAAATATGTATCAAGGTATTTTGATAAATTATTGCTAATAATAAATTATCTGAAAAAGCAATACTATTAGTTGTATACATTTCTGAATTTGGATATTGAGAATGGGAGAAGAGAAAAAAACTTGATGGGAAAACTTTTTTTTTTCAGTTTTACCAGGGTTGAGGCTTAGAATAATTATTTAATTCAGAAGAATTCTGTTTGAATTTTAATTACTTTATGAGACTCATATTTATTAGATGAGACAGCTAAGTGACACAGTCCATAGAATATTAGACCTATAGTCAGGATGACCTATGTTCAAATCTTATCTCAGACTCTTACTAGCTGTGAGAGCCCTTGACAAGTCATTATTTGCCTCACTTTTCTCAGTTGTAAAAGGAGATAGAGAAGGAAAGGGCAAATTATTTCAGTGTTTTCCCTGAGAAAACCCCAAATGAGATCATAAAGCATCAGACACTATTGAAGTGACTTAATAGCAAAAATGTATTACATAGACATTGAATCTGCTGATAAGATGAACAGGTAAATGAATTAGTAGCAGATTGAGGGAGGAGGTTTAGTGTTTGTCCCTGAGAATATAACACTTTTTACAATACTTTCATAATTCCCAATAGGACAAAAGATGTCAAATGAAAGTGGAAATCCAGAGTTATAAATAGAAATTCCATATGAGAATTCTGAGGGAAGAAGCAGAAACTGCCTCCAAAGAAGAAATATACAATTAAAAGAAATAGCTAAATTGAACTTTGTTTTTCTGACTCTAAACCTCCTTACAGGCTCATCAGAATTTAGGAAATGGACTATTTATTGAGCTTTCAATTGAAGCATACTGCTTCACAATACAAAACTTCCAGGGTCTCTGAAGAATTTCATGTACTTGAGCAATTATGTCCAGATTCAACAGTTTCAGTTAAACTTTGCTGCATGTATCCACTAACTAGTAAATAGCAAAACAGGAAAGAAAATGAGTTGGCTATTTCAAAAAATTAAATAGAAATTAGAATAGAAAAATTGAAAGTAGGGAAGATAGGAAAACATATTTGTCAAAGAAAATTGAAATGCTTCTCTCGTTCTTTGGACTATATTTCCTTATGGAAACATCTGATCATGTGACTCATGTAGTCTTCAGAAATATATTGTCTAAAGCTGATTCCATATGGTCTGGACTTTTTAATGACCTTAGGTGACCAGGAATCAAAGAAGGGAGGGGTTAATAAAAGGATAGTTTTGTTGCTTTTTAGATAGAACTAATCCCTAAAAATAAGAAAACAGAGAAATCTAGCTCTGATAAGACTATGCTCATGAATAAATTGTTTTATGTTTCTGATATTTTCATCCCTTGCTATTGAAGCTGTGCTACATACACCTTTATGAGTATATTTTGAAGAGAAAAACCTGAGCAGGAAATGGAAACATGGGCAAGCAACAACAGAACCATTTCAATTTTCTTTAACAATTGTCTCTACCTTTTCTACTTTTAATTTTTCTATTATAACTTAAAATTCAAAAATATTTATTCCTGGTGGATCTCATGCTTCAATAAAGCCATGATATCACCAATGTCAGATTCCTTTCATATATATATGTATATGTACATACACACACACACACACACACACACACACACACATATATATACATATATATATATATTATATATATATTGCAGTTCACTAACAATTTTTAATATTTTGTGGTTCCTGTCCATTTTTTCCCCATTTCAGATGTGAAGGCATATATAGTGTCTTTCCAGTACTGAGCAGTTTGAAAAAAATCAAAAACTAAATATCCGCTGCCCTTTAATGCTTTGAATTCTACTTGGGGGATGAAATATCTGCATAAATGAATGTATACAAATCTAGCACTTCAACAGTTAAATGGATCTGAGATCTCATTAATTTAGAAATTCTCCCAGTAGTGCAGATAACTTTGGGATTGTTGCAATCAACACAATTTATTATTGAATCTTTGTTTAGAACTGTCTAAATTTGATGATTTTATTACATATTTTCTTGGCAGAGACTGGAGTGTTTGCCATTTCCTTTTCCAGCTCATTTCACCGAGGAGGAAACTGAGCAAACATTGTTGCAAAATAGGCTGTGAGGC
Organism: Antechinus flavipes; assembly: GCF_016432865.1. Lineage (NCBI taxonomy): Eukaryota > Metazoa > Chordata > Mammalia > Dasyuromorphia > Dasyuridae > Antechinus > Antechinus flavipes. Next base: position 303,221,976 of record NC_067399.1, on the reverse strand, counting down.
AGGCTTTGGTCTTACTGAACAAACTGTTTTTTGTTTCTTTGTTTTGTTGTTTGTTGTAATAATTATTTTACTTTTCATAATTTAAACCAATACGAACAACACAAGATTTTTCTTTACATCTTTGATTCAATAGTGAGATAATAAATATGTAGCAAATTGTTGAATATCATTTGGGAAAAGGCATTTGTTCCCCATTATTAACCTCATTGAAGATGCCATCAATTTCTATATGGATGATCCTCATAAATATTTTTTTAGAGATGGGAGTATAACATTATAAAGTAGATAGTAACTGATGCTTTCTTGGTCCCCCTTTTTTCACTAATGAGATAGTTCCCTGCTGGAGAAATAGAGAGTTATTCTAAAAACATTTCAAAATATTTAGATGGAGAAGGGATGACATTTTCCTGGTCATGTTCTATGAAAGCAAAGGGAGACCAAAAAATAAAGTAGGAAGAGTCACATAGCCGTGTTGAATAAGAAAAAGGTAGAGATTATTTAATTGGGTAGAAAACTCAGTTTCAGAGGACAGATGTTGATTATGGAACCTTAGGTAAAACACAATTAGTTACCACAGGCAAATAAGGTTATCAACTGAATGAAAAATTGAGGTCCAAATTACAAGAGGAAATTTTGTTACTATAATACTTAAAATAGTCATCACCATTTCCCTTATAAAAAATAAATCAATTAAAAAAAAACCTTGAAGAAATTTATCGATTTTTTTTTTTTAATATCAGATAACCTTATTTTTGTTTCGTGATTTTCATGGTCAAGCCTAGAGGTCATCTGCAATAATTTTTGTATTGATGTCTCAATTTCTAAACATTTTTTTTTTAAAAATGGTATTAGAGACTTTTACAAAGGTAGATGAACCCTTCTGTTTTCTTTTTTTCTGCATAGGCATTATGGGGAAGATGATAAAATTTGATTTGTCTTGAAAGAACAGGGAGTGGAAGAAGAAGGAGAAGATTTTGGTATTCTATATGCAGATGAGTTGGCTTTTTTAGGAAAAACAGAGCAGCTGTTTGAGCTGAGTGAACTGAGTGAACACATTCAGAATTAAGAATGTTAGTTCATCAGGTTCTACTTTTTTAAGCTTTTTATTTTCAAAGTATCTGCATAGTTTTCAACATTCATCCTTACAAAACCTTGCATTCCAATTCTTTTTTCTCTTTTCCTTTCCCTAATTCCCTCCCATTGTGTCTATGGGCAAATAATTCAATATATATTAAACATATGAAATTCTTCTAATACATATTTTTGCAATTTTCATTCTGCAAAAGAAACATCAAGTCACAGAAAAATGAGAAAGAAAACAAAAAGCAAAGAAAAAGAGTTAAAATACTATGTTGCAATCCACACTCAATTCCCACAGTCCTCTCTGTGGATGTAGATGGCTCTCTCTATCACAAGAGCATTGGAACTGGCCTGAATCACCTTGTTCTTGAAAAAGACTAAATCCTTCAGAGTTGATTATCATATAATCTTGTTGCCATGTACAAAATTTTCTTGGTTCTACTTACTTCAGTTAGCATCAGTTCATATAAGTCTCTCCAGGATTCTCTGAAATCATTCTGATGATTGTTTCTTATAGAACAATAATATTCCATAACATCCATATATCATAATTTACTCAGCTATACTCCAACTGATGGGTATCCACTCAATCTCCAGTTCCTTGCCACTACAAAAAGGGCTGCTACAAACATTTTTGCACCTGCGGGTCCTTTTTTCTTTTTTTATGATTTCTTTGGGATATAAGTCCAGTAGAAACACTGCTAGATCAAAAGGTATGCACAGTTCGATATCTTTTGGGTATAATTCTAAATTGCTCTTCAGAATGGTTAGATCAACTCACAACTCCACCACCGACGTGTTGGTGTCCCATCCTCTACAACCACTTTTTTTCCTGTCATCTTAGCCAATCTGAGAGGTGTGTAGTGGTACTTCAGTGTTGTCTTAATTTGCATTTTTCTAATCAATAGTAATTTAGGGCATTTTTTCATAGGACGAGAAATGGTCTTAATTTCTTCATCTGAAAATTGTTCATATCCTTTGGCTATTTATCAATTGGAGAATGGCTTGTATTTTTATACATTTGAGACAATTTTCTACATATTTAGAAATCAAGTCTTTATTGGTACTCTTGGATGTAAAATTTTCCTCCAGTTTTCTGCTTGCTTCTTAGTTTCGTCTGCACTGTACAAATCTTTTTAATTTAAAATAATCCAAACTATCCATTTTGCATTTCATAATGTATTCTAGTTTCTGCCATATTATTATCCAATTTTCACAACAATTTTTGTCACATAATGAGTTCTTATCCCAAAAGCTGGAGTCTTTGGGTTTATCAAACACTAGATTTCTATAGTCATTGACTATTGTGTCTTGTGAACCTAACCTATTTCACTGATTGACTATTCCATTTATTAGCCAATACCAAATGGTTTTGATGACTATGTTTTATATTATAGTTTTAGATTTGATATAGTCTAAGCTACTTTTATTTGCATTTTTGTTAGTTCCTTATGATTCTTAAGTTTTTGTTCTTCTAAATGAACATTGCTTTTTTTTCTAATTCTATAAAAATAATTTCTTGGCATTTCGATTGGTATGGCACTGATAAGTGGATTAATTTAGATATAATTATCATTTTTATTATATTAGCTTAGCCTACCCATGAGCACTTGATATGTCTCCACTTGTTTAGATCTGAATTTTATTTGTGTGGAAAGTGATTTGTAATTGTGTTCATATAATTTCTAACTTTGTCTTAGCAGGTAGATCCCAAATATTTTATATAATCTACAATTATTTTAAATGGAATTTCTCTTTCTATCTCTTCCTGCTATACTTTCTTATTAACGTAGAAATGCTAATGATTTTTGTCTATTTGTTTTGTATTCTGCTACTCTGCTAAAGTTGTGAATTGTTTCTAGAAATTATTTAATTCTCTAGGATTTTTCAAGTATAACATCATTATCATCTGCAAAGAGTGATAATTTTGCTTCCTCATTACCTTTAATTCCTTTAATTTTTTTCTTCTTTTATTGCTAAAGCTAACATTTCTAATAAAATATTGGATAGTAATGGTTATAGTGAGCATCCTTTTTTTCATCCCTGATCTTATTGGGAATGTTTGTAATTTATCCCAATTACATATGATGCTTGCTTAGTTTTAAATAGATATTACTGATCATTTTAAGGAAAACTCTATTAATCCTATGATCCTTAGTGTTTTTTAATTGAAATCCCTGCTATATTTTGTCAAATGCTTTCCCTGCATCTATTGAGAAAATGGCATGATTTCTGTTAGTTTGGTTATTGATATAATCAATTATACTAATAGTTTTCCTAATATTGGACCAGGCCTGCATCCCTAGTAGAAATCTTATTTGAGCATGGTATATTATCCTGGTGATAACTTGTGGTAATCTATTTTGCCAATATTTTATTTAAGATTTTTGCATCAATATTCATGAGAGAAATTGATCTATAATTTTCTTTTTCTGTTTTGATCTTATCTGGTATAAATGCTATATAAGTGTCATAAAAAGAATTTGGTAGGACTCCTCCCTATTTTTTCTTAATAGTTTGAATAGTATTGGAAGTAATTGTTCTTTAAATGTTTGGTAAAATTTACTTCTGAATCTATTTAGCTCTAAAGAGATTTTTTCTTATTGACTTGATTAATAGTTTGTTCAATTTCTTTTTCTAAAATAGAACTATTTAAGTAGCATTTCCTCCTTTGTTAATGTGGGAAATCTATGCTTTTGTAAGTATTCATCCATTTCACTTAGATTACCAGCTTTATTGTTGTACATTTGGCCAAAATAGCTTTTAATTTTTATTTCAATTTCTTCTTCATTGGTGGAAAGTTCATCTTTTTAAAAAAAATTTGATATTAGCAATTTTATTTTTTTCTTTACTTTTTTCTGATCAAATTAACTAAAGGTTTATCTATTTTGGTAGTTTTTATATAAAACCAACTTTAAGTTTTGTTTATTAGTTCAATAGTTTTCTTACTTTCAATTATATTAATCTTCCCTTTTATTTTCAAAATTTCAAATTTGGTATTTAATAGGGTATTTTAAAATCTATTATTTTTTCTAGCTTTTTTAGCTGAATGCCAAATTCATTGATCTTCTCTTTCTTTATTTTATGTAAGTAAGCATCTAGAGATATAAAACTTCTCTTAAGTGCTTTGGTGCATTTCATAAATTTTGGCTTTTAATCCAGTCTGCTATCTTCTTCCATTTTGTGGGAGAATTCATCCCATTTATATTCATAGTTAAAATTACTAACTCTGTATTTCCCACCATCTTATTTTCCCCAACTTATGCTTCTTATTTTCCTTTCCCCCTTTCTCTCTACTCAAGTGTTTTGCTTCTGATCCCTCAATCACCCCTCTCCTTTTAAATCCCCTCTCTCTTTCTGATCCTTTTCCTAATTCTACTGGTTTTTCCCCTTCTATTAGCATTTCCCTTTCCTTTCCTCTTTTCTCCTTCCCTATAGTATAAACCAAGGTTATCTGTCAAAGTAAATATATCTGGTATCTTCTCTTTGATCCAGATCTGATGAGATTAAGATTTACAGAATGCTCATCCCCCTCACTACTCTTCCTCAATTGTAAGAATTTTTTTGTGTGCCTCCTCAAGCCATTTAATTTACTCCATTTTACCTCCACTTTCCTTTTTTTTTTCCAGTATAATCCCTATTCTACCACTTTTTTTTATATCATCACAATAAAGTCAAATATTCACTAAGTATACCCTTAAAAAGATAGAGTTCTCAAAATTTAAATATACATTCCAATATAGGGATGTAAACTTTTTAACCTTGAAAAACATAGTTTTTTTTTTTTTCATTCTACCTTTTTATGCTTTTCTTGAAGTCTGTATCTGAAGATCAAATTTTCTGTTCAGTTGTGTTTTTTCATCAAAAATAAATGAAAATTCTGTGTTTCATTGAATGCCAATCTTTCCCCCTAAATTTTAATTTCTCATTTTGCTGCATATATTCTTGGCTGCAGTCTAAGCCCTTTTACTCTCCAGAATATCATATTGTAAACCCTTTGATCCTTTTAGGTGAAAGCTGCTAGATCCTGGGTAATCCTGATTATGGCTCCTCAATATCTGTTGTTTCTGACTACTTGTAGTATTTTCTCCTTTATATAATAATTCTGAAATTTAGTTATGATATTCCTTGGAGTTTTTATTTTAGATCTCTTTCAGGGTATGATAGGTGGATGGCTAGTTTACCCTCTTTCTAGTACATACATATGGGCTGTTTTTCTTGATGATTTCTTGAGAGATGTTATCTAGGCTGTTTTTTTTTTTTTTTTTTTTTTCATCGTAGTTTTCTGATAGCACAATAATTCTTAGATTGTCTCTCCTGGATCTATTTTCCAGGCTGGTTGATTTTCTAATGAGATATTTTACATTCTTTTCTATTTTTTTCATTTTTTTAAAATTTTGTTTGACTGATTCTTGATATGTCATTGAGCAATTCACTTTCATTTGTTCAATTATAATTTTTAGTGAATTATTTTCTTAAGTAGTTTTTTATCTCCTTTTGGATTTGGCCAACTGAACTTTTAAAAGAGTTGTTTTGTTCATTGGATTTTTTTTCCATTTTGCCAATTCTATTTTTTAGGGAGTTTCCATTTTTCCATTTCTTTTCCATTATTCCATTTCTTTTTATCAAGAAATCTTTTTCCATTTTGCTAAATCTATTTTTAAGGAATTGAAGTCTTTCTCATTTCACCAAATCTATTTTAAAGTTTTCTTCAGATAATTTCTGTATTTTCTTTTCCAAATTCTTCTGCAAAGTTCTCATTTGCCTTTCCTCATTTTTTCTAACTCTCTTTTAAGATTCTTTTTCAAGAACTATACTAGGTACTAAGTACATGTAAACTAGAGAATCATTATCTAAATTTCATTGAGTTAACTTCTTTTTGTAGGATTAAATCCATCATACTGAGCCTTAAATATACCTTTTCAGAGTTCCTGCCCTCTACATTCTTCAAAGAGAACCTTTTGAATTGGATACCATTTTATATCAACCTTTCAGACTTCATCTGGTGATATTTTACCTTTAGTATCCTCAAGATCTGAGGGCTGTTCTTCCTAGTGTCCCTAATAACAATCTATGTCAGAGTTCTTTTTGCTTTTTTGCTCATTTTTAAAGATCTAGGTCTGTTCTTTGGGGAAAAGGGTGATTGTCCCAAGTTTCCTCTACAGGTGATAGTTGCTTCACAATGCCCTGAGTGTTTCTGGCTTTCTTTCCATGCATGTTCCCTGTTATACTGGGTTTCAGAGGCTCATTATCTTACTTCTGAAGTTGGATTGGAGGTCTTACAAATAGTCTGCTGATCCACTGGCTTCTGAACCAGGACAGAGTAGCAAACTCTGTTGTATTTTGATCCGCTTTATTTTGACTGCTTTATCCTGGGTCCCTGTATTGGGCCATCTCTCTCCTGCCCAATTGAGACATATTTTTCCTGAAATACTTCCAAAATATCTTCTACTGGAAATTCATTATACTCCATATATTTGTGGGTTTTGTCACTCCAAACCTCATTCAGAAGCTTGATCTGATTTTGATCTGAGGGAAGCCAGGAAAAGCTCAAAGACCTGACAAATCTCTGCCATCTTGGCACCACCCACAGGTTTTTATGTCTTTGGGATTCTATGTGTCCCAGATTATTGAGAGAGATGAAATTTTCTTTCTTGTCCAAAATTACTATTTTACAGAAGTTTGAGTTAATATTCATATTATCCATCATATTTTTGATTACATGATCCAGAGTAAACAATGATCAGTATCTAATATTAACAGAAGTATGGCCTAAGAATGAAAGTCTCATGAAATTCTCAAAGACTTTTTCATATGAAGAAGGAACAAAGTTTAGTAAGGACAGTTACAGATATGTGATTCTAAACTGATTAAGATGAATTCTCCCTTTAATTTCCCAAAACAGTAATGATTTTTCTATATGGTATTTGCCCAGTTATTTTCTTAGGATTTGAGATTTGACAGAATTATCATAGAAGGTGGCATGTAAATGATAGTATTTCTGAGAGAGTTGTAAGGTTGAAAATGTGAGGATAATGGAAAGCAGAGTGTATAATTCATTTTAAACAATCTACCTGTTCCCCTTAGACTTTATTTTTCCTTCTTGAAATGCACTTGAAGGGAAAATCAGGATTATACTTTCTTTTCAGTGTCATTTTAAACTGAACATGTATGAAGAAGTAAGGAAGACTGGTAGCAAAACCATGTTAAACATATGGAACTGAGGCAGACCTGATAAGGGATAAAAGCAAGTAGAAAGGACCTTTATCTTCAATGGCATCGACCATTTTGAATTTGCTGTGTCCACTGATTTTATCTTTCTTAAGCAACCTAGATATGTCTTTGTAGAAAGTTTTGGAATTTTAGGGTAGTTTAGCACAGACTATACACCTTGGTTCTTCTAACAATTTTCTTAACTCATTCAGTGCTAGAATCATAGTTATTTTTTCCCTCCCTAATTCCCTAGTGCTCTTAATAAAGAAACTTCTTTAGTTGCTCAAATAGTGTTTTCATGGAAAATCATAAAAATACTTCACCAACAAAGAATTAGGACAGAAGAAGGCAATGTAGGCATTTTCTCATATGACTTTTGTGTATAATATGGCATGATATAGACTGATAAGTGATATTTGAGCAGGTTGATTCACTAACTACAAATAATAGTCATTAATGCATAATCCTCCATTATGAGAGGCCTCTAATAAAATGCCCCAGTAAGTTCTCTTTGGCCTTGTGTTACTCAGGATTTTCATTAGTGACTTAGAGAGAGGCATAGATGGTATGACCTTCACATTTGTAAATAATACAAGGTAGAAGATATGATTAGCTTATTAAAGAGTAGAGTGAAGTTTCAGAAAGGTAGAATGTTGTACTAAATCTATTTAAAGAAAACTTAATAGATTTAAATATGAACTACTATATGTGGGTTAAATAAATCAACTCAATAAGATACTGAATAACCATAATTCCAGAGGATTGATAATGAAGTATGCTTTCCATTTACAAACAGAATGGTGATTGATTCGAGGTACAAAAAAGACATATCTTTTGAACATAGCAAGTTCATTTTGTTTGATCATGTATATTTGTTAAAACTTTTCTTTTTCTGCAAGTACAAGTAGATAAGAAAAAGAAAATAGATTTTATTCAGTCAAAAAATGTAAAAATGTCTATAAGGAAAAATGAGATTTAAAAGCAGAGAAAGGAAAAATGCAGTTAGATAGTAATTTATTTGAAAAATGTCTAAGGGTTTTAGAACTGCACATTTGACATGTCAGTTTTAGAGCATAGGAGCTCAAAAAATCTATTGATTCTAGGTTACATTTAGTGATATATAATTACAGAAACATAGAAGGTAACAATCTCATGATATTCTGCTGAGATTAAAACTTCAGAGCATTCAGATGAAGAAAGTCAGAATAGTATGGATCTTTGACGTAACATTACATGATAAACTCTAAATGGTACAGTTGTAACGTAAAACTGATATAGTTGCACAGAAGTAGTTAAGATTATTTTAGGAGGGACTGGAGAGTTGCCTTCAACTCAGTGTCTAAAGTTCTATTTATTATATAAAAGAGAAATTGAACCTTTTTTTTTTTCTTTTTAGCCCTGGAAAGCAAAATTTGGTACCTTGTACATAAATTTAGAAGTGAGATTAATCATGGACTAAGGAAAAACATCAATATTTCAGACAATCCCCAAGTGGAATGAATAGCAGAATAAGTTATTGTATATGAATGTAATGGAATATTATTGTTCTATAATAAATGATGAACAGGATGACTTCAGCAAAGCCTGGAAAGACATATATGAACTGTTACTGAGTGAATTGAGTAGAACCAAGAAAACATTGTGCACAATAACAAGAAGATTATGTGATGATCAGTGTGATTGACTTTCCCCTCATTTTCACCATAGCATGAAGGTCTTCAAGTGTGTGTGTGTGTGTGTGTGTGTGTGTGTGTGTGTGTGTGTGTATGTGTGTGTATGTGTAAATATTTTATTATTTTTAAGACACTGGTTAAAATTATGGCAGTAATATATTTTTGATTGGATGATGAATAGAAAAAAATCTGGATTCCTGACTCCTCCTTCAAATCTGTCTTTCATAATAATGACCAAATTAATCTTCTAAAATTACTAGTTTAAACATGTCACTCCCCTGCTAAAGAAGTTGCAGTGATTCTGTTGATTCAAAAGTAAAAGAGGATCATAGGAATATAGATTTAAAACTGGAAAGCATCTTAGATGTCTTCTAGTATAACTCCTCTACAAATGAGGAAACAAAAGACCCAAAGCCACACAATAAGTATCTGCAGTAGCATTAGACCTTGTGTCCATCCATACTCCTAAAAACAACTGTTCCTTTTGTCAATATTTTCTTTTTCTAATTACATGGAAAGATAATTTTCAACTTCTATTTTTGGGAAGATTTTGAACTCCAGATTTTTTTCTCCTACCTTCCCTTATCTTCACCTCTTCAAGAGATCAAGTAGTTTGATATGGGTTATAGGTTATACATGTGCAATCATTTTAAACATAATTCCATCTGAGTCATGTTGTAAAAGAAAACTCAGAACACAAAAAAAGTATGAAGAAGAAAAAATTCAAACAAACAAAAATGTGAAAATAGCATGTTTCTATCCTCATTTAGTTTCCATAGTTTCCCCTCTGGATGTGTACATCCTAAGTCTATTGGATTTGTCTTAGATCACTACATTGCTGAGAAGTGCTGATTATCACATAATCTTCTTGTTATTGTGCACAATGTTCTCTTGGTTCTACTCAATTCACTTAGCACCAGTTCATATAAGTCTTTCCAGGCTTTGCTGAAATCACCCTGCTCATCATTTCTCATAGAACAATAATATTCCATTACATTCACATACAATAATTTATTCTGCTATTCCCACACTGAGGGGCATTCAATTTCCAGTTACTTGCCACCACAAAAAGCTTTTACAATTTTTTTTAATGCATGTGAGTCTTTTCTTTTTTACGATCTCTTTAAGTATTGGATGAACACTTATGATGAATATTTGAGAGGGAATTTCTGTCCAGAGATCCATTAGACAAGATGAACTTTGAGGTTTTTCCATTCTTGAGATTTTGTGGTTCTGTAACTATTGTCCAGTATTTCATGTGGCAATGGTTTTGTCTGGTAATGAAAAGAGTACTGTCTTTCCATCTCTATGTATCTCTCCATTTCTCTCTATATAATTGTGTGTGTGGTATATATATATATATTCTCTCTCCCTCTTTCATCTTTCATTTCTATAAAGCTTAAAGCACCATATAAATAAGAATTATTTTTATCTAGTCCCATCTCATTTTACAAATAGGGGAGATAAAACTCAGAAAGATCAAATGATTTGCTCTAAGTTATACAGCTAATTAATGATGGACATAGTATTCAGATACAGGACATTGAGGAAGAGTTCTTTCTACTGTACAACTCTGTGGTCTCACAAAATTTTATTTTTTTCAAAAGAAAAAAAATGCAGCACCATTAAATCTCATTATTGACACATTTTTTTTTCTACATATGACTTGACAATTATCCTAGAAATGAGAAGATTTTTTGAGATTCCCACAGTAGAAATATATTAATCTTTTCTGACTCAAACTATGCTAAGAGCAGCTTGCACTATGAATTGTCTGGGCATCCTGTCCTTGGCATAATCAGAAACACTTTTACATAGGTTCAATTGCAGTTCAATTCTTTTAAAAAATGGAAAGATTTAGAGGAGAAAGACAGTGGCTTATCTTACTTGACCTGGTTTGATCATCCATAAAAAACACTGAAGGTAAAAAAGATAAAGACTTTAAGGGTAAAAAAGAAGAAACTGGTCTTGGCTCAGCACAAATTTCAAGCTACAAAAATTGGAGGAATTGAATGGCATGCTGCCAGAGAGAGTGCTGCCAATTCACCTTTTTTTCATTTTTATTCCCCATGAATAGAATGTGAGTTGGGAGTTTTGGGTCTCTATAGATATTGCACCAGAGATTTTTCTAATATTCATGTCCTTTTGAATGCAAACATCGATTGAGAGTTTAAGATCAGCTAGAGTTAGGTCAGAACAGGTGCTTAAAGAGGGATCATTCTTCAATGTTAGAATGTTAAGTATTCAGCTAAACAGTTATGTAAAAGTAAAGATAGGAGAAGTATCATGATGATTTTAAAGTGCTTAAAAATGGCAGTGGGGAGAGAAATATTATCAAGATGCTTCTCATAATTGCTAGTGTTTATATATAGTGTTTAAGTTTCGCAAAGTGCATTACAAGGAGCAGCTAGATGGTGCAGTGAATAGAGTGCTAGAGTTAGGAGGACCCGAGTTCAAATCTGACCTTGGGCACTTAATTCTTAATGGCTGTATGACCTTGGACAAGTCACTTAACATCAATTACTTCATCAAAAACAAAGATATTTTACAAATATTTTCTCATTTTATGTTCACAACACCTCTGGGAAGGAGATGCTATGTTTATCAGTATTTCTCTGAGGCAGGCATAAGTAAATTATTTGTCCACAGTCACATAATTGTTAAACATATGAAATCACAAGAGGGGCTAGACAGCATCTTTCAAGAAATTTTTAAGGAAAACTGCTCTGATATTTTGGATCTAGGGGATAAAATGAACATTGGAGGAATCTATCATTCACCTCAAGAAAGAGATCACAAAATAAACCAAATAAATATAGTCATATTTCAAAACTATCAAGTCAAGGAAAAAATATTACAAATGGTCAGAAACAAATAATTCAAATATCATAAAGCCACTATCAGGATTACACAGGATATAGTTGCAATAATAAAACATCAGAGGTCATGGAACATGATATTCTTAAAGGCTCTGGAAGAGTATAGAGCAAGAGGTACTCAAACTTTTTAAACAGGGGTCTAGTTCACTATCCCTCAGACTATTGGAGGGCTGGACTATAGTAAAAACAAAACCTTTGTTTTGTGGGCCTTTAAATAAAGAAATTTCATAGCCCTGGGTGAGGGGGATAAACATCCTCAGCTGCTGCATCTGGCCTGCAGGCTGTGTTTGAGGACCCCTGGAACGTAGAGAATCACTTGCCCAGTAAAATTAATAATAAGAAGAAGGAAGACCATGATAATTCAATGAAATATAAGTAATTCAAGAATCCATAAGAAGACCGGAAGCAAATGAAAATTTGATCTCAAATATCAAGGCCCACTAGAAACATAAATAAGAAAAAGGAAAAAAAAAGAAAACATAAACAATTAAATAAGAGTAAGCTGTTCACATCCCAACATGGAAAGATGATACTTATAATTTTTTTTTAACTAAAGCTTTTTTATTTACAAAATATATGCATGGATAATTTTTCAACATTGACCCTTGCAAAACCTTCTGTTCCAATTTTCCTCTTCTTTCCTCCCACCTCCTCACCTATCTGATAAGTAGTCCAATACATTAAATATGTTAAAATATATGTTAAATCCAATAACCAAAATCTTAAAATATGTTGGTTATAAGGAACACACTTGAAGCAGAAACACACAGAGTAATGATAAGCTCATCTTAAATGTTGATAAATTTAACAAAAAAGTGAACAAGAAAGAAAATTAGAGGAACTGATGGGAACAAAAAGAATATACTTCTTTTTCTCAGGAGAATATCACACATACCAAAAAGTGAACATGTTTTAAAGCATATAACCTTTAAAATCAAATGCAGAAAGGAAAATATATATATTATTTTTGGATTATAATACAATAAATATTACATTTAACAAAGGACTGTGGAAAGATATTATGGACAACCATGATCAATGGACAAATCATATAAACAATCAATAATTTTTAAAGAAAATGACAACAATAAAGCAACTTACCCAAGTTTATGGAATGAAGTCAAAGAAACACTTAGGAGAAAATTTACTTCTCTTAATTCTTACATTAAGAAAATGGAAAACAAAGCAGATCAATGATTTGGCATGCAACTAAAAAAACTAGAAAAAAATCTTACCAAAAATCTTTAATTGTATCATTTTGGAAATCCTGAAAATCCAAAAGTGAGATAATGTGATTGAAAGTTAAAAAAAAAAAAAAACTTTTTGCTAATAAATCTAGGAGCTGGATTAATGAAAAAAAAATTAAGATAGGTAAACCTTTGATTAATTTGATTAAATTAAAATTAAAGAAGAAAAACAAATATAATGTATCAAAAGTGAAAAGAGTAAAATAATCTCCCATAAAGAAATTAAAGCAATTGTTAGGAAATATTTCACCTAATCATATCCTAATAAATCTGATCATCTGAGAGAAATTGATGAGTAGCATATACTTACAATGATTATATATAATCATATAAATTATATTTTTTCAATATAATATAATCATGCAAATATATATTATATATTTGTTCCAGGTTAACAGAGCAGGAAATAAAATACATAAATATCAACCATTAAAAAAAAAAAGAAATTGAATAACCCATTAATGAACTCCTTAAGAAAAAATCCCCAGAGCCAGATGAGTATATTCTATTGCATATTAGCTGCATGACCCTTGATAAGTCAATTAAGTTTTCTGACACAATTGTCTAATTTCTAAAACACGAATAATAGCATGAATCTCATGTATGGATTATAAGACTCATTTGTCCAAAAAAAAAGGTATGTAAAGCATTTTGCAAGCTTTAAAGTAACTTCTGAAGTTTCCCTCTTCTGGAGAAAAGCTCATTTTTGTCCTCAAGCCCTCTATCATCTCTGACATTCTATATAACATTTCAAAGGTGGTTCATCAGTAAGATCCACAAATATTTCTTATTATCTTGAAATATAGCTAATCTAAGCCAACTGATAACAACTTATTAATAGGAACAAACTATTCCAGTAGCCTTCCTAATCAAGGGTTTAAAATTCCTTGTTACCTATTATTATTTTTTACTTTCCAATTTAAAAATCATTTTTATAGTGAGAAGAGAAAATTAGAAGTTAAAAAGCAGTTTGTTTTCTGTCATTCATTTTATTCATTTCTCTACTTCAAATCATAGCTTTAGGCCATCTTTAATTTCTCTTTTTCCAAATATAATAATAAAAAAAAATCTTCCCTTGCTATTCTTTCTACCTTTTTTCCCTTCCCTTCATTTTCCTTCTCTTCAATCCTAATTCTTTTATGACCAGCTTTAATGTTCCTCAGGAGACAAATAAGATGAAATGTTGTTACTCCAGTCTTTTTGAGAACTTGTCACATTTTGTTGTGATCCTCAAAGTTAAAGACTTAAATTTGATCTATGAAACAGAAGTCATTTTTTTTCCCCTCCAGGTCCCTTGTTTTCTCCATAATTCAGCAAATACTGACAATTTGGTCTCTAGTTCTTCTGCCTTTTCAAAAACTAGCCAGCACTTCTGATAATTCTTGGTTTAGATTTTGTTGAAGCTTTACTAGTAAAATCTTAAATATAACCTTCTTGGTATGTTAAATAACTGCAGTTGAGAAATAATTCGAACATTGCTTGACATTGTCCTAAAGAATTGCCCTCTTAAAGATTGGAACTTAAACTGATCCTTTCCAATTCAGTGGCCAATCTTGTGTTTTCCAAATTTGTTGGCATATCTAGTGATGTACTTCAACAGCATAATATTTTAGGATTTTAAATAACACAGGAAGGATTCCATAACCTTAATTAACTTTATTGTTAGCACTTCTTCTTAAAGCTTATTTGACCTTACTCTCTAGAATGTCTAACTCTAAATGAATAAACACACCATCATTTTTATTGGTGATATTGAGACCTTTTCTTTATGTTCTTGTCATCTCTTCTTTTTTTTCAATAAATTGAATATTTCTTGAATGAACTTAAATATTTTACACTTAGAAACAATTTCAAATAAAAATCAAACAGTTGTTATTTGCAAATAATTCATTATGACTACAATGCAAGAGAAAGCAGCTAAGTGGCACGATAGTGCACAGAATGCCAGCCTTGGGGTCAGGAAGATATTTTTTAAAATTGTTCCTTTATTTATTTGTATGTTTATCTATCTATCTATTCATTCATTCATTTTTAGTACACATTACATTATGAATCACGTTGGGAGAAAAAAAAGTCAGAACAAAAGAGAATAACCATGGAGAGATAAAATAACAGAAAAAAGCAAACATAGCATGTGTTGATTTATATTCAGTCTCCTTTTTTCTGGATACAGATAGTATTTTCTGACCAAAGTTTATTGAAATTGCTTTGGATCACTGAACCATGGAAGAATCAGGTTTTTTTAAGCTGATCATCACACATTCTTGCAGTTTTTGTGTGCCATGTGCTTGTTTTACTTAGCATGTTCATGTAATTCTTTCCAGTTTTTCTAAAACCAGCTTATTCATCATTTTTTTTATAGGACAATAATATTCCATTACCTTCATATACCATAACTTATTCAGCCATTTCTCAATGGATAGACATCTACCAATTTTCCAATTTTTTTTTTCTATCACAAAAACAGTTGCTACAAATATTTTTGCACACGTGGGACCTTTCCCCTCCTTTATGATTTCCTTATGTATGGACCCAGTAATGGCATTGCTGGGTCAAAGGGTATGCATAGTTTTATAATCCTTGGCACATAGTTCCATATTGCTTTCCATATGGTTGGATCATTACACAACTCCACCAACAATGCATTAGTGTCCCAGTTTTCCCAAATCCTCTTCAACATTGATCATTATTCTCTCCTGTCATTGTAGTCAATCTAAGAAGTGTGAGATGGTATCTCAAAGTTATTTAAATTTGGATTTCTCTAATAAATAGTGATTTAGAGCATTTTTATATGACTATAGATGACTTTAATTATATCATCAGAAAATTGTCTGTTCATATCCTTTAAGTGTTTATCAATTAGGGAATGATTTGTATTCTTATAAATTTTGTACAGTTCTTTATACATTTTGAAATGAGACCTTTATCAGAAACATTAACTGTAATTTCTTTTTCCCCAGCTTTATCTTGTTTGTTTTAGGTGTATTTGAGCAAACCCTTTTAAATTTAATATAGTGAAACTTATCGATTTTATCTTTTATACTTTTCTCTAGTTCTTCTTTGGTTATAAATTCCTTTCTTCTGCAAAGATCTGATGAGTAAATTATCTCATTCTCCCTAATTTGCTTATAATATTATCCTTTTTGCCCAAATCATGTACCCATTCTTACCTGATTTTGATATAGAGTGTGAGATGTAGTTCTATGCCAAGTTTCTGACATTCTTTACCAGTTTTCTCAGCAATTTTTGTCAAATACTGAGTTCTTATTCCAAAAGCTGGAGTTTAGGAGTTTATCAAATACTAGATTATGATAGGCTTTGATTATTGTATCATATTCCACTGATCCACCATTCTATTTCTTACCAAGTACCAAATGCATTTGATTACTGTTGTTTTACAATATAGTTTTAGTTCTAATATTGCAAAGTCACCACCCTTGGCATTTTTTTCATTAATTACCTTGATATTGTTGTCTTTTTGTTCTTCTACCCAAATTTTGTTACTATTTTTTTCTAGTTCTATAAAACAATATTTTTGGAGCTTGACTGGTAAAGCACTGAAGAGGTAGACCAATTTAGGCAGAATTGTTATTTTTTGTAATATTAGCTTGGCCTACACATGAGCAATTGATATTTTTTCAATTATTTAGCTCTAACTTTATTAGTTTGAAAAGCATTTTGTAACTGTGTTCATATAGTTCTTGGATTGTCTTGGCAAGAAGATGCTCAAATATTTTATTTTTTCTATGGTAATTTTATCTTTGGTAAATTTATGGTAAATTTTATCTTTCTATCTCTTGCTGATGGGCATTGTCAGTAATATATGGAAATGCTGATGATTTGTGTGGGTTTATGTTGTATCCTGCACTTTGGCTAAATCTGTGAATTGTTTCCAGGAGGTTTTTGGATGATTTTCTAGGATTCTCTAAGTATATCATCAAAGAGTGAGTTTTATTTCCTCATTGTCTATTCAAATTCCTTTAATCTCTTTTTATTTTCTTATTGCTAAAACCAACATTTCTAGTACAATGTTGAATAGTGGTGATAATGAGCATCTTTGTCTCACCTCTGAACTTATTTGGAATTTGTTCAATTTCTCTCCACTACAAATAATACTTGCTTTATTATTAATAAGATACTGTTTATTATTTAAAGGAAAGCCCCCTTATCCCTATACTTTCTAGTTTTTTTTTTTAATAGAAATGGGTGTTGTATTTTGTCAAAAGCTTTTTCTGCATCTAATTAGATTATCACATGATTTTTGTTGATTTTATTATTGATATGGTTGATAATGGTAATAATTCTCCTCATATGGAACCAGCCTTGCATTTCTGGCATAAATCCCACTTGGTCATAAAGCATTATCTTGCTGATAAGTTGCTGTAATCTTTTTGCTAATAAATTATGTAATTTTATTTCTTTGTTATGGCTCTTTTTGGTTTTGTTATCAGTGCCATATTTGTATCATAGAAGGAATTTGGTAGGATTTCTTTATCTACTTTATGTAGTACTGGAATAAATTGTTCTTTAAATATTTGGTAGAATTCATTGATCCTGGAAATTTTTTCTTAGGGAGTTTATTAATGGTTTGTTCAATTTATTTTTTTTTCCCTAAAATGGTACTATTTGAGTAATTCATTTCCTCTTCTGTTAATCTGGGCAATTTATATTTTTTAAAAATATTTATCCATTTTGGTTAGATTGTCAGGTTTGTTATAATTTGGGCAACATAGCTCCTAGTTATTGCTTTAATTTCTTTCTTATTGATGATCAGTTCAACTGTTTTATTTTTGATGATGCTGATTTGGTTTTTTCTTTTTCTAATAAAATTAACCTTTTTTTTCTTTTTTATTGTTTTTTCCATAAAACCAATTCAATTTTCTTAATTAATTCAATAGTTTTCTTAGCTTCAATTTTATTAGTCTGGTTTTGAGTTTCAGAATTTCCAATTTGGTATTTAATTGGGGAGTTTTAATTTAATGCTCAATTCATTAAACTCCTTTTTCTTCATTTTATTCATGTTGCTATTTAGCTATAAAATTTCCTCTAAAAGCTTCTTTGGCTGTGTCCCATAGGTTTTAGTATGTTGTCTCATTGTTGTCATTTTCTTAGATGAAATCATGGGTCATTTCTGTGATTTGTTGTTTGACCCACTCATTCTTTATAATTAGGGTAAGTAATTTCCGACTTATTTTTATTCTATCTTTCCCTGGCTTTTTATTAAATATATGTTTTATTGTACTCTTGTCTGAAAAGGAAGCATTTACTATTTCTGCCTTTTGCTTTTGATTGTGAGTTTCTTAAGGCTCTAATGCATGGTCAATTTTTGTGTAGGTGCCATGTATTCCTGAGGGGGGAAAAATGTGTAGTCCTTTCTGTCTCTTCAATTTTCTCCAGAGGTTTATCATAGCTAGGTTTTCCAGGAGACTATTAACTTCCCTAGTTTCTTTATTTATTTTGTGATTTGATTTGTCTGATTTTAAAAGGAGAAGGCTGAGGTTCCCTACTATAGTTTTGCTGTCTATTTCTTCCTATAACTGGCTTAAAATATTTTCTAGGCATTTGGCTGCTCTACCACTTGATGCATATGCATTTAATATCATTACCACTTCATTGGTTACAATAAATACTCTTCATCATGATGTATTTTTCTTTCTTATCTCTTTTAATTAGTTACATTTTTATTTTTGCTTTGTCTGAGGTCAGAATTGCTAAACTGCTTTTTTTTTTACTTCAACTGAAGCATAATATATGTCTCTTTTAATACCCTTTCCCATTAGATTAATTCTACTTTTGAAGATATCATTTTTTTCAGTGTATTTTTTTCTCATTACATTTTTTTTTTCACTTGGCCAATTACATTTTTAAGGAATTGCCTTTTTTCCCAAGCTATTGACTCTCTCTTGTATACATCTTATTTCTTTTCTCATTTTTTTCTTTTACCTCTTATATATGCTTCCATGATATCTTCCTATCTGATTCAATGAATCACTCTTTGAGATTTCCTTTGTGGACATTTTGGTCTTCTCTATCACTAAGTTGCTTTGTATGGTCATGATTCTTTTCTATTTCTTGCTCATTTCTTTCCTTTTCTTTTTGTATTTCGTCTTTTTAAAAATTTTAAGATAAAAATTTTTGATCAAGTTCTGCTCATGGGGTAAAGGGAGTACTATCCCAAGCTTTCTATGCAACTCTAAGTTTTGGCTTTGAACACTGGGGTCTCTTGTGTTTGATATTTTGCTCACAACAGAGAATATCTTTATAAGCTCTTTCCAGGAAACTGCCCAGTTTCCTAGAATTTGCCTTCTGAACAAGGACTAGGGACTGCCTTACTGGTGTGGTCCTCCTCTGAGCCAGGACTGAGGATGTTCGTTGTTGATTTATGGTGGTTAAGACTTTCTCAATGGCTTTCCCAGACTTTGTCTGAGTTGAGCTGAACACCCTTCTTGAAGTTTTTCCAATCATTTGAGCTGGAGAGTGTTTTCATTCTGTTAGATTCTATTCCAAGTCTTGGTTTCATGTGGTTTTTGAGGGAAACTGGGAGAACTCAAGCAGCATAATGGCATCACTTCGCCATCTTGGCTTCAATCCTTGAAGTTAATTTCCATCTCTTCTTAATCTTTTCTGCTTCTTTTAAATCCCTACCATTTTAATTGTTTTTTTTTTTGCCCATTTTTGATGAAACAGAGAAGTCGTGTCTTTCCCATTCTATCATTTTCTTCTATTTTTTGCATTGCTTATTAAAGAAATCATCCTATCTCTCCTTGCTATCCTCTAGAGGTTTGCATTCAGTTGGCTATACAATTTCCCTTTTTTTCTTCTGTCTTTTTCCTTTTTTCCTAATCTATTTGTAAAATCTTACCAGATAGTTGTTTTGTTTTCTTAATCATTTTCTTTGGACTGTGTATTATTGTTTCTGCTGTTGTCTTTTGTACAGTATTGCAACATCTATCCATGGTTCTTCAGGTATTTTATCTTTCAGATCTAATCTCTTAAATCTATTCCTTATTTCCACTTCATATTCAAAAAGAATATCATAAGGTATATCATAAAGCAGTGGTTCTCAAAGGATGGTCTAGAGAATCCTGGGGATCTCTGAAACCCTTTTAGAGGGTCCACAAATTCAAAAAATAATTTTTATTTCCAATATGGTAAATGTCTATAAATATAATTCAGATAAACAAAAACACTTTGGAGAAGATCCTCAATAATTTTTAATAGGATAAAGATACTGAAAACAAAAGTTTGAGAACCACTGTCATAAGGGATATCCTAAATATATGTTCAATATCATGGCCAAATCACCAATTTCAGGATTTTTCTCTTTTTTGTCCTTTTTTTGTTGGAGGAAAGGGTTGTTGTTCTCAATTGTGCTTTCATTGTCCCTGATCCTGGATTTTGATTGTATTGAATGATTTTTAAAATATTTGACTTCACAGAAATAGCTGCTGAAACATCCCTCACAATCAATCAACTGTGTTTTTAAAAGTTCTCAACTTTTGCCCATTTCCTTGGGAATTAAATAACACACAACTAAAAGCACAATGAAAGAAGTAATAAAACATCTGTATATGGGATGAAATTCAGTCGTCAACTCACAGAATTAATGGAAAATATGGAAAGCAATTCATTGCAGTTTTATCTGTTGAAGATTATGTAGTCTGAGTGATTTTAATGTCAGTATAATCATGAAGGCATAACCATGATGTCATAAAATAAAAACATAGGAAAATTATTGCTTATTCCAAGTAAGTCACACACTACTATGTATTTAATATTCAATGTGATAAAAGCATATTTTTGTGATAGAGTACAAAAATGTGTTAAAATGTTGTAAATTCAGTTTAAAATTATTTGGAATTAACAAGTAGAGGAAAAAGAAAGAATCTAATTAGTCATTTTTTTAAAGATTAGAAACTAAAGGGTTTTTTTGCTTCAATAATTTTAATTATTTCACTGAGTATATAACTATGCTAAATTCTGAATGAACGCTATCCTGAATTTGGTAGACATTGATTCAATTAGTTTAAAAACATAAATTTCATTTTATTGGCCATTAATGTATTTTGATAAAGCTAGTGACACAGTCAGAACTATGTTTCCTTTTTCTGTTTGCTAGATTATAGGAATGAGAAATTTGAAGTGAAACATTTATTTCACTCACAGCTAAAATAATAAAACACTAAGGCAAAATAAGTAAAATGAAAAATATGGTGATATTTCAAAGAATTGTACTACCCCAAAGTAGAAACACTTAAAATACTGGACTCAACAAAATAAGATGAGTGTTGTTTATATTGTATAATATCCACAGCTAATTGTCCATCCAAAGATAACTTAACCAGTTATATAAGATACATATGACTCACATTGTATGGTTTGGTTATCAAAAAATAGCCCATTTTGATAACAAACTAAAACAATATAAATAAAATGATAAACATGATAAATATAAATATATGTATAATAATTTCCTCTGTTCATTTATAGACTAAATTATTTTCCTCTCCTTATTCCTGTTTTTGTTATTGGAAGATGATTATATGACAAAAGGTTTGAGTTATCATTTTGTGAATAGTGTCTATATATTTATATGTATGTGTTTTGTCATGAAAAATAATATTAATGTCAAGAGAAAATTCATTGGATGTAAATGGTAGAAAATTTGGATTCTCTTCCTAGCTACACCATTTGCTAGCCATATGGGTTTGGAAATGTCTCATCAACTGCTTCCTTATCTATAAAATAAGGGATTTTGCTGTTTAATATCTTTCCCAGGTCTAAAATCTTAATGAAAGTAATTAATTACTCTTATGTTCTGTTTTTTTTTTTTCCCCCTACACTGTTATGCTTCATGGATAGCTTGATAACAAAATGAGTAGATGCAGCACATTCTATCTCCCCAAGTGTGTTAGCTGATATTACTAACTACACATCTATATTCTTTATCACATGCTTTCCCGGGAATTGTCCTGCCTACAAGTTTATACTTGGCTAATTCCATCTGAGGAGAGTTCATCAAGAATTTGCATACATCATTGATTAAATGCCAGTAGAATTGATGTTATTACTTTGATTTTAACAATTATTGATATATTAAGAAGCTGGATTGCAAGATGTTTTCCATTTGTTAAATTTAGATTATAGAAATTTAAGGGTTTTTTTTTTCCCTTTGTAGAACAAAGAAAAAACATTTCTACCATATTTCAGGGTTTAAAGGACAGAATCTAAATAAACTGAAAAAATGTAGTGCTTGTTTACCTAATAAGACAACAATATATTTCCAGGACTCATTATAGCACCATGCCCAGATATAAATTTAAGCAAAATATATGCAGTCTATGTTTAATTGTTTGAGTGGAAAGAAAGAAAGAAGGAAGGAAGAAAGGAAAAAAAGAGAGAGAAAGAGGGAGGGAGGAAGAAAAGAAATGAGGAGAGAAGGAGGAAAGAAACAAGAATTTAGAAAGCACTTATTTTATGCTAACACTATGTAAATAGTTTACAAGTATTATCACATTTGATCTTCACAATATTCCTCTGAAGTAGATGCTATTTTTAATGCCACTCCTTCCCCATTTCACAGCTGAAGAAATTGGGATAGACAAGGATTTAGTGGTTGACCAAAATCACACAACTAATTATATCTGAGGTTTGATTTGAATTCATGACTTCTTTACTACCCTTTCTTTCCACTAAGCTCTGGACTAAGAAAACATAATGGCCTATGCTCTAGAGAATTATTTCTTTGCAGTTTTAATATGGGAAGATAAAATTTACTTTTGTATTCCTAAGTGGACTATAGGAAGACCATTGCCTCTGGAATCAGTTAAATTAGTTTCAAATTCAGTTTCTGATGTTTATAACCTGTGTGACCTTGGGAAAGCCCATTAATTTCCCTGGGCTTCCATTTTCTCTTTTAAATAACATGGACTTGCATCAGATGGACTTTTTGTCAGTACTGTTTCTGATTCCTGGTTTATTTCATTGGCATAGCCCTCTCTTCTGTAGTGCAAATTGAACCTCCTGCACAGCTTCTCATCGATATACAGTTTTAAAAATACTTAATAGAGATTCTATCCATTTCTCCAGGGTCCATTCTCTTGTTCTTTTGATATTCTGAAAGTAATAGTAACTAACCATTTACTTTCTCACAGTAGTAGAAAACACAATTGTTTGTTGTTTTCTGTAAAATGAATGTTGTTTTCTGAAACAACAAAGTTCTACTCCTGCATGTATGAGTTGGCAGTTGGGAATACAATTCAGAGGCTGTAAAATAATTCTAATAATAGTTAGCATTTATATAATCTTCAATATGTGCTAGGCATAGTGCTAAATGTTTTACGATTATTATCTCATGGGATTACAACAATCCTGGGAGGTATTTGCTATTATTAAAACTACTTTTTATAGATGAGGAAACTGAGGTAAACAGAAAGTAATTTGCAGAATCAAGTATTTGCTGGACACTAAATTTAAATTCATAGTTTCCTGACTTTTGGCCCGATGCTCTATCCACTACATTTCCTAGCTGACAAAAAAACACTATAGTTGACTCCAATTAGTGAGGATTATTACAGATACTTTGCTGAGTAATCTCATAGATAACTCCCACCAGTAAAATCGCTATAAGAACAATTTTTGGAAGAAGATGATACACAAGTAGTACTGTTTGATAAATCTTAGCAATGGGATGGTTTTGATTGATGAGAAGCAATAGAAACAACAGCAATTGATTTTGCTAATTAAGGAACAATTATGAGAAATTAGCACAATTAATGATCCTTTTCCATATTTTTTCATCTACCTATTGGAGGACTAAAGTCAATTTCTGTGACTTTTCTTTTGTTATATCCTTTAAGGGCAAGAACCAATTTGCCATGGGTCACTGATACAACATTTGGATGATATCTTTTTCAACCTTTCTTTTGAAAATTGGACCCAAGGTCTCACAGAAGTATAGGACTAATTTCAGGATGCTACCAGACACTTTCCTATGCATAAACTGGCCATTTATCCTTTCACTCATTTGCTTTATCTGACATTTATTGAACATGTATTATATTGAAGCTCTGAAATTCAAAAGGTAGAAGAAGCTTTCCAATGAAGTTTTTTTTCATTTAAATGATTCAATCTATTGCATTGACTTACCATTTTTCAAAATCATTTCAGCAATTCTGAAAAAAAAGTATGTTTATATAATGAAGTTTAAATTGTAATCCATTCCTCTATGATGTTATTTGCCTACATGCAGCTACAATGAGTTTTAAAGTTCAGGCAGAATGAGAACTTGACCCAATTACTATAAATCAGGATGCTTTTTTTATTCTGAATGTGATAAGGAATGACAAACAATGTGGAGTCTCCCCTCAATGCACTGAAACACATGTTTAGAAACTGAGAGTGGTACTGGTGTCCATGTAAATAGTCAAGAAATATGTGCTTAAATGAGATGATTCAGGCCAGTTTCAGTGGTCTTGTGATGAACAGAGCCATCTGCACCCACAGAGAGGATTGTGGAGACTGAGTATGGATCAAAGCATAATATTTTCACTCTTCGTTGTTGCTTGCTTTTTGTTTACTCTCTCATTTTTTTTTTCTTTTTGATTTTTCTTGTGCAGTATGATAATTGTTGAATTATTTATAGAAGAATTGCACATGTTTAACATATATTGGATTACTTGCCATCTAGGGAAGGGAGTAGAGGGAGGGAAAAACTTGGAACACAAGGTTTTGTAAGGGTGAATATTGAAAATTATCCATGCATATGTTTTGAAAATAAAAAGTTTTAATAATAAAAAGACTGAAAAGAAAGAAATATTTCTTTAATTGAATTGAATTCAGCTAAATTGAACCTAGATTGACCATAGCATGAGCCTCCTCCCATTTTAGTCTTCTTTACAATCAATTCATGATGTCTAAAGAAATCTGACTTACCTGCCAATTCTTGTTAATCTATCAGATGGCTAAAAGTCCCCACTAAAGTTCTAAAGTCCAGTTTGTTGACAAATATGTTCCTGACCAAAGGTACCATTGCTAAAAATGTATATAATGCTTAATTCTTTTCCAAATTTGTGTTTGCCATCATCTAAGAGTCAGAATGATGAATGTTAATTTACAACAGTCATTTAGACAACTATTCTTCATCATCATAGTTTACATCATTATCAGCATAGCCAACACATCTGCTAACCAGGCTTTCTACTCCTGGTATCAATCTCTATTCTAATCTGACTTATCACAAGCATCTGATTAATCATCCTAAGGCAAAGCTCTGATCATACTACTTCTCAGCTCAAAAATGATCAATGACCTTATTTTATCTACTTATTAATACTCAAAACTCTTTAGCATTACATTCAAAGCACTCTTAACATCTGACCCCAATTTGCTTGCTCCTCCACACAATGAAGAGAATGAATTACTTAATTTCTAATTTTTTCTGCATTAAATACAAATTATAATATTCTGATTTATTCCTGATACTACTTTTATTTTGTATATTATTTGTGGTCTCTGTGAGGTACAGATTCAGTAGAGATATGGATGGATAAAAAAAGTATGCACAATTTGATAGCCCTTTGGGCATAGTTCCAAATTGCTCTATAAAATGGTTGGATCATTTCACAACTCTACCAACAATACATTAATGTTCCAGTTTTCTCACTTCTTCTCCAATATTAATCATTATCTTTTCCTGTCAACTTAGACAATCTGAGAGTTGTGAAGTAGTATCTCAAAGTTGTCTTAATTTGGGTTCCTCTAATCAATAGTGACAACGCATTTTTTATATGAATAGAAATGATTTTAATTTCTTTGAAAATTGTCTGTTCATATCTTGTGACCATTTATCAATTGAAGAATGGCTTGTATTCTCATAAATGTGAGTCAAGTCTCTATGTATTTTAGAAATGAGGCTTTTATGAAAAATATCAGTTAGGCTGAGCTAATATAATACAAATTACAATTCTATCTAAATTGGTCTACTTGTTCATTGCCATACCAATCCAAAAATTATTTTATAGAGCTATAAAAAATAATAATAAAATTCATTTGGAAGAACAAAAGGGCAATAATATCAAAGAAATTAATGAAAAAATACAAAGAATGGTAGCCTAACAGTACCAGATCTAAAACTGTTATAAAGCAGTAATCCTCAAAATCATGTGGCATGGGCAACTATATGGCACAATGCACAGAACACAAGCCCTGAAGTCAGGAAGAACTTAGTTCAAATCTGGCCTCAGACACTTAATACTCCCTTGCTGTGTGACCCTGGGCAAGTCACTTAACCCCAATTGCCTCAGCAAAAAGAAAAAGAAAAGAAAAAGAAACATATGACATTGGTTAAACAATAGAGTTGTGGATCAGTGAAATATCAGTGAATCAGTGAAATAGATCAGATACATAATAATAATGTGTAATAATAAATGACTATCATAATCTAATATTTGATAACCCCCTAGACACCAGCTTCTGGGATTAAAACTCATTATTTCACAAAAAATGCTAGGAAAGCTGGAAAATAATGTCAGAAATTCAGCATAGATCTACATCTCATACCATATGTCGAAATAAGGTCAAAATGGTTACATAATTCGGTTGTAAAGAGTAATATCATAAGCAAATTTGGAGAGTAAGGAATGTTTACCTATCAGATCTTTGGAGAAAAGATGAATTCATTACCAAAGAAAAACTTGAGAACATTATAAAATACAAAATGGACACTATTGATTACATTATTTTTTTTTAAATTGCACAAACAAAATTAAAAGGGATACAAAGCTGGAAAAAAATTTGCATCCACAGTTTCTGATAAAGATCTCATTTCTAAAATATGTAAAGAACTGTGTCAAATTCGTAAGAACACAAGACATTCCCCAATTAATATATGGTCAAAGGATATGAACAATTTTCAAATGATGAAATTAAAGCCATCTCTAGTAGTATGAAAAAATGTCCTAAAACACTATTGATTACAGAAATGCAAATTAAGACAATTTTAGGGCATGATCACATACTTCTCAGATTGGCTAAAATGACAGGAAAAGATAATGATAAATGTTGTTGGATATGTGGAAAAAGTAGGACACTAATTTATTTTTGGTGGAATTGTGAAATGATTCAACCATTCAAGTGGACAATTTGAACTATGCCCAAAGGGTTAAAAAAACTGCACATACCTTTTGACCCAGCAGTTACCTTACTGGGTCTGTGTTCCAAGGAAATCAAAAAGGAAGGAAAAGGATCTACATGTGCAAAATGTTTATAGTGGCTCTTTTTGTGGTGACAAAGAATTGGAAAATGAATAGATGCCCATCAATTGGGGAATGATTAAATAAGTTGTGGTATGTGAAAGTATTGGAATATTATTGTTCTATAAAAAATGATGACCAAGCTGTTTTTACAAAGGCCTGGAAAGATTTACATAAACTGATGTTGAGCAAAATAAACAGAATCAGGAATACATTGTACATAGTAACAGCAGGAATGTGTGATGGTTAAGTATGAAAGACTTTGTTCTCCTCAGTGCTTCACTGATCCAAGGCAATCCCAATAAACTTTGGAGAAAAAACACTATCTGCCTCGGGGGTGGGGGAGGGGGAGCACTATGGAGATTGAATGTAAATTAATACATACTATGTTCAGTTCTTTTTTTTTTGTCTTGAGGTCTTTCCCTTTTCTGATTTTTCTCTCTTGACATGATTCATTATTTAAAAAAAATGTGTTTGAAGAGTTAATATATGTATAATAAGAAAAAATAAAACAATTTTTAAAATGGCAAACAGCATGTATACAAATTTATTTAATTATTTAATTTAATTTAATTAATTTAATTAATTTTAAATTTTAAATTAAAATTAAAATTGTTTTAAATTTAAGAATTTAAAACAATTTTAATATCACTCTGGGCAAATCAGATTTCTATGGGATGCATTTTCATTACTGCATTTTAAAAAATCACTATTTTGCTAAGATACTATGAATGATGTGGAAAAGAAATTGGTTTTTAGATTTTTATTATTTCCTATTTCAAACCATTTATGATTTCTTCTATTGTTTCTTGATATGTTTAGCAAAATTAAAAAAAACCTATACAAAAGAAAGGTGAAATGTTAAATTGATTTTAACCTGCTTTATTAAAATTATGTTATTAAAGCTTTTCTTTTTGAAAAAAAAAATAAGGCTTTTATTAGAACCCTTGAATGTAATTCCTCTTCTCCCCCCCTCTCAGTTTTCTGTGTCCTTCTAATGTTGTTTTTTTTTGTACAAAATCTTTTTAATTTAATGAAATCAAAATTATCCATTTTGAATTTTATAATGTTCTCTAGCTCTATGTCCACAAACTTTTTTTCTCCACAGACCTGAGAGATAGATTATCCCCTTTTCTCCTAATTTGCTTGTGCTATCATACTTTATATCGAAATTATGAACTTCTTTTAACTATATCTTAATATAGTGTCAGATGTTGGTCAGTGTCTGGGTTCTGCCATACTATTATCCAATCTTCCCAGCAATTTTTATCAAACAGTGAGTTCTTATCCCAGAACTTGAAGTCTTTGGGTTTATCAAACGCTAGATTACTATAATCATTGACTATTGCATATTCTGACTCTAACCTATTCCAGTGATCAATCACTCTATTTCTTAGCCAGTACCAAATGGTTTTGATCACTGCTGCTTTTTTACAGGTTTAGGTCTGGTACAGCTAAACTACTTTTGTTTGCATTTTTTTTTCATTAATTCCCTTGAAATTCTTGACTTTTAGTTCTCCCAAATGAATGTGTCAAATTTATAAGACTACAAGTCACTCTCCAATTGGTTAATGATTAAATGATCATTAATGATTGATTAATGATTAATTATTTCAGATGAAGAAATTAAAATCATCTGTAGTCATATGAAAAAATGCTCTAAATCATTTGATTAGAGAAATTCAAATTAAAACAACTCTGAGGTACCACCTCACATCTCTCAGATTGGCTAAAGATGACAGGAAAAAATAATAACAAAAGTTTGAGAGGATGTAGAAAAACTAGGACATTTATACATTGTTGGTAGAGTTGTGAAACTATCCAATCATTCTGGAGAGCAATTTGGAACTATTTCTAAAGGGCTAACCACTGTGCATACCTTTTGATCCAGCAATCTCACTATTGGATTTGTATCCTAAGAAAATCATAAAGGAGGAAAAAGGACCCACATGTGCAAAAAATGTTTGGAGTAGCTGAATCAAGGAAAGAATCAGGATTTGGACTTTGTGTGAAGTTTTGGAGTCACTTATTCTTTCTTAAAGCTAATGAAGCAGGGAAAAACATATATATTATTGCATTGTGGTCTGAAAAGGAAACATTTCTATTTTTGCCTTTTTTCATATGATTGTGAGGTTTTTAATGCCCTAATACACGCTTAATTTTTATGTAGGTACCATGTATTCCTGAGAAAAAGATGTATACTTTTCTGCCTATTCAATTTTCTCCAGAAGTCTATCATATCTAAGTCTTTCAAGAGACTATTTACCTCCCTAATTTCTTTCTTGTTTATTTTGTGATTAGATTTATCTGATTCTGAGAGGGAAAGGCTGAGGTCTCCCACTAGAATAATTCTGCTATCTATTTCTTTCTGTAACTGGATTAAAATCTTTTTTTAGGAATTTGCCTTCTCTACCACTTAGTGCATATACACTTAATATCAATATATTTCAATGTTTACAGAACTCTTAATCATGATGTCTTTTCTTCCTTATCTCTTTTAATTAGATCTATTTTTACTTTTGCTTTATTTGAGATCAGAATTGCTATCCTGCTTTTTTTTTTTTTAAATTTCAGCTGAAGTGTAATTCTGGTCCAGCCTTTTGTCTTTACTCTGTATTTGTCTTTCTATGTCAAATATGTTTATTGTAAACAATATACTATAGGATTTGGTTTTTTAATTCACTCCTTTCATTTTATGGGAAAGTTCATCCCATTTACATTAACAGTTTATAATTATCAGCTCTCATCAGAATTGACTCAAAGAGGATATAAAATATAAACTTATTAAAGGTATAGACATCTATCTTACCCTGTAGGAGGGGAATGAGTATATGGAAAGGGAGGAAGGTAATAGAAAAGAGAGTATATTGGGGCAGAGGGTATATTCAATAACAAAATATTTTTGAAAAGAGATAGGATGAAAGGAGAGAGAGAATAGAATAAACAGATGGGAAATACAGTTAGCAACAGTAACTGTAAAAATAATTTTGAAACAAGTTTCTCTGATAAAGGAAGTTCTCATTTCTTAACTAAATAGGGAACTGAATCAAAAGAGCCATTCCACAATTGATAAATGATCCAAAAAATTCAGCTATGACCAAAGGGCTAGAAAATCATGCATATTATTGGACCTACCAATACCACTACTAAGCATGCACCTAAAAAAAGGAAAAGAAGAAAGACTTATAGGTACAAAAATATTTATAGCAGATTTCTTCTCAGAGCTAAGAATTGGAAATTGAAGGAGTGTCTATCAACTAGGGAGAGATTGAATAAATTTTGATATATGGTGATGATGGAATAATATTGTTGTAAGGGAAATGATAAACAGGATGCTTTAAGAAAAATCTGGAGAGTCCTCTATGAACTCAAGTAAAGTGAATATACTGTGTGAAAAGAAATAGCAACATTTTGAGTTTTCAGCTGAGAAAGACTGTTATTTTCTGTTATGGGCCAGAATTCTGAAACAAGCATTCTTACAAGGTGGTAAGTCAATGAAATTTATGAGACAATGGTTATCTACTTTAGAATGGTGATTAATAGTTCTCTAGTTCAGTACATGTACTTAGTATTTAATATAATACTACAAGATTCACATCTACAATGTTGTAATTATAATAGAGTATATAACAGCCAGCAGGGACTGAGAGACAGATTCATTCCCTAGTCCACCTTTGTAGTGGCTGGAGGCTGAAGCACAAACCCTCAGACTCAGAGATTTATCCCATCTCACACCACCTTGGTGGCAGGGCTCTCCTTCTTTGTTTCTCCATTG
The DNA here is from genome assembly GCF_016432865.1 of Antechinus flavipes. Lineage (NCBI taxonomy): Eukaryota > Metazoa > Chordata > Mammalia > Dasyuromorphia > Dasyuridae > Antechinus > Antechinus flavipes. The sequence continues at coordinate 303,190,857 of NC_067399.1, read as the reverse complement.
AAACCAAGACTGTGGAAGACCATTAAGAAAGCTAGCCTGGACTCTAGCCTAGGAAACTAGATTATGAAGAAGACAATAAAGAATTTGGACTTTAACACCTGGCTATTCTCACAGTGATTACACTACTGAAACTATGGCTGGTCCAGAGACCTCCAGAAAACCAATAAGAACATTACAATTTTCAGCAATACAATGATCCATGACAACTTTGAAAGTCTTATAATGAAAAATACTATCATACCCAGAGAAAGAACTAATTATATCTGAATACTGATTAAAGGATACTGGCTTTGTTTTTGTTGCTGTTGTTTGTTTTTGTTTTGTTTATGTTTGTTTATTTTGGACTTTATTTTTCTTGAGTTTTTGTTGTTGTTGTTTTCACAACATGGCTTTTATGAAAAGGCTTTGCATAACTTCACATTCTCCTTCTAAAATATGGTGGGGAGGGAGGGAGAGAATATGGAACTCTAATTTTTTTTAAAAAAAATGTAAAAATTGTTTTAAATATAACTGGGGAAATATAAATATTTTCTAAAAATAAATAAATAAATAAATGCATTTTCTCAAGTATTTCCAAGTACTTGAAAGAAGAAAATTAAGTTAAAAAACTTGAACACAAAATGATAATCAGGGAAGACACTAAAATTAGAAATAAAGGATCACAAGATTTATAAAAGATTGCCAACATTTCTAAATAACTACTGCAAGGCAAAGAAACTGAACCGATATGGATGATGAAATACAGATCCTTATAGAAGAGGGTTACCAAAACTACATTGAACAAGAGTAAGGTGCGATTCAAGAGACAAATAAGAACCATAAGAGAAGAATTTTGAATTTAATATTTGGCAGAATTTATGGCCTGGCCAGCAGAAATACTTAGCAGAATAGAAAAATGTAAATTCATATCAGTAACTTCAAAGGTGCAAAAGAAGGAAGAGTAATCTGGGGGGCAGGGGGATACACACTAAAATGAAAGACAATCTAGAAGAAGAGAAACAAAAAGTATTAATGTTAAAAGTACACATGATCTCTATTTAAACAAAAACTTGATTTTTTAGACAGGCTTTGGAGAGACAACTTAAGGAACATAGGTCTCCAAGAACATGAAAAGTAAAAAAAAAAAAATCTGAACACCATAATGCAAAAAAACAATAGAAGCAAACTTCCCAAAATTTCTGATCACAGAACACAAAGCACTAATCCAAGAAGTTTATAGACCACTGTGAAGGCAAAACAAACAAAATTATGCTTGAAACTCTTAGACACAAAGTCATAATTTAACAATTTCAATGACAAATAACATTCTTCAAGCAACTGGAGATTTTTTTTTTCTTTTTAAACATAAAGGAACAAGAAATACAAATAGAATCAGACCCTTCTGGATCCATCAAAGACTACAGAAGGGAATGGAATAATATATTAACCAAAGGAGCTCAAGATACAACTAGAGTGACATAACTTGTGAATCTGAGAAAAATAATCAATAAAAGGAGGTAGAGTCAGTAAAAGATATGCATTTGAAACATACCTGAAAAAGTAAGATTATTGTATTTTCAAGTACTGCAAATAGTGTAAATAAAAGAACAATAAAGAAATACAAGGGAAGCAGAAATAATGAAATTAATTACTATATAAATCCAAGAATGTAATCTACTAAGAGAAGGAATACAAATTTTTAATAAGAACTAAAGGGAATAATGGAAAAATTTTGACAGAAATTAGGTATAAATCAATATCACACAAAATAAACCACAATAGCATTAAATGAAGTAGTAGCTTAAACATAAAAGGCCAATTAAGATGCTTGCTTCTTCTTGGACATACTCACAGTGCGACTCTTAGAGACTTTAATCCTGGTAAAGATCCCAGAAGTGTCAAGACTCACAATGTGCCCCAATCTTCTTCAGCTCCAACAAATCCTCAAATAGTTTATTTTCCAGATTATTGGTCAGAACCTATCTGTATTTTCTATCCTTTCCATCCTTCTGTCTCTTAAGAAACCAGTCTGGAATCTTGCGAAGGATTTTGCTTGATGATGATCACTCACTTTATCTCATCTTCAGTGAACTTATCAGCACTCTTGATTAGGACAATGTCTGCTTTCATCAATATTACATGAACATATCTTTGACCCACATCCTTAATGGCTGTGATGGCAAAAGCTATTTTCCCCCAACCATCATTGTTGGTGTTGACCACTCTCAAAATGTGCTGGGACTTCTCAGGGATTATAACAGACATGGCTGCTATGATGGAGTAAGAACCTTCTTTGAAGGTTTTTTTTTTTTGTTTTTTTTTTGTTTTGTTTTGTTTTAATGAAGTATTATGGAAAGAGATACTTTGGATAACAAATAGAGTGCATAGGTGATAATAAAATATAAAATAGATCATTTTAATTGCTAGAAAATTTAAAATCTTTTGCATCAACAAAATGAACTAGAGAAAAGAAGGTATTGGTTATGACTTCGAGGATAAAATCTATTTACATTGGTCGAGGGAAATAGGGTCTTCTAACAAAGGTTCAATGTTAACTTGTCAAGTGTTTTGTAGACAGAATTTTTATTTGAAGATGTGTTAGTCTAGATGCTTATCAAGGTTCCTTCCAAAATATCAATTCTTTGATGATAACCATATCTGGTGCTATACGTAGTAACATTTGATAATTATTTGTGGCATTACAGTTTATCTGAATAGAACAGAAAATATAAACTAAATCCTAAATCAAGATGATGATTTTATTAAAAATTGATAAACATAGAGATGGTAGTTCTGTTTTAATGTTTTAATAGGTACTAGTTGATTGTTTTAGGTACCCTATATATCTTTCATCTAACAGAACATATTCTTGAGTTGCAATATTCTTGAACCAGTGTTTCATCAGGTGGATATGATTTTCTTATGAAAACATACTGCTGCATGCACTAGTTCACTCCTCCACTTTGCTGTTTCATGCCATGGAGACATATGTTTAAAAATATAAAAAAATAATTATGGCGAGGTAATCATTTGAGCAAAGACCATATTATCAACATTCTAAATCCCCATTAGAAATAAATAACCCAGTTTAAAGAGTGGGGAGGGGCATAATTTCCAGTTATCCTTTATTACTTCCCATCTGACCTTCCCTTTAAAAAGAGCAAGTGTGAAACCTAACCTTTTTCTAAGACTTTAAGAAATATAGACATGCTTTTCTTCTCCTCCATTATATTTGGTGCTGCAATGAAAATCCTAAAATACCACAAAAATATTTTGCTTATGGAGTCTCCAGCTAGGACTTGAAATCGAAGTGCTAAAAAATCTCAGGAGGGCCATCATCTTCATGATATTTCCAGATGGATCCTAAGGCCTTGAAATACTGGGGTGAGATTAAAGTAAGTATTCTAAGCTATACCTCAACCAGTTGTTCTAACCATGGAGTGTTAATAAGGAGCTTGAGAAGAGTATTTTTAAATAAGATGCCCATATCTGATAATTTTTTTAAAAAAATTAGATAGGGGTGTGTGTGTGTGTGTGTGTGTGTGTGTGTGTGTGTGAAGATTTCTCTTTGGATAGAATAGATTATTGTTTTTTCCATTTAATGTTTAGATATTAACTACATTATAGAAAATGCTCTTTTTTTGAAAGATGCCCTCTCCTTAACAAGAGACCTGTGGAAAATAAAGCATTATCTGGTTTAATAGATTTCAATCTCCTACATTGCCTACTTTAGTGATATTTTTGCATCTATTAAAAGAAACTTTAACTTGCATAACATGAAAGCATAACACAGAACACTAAAACTTTCTAAGCTGTATATTTTAGATAAGAAAAACTGTAAAAGTATAATATATTGCTTTTGTTTGCCTCTATGTCAATGGATATCAAATTATCATATTTTGCGCAAGTAACTTAAGTAGATAATGTTCATTTTCAGGTAAATATCAAAATATAATAAAGTGAATAAAGAGACAAATTTGAATAAATTTGTGATTGTAAAAATATAGATGCTGTGAAAATAAGTACATAAATTCAAAAGTCAGATCTTTGTCAATGATGTTTTTCCTAGGACATTTCAGTATTCTATGGTTGATTACAGCCACCTTGATTTCTTTTTTTTTTTTTTAATTATAGCTTTTTATTTACAAGTTATATTCATGGGTAATTTTACAGCATTAACAACTGCAAAACCTTTTGTTCCAATTTTTCCCTTCCTTCCCCCCATTCCCTCCCCACAATGGCAGGTTAACCAATACATGTTAAGTATGTTAAAGTATAAATTAAGTACAATATAAGCATACATATCCTAACAGTTATTTTACTGTACAAAAAGAATTGAAGTTTGAAATAGTGTACTGTTAGCTGTGAAGGAAATCAAAAATGCAGGTGGACAAAATTGGGATTGGGAATTCTATGTAAGGGTTCATAGTCATCTCCCAGAGTTCTTTCGCTGGTTGTAGCTGGTTCAATTCATTAATGCTCTATGGGAGCTGCTTTGGTTCATCTCATTGTTGAAGAGGGCCATGTCCATCAGAATTGATCATCATATAGTATTGTTGTTGAAATATATAATGATCTCCTGGTCCTGCTCATTTCACTCAGCATCATTTCATGTAAGTCTCTCCAGGCCTTTCTGAAATCCTCCTGCTGGTCCTTTCTTACTGAATAATATCCCATAATATTCATATATTATAATTTATTCAGCCATTCTCCAATTGATGGGCATCCACTCAGTTTCCAGTTTCTGGCCACTACAAAGAGACCAGACACAAACATTTATGCACATACAAGTCCCTTTCCCTTCTTTAAGATTTCTTTGTGATATAAACCCAGTAGAAACACTGCTGGATCAAAGGGTATGCACAGTTTAATAACTTTTTGAGCATAGTTCCAAATTGCTCTCCAGAATGGCTGGATGTATTCTCAATTCCACCAACAATGTATTAGTGTCTGTGTTTTCCCACATCCCCTCCAATATTCCGCATGATCTTTCCCTTTCATTCTAGCCAATGTGACAGGTATGTAGTGGTATCTCAGAGTTGTCTTAATTTGCCTATCTCTATTAATAATGACTTGGAGCATATTTTCATATGGCTAGAAATAGTTTCAATTTCTTCGTCTGAGAAATATTCTTTGACCGTTTATCAATTGGAGAATGACTTGATTTCTTATAAATTAGAGTCAATTCTCTATATATTTTGGAAATGAGGCCTTTATCAGAACCTTTGACTGAAAAATATTTTCCCAGTTTATTGCTTCCCTTCTAATCTTGTCTGCATTCCTTTTGTTTGTACAAAAACTTTTCAATTTGATCTAATCAAAATGTTCTATTTTGTGATCAATAATGGTCTCTAGTTTTTCTTTGGTCATAAATTCCTTCCTCTTCCACAGGTCTGAGAGGTAAACTATCTTATGCTCTTCCAATTTATTTATAATCTCATGCTTTATGCCTAGTCATGAACCTGTTTTGACCTTATCTTGGTGTACGGTGTTAAGTGTGGGTCAATGCCTAGTTTCTGCCATACTAATTTCCAATTTTCCCAGCAATTTTTGTCAAATAATGAGTTCGTATCCCAAAACTGGGGTCTTTGGGTTTGTCAAACACAAGACTATTAAAGTTATTGGCTGTTTTGTCCTTTGAACCTAACCTATTCCATTGATCAACTAGTCTATTTCTTAGCCAATACCAAATGGTTTTGGTAACTGCCTCTTTATAATGTAATTTTAGATCTGGTACAGCTAGGGCACCTTCATTTGATTTTTTTTTCAATTAATTCCCTTGAAATTCTTGACCTTTTGTTTTTCCATATGAACTTTGTTGTTATTTTTTCTAGGTCATTAAAATAGTTTTTTGGGAGTCTGATTGGCATAGTGCTAAATAAATAGATTAGTTTAGCCACCTTGATTTCTAAAGAGTTTGTGCTTGTAATACAGAGAGTTGAGCATGAAGAGCCCTCATTTTTTGTCATTTTAACATTACACTAAAAGCTTTAAAATATAAAGTCAGTCAATTGGCAGTTTTTCAAAATTATTGGAATATTTTTAAAATTTTATTTTAAAGCTCTGTCACAAAGACATAAAAATTATACCATTTGCTGCTAATTTCAGCCTCACTGGAAAGCATATATATTTCTGTCATTAAAATCATTATAGGTTTTTGATCTAACATTGCATGATACCTTAAAGTTTTTTTTTTTTCTTATATAGAATTGTTGGAATAAACTGCTTCTTGCTTTATTCTGTGTATCTTGGATGCCAAACTAAAGCAATTTCACAGTAAGAAAACAAATGATTTCAATGACTTACATCTATCATTTAAATTTGATTAAGGGTCAATGATTTTTTAAAGAATATATTAATAATGATTCAAAAATTGATCTCAGATATGTTTGATTCAATCTTGGCTTACGATAGCTCTATTCTATTGTCACCATATATTGAATATACTTGTACTTTTAAACAAGAGATTTTGCTATACTATTGTATCATGTAAGTTAAATAGAATCAACATTCTATATAATAGTATATAGCTAGAAATGCTTTAATGTTACTTTCCCTTAATATAGCACAGAAGCAAGCATTCAGCAAAAGGAAGTAGAATATTCAGTGTTACATGTATTCCTTTCTTGGTAGAGTGATACTCATGTAAACTAAAATGTTATTTAATTTCTCACTATCTGTGAAAAGATTCATAAAAAAAATGCTTGAGCATTTCAGATTTGTATATATTTTTTTAAAGAAAATCCCCACTATTCTGAGTTCTGGAGCAAAAAAGCCAAAAAAAATAGTAAATTCAGACTTTAAAAAAAAATTATCTCTGTATTTCCTCAATATTCCATGTTAGTGTCACAGAATTCTTTAATTCTTCTTGTTCATCTTCAAGATTGCTAGCCCAACTTTGTATTTCTAATTTCAAGTCTTAGGATTACAGACTTAGGGTTAGTCAGGGCCAGAGCGACCATCTAGTCAATTCTTTTCATAATAAAAATGAAGAAAAATATATGCATACACATACACATAAATACTCAATATCTATCTGTCTAGCTTTCTATTTAGCTAGACATATAATGTTAATGGTTTATAGATATTATATATTAAACTTTTCTTAGAAGGAAAAAAAAAAGTTGTTGTTTTTTTCTCCTTACCATTTGTCTACTTCCTTTCTTATTACTTTTATTTCTTCAAAAGCTTTTCACTTTCTTATTATCAGTCATGCACTTTTATTTTTGTAATTGCATTTATCCTTCAGTTAAGAACACATCTCTCAACCTGATATGGAGTAGGTCATTAATAAATGCTACTTTTTTCTCTTCTATTCCTAATATTTTTATGGTAATATCTTTATTATTTCTGTCACTTACCTATTTAGAATGTGTTGCAGAATATGCTGTGAGGCATTTTTATTCTTAATTTCTTTCAGACTATTTTCAAATATGCGGGGATTTTTTTTTTTTTTAATCAACTAGGGAGTTTCTTTCTGACTTGTTTTCTATTTTGTTAAGCACTGTTTATTTAGGTCCATAGTTTTAGATGATGTTATCTAGTTTATACCAATGATCACTCTCTCTCTATTTTAAGCATTATCAAATGTTTTTGATGACTTCTGCTTTATAAGATTGTTTAATGTCTGTAAGTGAGACAGTAGTGGACAGAGGGCAAATACTAGAATCAGAAAAATCTGAGTTCAGATCTGACATTATATATGAGTGACCCTGATAAGGACATTTCCTTTAACTTATTTTACAGAAGAGGAAACTTAGATAAAAAAGAATTATGTGACTTGCCCAGTGTCATACATCTAATAAATATCTGAGGTCTATTTGACCTCAAGAAGATGAGTCCCATGACTCCAGCCCTGTTACTTTACCCATTGCACTACTAAGCTACTCTCTACCCTCTTGCCTCTTTTACCTTCTCTTACTTTAAGTTCTTTCCATTTATTCATTTATTTTTTACTTTTCCCAATTAGCATGTAAGGCACTATTTTTCCTGTGTGTATAGGTATTTTCCACACTTAATACAGTTCCTGGAATATAGCAAAGTTTTAACAAATATTTTTAACTTAACTAGAAAAAACTCTCGACCTCTTATGAAGATACTTCCAGAAAACCAATTTCCTCTGCCCAATCTCTTACTAACTCTGCTTTTCATGCAGACAAAGGATTTTATTCAAGTAATTATTATCTCCATAAAAAAGAGAGTTCAATTAAAAAATAAGTGGACTTGAGTCCATTATATAAATAAATCAATTAAAAAAGTGTTAATATGTATGTTTATATTTATGTTTTTCCTGAACACTAAGTTCAAAATTTTCCCTAAGGTATTTCTTTCTATTGTTTTAAAATAAAACAAAATCTAATAATCCAATTTCTACCAGCCATTATTTTAAATACCTGAAATAGCTATCATCTTTAGACATTCACATAGCAAAGAATCATTTTGTTCCTTACATTGAACATCCTAAAGGTCTTTCAACTGATTCTTTTTACGAAATTGTTTCAGTCCCTCCTCACCATTCTGTCCATTTATATGGGTTATCAATTATCAATGTCCTTCCAAATATTTATTTTCCAGAACTGAATATATTATATTCATTGTGGTATAAATACATCAGTGTACATTAGTCTACTCTTTTTCCCCCTCTAGGCACTGTTTCTGATAATGCAGTCTAGGATTGTATTAGATTAGTTGTTTTTGTTGTTGTTTTTGAATGTAACAGCATTTTTCATTTTGCTATTTCATCTTCTTAACTTAAAATCACAAGGTCTCTTCCATATTAACTTTTGTTCCCCATTTTGCTATATGTTTCCCATCATCCCCTTATGCACTTGATTTTAAAAGGTATTTTTTTTGTTAATGATATCTTAATTTTTAAAATAACATGCATTTTTAAAAGACTTTGCGTTTCAACATATTCTCTCTCCCTCCCTCATCATTCCCCTCCTACAAACAGCAAGCAATGTGATAGATTAAGCATGTTCAATCCTTTTAAATATATTTCCATTTTTGTCATGTTGTGCAAAAAAAATCAGACAAAAAGGGGAGAAAAACAATACAAGAAAGAAAAAAGAAAACAAAACAAGAATAAAAGTGAAAATACTATGATTTGATCCACTTTCATCCTCCATAGGTCTCTCCCTAGATATGGATGGCATTTTACATCCCACACTTGATTTTTTTTTAATTCAAGTGAAGGACTTTTCATTTATTAATATTGAATTTCATTAAATAAAAAGTTAGGCCATTGTCCTATTTCGTGGAATTTGAAAATATTGGCGGAGCATTGCCTCTTTCTTTTAGCTTAATGTTATCTCAATCATTAAAAATTTATAAACATTTCACTTGTATTATGTTAACATATGCCTCCTAAATAACACAATTCAGGTAAAGGGGCAGACTTTTTTTAAATTAATCTTAGAGACATTCACTCTTACCAATAATCTTTTGATTTGGGGTATATCACAGTTCTTCATTTTTACATTTTTTAATTTTACATTTTTATTTACATTTACATTTAATTTACATTTTACAATTTTAACATTTAAAATGGTAATGATTTAATTGTTAATTTTTGTTGACACAGACATCTGATTTTGAATTTTGTCTCAGTGGGGAAATCCCTGAACCTCCATCTATCTCAATTTCTTTATCTCTATAGGATACTAAGGAAGGACTAGTAGCTCTGGAGCAAGGGCTTGCTAAGCCTTTTTCCAGGTTGGTATCTTTGGCATCTAACTAGCTACCCAAACCTCACCTGTGGCTCCAAGAAGCTATACCACAGCTAAACCAACAGACCTCAAATCCATTGGTAAATTAGGAGTGTGTCTGTACCAAGTATGTGAAAACTTCCTTCCAGACAGAATGGTAAGATGAGAAGTTTATTCCAGTATCCATGAAGGCAGCTGAAGCAAGCACTGTGGAGTGCTTAAAGTTTGGTCAGCTGTCAAAACTGGGTCATCCACTGCATCCTGGACCATTGGCTATTGTTCTGACAATTATCTTGCTGCTAGACTTTGATGACTCTGGAGGAGAGAGTGAGGCTGATGTCTTTATTCAACTCTGCATCACTCAAGTCCAATTTACACAGAAGCCAAGCTATCACCCCACAATGCCATTGGACCTCTTCAAAAATGAAGGACAAAGGACAATCTGTAAATTAGGGATAAAAAACCTATATCTAGGGTTATTGTGAGGTTGCATTAAGATACTATTTGTAAAATGTTTTGCATAGTTACTGTGCTATATAAATGTTGGCCTTCAACACCATTATCATCATGTTTTCATTCTTGATATATAAAAAAATAACTATTTTTTTTATAGGCATACATGCTTTTGATAAGGACTTTTATGTCACTTCTATCATTAGAATATCACTGTAATCAGTTTATAGCTAGTATATATCTTACTATAATCTCTTTATTTATAATTGTAACTCCTTTATTTCTATATATTTTTGAATCCCATAATCACCAAAAAGCAGTTATGAAATCACTAAAAGCATGATACAATTCTCCAAATGTAGTTTGGCCTCTTTTTTTTTTTAATTATTATTTTTGAACTCAAGTCATCCAAGATATTGCTGGACTAGTTTGGTATTCTAAGTTTTATCTGTGAATCATAATATAGCCAAGGGATATTTTTAAGCTACTTTATTTCACCAATGAAGATGATTGATCCTCTTTCACACTATTATAGATTTTATAGGTTTATAAATAATAATCAATACACATTTTAAAATTGTATTAACGCTTTCTTGACAACAATCCAGTCAAATAATATCATCCTTCTTTTAAATATGAGAAAATTAAAACACAGAAAGACTTTTGACTTGTCTAGGGTTGCAGAATTACTAAGTATTAGAGGAAACATTTAAATTAAAGTCTTTAAACTCAAAGAAGATGCTGTTTATTACATTAAACTGCCTCATTTGAAGAGAAGATTTGGGGAACTTCAGTATGAACAAGAATCTTTTCTTTAGTAGAGAGATTTTGCTGGAGATCTTCCTAAATGCACTTCACTATTTACTTTTTTTGTCCTGTTGTGACTATTATTATTGTATTTTTGTTTTTACAACAGCAAAAAACAGACAACCTACAAACAAAAAATACATTTATTGTAAACATGAATTTGGATTAAAAAGAATTTTACCAGGTATGAAATAAAGTAAATTCAAAGGAAGTAAATTTTAAATGAAACCCCCAAATTTTATGTAGCATAAAATTTACCTAGTTCCCTGATGAGTTTATTTTCCAAAGAAACAAGAAGTTATAGGCAATCCTGTGGACTGAGATAGGAATTGACATGATTTATTTAAATTCATAAGTAAGGGAAAATTTTCAACTAAACCATGAATAGTCTTCCTATTACAATATCTATATGTAAAGGATAAATGCCATATTGCCAGTAAGAGTTAGTCAATGTAAATAATGGCCAAGTAGACAGATGGTATAACAATTTAAACAAACAGTGAGTAATACATGAAAATGTTGGCAGATGTTAATGACATACCTGTTACTAACACTGTTAAACACAGTGTGAAAGAATCCTGCAGTAATTTTGAATAATTTCCAAGCATAGCACTGCATATAATTGAAGTGACTTATGATATAGATGGATAGCTAATAGCAAGAATAATGGAATTAGAGTCAGAAGATCAAATCTTAGTGTGGGTGCCATTTTCATGATAATAAGACAGTTAAATTTTCTGTGCAATATTCCTACAGGTGCAAAAAGATAGGCTTTTGGTACATCAAAAAGAGCCTTCAGTATTCCAATCTTTGTTTTACTATTAACTTGGCAACTAGGTGTCAGAGTGAGACTTCGGACAAGGAAAGCCCCTGTTCAAATCCTGCTTCAAATGCTTAGTAATTGTGTGACCTCGAGTTAATCGCTAAATAACCCTAAGACTAAGTTTTCTCTTTTGTATAATGGGAATAATACTAACACCTAATTTCCTTTTCTCCACTGATTTTTGTCTCTGTCTGACTTTGTCCCCTTTTCCCTCTGTTTCCCTCTATCTCTCACTCTGACTCACTCTGCCTCTGGCTCTATTTTCCTTTTCTTTGCTTCTCTCCTCTATGTTTTTCCTTCTTTAGTTTTTACTCTTTTTTTTTCTTTTAATTGCCTAATTGAATCTGAGGAGGTTTCTCTGATACAATTATCACAGCAAAAGTAAGAGGAGGGGGATCAATGTTGGGTTCTTCGCTCCTTTGCAGGTAATTCTCTCTGGGATCTTTCCCATGTGGTTAATAGAGCATAAGAATGGACTGAATAAAATGTACATAAAGCTTTTCTCAATACATAAGAATATTATTTAATGACCCATCAAAGAAAAAAAGCACTTGCATTTTCACTTTTCAGAAGGAAAAAATCTTAGTTCAAGATAGACATCTACTAAAAATAACTTCTATAAAATCAAAATTACATTTCTTGGTACCAGCCATAAAAAGGGAGAAATGAATATCTGCAAATAGAATAAAACTGAATAAAATACCTCAAATTTTAAAAGCAGTTTTAAACTATTAAAGCTTGAATATTGGGCATCTTTCATACCTGAGGGTCAGTTCATGGTGTAAAGGGAAAATAAGCAACATCCCTAGGAAAAACCATGGATAACTGAATGTAATTAGGATTTGAACAGACTCTATGGGCATTTGAACATTGTAACCATGACAGTTGGAGGAAACACGTACATCAATGCAGTTTTATGCATTAGACCACCTAAGAAATGTGTGGAAGGAGATCCTGCTTAGAATCAATTTCTACTAAAGATTAACTTTGAATTATAATCTCTTTATGTACCTGTTTTCACATTGGATCAAACTTAGAGAATTGTGATGACTTCTAAGTCAGATCAATTATCACACAAAAAGTTTTGAGTTATTTAGATAGGATGAATATATGATTTTTTTTTACTATATATACAATGTACACCATTGAAAAAAAGGTTTCTAGACTATACCTGTGTATAAGCCCACACATATATATCTCTATCAGGGGTAGGGAACCTTTAGCTCTTGGGCCATATAAAACCTGCATTAAGAATTAGCTATATTATTTACTAAGGAAACCACAGATGATAATGAGCTAAAAGCTAGGTCTATAAATTGATAATATTGTATGGCCCATGAATGAGATAATAAATATTCAAATTGCCCTTGGCAGAAAAAAAATATTTCCCACCCTTGTTCTATATAGAAAATTACACTAAAAATGCATATACATGAGTCTACTTATACACAGACACACACACACACACACACACACACAGAGATACAGGAAACTATTAAAGGTTAAAATCATACTAAGACTTCTGGAACATCTTAAATACACTTGTATATATATATGTGTATGTATTTGATAAGGATTGATAATAAATGAAGTGAAGCCCAAAATTGAACAGGAAGAGGAAAAAGGTGTGGATTATTGTCTATAACCATTCCCACTTTCCCAAGGCTTAAAAACAAAACAAAGAAATTAAAAAAAAAAAAAACTTCACTTGATCCTACTATTTTCTAAATCATTATTCTATAGTATTTTTATTGTGAGATACATTTCTTTAAAGTAGCTATTTATATATTTTGATTCTCCTTTCTCATTTCTTACTCACATTTTAATCCTTACATCCTAGCTTTTGTGGCTACTATTTGCCTAGTCAATAGCCATATCCTTTTTTGTTAAAATAATAATGTTGATGAGCTCCTTCAAGATGTTTTCTCCTATCTGAATTTTATGACATTACTATTTTTTTTTCCTACTACCTTGCTGACAACTCCTTTTTAGGCTCTATGTTGCATCAACAGCAATATTTCTTCTCTTTATACTTGGGTGGACATCTAGGGTTCAGATTTTCTCTGTACATTACCTCTATTTCTGTTCCGTTTCTTCTATCTTGCTCCATCCTCTGAGTCTCCTTTCTCTTTCCACTTTCCCCCACCTCACTCATTCAATTATTATCTTTATTCAGATAATGCCTAAATCTCTATAATCAGGTTTTTTAGTCCTGCTTTCCAGCTGCCTGTTCTTTATTAGCTCTCTAAATTTTTGCTCTTTTACTTTCTCTAAATTGACTAATTGAATCTGAGGAGGTTTATCTGAGGCAATTAACATAACAACAAAAAAATTTTTGAGAGTACCACCATTCTTTTAATGATTTAGCTTTATAACCTAGAAGTAATCCTTGACTCTTTAATTTCACTTACCCTTCCTAGATGAATCTTCCTAATTCATAATTCCAATTTCTCAACATCTCCTCTTTCCCCTCTTTCTCTTTCTCTTTTTCTCTCTCTCTTTCATTCTTATACTTTTTTTCTTCCCCCCATTCTCCATCTTTCTCTCATTTTCTCTGTAGTTCAGATCTTCACTACTTCTTAACTCCTAACAATTAGTCGTCCTTCCTTTCTCTATCCAAATCATTGATGATACCAAGTGGAACACTGACTCCTGTCAGACAACTTAGATTCCCTGCTCTGCTACTCATTATCTATGTGAACTTCAGCAAATCATTTAACTTCCTAAGACCTTTGCTTATCTCTAAAACAAAGAAGCTGGATTAGACAGCAACTTAGGTATCTTCCAACTCTAGATCCCTCTCCGATCTTATAACCCTTGCTAAGGACAATTTGATGGCTTCCTATTGCTCCTAAGATAAAATAAAAAAATCTTCTTTGTAATGTCAATTTGACTTTAGACTTTCTTTTCCAAAGTGATGACCTATTAATTTCCCTTATATATGCTACGTTTAATACAATCTGCCTTAATTGCTGTTCCTAATAAATGGCATAATAATAAATTGCATAGACTTTCTCCATCTCTTAAATACATTACTTCTTAACTCCACTTCTTAGACTCCTCAGGACCCTTTGAGGCTCAGTTCAAGTATACTTCCTACAAGATACTTTTCCCAATCACATTAGATTTTAGTACCCTAAATCATTCCAATTTTATTTTGTAAATATCCATAATTATATCATTGACTCTCAGCATGTTCTCTTCCCTTCTTTCTACTCCTCCCTCCACTCCCTGCCTCTACAATGACCCAACATTGTATATAGGAACGTTTATTGAATTTTCTTTTAATATAACCAGAGTAGAAATAGTCCATATACATACATATGTATAAAATATGCACACATACTTATTTACATGTAGGAATATATCTACACCCATATATTTCTATAAGAGCTCAAATGATCACTTTCTCTGCATTGTAAATGAGGGCATTGGATAAGATAAAATGTAAGCAACATCCCCTTCTAAATTCCCATTTTACAATTCTATAATCATATGACTATTCTTATCCTAAATGGCCATAACACCCATAATATTGTTTCAAAATATTTTTCTCTTTATTTAAATAAGGTAACATAAAATACCAGAGATACCTAAATATATCTTTTGACAATATATATATATTTTTTTTTTGGCAAATGATTCAATCTCTACCTTTTTGGAAGATATATCATCAAATTCCTTTATTTTTAGGAAATGAAGGCCCAGTGATATCACTTGCTGAAGTTCAAAGAGGATATTAAGTAGTAAAGTTGTGATTAGATGAGAAAAAAAATCAATGCTCTTTTAATGTCATATCTTTCTACCCTACGGAATTTCTATATTCATCCCAATAATTGAAGTCTAGTTAGGCTACATATAAAGGAGTCCAAAAACAAATTCCAGTTTATGTGTCTTTAGACACTGTTCTTCAACTTTCCCTGGAAATTGGAGATATAATTACAATTTCTGCATTCTGAGAGCCATGTTTGTTTATTATGTAAACATCAGCTTCATTTTTATAGGTGCTGTGCTCTTTTAATTAGCACAAAACTTTTTAATAAAAGTCTTATCCAGTTGGTAACATGGACATTCCTAGCACACTCTTTTAATGTGAGTCATCCTGGGTTTTCTTTAAGAATGATTTTGGTTGATTTGCCATCTGTAAATACCAATAAGAAGACAACAAGGAATGTGACACACTATTACATTATTATGCTTTCAAAGTGATAATCATATAGATTTCTATCACAAAAAATTTTGTGTCTCTTTGTGTGTGTATGTGTGTTTGTATATGTGTGTATATATGTGTAGATATTATGTATATTTATGTATATATGTTTATCTTTATCCGTTTATCTATCCTCCTTCCCTTAAGAAATGTTTTATAGTAGCCTATCTTAACATAATTAAAGCAGTAATTAAATTCTGAGCTAAAGAAAAAAAAATAAAAAAGCCCACTTGTATAATGATGGTAAAGAAACTGAGCAAGGAAGAAATGTGATTGGATGAACCCTAAACAAATTAGAAACCCCTGATCAGCTTGTGGATCCAGGTTCCTGGTAGTCTATGGTACTGAAGATACTCAAGTTCCTACCAGTGAACATTGCAGTGTATATTAAAGTTCATGTAAACAAGTGAGACTTAAGGTACTAAAATTCTACTGCTTTATTTCACCATAGTCTTAAGTCTCAACTTCATATTTATTAGCACTATTCCAGTCACATCTATTTCTCTCTACATAATATATAGGCATAGAACATAAATATTATTTAGAGAAATTTGGAATTACATCATCAAATATTTTTCCACTGTGTTTTATGAAGATTAAAAAATATCTTTATATCCTAGGCTATTCTCAGATCTAAAATAATTACTCTAGGAAATACAGCAACTCTAAGTAATTGAATGTACATTATAGCCAAATGACAACTATTAATATAATTCAAAACAATTATAGTCACCAAGACAGACAGAGAGACAACAGGCACACCCACACCCATACCTACTTGAACATACTAGAAAAATAAAGACAGACCAATTTATCATATGTTGCTGGGGAGGAGTGGGATAAAGGTCACTTATATTTTAGAGTTTTCCAGCCAGCATATCAGTTGTAATTTACAGAAAACAAAGGACCTTCTGGGAATGAAATTAAAAGAATTTTTTAATAAAAATGTCTCTACAATTCTTTGCTTTTTTTAAATTTAAAAATATTTGTATTTAAAGTTTTGAGTTTCAAATTCTATTCCTTCTTTTCCTCCTTTACTCCCTTTTTTCTGAGATGGTAAACAATCAGATATAGGTCGTACATGTGTAATCACATAAAATATTTCCATATTAGTTATTTTGCACAAAAAGACTCAAATAAAAGAAAAAAATTAAAGTGAAAAATAGCATGTTCCAGTCTGTATTCAATCAATACCAATTCTTTCTCTGAAGGCAGATAGCATACTTCATCATTAGTCCTTTGGGATTGTCTTGGATCACTGTATTGCTGAGAATAGCTAAGTCATTCACAGTTCATCAAATAATATTGCTCTTGCTGTGTACAACATTCTCCTGGTTCCATTCACTTCACTCAGCATCAGTTCATTTAAGCCTTTTCAGTTTTGTTTTGTTTTTTCTGAAACTATTCTGCATGTCATTTCTTACACCATAATAATATCCCATTACAATTTTATATCACAGCTTTTTAACCATTTCCAAATGATTGCCATTCTTTTGATTTCCAATACTTGATCACCACAAAAAGGGAGCCATAAACATCTTTGTAAATGAGGGTCCTTTTCCCTTTTCCCTTTTCCCTTTTTATAATTTCTTTGGGATACAGATAGTAGTGGTATTGCTGGATCAAAGTGTATATACAAGCTCTTTGGGATACAGATAGTAGTGGTATTGCTGGATCAAAGTGTATATACAAGCTCTTTGGGCATAATTCCAAATGGCTCTCCACAATGGTTCAACCAACAGTGCACTAGTTTCCCAAATTTCTCACATCCTTTCCAACAATTAACATTTTTCTTTTTTCTCATATTAGTTAATTTGATAGGTTTAAGGAGGTACCTCAGAGTATTTTCACTTTCATTTCTCTGATCAAGAGTAAGTTAGAACTTTTTTTTTTTTTCTGAAATCAGTCTGTTCATCATTTTTTATATGACAATAGTATTCGATTACATTCATGCACCATAACTTATCCAGCCATTCCCCAAATGATGAGTATCTCCTTAATTTCCAATTTCTGACCACCAGGAAAAAGAGCTGCTATGAACATTTTTGCACATGTGAATGCTTTTCCATTTTTTAATGCTCTCTTTGGAATACAGACAATAGTGGTCTTGCTGGATCAGAAAGTAAGCACAGTTTTATAGCATTTTGAGAATAGTTCTGAATGACACTCCAGAATGGTTGGACCATTTTTTAATTTTATCAATGGTACACTAGTGTTCCATATTCCCTTGAATGTTTATCATTTTCTTTACCTGTTATGTTAGTTAATCTGATAGGTATGAAGTGGCACTCAGAGTAGTTTTAATTTGCATTTCTATAATCACTAACTACTGTATTTCTTAGCCAGTATCAGATTGTTTTGATAATTAGTATTTTATAATTCAGTTTGAGATCTGGCACAGCTAGATTATCTTCTTTTATTTTTCTTTTCATTGATTCATTTGATATCTTTGAGCTTTTATTGTTTCAGATGAATTTTGTTACTAATTTTACTAGATCTATAAATAATATTTTCAAAGTTTGATTTGTATGTCACTGACAAATAATTTAATTTGGGTGGAATTATCATTTGTATTATATTGAATTGGCCAATTCATGAATAACTGCTATTTTTCTAATTGTTTAGATCTGACTTTATTTTTGAAAACAACTGTTTTATAGTTGTGTTCATAAAGTTCTTGGTTTGTGTTGTCAGGTAGACAAGTATTTTATATTATCTGTAATATCAAATTTCTGTTATATTCTTTACTGCTAGACTGTATTGATAATATATAGAAATGCAGGTTTATGTGGAGTTATTTTGTAACCTGCAACTCAGCTAAAATTGTTAATAATTTCATATGGTTTTTTTAGTTAATCCTTTAGGATTTTTTAAGTTAACATTATATCATCTGCAAAGAGTGATAACTTCAATATATCTTATTCTTATTCCAATTCTTTTAATGTTGTTTTCTTATAGATATAGCTAACAATTCTTGTACAAGAGTAAATAATAGAGGTGGTGATGGCCATTCTTGCAATTACATCAAGAAGGTTTCTAGCTTATCCCTACTACAGATAATGCATTCTGATGTAAAACCATCATTTAAAGGTGTATTCATTTATTCCTATGCTTTCTCATGTTTTTAATAGGAATGGGTATTGTATTTTGTCAAAGGATTTTTCTTTCTTTATTGAGATAATCACATAATTTCTGTTGGTTTTGTTAGGGTCAATTATGCGATAAGCTTTTCTAATATCAAACTAGCCCTGCATTCCTGGTATATTTCCAACTGAGTCAAAGTATATGATACATTTGGTATATTGCTGTAATCTTTTTTGCTAGTATTTCATTGAAATTTTTGTATCAATATTTATAAGGGAAATTGGTCTATCATTGTTTTTCTTTGCTTTGTATCTTTCTAATTTAGATTTTATTACAATATTATATGTAAAACAAAGAAATTTGGTAGTATTTCTTTTTTACCTATCTCTCAATACGATTAGAATTTGCTTGTAAATCCATCTCATCCTGTATATTTTCTCAAGAAGTTCAGTGATGAATTGTTTAATTTATTTTCTTAAGATTACATTATTTAAGCATTTTATTTCTTCTTCCATTAATCTAGGTAATTTATTTTTAAAAACATGTTCATTAATTTCTGTTAGATTATCAGCTTTAATGATGTATACTTGGACAAAACAACTCCTAACAATTGCCTTAATTTCCTTGTCATTGGTGATGAATCTACTCCTTTCCTTTTTGATACTAATAATTTAGTTTTTTTTAAAATCGAATTAAACAACGATTTATCTATTTTAATGGTTTATTCATAAGCTGGTTTATGAATTTTTATATATTATTTTATATATTAGTTCCATTTTCAGTATTTCTAATTTGGTGTTTAATTAGAGATGTGTAATTTGTTCTTTTATAGTTCATCTCTCCTTTTTTTTTAATTCTATGCCCAATTTATTCATCTGTTTTTTCTCTGTTTTCTTGATGTAATTAGAAATATAAATTTTTCCCTGACTACTGCTTTCATTGTATCCCATACATTTTGGTATATTGTCTCATTGATGTTATTTTTTAAAATAAAAGTATCAATTGTTTTTATGATTTGTTTTTTAACCTACTTTTTTTAGGATTAGATTATTTAATTTCCAATTAATATTTAATATCTCTGTACATTGTTCAGCATTAAATGTAACTTTTATTGCACTATGATTTGAAAAAGTTATGTTTACTACTGCTTTTATTCATTTTGTTGTGGGGTTTTCATGTAATACATGGTCGATATTTTTGTGTAAGTGCCACGTACTGCTGAGAAAAAATATATAAATTCTTTTCTATTTTTCATTCAATTTTATCCAAAGATCTTTCTTATCTAACTTTTTCCGTTTTATTCACCTCAACTTCTGTTTTATTTTTTTACTTTGGGGGATGTTAGATTTATCTGGTTCTGAGAGGGGAAAGTTCAAGTCCTCTAATATTATAATTTTATTATCTATTCCTTCCTGTAGCTCATTCAACTTTTTCTTCAAAAATCTAAATACTATAACATTTCAGCATATGTTTATTATTGATATGAGTTCATTGACAACATATCTTTCAGCAAGATATAATTTCTTTCTTTTAATTGGAAATAATTTTTTGTGTGTGTGTTTTGTCTGAGATCATGATTGGCACCTCTGTTTTCTTTGTTTCAGCTTAAACATAATAGATTCTGTTCTAGATTCTTACATTTATATTCTGTGTATGTGCTTCAAATGTGTTTCTTATAAACAACATACCACAGAATTCTAGTTTTTAAACCATTCTATCTGCCTCTGTTTTGTAGATGAGTTCATCCCATTCACATTTGTAGTTGTGATAATTAACTTTTTTATTTCCCTTTGTGGTATTTCTTGCTTATTTATTTCTCTCTCCCAGCCTTTTACTTCCCATCCTTTTATTCTAGACAAATGATTTACTTCTGATCACTGACTTCTTCAATATACCTTCTTTTTTTTTTCAGGCCTTCCTTGTTCTATTTCTGTAACGACCACGCTAGCACCCAGGATACCCCAGAACCAGCCTGAGTCAGGATAAGCAAAAGTCCTTAGCCTTTATTCTTAGTCCTAGACTCAGGACTGAACAGGATAGAAGTAAAATCTCCCCAACTGCCTTCTCCTTATCTACTGCTGAAAGTGTGTCCCTGGCTAGCTTTACTCCACCCCCTAGTTCCTCCTACAATCCTTTATACACCAATCACTGAGCCAGTACGGATAGTGGAAAAGACCATTTTCCAAGCATATGCCCTAGAGTGTCATCCAATCAGTAGTTAGCCTCAAGCTCTCAGCAGTCCTGACCTCAGTGCATTGATTCCATAGTTTCAGCCCTCTACATATTTCTATTACCCCTGTCACTTTTTCACATCTTTTTCGGATAAGATTAATATATCCAAATGATTTTGCATGTTATTCCCCATTTGAGCCCATCTTGATAATAGTAAATTTTAAGTGCTGTCGCCCAAGTCCTTTTCTCCCATCATACTATCCATTGTAGTATCTTTTCCATGCTTCTTTTATATGGCAATATTTACTCCATTCAACCTTCCCCCGAACTATCTTTTTCTAGGGTCCTTTTTTTTACTCCTTTATTTTGTTTTTAGAGTATATCATTGCAAAAAAAAAAAATCACCTTATATCCACATTTTTTGTTTACTTATACCCCTTCTAATTGTCTTTATATTAATAAAGTTACATTACAAATATTATTTTCTCATATAGAAATATAAAAATTCTGACATTGTTGAATTTATTTTCCCTTTCTTGTGTCTTTTAAAATCTTTTTATGCATCCCTTGAGTCTTATATTTGGAAGTCATTTTTTTTTTAATTTGGCTCTGGTCTTTTAATAAGAAATGCTAGAAAATCCTCTATTTTGTTAAATATCTATTTTTTCCTTGAAAAATTATATTCAATTTTGCTGGTTAGATGATTCTTAGTTATATTTCTAAGTCCTTAATCTTCTGATATATCATATTCCATACTCTCCAGTACTTTAATGTGAAAGTTGCTAAATTCTGGATAATTCAGACTATAGCTCCACAATGTTTAAATTGTTTCTTTTTTGCTGCTTGCAATGCTTTATCCTTGAACTTGGCTATAATTTTCATGATGCTATCTCTTTCTCTCTCTCTCTCTGAAATGTATTCTTTCAATTCTGTTTTTGCCATCTGGTTCTAATATATCAAGGTAGTTTTATTTTATGTCTAAAGATGTTTTATAGTATTTCTTTTCTTTTTTTTCCCCCGTGGCTTTCAGGTAGTCTAATACTTTTTATATTATTTTTCCTAGATCTATTTTCTAGGTCAGTTGTTTTTCCAATGAGAAATTTTATACTTTCTTCTTTTCTAACTTATTTGATTTTGTTTTATTCTGTCTTGAAGTTTTATAGTCATTAATTTCCACTTGTTTTATTCTATTTTTTAAGGAACTATTTTCTTCATTGAGCTTTTGTTTTTCTTTTTCCATTTGCCAATTATATTTTTAGGGACATCTTTTCCTTGGTAAATTTTTGTATATATTTTCCAATGTCATTGACTCTTTTTTATGATTCTCTAGCATTACTCTTATTTCTCCTCCCAATTTTTTTTTAATTTTTTAAATTTCTTTTTTAAAAAAATCCTTTTTAAGTTCTTCTAGGATTTCTTTTTGGGGTTGACACCAAATTTCATCTTTTCTCTGAGGCTTAATATGCAGCCATTTTGACATTAATATTTTTTTCTAAGTTTCTGCCTTGATTCTCCCATCACCAAAGTAACTTTCTTTTAAAAAAATAAATTAAACAAATTACTTTATTTTTAATGCACATTGCTTTATGAATTATGTTAGAAGAGAAAAATCAGAATAGTGAACATAGCATATGTTGATTTACATTCAATCTCCATAGTTTTTTTTTTTTTTTTTTTTTTTTGAGGATGTAGATAGCATTTTCTATCCAAAGTTTTTGGGGATTATCTTGGATCACTGAACCACAGAGAAGAAGCAAGTCCTTCATAATTGATTATTGCACATTTTTGCTGTTATTGTGTACAGTCTTTTTCTGGTTCTACTAGTTTTGCTCAATATCAGTTCATATGCTCATATATATCATTCTAAAATGAACATGTTCATCATTTTTATAGAACAATAACATTCTATTTCCTAATTCATAGGTACCTAATCAAACTTAATTCTTTGCTGTTACATAAAAAGAGCTGTTACAAGTATTTTTGTACATGGGTCCTTTGTACTCCTTTATGATTTCCTTGGTGTAGTGGCACTGCTAGCTCAAAGGGTACGCTTTTGGGGATATTTCCCAAAATTACTCTCCAGAATGGTTGGATCATTTCACAAGTCCATCAATAATGCATCAGTGTCCCAGTTTTCCCACATCTACCAGTATTTCCACATTGATCTTCACTTTTTCCTGTCATGTTAATCATTTTGAGAGATGTGAAGTGGTACTTCAGAATTGTTTAGTTTGCATTTCTCTAATCAATAATGATTTAGAGTATTTTTCAATATAATTATAGATGATAAATTTCATTATATGAAAATTGTTCATATCCTTTGACCATTTATAAACTGGGGAATGGCTTGTATTCTTATCAAATTGACACAGTTCTTTATACATTTCAGAAATGAGACCTTTATCAGGAATGCTTGCTGTAATTTTTTTTTCACAGGTTTGCATTTTCTTTTTAATCTTTTTTCTGTTAGTTTTGTTTGTGTAAAACATTTTTTAAAAATTAATTTTATATAACCAAAATTGTCTATTTTGTCTTTCATAATGTTTTTTAGTTATTTTTTCTTGATGAATTCCTCCCTTCTCCAAAAATCTGACAGGTAAATTATCCTTTGGTCTCCTAATTTTCTTATGGTATTCTTTATGCTCAAATAATGTTTCAATTTTGACCTTATTTTGTTATGGGGGTGTGAGACATAGGTCTATACCAAGTTTCTGACATATTATTTTCTAGTTTTTCTAGAAATTTTTGTCATATGATGAATTTTTATCCCAGAAGCTGAAGTTGCTCAGTTTACCAAATTCTAGATTACTATGAGTATTGATTGCTGAGTTATGTGCATTCAACCTAACTCCAGTGATTCACCACACTATTTTTTAGGCAGTACCAAGTGGTTTTGACTGCTGTTTTTTAATAATTGAATTTTTTCGGTCTGGCACTGCTAAGCCACCATACTTTGTATTTTTTCCCATTAATTCTCTTGCTATTCTTAACATTTTGTTCTTCTAAATGAATTTTGTTATTTTTCCAGTTCTATAAAATAATTTTTTTGGCAGTTTGATTGGTATGGTATTGAATATGTAGACATATTTAGGCAGAATTGTCATTTTTATTATATTAGTTTGGCCTACCTATAAGCAATTGATATTTTTTCAATTATTTAAATCTGGCTTTATCAAAATAACTTTTTTCAGTCAAATTCTTTTATTCTAGTTTTCTTTGTTGTTGTTGCTGTTCATGTCCTCTGTTTTTTGTTCATTTTCTTCTTTGTTTTTTGTTTGGTGTCTTTATGTGAGAGCTGGACTCTGGCTTGTACTATCTCAGGCTTTTTTCCCTTAGGTTTTAGTTCTTGCAACTGGCTTTGAATGGGTTTCAGGATTTTTCTGTTGCTTTCTCTGGAGTGTAGGCTTCCCTTCTAGCAGGAAATATTGAGGGGTGGGGTGCTCCCTTTGGTCTTCCCTAAACCCTGGGCCAGAGATTAGAAATGGATTCAAGACTTTTGTGGTCCTAGGATGGGGAGTCACTTGCCTAGGAAACTGTGGGTAAGCAGGACAATGGAGCCTCTTTGATGAATAGTCCCAGTCTTGGAGTTTTTTGTTGGGCCCCTGCTGTGAGGTTGGTTGCTACTAATATTCTTGGACCTTGTCCTGCTTTCCAAACCAGTGGGCCAGATCTTTTTTGCCAATCTGGTAAACTGCTTTCCTTCTAGATCAATTGTGAGACAGCTTTGTTTGGGACAGTGAACCCAAATTAAAATCAGGGATCCTCAAAGTGGAAAAAAAAAGGGATTTATTGCCTTCTCCAGAGAAAGGGCAACTCCCAACAGACAAGGTTTCAGTAGAGGGGTGCAAACTGCAAACTGCAAATACAGGATTATTATAGACCCTTACCAGAAGCCTCCACTCCACCCTCTGACCTTTTTCTCCCATTGGTTGGAGAGTTCTGATTTACCTAGAGAATAAATATGGATCCTAAAACTATAACTATATTAGGCACTTAAATGCTAAAGAAAAGGTGGGAAGAGAGACAGGTGGAGAATGTTTATCTAAGATAATGGAACATCTACAGCTTTTAGTTATTAGCTCAACATGTTATTGCAACGTTTCAAGTCACATTTAGGGCATAGGTAGAAGCCACATCCTTATGAGAGACCTTCAGTTTATCCCATACAGTTTTCTAGGTGTTTGAAAAGGAATTTGGGAGGGCTTCAGAGAATTCCTTTATTTTTCCACCATGTTGGCACAGGAAGAAAATTCTTTTTAAAGAAGAACCCTGAGGGTATTTACTTCAGGCAGGAAATATAAGACAAAAACAAAATTGAATTTTTTGGCCATAAGTTAGCTGCGAGTTGACCTGAGAGATAAAGGGGAAACAGTAGAGAACAGCAGAAAGCAGCATCAATAAAGTAAGTTCAGCAAGCTGTTCTTCAGAGAAGTTAACAGAAGACTTCTAAGCATGTGAAAGGGCAGGTCTCTCTCACTTGTTTTTGACCTTCTGACAAAACCTGACTGGGAGGAAGAATTTTTTCGCCTTTAGTTGAGAGAACTGACTGAGAAAACTACAGGGAACTTCACAGCTATTGGATAAGAAGCTTCAATGCTGACTGAGGATGTTTGTAACCTTCCTTACCAGGAAACAGTTTGCTATCTACAAAACCACTTTTGAGTTCCAGAACATAACACATCAGGTGAAAAGCCACAGATGAAGGCTGAATGCATTGTAGCCTCTCCACTACAGGTGAGAGGCTTATTGACTACAACCACCCTGCATTGAATGGTTGTGGTCAGTAAAAGATTTACATCCACATTATTACTACTGAAGATTGTTTGAGGTTATGAGGTAAAAATAAAGTTGAGGAGAAGTGAACTTCAACACCTAGGAAAAAGAGACAGAGAGCAACATCTAGCAGTGAGAACAGGAAAACAATTCCTGTAATAAGGGGGGTAAAAAATCTGGCGCAGCAGGGAGGATCATTATGATATCAATAAAAGATCACTTTTTTTGCAGCTGAGGCTAGTGAATTTCTGTACTATACATATAACCTGGTCATGCATTTTTCTTTTTTTTTTTTTCCTAGTCTAGGAGGATGTTCATGTGGTTCCTGTACTGGCCACATAGAAATCTTTCCTGCTGAGTATGTATGGATTAATGGTAGAATGAACTCAAGGTTTTGGGAGGAGAAATTCAGTAAAATGAATTGACTGGGGCTCAAGACCTGTGATTGAGAGGATTCTGACCTAAAATTTGGCAAAAATAACTGGACTGAGACTTAGGAGTGCAAACACATATTTACATCATATTATATTATATCATGTTATACTAGGTTATATATTATCATCATATATATCATAATCATCTTATAGTATATTCACTATTTGCATATTTCATTTGTATAATATATATTCATATGTGCACCTATTTTATATACACAAAAATATATATACCTACATGTGTATGTGTATGTATGCATATATATATATATGTATACATACACATACACATGTAGGTGTATATATATATATATATATATATATATATATATATACATACATACACACATACACATGTAGGTATATATATATATATATATATATATATATATATATATATATATATATATATATATATACATACATACACACATACACATGTAGGTATATATATATATATATATATATATATATATATATAGATAGATAGATAGATAGATGTAGATGTAGATATAGCTATCTCTAGTTGTCTATCTCTATCTATGGTCACTGACATTTATATAGACTTTTTTTTGTTTTTCTTTTTTCACAGACTTTTAAAAAAATTCAGTTCCCAGCAACTAAGACTTATTTTCTTCAAAATCATAGTGTTTTTTTTTTTTTACCACTACTATCAAAAAAAAATATAACCAAAGATAATTCAGGTTTGTAGGTAAAATATTCTTTTATCTAATTTTCTATACTTACCCTCTACTCCATTTCCCAAGTCAAACTTAAAAACCTAAGTTTTCTCACAACATTTGCTTTCCCCTAAAATGTGTATGGTAGGTGTATCACTTACAATCTTGTGGCTGTATCATTTTCATTAGGACCTTGAAACTTTTGCTTAAGTTATTTTCTCCCTTTGAAAAGTCCTAGCTTCCACCTCTGGGATTATCTAAGTTTAACTATCTTTCAAGGATATCTTTAAAACCAATATCATCTGTAAAGCCCTCCATACTATTTTAACCCCCAGTAAACTAGATCTGGGACTGAATCTTATTGTTTTAAAATTTTGGGATAATCACAATGGCAAAGCATAGTAATTGAAAGTGAAGCTAATCATGGAGCCCTTTAAAAATTATATTTTAAATTCATGAGTAAAAAAGTGTCTTTTGAAATCTTTACTATAAATTATTTGTTTTGTTGGTTTGATAACTCATTAACTCATTCATTTTATTGCTATTTAGTACAAAATTATTTTTTTAAGATCAATATGAGAGGGGCAGCTAGGTACACAGTGACTAGAGCACCATCCCTGAAGTCAGGAGTACTTGACTTCAAATCTGGTCTCATACAACTTAACTTTTTAGCTGTGTGACCTGGGACAAGTCACTTAACCCCAATTGCTTCAGAAAAAAATTAAAAATTAAAAAAATTAAAAAGATGAATATGAGATTCTATTTTTAAAATAATAATTTAGATGAGTCAGTGTTAATATGCTCTCAATTTTTAATTATTGTGGTATGTTCAACTTTGTATGCACATGAATTATCAAGTAGGATGTATTAAATATTTTGTTTATCTTATTTGGCTTAAATCCTGATCCTTGTTCAGATGAAGATATCCAAAATCATCTAAGCTAAATTTACAGGCTCCCAGACCAGAAAAAGAACATTTTAAAAAGTAAATCATTTAATCAGGACTAAAATAATTAGCAAAGGAATAGGAAATACTCTAAATAGTCATACTTCTCATGGATTAGGTTCTCATGTCAAAATGAATAATGCAGAAAAATCTGGTCAAGACATAGTCTGATCGGAGGAAAGGCATACCAAATGTTTCTTGCATGACTAGAAATAAAGGCAGAAGAAAGATTCACTCCTGTTGCATCTGAAGGCCCCTTCTTACACAATCTCAAGTATAGTGGGAGGGCTCAGTTCTTCTCGACTTGTTCTTGATATCTACAAAGGGAAAACTGTTTTTCTTCCTCTCATTTTATCTGATAGAATCATGTTCATATTTCCACATGGTTTCTTCTCTCTTTTTTTGCCACCTGTACATCTGATATAATCACCCTTATATAATGTTTTATAAGAAAGTTTTTGAAACTTCAATGAGGCGAATCCTTGAGCTTCAACATCACATCAGAAATATTATCTGTTTTCTTTGACTTATTATTAGACTTATAAATTACCAAATGCATTTTTTTTTCAGTACTAGAATGAAAAAAATCCCATTTAAAATGGCTACCTTCAGGTGGTGAAAAGTGTGTCATTTAGCATTCCTTTTGGATTCATATGCTGAGAGGCTTATATTTTGCCTAGCTATAGATTGCCATTTAAACAAATATAATGCCAACAATATTAATAGATAGTTTTATATGGTACTTTAGGATTTACAAAGCACTTTATGGATATTATCAGTTTTGATACTTACACAACCTTGGGAGGTAATGGCTATTATTATTCCTATTTTACAGATGAAGAAACTGAGGCACAGAAACATTAAATGACTTAATCAGCCTAACATAGTATAAGACCAGTTTGGAACTTGGGTCTTTTTCTCGATTCATTGAGGCACCTAGCTGTCAGTGTAATGCTTAAATTGTAGTATAGTTGTTTCATTCATGTCTGATTCTTTGTGATCCCATTGGAGATTTTCTTGGCAAAGATACTAGAGTGATTTGCCACTTCCTTCTCCAGATCATTTTAAAGATGAGAAAACTAAGACCAATAGAGTTAAGTGATTTGTCCAGAGTCACACAGCAAGTAAGTATTTGGCTTCAGATTTGAAGGCAGGTTCTTCTTCCTATCTTCTCAGCCAGCACTCTATCGATTCTATCCGGTGTCTATTTTGAATTACTTTAAACTGCTTTAATTAAAACAGCTAATTGCATAATGGGGTGTAATTATGAATTGTAAGGGGATTTCTCAGAGTTTTCTAGGCTTCTTATACTTTCTGCCACTACCCACTTATTCATAATTAGATCTCTCCAGCTAAGTTTGAGAAACTTTGGTATCATGGAAAGTACATTTCTCTGACTTTAGAGGGATTTAAAAATGAAAAATGCATTTTACTTACTGGCAAGGGCAAAGGTAGCAGCATTGCTGGTTACATTGAATAACTGCTCAAATCCTATAGTTTGGGAGATTTATTATATTCCTTGTTTTTATACATTACTACTAGTAGATATTGTGAAACTGCATTAAATTTATATCGTATAATATATTCTCATCTATTAAGTCCATAATAAAACCCCACAATAATATTCTATGACTAAACAAAAAAAAATGCATGCTAATGATGGTACTTTAAATGGCCCACACAAATAAAACATAATTCTTCAAAGTTACATAAATTAGGAAACTACTAATATAAATGCTATGCACAACATATAAGTCTAGATCTCTTAGCAAAAAGGATGAAAATTCAAACACTTACAGAACAAATTGCATGTACACTTGATAAATAATAATGAAAATGATAAATAATTATGAAAAAAATAATAAATGTTGGTACTGGCTAAGAAACAGAGGTAAATCAGTGAAATTGATTAAGCATACAAGACACAGTAGTGGATGACTATAGTAATCTACCTTTTGATAATTCTGACTCCAGCTTCTGGGATAAGAACTCACTATTTAACAAAACACAGAAGGAAAACTGGAAAAAATATGGTAGACCAACATCTCACAACATATACCAGTATAAGGTCAGAATGGGAACATGATTTGAACATAAGAAACGATATCATAAGCAAATTAAGAAAGCAAGAAAGAGTTTAATTACTATATCAATGCAAAAGGGAAATTTTATGAGCAAACAGAGGATAGAGAACATTATGAAATGCAAAATAAATAATTTTGATTATATTAAAGTAAAAAAAAAGGTTTGCAAAAGTCAACACAACCAAGATTATAGGGGAAGCAGAAAGCTTAGAAACATTTTTTATAGCTATTGTTTCTGATAAAGGCTTCATTTCTAAAATATATAGAGAATTGAATCAAATTTATAAGAATACAAATAATTCCTCAATTGATTAAAGCTATTTATAGTCATATAGAAAAAAATTTCTTGAAATCACTAATAATTAGGCAAATGCAAATTAAAACAACTCTAAGATACCAGGAAAATGTTGGAGAGAATGTGGTAAAATTGGGATGTTAATAAACTGTTGGTAGAGTTGCAAATTGATCCAATCGTTCTGAAGAGCAATTTGGATCTATGTTCAATGGGCTAAAACAAAAAACAAAAAACAAAAACATAAAACTGTGCACACCCCTTTGATCCAATAATATCACTACCCGATCTCTTTCCCACTGAGATCATAAAAAAGGTAAAAAGGACCCACATGTACAAAAATGTTTATAGCAGCTCCTTTTGCGGTTGCAAAGATTTGGACATTGAAGAGATGCCCATCAACAGGGGAATGGCTAAGCAAATTGTAGTTCCTGAAAGGGATGAGAAGAGAGGGAGGGAAGGAAAGAATTGGAACTCAAAATCTTGTAAAGATGAATGTTGAAAATTATCTTTACATTTAATAGGAAAAAATACTCTTAAGTTGGGGGAGGGGGATTAATAAATGCATCAAAAGTCATTTTATTTGATGTTCTACAATTTACAAATGATCTCTTCATAAAACTCTGTGAACTAGTGCAAATATTATTGTCTCTTTTTAAATATATATAAAAAAAAAGCAAATGGAAGTTCAGAAAGTTTAAGTAGGAATTCTGTTAAGTGGGGACTTTTAGGTCAAAGCATAGACAAGATGGAGGAGTAGACACTTTTCTCAAACCTTACAAACCTTCAGATTCTCTAAAAAGAAATTATAAATAAGAAACAGATCAATTTCACCTATTTCTACACTGTAATGTAGAAAGAAATTCAAAGAGGTTACAACCTAGTTAATAATAAAGATAAAAAAATCTCTAATATTTAACACATTTATTTAGCAACCAGCCCATTCATCACCAGTCACTAATTCCCCTCTACATTACACATATTATTCTCTGAATATTCAACAGAACTCAATGCTATTCCATATCCCCCTCCTAGTTATCCTGGTCTAGCTAGAACAATATTGACAGTGTTCTCTGTCACAAGATGAAGTCAGAGAACTGGGAAGTGGAGCAGGATATATATTCATCTCTATCAGACCTGAAGTAAAGGTGATTGGCATATAGCTGTATCCAATTCTGCCCTCCTTCACCAAAGTCATTTGGATCAGATTCCAAGGCTAGTGTAATATGAATTGCCCAATGCTAATGGAGGCTGAGATAGCTTTGAAGTCTAGTCCCTATGAAACCTCAAATGAAGGGAAGGAGTCAGAAAGTGAGTGATAAGGAAACATAAAGAGGAAAAAAAAGACTGAAATTACCAAACAGCTTAGGAAAAAAGAAGTCTCGGTTTGAAACCTTGAACACAGAAGAGAAAATATTGAAGGTAATATGGTCTCAAGATAAGCTAAAACATTTCAGCTATCTGTGAATAATTACTGAAAGACAAAGGAATTTACTACAAATGAGGCACAAGACCTTGTGTTTCCCAAGAGATCATGGGAAGACAATAGATAACTTTAAATGGTTTAAGAGAAAAGTAAGAATTGTAAAGGCAGAAATTAAAGCCTAACTGGCAATGCACTGAATGGAAAACAACAACAACAAAACAAGCAGAAAAATTAAAATTTTAAACTGTGACATTTTGTTTCTAAAGAAACAAAAGCAAAAACAATGGATGGGAACACAAATAAGGACAACATGAAAGAAGAAACACAAAAAGCAATAATGTTACAAAAACATTACTTATACACGTACACACAAATACATACACATAAATATTGATTGCCAAAACAGTAATTTTAGACACAACTTACAGATTATAGATTTTCCAAAATAACAAAAAAAAATTAATTCCATATACCATAATAAAAGAAATAATGCCAGAAAACTTCCTCAAGCTTTGTTCTGCTGAACATTAAAAAAACAAACAAACAAACAAACAAACAAAAAGCATTAAAAAAATGCACAGATTGCTTTCCAAAAATTTAAATGGTTAACTTTAAAATTGAAATTTTAGGACTCTGATGGGGCACAGCTGCTTGTGTCTTTTTTTTTTTTTTTTTTGGTCTCCAAGTCCAGTACATTTTATTGCTATTTGTGCAAGAATGACAGCATATATAGTACTGAAAATTATATTATTTTCTTCAGTATTCAAGATCTAGCTGCTACCTTGAAAGAGAGAAAAATGTTCATTGAAACAGAATTATAATATTGAAATCAAGTCTTTTTGTTGATTACAGTCACATGCAAATTTACATTAACATTTCAGTTACATTTAATATCAGCTACTTATCCATTGTAGGAGATAAATATGAAAATTTCAGAAAGTTGAAATTGAATTAATGGTACTTGACTCAAGTTCACAGTTTTAAAAAGCCATAGCAAAAACTTCCCTTCCCCCCACCCCCTCTTTCAACAATTTTAGCTGTTTATTATGAACACTGGGATTGCCAAGTAAATTTTTCCTTTTCCAGAGATATATTTGGTTTCATAATCATATCATATTTATTGTAATTATCAATATGCAATTAGTGTTTCTCTGAATACTAGATTTCCTCTTTTTCTTTTTGCTCCCTCTTTCCTCCAGACATGACAGCTGCACTTTTCAATATTTCAAATAATTATTCAGTAGTTGAATTTGAATGAATTTGAATTTATGTTAATACTTCTAAAAATCTCCAAGTGGCTTTTTTCTTTATTATGTTTATGTGTTTTCTTTAAAAATGGAAGGCCACAACAGAGTTTTAGGTCAAGCTGTTTCTTTCACTCTTTCCTTTTTTTTTTTTTTTTTTTTTTTTCAAATGGGCTAATTTTACTTTTAAGTGTAAGGAAAATAAATCTTAAAAAAAGATATGGAAGAAAAATAATGATCTCGCATACAGATCCAGAGATCTGTAACCATAGTGGATAGGTTTTTTTTTTTTTTTTTTAATTATCTTAGGTCCTACCTTTTTTTTTTTTTTTTGAATATAAAATACTGTCAATGTTTGTTTAGTACTTCTAGTAAGACTGATAGACACAGAGTTAGAATGAAAGATTCATTTATAAACATGAATGGCAGGTTCACAAATAATACTTGACTGATCACTAAAAATATCCAAGGACATGAATAAAAGAACTATTTTTTTTCAAGAGGTCTTTCAAAAATTTTTTTATTTGGCACTCAAGAGTCCCATAGTCTGGCTTCCATCTTTCTTTCCAGTTTTATCTGCCACAAAATCCCCACTCTACTCATTTTATTTTATTTTACAAAAAGTATAATTTTCTGGATATCCTTTTTTTTTTTTTTTGTCTCTACTCCTTTGCTTATGTTAGTCTTTTCTTTCTATAATAATCTTCCTCACCATTTCAATGCCTATTAAAACTACATATTAGTCTTCAAGGATCAGCTCAAAAGCCCTTTCTTCCACGAAACCAATAATACTTATTTGTATCAATTGTTGATCACCTTTTGTCATATTGTACTTATTTGTGTAAAAGTCTTATCTTCTGCCTCCAGATTATAAATATTTGAAGGACTCAATATCTTTACATTCCTTACTGTGCCTAGCATATGGTAACTATTTAATAAGTAGTAATTTAATTAAATCTTTCATTCTTTTCTGAATGAATCATTAGCCTTAAGATCAGGCAATCTTATTATCCTTATTTTGAAATCCCTAGAAACAAATGTGCTTTTTCAGTCCTCATATTCCCCCATTTGCATTACTTTTCAGAAATTCCCTAGCCTCTATTTTGGAAGATAGCACGTATATGTTATAAAGCACTTTAAAAGTTTTCATTTTAATAATGTATAGCAGAGGCCAAACTCATACATGACACTGGTAGTCATTTGCCATCTAATAACTTTATTGTTTTGGTGGAGTTGTTTCATCACATTGGTTTTATCAAGACTGACAAAATGCAATAAATAAAATAATTTAACAACCTTATTATGTGTTTTGTGTTTGTGTGGTAGCTGGGCATCTCCTTCTCATATTTGAAAGCCCCTCAGAAAACCCATTGCAGCTTCAGGTTACTTTTTGATACCACATCTACTGAAAAATGATCTATTATGAGCTCCAACTAGTATATTTACCTGTATTAGATGATGAGAGGACATAATTAGTTTAGCGCAAAGGCATTTTATAAAATAATATAGTAACAAGAAAAAATAATAAAACATTCATCTCTTAAAATGGGTAACATTGTCTTATAAATAAAATCACTGTGGATGGGAAGAAGAGTAAACATGTAGAGAAGATGACTAGCTAAAATAGATGTGTGAAGAGAAAGGCATATAGAGAATATGCTTCAAGACATCAAAATGAGGGACAATTATTTCCACCGGCACTGCAGGACTACAGTTGTTTTTTGTTTTGTTTTCTGGTCATGTCATATTTCTGCTTCTACTTGGACTAGCATCTTCCCTGGTGTCATGCCATCAAATCTTTGTTGGATAGTGTTGTACTGGTATCATCAGATTTTAATCTTCTGATGTTTGTAGGACTCTTTCCGATTTTTAACTTCTGTCTTCATTTAGACTCCTTACTTAGAGACTACATCTTTCTTATAAGAGAAATCAGGTATTACGTCCTCTTTCTTTTACTTAGACATCTGAGGCTTACGCTACAGCTCAGTTAAGGGTGCAAGTCCTCCACACAGTATCAGATTAGGGGAAAAGCCCTCATTTGACATACTCCCTTTAAGAAAAAAGAGATTTGTCAGAACTCAGTTTTAACCATGATAATTTTCTTCTCCAGGAATGTCTGGGTCTCTTTACAAAATCAGAAAAAAAAAAAAAGAGATTGCTGAATATTGCCTATGAAATACCTATGAAGAGCTTTTAGACTTATCTTTTTTTAAATGGTCTTCTGTTTTCCCAAATACACGCAAAGATAGTTTTCAATATTCACCTTCACAAAACCATGTGTTCCAAATTTTTCTCCCTCTCTTTTACCAAGACAGCAAGCAATCTGATATTGCTAAAATATGTTCAGTTCTTCTAAACATATTTTCATATTTGTGATGCTGAGCAAAAAAAAAAAAAAAACGCTCAAAAAAGAAAAAAAATACATGAGAAAGGAAAAAAAGCACACAATAACAATAATAAAAAAGGTGAAAATACTATGCTTTCATTCACATTCAGTCTCCAAAGTTCTCTCTCTAGATGTGGATAATTCTTTCCATCATATCTCTATTGGAATTGCCTTAGATCATTTCATTGTTTAAAAGATCCAACTTTATCACAGTTTGTCTTCACATAATCTTATTGTTGCTGTGTACAATGCTCATCTCACTTAGTATCGATCAGGTCATGTAAATCTTTCCAGGCTTTTCTGATATCAGCTTGCTTATAATTTCTTAGAGAATTAATAATTACATTACATAAATATACCATAACTTATCCAATCATTACCCAGCTGATGGGCATCTACTAAATTTGCAGATCCTTGCTACTACAAAAAGGGTTGCTATATACATTTTTGCACATGTGAGTTCTTTTCCCTCTTTAAGTTCTCTTTGGAATATAGATCTAGTAGAGACACTGTTGGCTCAAAGAATATGCACAATTTGATATCCCTGAGTGTATAGTTCCAAATTACTCTCCGGAATGATTGTATCATTTCACAACTCTACCAACAATGCATTAATGTTCCAATTTTCCCATATCTTCTGCAACATTCATCATTATTTTTTTCTGGTTATCTTGAGAAATGTGAAGTGGTACCTCAGAACTGTTTTCACTTCTCTTATCAATAGTGATTTAGAGCATTTTTTCATATGAGTTGAAAGGGCTTTAATTTCTTCATCTGAAAATTATCTATTAATAGCATTTGATCATTTATCATTTGGAGAATGATTCGTATTCTTAGAAATATGAGTCAATGCTTTATATATCTTAGAAATGAGGCCTTTATCAGAAACAATAGTTGTAAATTCTCTCCTTCCCTTCCCCTCCCTCCTCTCCTCCCCAGTTTTCTGCTGAACTTATAATCTTGGCTG
Organism: Antechinus flavipes; assembly: GCF_016432865.1. Taxonomy (NCBI): domain Eukaryota; kingdom Metazoa; phylum Chordata; class Mammalia; order Dasyuromorphia; family Dasyuridae; genus Antechinus; species Antechinus flavipes. The sequence goes on along the minus strand of NC_067399.1, from coordinate 303,154,390 downwards.
CATTGGTTTTGCTTGTACAAAAACTTTTTAATTTAATGTAATCAAAATTATCCATTTTGTATTTCATAATGTTCACTAGTCCTTCTTTGGCCATGAATTCCTTTCTTTTCCACAGATCTGAGAGGTAAATTATCCCTTGTTCTCCTAATTTGCTCATATATCACCCTGTATATCTAAATAATGAACCCATTTCAACCTTATCTTGATATAGTGTATTAGATGTTGCTCATTGCCTACTTTCTGCCATACTATTTTCCAATTTTCCCAGAATTTTTTGTGAAATGGTGAGTTCTTATCCCAGAAGCTGGAGTTTTTGGGTTTATCAAACACTAGATATAATATCATCATTGACTATTGTGGATTTTAGACTACTTTTAAACATATTCCCTTTTGCTGGAGTGATCCAAATTGTTCCATTTAATTCTCGTAGGAGATTTTAATATTGAAAGTAGGAGGGGGAAAGGGAGGAAAATAATCTGTCAAATAAATATCTTAGAAGCTATATTGATTTAAATCCTCATTTTACTCCTTAGTCCTCAAAGATTTTTTTTTAAATCTTCTATAAAATTTAAAGGGAGTGAACTAAAGAATAATTTAAAAACCACATAATTCAAATGCACCTGTGGCTTGATAAAACATTACAATCTACCTCAAACCTTGATTGTGTCTTCCTTCAGTGATGATTAATCTGTGACTTAAAGTAGTTCTCCTGGGAGATATAGATCATAGTGAAATTATAGGTTGATTTAGATGTAAATATGTGAATTTTTGTACTATATGGAGATAGATTCATATATCTTTATTTTTCTCACTGTGTCTGTCTCCCTACATATCCCTTTTTTGGTTAATTATCCATTTTTACTGCATGGAATATCATGCCTCCCCAAAGATAAATTAATTACCTGAAATCTCATTGACTCAAGTGTTTTTTTTTTTTTTAATAGACAATATTTTCTCTGTTTCCCTCAGTTACCTCTTCTCTGTGATTGAACAGGTGAAGAGTAGAACAACTCCTCCCAAAGCCAATTTTTAAAAAGTATTGTGAACTTTCCAGACAACTCTCCATTTTCTATTAGCAGCTCCACTTCTATGGAGTTTCAACTCCAGGAAACATCATATGCTGGGTCAGTTATCCCCTCCCTTCCTTTTACACAGACTTTCCCTAGTTTCCTTTTTGTGTCTTATTCCCCTATTAGATTGTAAACTTCTTGTGATCAGGGATTGTATTTTATTGTTGTTTCCTCAGTTTAGAACAATGCCTGGCAACATAATAAATACATAAAAAATATTTATTGAATTGAAATGAATTATCTAGCAAGCTATGTACCATAACTATTCAAATGGCAAAATAAGATTTTCTAGAGTAGTGTTCTTTCCCCTACATCCCAGTAATAAGCCCACTTAGAATATGTTGATCCATCTATCTATAAAACATATACACAAAAAGTATATAAGTGCATAAATTCAATTGTGTATGGGTAGACATTTTGTATATATCCACATCTTCATATATATATATATATATATATATATATATATGTGTGTGTGTGTGTGTGTGTGTGTATGTATATATACATACATTAATACATACATATGTATGTGCTGTGCATATATGTACTTATATATCTGTATATTTTGAAGGAAGGAAGGAAACAAAGGAAGAAAGGAAGGAATAAAAGAAGAAAGGAGAAGGAAAGAAGAAAAAATGAAAGATGGAAAAAAGGAAGGAAGGAAGGAAGGAAGGAATGAACGAACGAACGATAGATGCACGGATACATGGATGGATATCAGAATGTCATTGTCTCCCCATAAATCCTGAGCAAAGTTTTAAATCTTTTGCCTAGCATTACTAGATTTAATCTGGCCTCATCCTATCATTTCATACACTTTCACATTTATTCTCCACTTTCTATGCCCCATTTCCCATTCAAACTAGATTATTCTTCCCCAATCCCATTTTTGCCACTGCAACCTGGACTGAATGGTTTATACCATTAGATCTTTTCCCCTTTCTTGCAAGATCCTCCCATTAATTTTTGGCCTCTTAAATTTTTGTTTCCTTTAAAAGACAATCTAAGTAGCTGTACCTGATCTAAAACTATATTATAAAGCAGCAGTCACCAAAACCATTTGGTATTGGCTAAGAAATAGATTAGTTGATCAGTGGAATAGGTTAGGTTCACAAGACAAAATAGTCAACTATAGCAATCTAGTGTTTGACAAACCCAAAGATCCTAACTTTTGGGATAAGAATTCATTATTTGATAAAAACTGCTGGGATAACTGGAAATTAGTATGGCAGAAATTAGGCATGGACTCACATTTAACACTGTATACCAAGATAAGATCAAAATGGGTCCATGATTTAGGCATAACGAACGAGATTATAAATAAATTAGAGGAACATAGGATAGTTTATCTCTCAGACTTGTAGAGGAGGAAGAAATTTGTGACCAAAGATCAATTAAAGACCATTACTGTTCACAAAATAGAAAATTTTGATTACATCAAATTAAAAAGCCTTTGTACAAACAAAACTAATACAAACAAGATTAGAAGGGAAGCAACAAACTGGGAAAACATCTTCAGTTAAAGGTTCTGATAAAGGCCTTATTTCCAAAATATATAGAGAATTGACTCTAGTTTAAAAGAAATCAAGCCATTCTCCAATTGATAAATGGTCAAAGATATGAACAGACAATTTTCAGATGATGAAATTGAAACTATTTCCACTCATATAAAATAGTGTTCCAAATCACTATTGATCAGAGAAATGCAAATTAAGACAATTGAGATACCACTACGTACCTTTCAGATTGGCTAAGATGACAGGAAAAATTAATGATGAATGTTGGAAGGGATGCAGGAAAACTGGGACACTGATGCATTGTTGGTGGAGTTGTGAGCAAATCCAACCCTTCTGGAGAGCAATCTGGAATTATGCCCCAAAAGTTATTAAACTGTGCATACCTTTGATCCAGCAGTGCTACTACTGGGCTTATACCCCAAAGGGATACTAAAGAAGGGAAAGGGACCTGTATGTGACAAAATGTTTGTGGCAGCCCTGTTTGTAGTGGCTAAAAACTGGAAAATGAATGGATGCCCATCAACTGGAGAATAGTTGGGTAAACTGTGGTATATGAATGTTATGGTAAATTATTGTTCTGTAAGAAATGACCAGCAAGATAAATACAGAGAGGCTTGGAGAGACTTATATGAACTGATACTAAGTGAAATGAGCAGAACCAGGAGATCATTATATACTTTAATAACAATACTGTATGAAGATGTATTCTAATGGAAGTGGATTTCTTTGATAAGGAGATCTAACTCAGTTTCAATTAATCAATGATGGACAGAAGCAGCTACACCCAAAGAAAGAACACCGGGAATGAATGTAAACTATTTGCATTTTTGTTTTTCTTCCCGGGTTATTTTTACCTTCTGAATCCAATTCTCCCTGTGCATACATATATTGTATCTAGCATATACGGTGACACATTTAAGATGTATAGGACTCTTGCCATCTGGGGTAGAGGGTGGAGAGAGGGAGGGGTAAAATTGGAACAGAAGTGAGTGCAATGGAAAATGTAAAAAATTACCCTGGCATGGGTTCTGTCAATAAAAAGTTATTTAAAAAAATAATAAGACAACCTAAGTGTCCCTCCCTGCACAAAACATTTTTTCTTTCCCTTATTCTTCTCTTTTCCTTCTCCTATGAAAAGTGATTTTCCATTTGAAATTTTGCATAGGACTTGGTTTTACATGATGCTAATGAACTTGTCATAGAATATTTTGTATTATTGATATCTCTGGTCTCAACATTCCCACTAGGCTGTAAGCTATAAGAGTGCATTAGCTTTATCTAATTATTTTCCCCTTCCTGAATCTTCTATAGTATTACTAAATAAAAGTTTATTAAACTAAATTACCTAATATCTCTTTCCCTGAAGTTAGCTAAGTTTATGCAAATACTAAAAATTCTCATCTTACTGAAGATATATTCAAATAAATCAAAAAAGGGATGTACATATAAAGTACAAGTCTCAATAAATACCTTTGTTTCTCATGATGATGTTTCTCAGTAGAAAGATTCGTAGCAGTGAAAAGATGACCATTGGTTGATTGAGGAATAATTGCAGTCACTTAGAATCAATTGACCCTTTCAAGGGAACATTTCTCATCTAGTTGCATTTATTTTGGACTTCTTTGACAATGCTCATGTTGTGCATATTTGAGGATTTGTTTGTAGCTATTCTCACATTATTGTCTTCTGAATTTATGTCTTGGTCTTTCTTGAAACCATAGTAGCATTTTTTTTTTTTTTTTTTTTGGTCAATAACTTTTTATTGCTGTTGTTGTTTGTTCATTACCCCCAGGCTATTTCTTGACTTTGAACTTCATGTTAATGTTAGGTTCTGTTCACCTGGGGGTAGTGAGTTTCTGTCCAAAATGTCAAGTTTTTTTCATGTTGCTGTTTTTTGCAATCAGTTCTTGGGGTCTGCAAGTTGTGGGGGCTTCTGCTTTGGATCCAGGGAAAAGTATGAACATTGCTCTTCTTATTTGCTTTTTGTTATTTACTCAAGAAGGGCCCTTCTTTCTCTTTAGACAAATAACACTAACCCTGCTTCCTGTTTTGGAACTATGACCAGAGTATCTGCTCCTTTTGTGACTGACTTCAAGTACTGCTCCTTTCCTGGAACTGAAAATTATAAATTATAAGGGGCAATAGAGATGCGGATCGGTACTAGTTGCCCTCAGATTCAGCATAAGAATCCTCCCTAATCACTCTCTGACCAATTTTCTGACCCCCTTCCTGTCTCTGGGCTGAGGACTTCCAAAGTTGCTGCAGCTACTACTGCTACTGCTGCTGCTGTTGCTGCCACTGTTTCAGTTGTTTCCAAGGCACACCACTGGTTCTGTTGTGTTCCAGGACAGCTCCCAATCTGGTGTTAGAGGTTTCTTCTGCCAACATCCTAAGTTGTCTTAAACTTGAAAAATGGCTCATTTTGATGCTTTGTTTCCTCTGCCACTATAAAATTTGATTTTAAGGAATTATTTTAAAGTTTTTTTGAAGGAGAATTTTAGGAGAATTTGGTTGAATTGTTGCCTGTACTGAGCTACTTGGCTCCACCTTCCCCAATTAATTTTTAATTTCTCTTTTCATGTTTACTTTTTGATACTTCTCTTAACTATTCTTTCAATTTCTATTTTGTCTTCAGATTCTAAGACAGTTGTGTGTTTTTATTTTATAATTTCTTGAAATTCATTATTCAGGCTTTTTTTGTTTGTTTAACATAGCTTTCAGGTATCAATAATTTTTAAATTAGTTTTCCTCAATTTTTTCTAGCTCATTTATTTTTTTCAAGGAGGTCTTTCAAATTTTCTTCTATTTTTCACTGTTTTGATTTAAAAAAAAAATTTCTTGATGTTTCATGAAGTCATTTTTTCCTACTTTCTCAATTATAATTTTTAAGAAATTATTTTCTCCAGTTAGCTTTTCTATGTTTTTTTCTCCCATTTGATCACTTCTGCTTTCTTAAGTAGTTTTTTCATCAGTGAAATTTTGTGCCTCTTTTTACCATTTAGTCAATTCTATTTTTAAATTTTTATTTTCTTTGGTATTTTGTGTGCTTCTTTTACCATGCTCTTAACTGTGTTTTCATAATTGTCTTCCCTCCCTTCCATCTCTTTACCCAATTCTTTTTTTCTATCATTCTTATGTGATTTTGAAAATAATTTTTGAAACTCTTTAAGAAATTCTTATTGAGCATGTGTCCAATTCACTTTTTCTTTTTCTTTCAACTTAATATAGCTATTTTGCACCATTGTCTTCTTTGGGTTTGTGTCTTAATTTTCCCTGTCATCATGTGTACTTTTTATAATCATGTTTTGGTTTTTTAACTTGCTCATTTTCCATGCCATTTTTTCTTTACTTTGAACTGTATGTTAAAATGGAATTATGCTACTGGCATTAGGAGGAGGAAAGAAATCTTATCCCAAGTTTTAAGTTTTTTGCATTGTTATTTTCAGAGCTTATCCTGCACATAGGAAGTTTTTGGTGCTTCCAAGGTGGTATGATCTGAGAAGAAGTTTGCTTATTGCTGTCCTGTTCTGTGCTCTTGTTCGAAAACAGGGAGATTCTCATATGCCCAATAAGCTTCAAGTGATATTGCTATTCAGGGTCCCTCTTTCTTTGGAATAACAAATGGTAGTTTTCTTTTGGGCACCTACTCATGCATGACCAAAATTGCTCCTTTTGAATTTCGAACTGTGACTCCTATAGTGAGTATAGGCAAAAGAGTTGCTAAGTAGCTTTTAGTCCTAAGCTCAGTGCTAGCATAGTTATAACTTGTAATGTCTTTCTGAGCAGTTGCCTGAACTCCCCTCCAGTTTCTGGTCTGAGAGCTCCTAAAGCTGCTTTAGCTAGTTCACCATTATATTAGGCAAGTTGTTTTTTTTTTTTTTTTTCACTTATAAAATGAGGATAAGAATAGTAATCCTCATGGGGTTCTTGTGAGTTTCAAATAAAAGAAAATATATAAGGTGGTTTGTAAAACTCAATGTGAAATATAAATACTATATACGATAAATAAATAGTTCACTAAACAAAGAAACCAAAAACATAATAAAAGCTTGGATTAGATAATCTCAAATTTCCTTTCCAGCTCTTAATCTTTGCAGAATGGCTATCCCATTTTTTATCCTTATGTAATACACCTTTTCCAGTTTGTTGTCACTCAATGTTTTTCACTCAAACTTCTGTGTTGAGAATACCTTTAAAGAGGACTTTTCCTTAAAATAGTTAGGGGCATATATTTTAAACCTTCAGTAAGCATCATATGCAATGGGGAAAAACTAGAACCTTTCCCAGTAAGATCTGGAGTGAAACAAGGCTGCCCACTATCACCATTATTATTCAATATTGTATTAGAAACACTAGCCTCTGCAATAAGAGTCGAGAAAGAGATTAAAGGAATTAGAGTAGGCAATGAGGAAACCAAACTATCACTCTTTGCAGATGATATGATGGTATACCTAGAAAACCCCAGAGATTCTACTAAAAAGCTATTAGAAATAATTCATAATTTTAGCAAAGTAGCTGGCTACAAAATAAATCCCCATAAATCCTCAGCATTCTTATACACCACCAACAAAATCCAAGAGCAAGAGATACAAAGAGAAATTCCATTCAAAATAACTGTTGATAGCATAAAATATTTGGGAATCTACCTACCAAAGGAAAGTCAGGAATTATATGAGCAAAATTACAAAAAAGTTTTCACACAAATAAAGTCAGACTTAAATAATTGGAAAAATATTAAGTGCTCTTGGATAGGCCGAGCGAATATAATAAAGATGACAATACTCCCTAAACTAATCTATTTATTTAGTGCTATACCAATCAGACTTCCAAGAAAATATTTTAATGATTTAGAAAAAATAACAACAAAATTCATATGGAACAATAAAAAGTCGAGAATCTCAAGGGAATTAATGAAAAAAAAAAATCAAATGAAGGTGGCCTAGCTGTACCTGATCTAAAATTATATTATAAAGCAGCAGTCACCAAAACCATTTGGTATTGGCTTAGAAATAGATTAGTTGATCAGTGAAAAAGGTTAGGTTCACAAGACAGAATAGTCAACTATAGCAATCTTGTGTTTGACAAACCCAAAGATTCTAAATTTTGGGATAAGATTTCATTATTTGATAAAAACTGCTGGGATAACTGGAAATTAGTATGGCAGAAATTAGGCAAGGACCCACACTTAACACCACATACCAAGATAAGATCAAAATGGGTCCATGACGTAGGCATAAAGAACAAGATTATAAATAAATTAGAGGAACATAAGATAGTTTATCTCTCAGACTTGTGGAGGAGAAAGAAATTTGTGACCAAAGATGAACTAGAGACCATTACCGATCACAAAATAGAAAATTTTGATTATATCAAATTAAAAAGCCTTTGTACAAACAGAATGAATGCAAACAAGATTAGTAGGGAAGCAACAAACTGGGAAAACATCTTTACAATTAAAGGTTCTGATAAAGGCCTCATTTCCAAAATATATAGAGAACTGACTCAAATTTATAAAAAATCAAGCCATTCTCCAATTGATAAATGGTCAAAGGATATGAACAGACAATTTTCAGATGAAGAAATTGAAACTATTACCACTCACATGAAAGAGTGTTCCAAATCACTATTGATCAGAGAAATGCAAATTAAGACAACTCTGAGATATCACTACACACCTGTCAGATTGGCTAAGATGACAGGAAAAAATAATGATGAATGTTGGAGGGGATGCGGGAAAACGGGGACACTGATGCATTGTTGGTGGAGTTGTGAACGAATCCAGCCATTCTGGAGAGCGATCTGGAATTATGCCCAAAAAGTTATCAAACTGTGCATACCCTTTGATCCTGCAGTATTTCTATTTTATAATTTCTTGAAATTCATTATTCAGGCTTTTTTTGTTTGTTTGTTTAACATAGCTTTCAGGTATCAATAATTTTTAAATTAGTTTTCCTCAATTTTTTCTAGCTCATTTATTTTTTTCAAGGAGGTCTTTCAAATTTTCTTCTATTTTTCACTGTTTTGATTTAAAAAAAAATTTCTTGATGTTTCATGAAGTCATTTTTTCCTACTTTCTCAATTATAATTTTTAAGAAATTATTTTCTCCAGTTAGCTTTTCTATGTTTTTTTCTCCCATTTGATCACTTCTGCTTTCTTAAGTAGTTTTTTCATCAGTGAAATTTTGTGCCTCTTTTTACCATTTAGTCAATTCTATTTTTAAATTTTTATTTTCTTTGGTATTTTGTGTGCTTCTTTTACCATGCTCTTAACTGTGTTTTCATAATTGTCTTCCCTCCCTTCCATCTCTTTACCCAATTCTTTTTTTCTATCATTCTTATGTGATTTTGAAAATAATTTTTGAAACTCTTTAAGAAATTCTTATTGAGCATGTGTCCAATTCACTTTTTCTTTTTCTTGCAACTTAATATAGCTATTTTGCACCATTGTCTTCTTTGGGTTTGTGTCTTAATTTTCCCTGTCATCATGTGTACTTTTTATAATCATGTTTTGGTTTTTTTACTTGCTCATTTTCCATGCCATTTTTTCTTTACTTTGAACTGTATGTTAAAATGAAATTATGCTACTGGCATTAGGAGGAGGAAAGAAATCTTATCCCAAGTTTTAAGTTTTTTGCATTGTTATTTTCAGAGCTTATCCTGCACATAGGAAGTTTTTGGTGCTTCCAAGGTGGTATGATCTGAGAAGAAGTTTGCTTATTGCTGTCCTGTTCTGTGCTCTTGTTCAAAAACAGGGAGATTCTCATATGCCCAATAAGCTTCAAGTGATATTGCTATTCAGGGTCCCTCTTTCTTTGGAATAACAAATGGTAGTTTTCTTTTGGGCACCTACTCATGCATGACCAAAATTGCTCCTTTTGAATTTTGAACTGTGACTCCTATAGTGAGTATAGGCAAAAGAGTTGCTAAGTAGCTTTTAGTCCTAAGCTCAGTGCTAGCATAGTTATAACTTGTAATGTCTTTCTGACCAGTTGCCTGAACTCCCCTCCAGTTTCTGGTCTGAGAGCTCCTAAAGCTGCTTTAGCTAGTTCACCATTATATTAGGCAAGTTGTTTTTTTTGTTTTTTGTTTTTTTCACTTATAAAATGAGGATAAGAATAGTAATCCTCATGGGGTTCTTGTGAGTTTCAAATAAAAGAAAATATATAAGGTGGTTTGTAAAACTCAATGTGAAATATAAATACTATATATGCTAAATAAATAGTTCACTAAACAAAGAAACCAAAAACATAATAAAAGCTTGGATTAGATAATCTCAAATTTCCTTTCCAGCTCTTAATCTTTGCAGAATGGCTATCCCATTTTTTTATCCTTATGTAATACACCTTTTCCAGTTTGTTGTCACTCAGTGTTTTTCACTCAAACTTCTGTGTTGAGAATACCTTTAAAGACATTAGTTGCAGATAAGAGTCTTCATTCTGTAGATCAATTTTTTAAATCTGAATTATACTTTCCTTTAATAATTCCTTCTAAGTATGAATTTTTCCTTGGTAAATTATCAAAATAACTTCAAAGGTTTAGCAACTCTATGAATCTATAATCCAAATTACAAATAATAAGGAAAATGAAAATCAAAACAACTCTATTTTTATCATAACCAATACATCAACAAGATTAATAAAACATAGAAATAGTCAATGTTGAAATGTTTATGGAAATCTAACTACAATAATGCACTGGCTGTGGGGTTTCTTTTCTACAAAGCAATTGGAATTTTGCAAATGAAGTGATCAAAATATCTATGTCCTTTGAAGGATTTCACTACTACTACTGTTCCTCACAATCTATATAGCATATATGTTCTTATTCATAAGTACAAAGACATAAGTATTTTGCCAACTGTGGTTATTTTTAGTAAATCTGTTTCCAGACACTTACTAGCTATATAACCTTAGGAAAGTAACTTATCTTTTCTTTGCCTCAGTTTCCTCTACTGTGAAATGGGAATAATAATAACACATCATTCCTTAGCGTTGTTGTGAAGATCAAATGAGATAATATTTGTAAAGTGCTTAATACAGTGCTTGGCACATAGCAGACATGATATGTTCATTTTCTTCTGTCTCTCATGTTTAAATCCTGTGGTGTTCTCTTCTTTTTTATATAATATGATCATTCTCTCTCTAGGAGCAGATTTCTTGGGGAGGTTTCTGGAGGCAGTCTTAGTTTCTGTTCAGAGTAATAATCACTTCAAATGCAGCCAGCTGATAAAATCCAAACATTTATTTTCTCCTTCCAAGTCTTGTCTCTTTCCTTGGATCCACTTAGGTTTAATAGAGACCTATCTCTTTCCTTGGTTCTAAGAGATCCCTCCGAATGTCTCCAAATCCAAAGGTTTGTCCTTCAGCCTCCAGCCAGAACCAAGGTGGAAAAAGGAATGAACATGACTTCACCTCCGAGAGTGGGCTTCTGTATCTCACAGAGTGCTATTTGGCCCTGAGAGCTTCTTGCTTATATGCTGTACGCTGAGTACACACCAATCATTATATCTCTGGAAAACCATTATTTGTTGTAGGATTAAATCAATTCTAAACTAGATTTAAACATTGTCTCCTCAATTCCACGTAGTACCTTGTTTCAAGTTCTGGCCCATAACATCTCCTTGTAGATCAGATCAATCATACTGAACCATGCTAAATTAGATAATTTTGTCTCTATCAATTCTAATGAGTTAACACTTTGTAAAGAGTCCAACAAAATTCTTTTACTTCTTATTTACATGTTTTGGTTTTTCTTCTCTTCTTAGTTAAAATGCAGTTTTCTAAAGGGAGCCTTTTCTAAACATTCCTTAATTTTCTTTTTTTTTTTTTTTACTATTAAAAATATCCAATTTGGGGCAGTTAGGTGGTACAGTGGATAGAGTATCAGCCCTGAAATCAGGAGGACCTGATTTCAAATCTGACATCAGACACTTAACACTTTCAACTTCTTAGGCAAATCACTTAACTCCAATTGCCTCAGCAAAAACAAACAAAAATCAAAACAAAAGAAACATAAAAAAATCCAATTTATCCATTTATATTATATATTCCTTAACCTTCATCCCTGAGTGGATACAATCTCAATTAACTAGAGACCTATTGAAGACCTTACCTTAAAAAGGTCAAGGTCTCCCATTTCATCTAGGGCTATTTCGATCTATATCTTGCCACTGGACCCAGAAGGTTCTGGAAGGGAAAGTGAGGCAGGTGACCTTGCACCTCCCTCACTTAAATCCAACCCATTATCTCAGGACATCATTTATCTGATATCATGGCCCAGCTCGAGGATGAAGGACAAACAATAACCTTTGTACTTATCAAAGTATCTGGAACATAGTAGTCGCTTTATACATATTCATTGACTGATGCTGGATGTATACTCAAAAACGTCATTGACAAAAAGAAAACTCCATATTCACTAAAATAGTTATGGCAACATTTTTTTGGTGATAGCAAAAATGAAAATAAAGCAGATATCCATTGATTTTGGATGTGCTAAACAAATTATGATGTATGAACATAATGGAATGTTACTATGCTATAAAAATTGATGGGTTTATTAAATATAGAGAAACTTGGAAAGATTTTCATGAATTGGTGAAAGTGAAGTAAGTATTGCCAGGAAAATGATTTGCACAATAATTACAACTAAGAACCACTACTAACCATGAGTTTAGGAAAGTTATGTGGCATGTTGACAAAGTGCTGAATTTTCAAGTCAAGAAGACCTGAATTCAAATATTCCAGTAAATACTTAGTAGCTTTGTGTCACTGAGTAAATCATTCAGCCTCAGTTTTCTTATTTGTAAAAGGAGGATAATAAGAGGACCTGCCTTACAAAGTTTGTTGTGAAGAACAAATGAGTTATGTAAAATGATTTGTAAACTTTAAAATCTTGTTCAAGTGGCCATTATTCTTGTTGTGGATAGAAAAGAATTGTAACTAAAAGTGTAGAACAAAAACAAGTATTTCTCCTCATTCATTTGCAGAGATAGTGGTCCATGGATTCAGAATAAGGCTTATTATATTAGATTTTATCAACATGGTCAGTTTTGTACTTCTTTATTTAATTGTTATAAAAACAAAAGGATATCAGCATAAATCTATTATTAAAAAAAAAAAAAGATCTCTCCTATAGCATTAGTGGTGAAAGAAATTGCTTCTCCTGGGGCCATTTGCAGTGAGATTCTAAGCATGTTTACTGGCAGAAGATCTGTAACTGTGAATAATAGCTGGCCTTTATATAGCAATTTCTTTAATTTAATAATTTGTACTTTATGATATGATAGATAGCATGGGTATTACTATTTCTTTTTCATTTATGAGAAAATAGTTAAAGAAAAAATAAATAATTTGTCTGTTGTTACACAGCTGTTGTTACAGGTAGAATTTGAACCCAGCTCTTTTAAATTCCAAGCATAATACTCTGCTATGCAAATCTCAATCCAATTGCAAACAATGTTTATAGGTGTTAAGGAAGACAATTGGCTAGAGATAGTAAGGTTATAATAAATTACCTATTTTTCAATGTTATAGCAGTCTCAAAATCTCTGGAATTATTTTAAAATAAACCCACTCAGTAAGGTTTATTAAATTGGCAGAAAAAAAATGCATTCTTTGGGGGCAGGAGGGAAGTCAAGAATTATGTATGCTTTGTCCAATGAGTGATGGATTATTTGTGAGAAACACTTGAAAATATGCTACTTGTCATAATAACCTAGTGGGTACTGAGAAAGCATGCCAGAGACTATATGATTTGCCAGATACAGGACAAAATGCCATATTCTTCAGACATTTCACATTCTCTTAATGGGCAAACAAACTATCATTCTGTTGAATCAAAATTGTCAGACAGAGGTCAGTGTCTGAAATAATTAGATGGGAAATTGGATTAGCTTTAAATCCTAAAGGCCAGATTCACTGTCATTGTATTTGAATGAAGGATTAAACATCAATTTGGAAAAAATACAATATGGTGTCAGTGGATAGCCCATTAACTTTCCATGGAACCAGTTGAAAAAGAGTGTTAGAATGAAATAAAGAAACAGGTGACATTTTAGAGTCCTTCACCTCTGTTGGTCACAGAGAGGAGGCATCAGTACTCAGGGAATAGTGTATGGTTTCAATTAAAATGTCTCAATGCGGGAAAGAGAACTGAAATCTGAAATTTCCAAATGACAGCTTGCTTACAGAGGGCCAGCATTTCTCACGTGCTGCACTTGTATAAGCCAAGAAAAACTAGAACACCACAAAGGGATTTTTCATTCTATCTATAGTGTTCCAAATCAACAATTCCATTCAGGCTCATGGCCATTAAACCAAGAGTTACACAGTATGCCATGACTTTGGCTGACGCCAAATCCTGCCATTACTGAACTCTTGCATGTGTCAAGTCAAGAAATGCTGTGTTTTGCTAGGCTTGGTTTATGGAAGGCAGTTTGGTTAATTTAACTTACTGTATTTTATTGGGGTCATAATATTTTCATTACTTATATGTAGAATATAGTAAAAGCATTAATGTGTGGGAACATCTGAACTGAATTAAGGTACACAGTACAACCCAGAGGTAGCCTATTTTATATTGCCAGCATGTCTCCATTCTTTTAAAAATTGGTTATGAGATGATTCATCTGCATTGCCTCAAACTTCTGAATTCTTGTAAATAAGACTACCAATTACCAAGTGTTTTGATAACTTTTAAATATAACTTAACTGATATCAAATGTTGTTGATTACTTATTTTGCAGAACCTTGGAAAATACCTTGAAACTTTGAGATTATATGTAATAATAATAAAAATAGTTATTTATAAACATTTTATGCTTTTGTTAAAAACAATTTCATAATTTGCTTTGTTTCATCCTTACACAATCTTTGTCAAGGAGAAAAAGATTGCTTACCTCCATTTTACATTTCAGAAAACTGAGCAAAAAAAAAAAAAGTCTGATTCTAGGTTACACCATTAGGTATTAATATAAGAAAGTGTTATTATTTATCTATTTCTTCTAAATATTTACTATTCTGTGGACTTTCAACATAGTATATGTTGATCAGAATGTATTTAATTAAAAAGACACAACAAATAGAAAGTATTTCCTTGCCATAGAGGTTGTTAGTAGTATTATGATGGAGTTTCAATTCATAATAAAAAAGAACACCATTTGGGTCTAGGGTCATTAAATGTCAGATCTAGAAGAGACGTTGGAGAAAATCTTATCCACTGTTCTTCATTTTTCTTTGTATTGAATCTTTAGTATGACTTTTTTTTCATTAATATATCCAACATATGTATATTTATGTATTTCTTAATATACTATTCTATTAATTAGATACGTATCATATATGCAGTACATATAAATTATAATGCATATATAGCTAATTTATACTGTAAAAGATAAAGATAAAATCACATATTTTAAATTGAAATGTTTATTTAATAAAAATTATTTTTTTCATTAAAATGTATAAATGTTTAGTGAGAGCAACATTATTAGAAAATTATTCTTTTAGAAAATGTTTTTAATTCTTTATGATAGTCTACTACAAACTTCAATTTATTTCAATATTTTAATATCTTTTAGCTGAAAAAAAGATAATTTCATAATTATATGTGGATTCAGTGGAAGAGATATTCTATTAAGTTTATTAAATCATGTTACTCATTTTTGATCCCATCTTCATAATTAGTTAATTATAAGCCTTTTTTTCATTTTTATTTTATGTTTTAAAATATCTTCAAATAATGATCTTTGCAGGAAAAATGCAAGTTATATAGGATGACTTTTCTAAATTCAAAAAAGAGAGCTGGGGCAATTCTCATGACAATATTTCTGAACAGACCCCTGCTTTGTGGTAATGGTTAGTCTTTGTCTTTTGTTTGTAAAAATGACTGACCAAATGACTCTGCCTAGTTGATGATACTGCTTCCTACTGCTCCCAAACTTTATACTATAGCTTTTTTTTTTTTTAATAGTTCCTCTTATACTGGCACATTCCTCTAAGGGCAAACAAGAGGACAATGTGGGTGAGCAGCAAGGAGCTTAAATCCTCAGGGTGTTTCTCCTGGAAGCATTTTTCCCTGTCCTGGGATTCCATTTGGTCTGTTCTAGAATTGTTGTTGGCTATGAAGCATACATACATCAATTCATTTTTGAAGATAGGATTCTGGAAGTGTTTGAAGAATTGCTTGTTTCTGTTGCAGATTACCCCACCCCAGGTCCATTATCTTCCTCAGTCTCTTGGTGGTGCAGCATGGAAGCATATATCCCATTCATGAGGTTAAGTGATTGAAAGGGTCCCTTCTCCATAGGAACCAGATTTACTTCATGCTTCGCAACCTAATGTTCCTTTGGCTTGTGGGCAATGTATGGAGTTATTTTTAGGGGATATGTAAAGTATGTGCTGCTTCTGCAGCAAGAACAGGAGGAAAGCAGGGGCCCCCTCCTTCAATGAGTAAGAGAAAAGGCAGGTGTGTCTATATCATATAAAACATTCTTTATTTTAATCCTGGAGGAGTGAAAAAGAACTCTTATTTTCGCAAAAAAAAAAAAAATCACTAGTGGTTAGCCAGTGTCTGAATCAACAATTGTGCAGTATTTTACAAACTTAGCACCTTTCAAATTTAGGGTTTTTTTTTCACTTATAATGAAATATCCACATGAAACATGAATTTCATTTTAGAACATAAATAAGGTAGAAATAAAGAAATATTTAAGCCCCAGAGGCAAATTAATGTGAGGAGAGAAAATGAAATGAATTTTAAAATGTCCATGATCGCAGAGTAAAACTATATTTTAAAGTACTCAATCAGAATTTCTGTTTTCGTAAATCAGTACCGAATTTCTCTTTACATATTTTATTACACTACATTTAAATCTATCTTTTGACTTACTTCTTCCCTACTCAGTTTAATTAGTTACTGTGATATTTATGGGGGAACATTATCAATTCAATACTAGTAATTGCATAATCTATAAAATAATATGACATGTTTTTAGGACCATAAAATTAATTGATGTAAAAAGAAAACCATTTGTGTGGTTTAGTGTATGTTTGTTAATCTAAAAGAAACCATCCTGCTTCCCTTTGGAAAAACATCCTTTTGTGGTGGGAATCAAAGAACATTGATTTGTTTTTCCCCATGAAAATTGTTGTTTTGAAAAGATAAATGACCCAGCTGAGAGAAGAAGCCACACTTGGATTATACTAACATCATCTATGAAAAGGATGTGTGTGTGTGTGTGTGTGTGTGTGTGTGTGTGTAAGAGAGAGAGAGAGAGAGAGAGAGAGAGAGAGAGAGAGAGAGAGAGAGATTAACATGGTTTTGTTTAAATAGAAGAAAAATATGCCAAGAATACTTTTTTCTACCTCTGAGAAAACATGCCTTTCCCCATCCCTAATTGGGTGGCTTACCTTATTTTAAAAATAAATATCATAAAAAATAATATTGCTCTGTAATTTAATAGTCAGTGAACAATATCTAGCATACTCAGAGAGAGTAATTCAACTCTAATCAAACTGCTTGTTGAAAGAGGAAAAGACACTAATTTGCTTTCTCTTTATTAAATTTTTTAATTTGATGTATATATAGATATGCATGTACATATACACACAAAAAAATTCATCTGTGTGTATATCTTTACATAAAAACATAGATGTAGATTTAGATTTGGGAAGTTATGTAATTCAGCCCAATAGTTAGTTTTACAGAACTACAAATAAGGATCCAAAAATTTGTGACTTGCCCAAGATCATACAACATATGTGACATTTTTTTGCATTGAATTATTGGGGTTCTATATTTAAATTTCAGTATCTTTCTATAGTTTTAGTAAGACTGTGATCTTTTCTCATTCTCAATTATATTTCATTCATTTTCACTCAACAAATATTTATTTTTATAATAGCTTTTAACTTTTCTAAATACATTATGTTTCAAAATTTTCTCCCTTCTTCTCCTTAGTTCCCTTCCCTAGACAGCAAGCAATCTGCTATAGTTTAAACATAGAGGTTAAACATGTGCAATTCTTCTAAATGTATTTTCATACTTGTCATGCTATGTGTTATATCAAAAGGAAAAAAGAAAACACAAAAGAAAAAAACAAGTAGACAAAAAAAACAAAAACAACAAAAGTGAAAATACTATGCTTTGATACACATTCAGTCTTCATAGATTTCTCTCTGGATTCAGATGGCATTGTTCATCATAAATATATTGGAACTGCCTTGAGTCACTACATTGTTGAAAAGAGTCCAGCTCTATCATAGAATCATAGTGTTGCTGTGTATAATATTCTCTTGGTTCTTCTCATTTCATTTAGCATCAGTTCATGTAAGTCTCTCCAGGCTTTTATTATTATTTTTTTTTTTGAAATCAGCCTGCTCATCATTTCTTATAGAACAATAATACTCCATTACATTTATATATCATAATTTATTCAACTATTCCCCAACTGATGAGCATCCATTCAATTCCCTTTTTTTAAATTGTATTTCCCAAAGTCGTCTGGAACTTTTGTTTTTATTTTTTAAATCTTTTTATTTTCAAAACATATCCATAGATAATCTTCAACATTGATCTTTTCAAAACCTTATGTTCCAAATTTTTTTCTCTCTCTCTTCTCCCCACATCTTTCACTAGACTACAAGTAATCCAATATATGTTAAGCATGTGTAATTCTTCTATGCATATTTCCATAATTATGATTCACAGGAAAAATCAGATCTAAAAGGAAAAAAGTGAGAAAGAAAACAAAATGCTATGTTGTGATTTACACCCACTATCCTGTTCTCTCTCTGTATGCAGATGGATCTCATCATCACAAGACCATTGGAAGTGGCCTGATTCACTTCACTGTTGAAAAGAGCCATGTCCATCAGCATTGATCATTGTATAATCTTGTTGTTACTGTGTACAATGTTCTCCTAGTTTTACTCACTTCATTCAGCATCAGTTCATCAGTTCATCTAAGTTTCTCCAGACCTCTCTGAAATCATTCTGTTGATTCTTATAGAGCAATATTATTCCATGACATTTTATACCATGTCTTATTCAGCTAGTCGCCAACTGATGGGCATCCACTCAGTTTCCAGTTCTTTGCCACTACAAAAAAGACTGCTACAAACATTTTTTTGCACATGTGGGTCCTTTTCCTTTATTATGATCTCTTTGGGATATAAGACCAGTAGAGACACTGCTGGATCAAAAGGTATGCACAGTTTGATAGTCCTTTGGGTATAGTTCCAGATTGTTTTGAAAAATTGAATTGATTCACAACTCTACCAACAATGTATTATGTGCCAGTTTTCTCACATCCCCTCCAATATTCATCATTATCTTTTCCTGTCATCTTAGCTAATCTGAAAGGTGTGTAGTTGTACCTCAAAGTTGTCTTAATTTGGATTTCTCCAATCAATAGTGATTTAGAGCATTTTATCATATGACTGGAAATGAGTTTAATTTCTTCATCTTAAAATTGTTCATGCACTCAGTTTCCATCAACAAATTTTATTAAGCCTTTGTTATTTGCATGTCATTATAGTAGGTGGTAGCAACTTAAAAAATGAAGAATGACTCAATTCCTGTTCTCAAGGAACTTATAGGCTACAGGGGACAGAGGACAGAGGAAAAGGAAGAATGTGATAGGGGAAGCAGGGTTCTAGAAAAATTGTCATGAAGAAAAATTAAAGAGAGATCAGTTTTTCCTGGAGCAGAGGAGTCAGGGAAGACTTTATGAAGGAAAAAGACAAATGAGTCAGATCTTAAAGGAAAACAAGGCTTTAAATAGTGATGAATATGGTAGATATAAAAAAATTAATTCCAGAAGTTTTATTCAGGAAGGGGGGAGGATTAGGATGATAGAAGAAACATGATATTGTGGCCATAGAAGATAATTTTTTGATAGGGACTATAATACTGTAGTCTTGTAAGATTTAATTGAAGCTTTTTAATTAATTTTAATTAATTTATTTTAATATACATTGCTTTATGAGTCATGTTGCAAGAGGAAAAAATCAAAACAAAAAGGCAAAACCATGGAAGAGGAAAAAAAAAACAGAAAAAAAGAAGTGAACATAGCATGTGTTGATTTATATTCATTCTCCACAGTTCTTTTTTTCTGAATGCAGATGGCATTTTCTGTCCAAAATCTAAAGGAACTGCTTTGGATCACCGAACCACTAAGAAGAACCAAGTCTTTCATAGTTGATCTTCACACATTCTTGCTGTTATTGTATACAATGGTTCTGCTTGTTTTGCTCAGCATCAGTTCATGTATATTTTTCAGGCTTTTCTAAAATCAGTTTGTTCATCATTTTTATAGAACAATAATTTTCCATTATCTTCATATACCAGTTTTTCAGCCATTCCTCAATTGATGGGCATCTACTCATTTTCCAATTCTTTGTTACCCCCAAAAGATCTGCTATAGCATTTTTTCTACATGTGGATCTTTTATTCCCCTTTATAGTTTCCTTGGGATACAGACCCAGTAAAACTGCACAGTTTTATAGCCTTTTGCCCTTACAAAGTGTTAAGTCACTTATCTAATTTAGCATGGTACTTAGCAAGTTCTCTAGCTCACTAATGTATTTAAGTACTCATTGGAGTTCACACTTTTGGGAAATTTACAAGTCAGGATTCAGTATGAGATTCATAAGTTACACCTCCCACAATCCCACTCCTGGAGGAGGAGTAAACCTTTGAGTTCACACCTCTAAAAGATCATATAAAAAGATGAGCCTCAGTCAGGAGTCAGTGGAACTGGAGATTCAGAGAGAGCTGGAGGCTGAAGCTGGTAGAGGCAAAGGACTAGCAACAAGAGCTCTCAGAATCAAAGAAAGCTAACTGGGCAATTTTTTTTTAACTTTTTTTATTATAGCTTTTTTATTGACAAAACATATGCATGGGTAATTTTTCATCATTGACCCTTGCAAAAAACTTTTTTTTCATTATTATTATCCCAATTTTATTTTATTTTTTATTTTATTTTATTTTTTATTTTATTTTATTTTATAATAACTTTATATCGACAGAATCCATGCCAGGGTAATTTTTTTTTTACAACATTATCCCTTGCACTCACTTCTGTTCCGATTTTTCCCCTCCCTCCCTCCACCCCCTCCCCTAGATGGCAAGCAGTCCTATATATGTTAAATATGTTGCAGTATATCCTAGATACAATATATGTGTGCAGAACCGAGCAGTTCTCTTGTTGCACAGGGAGAATTGGATTCAGAAGGTAAAAAAACAACTTGGAAAGAAAAACAAAAATGCAAATAGTTCACATTCGTTTCCCAGTGTTCTTTCTTTGGGTGTAGCTGCTTCTGTTCATCATTTATCAATTGAAATTGAGTCTTTGTCAAAGAAATCCACTTCCATCAGAATACATCCTCATACAATATCGATATCGAAATGTAAAGTGATCTCCTGGTTCTGCTCATTTCACTTAGCATCAGTTCATGTAAGTCTTTCCAAGCCTCTCTGTATTCATCCTGCTGGTCATTCCTTAAAGAACAATAATATTCCATAACATTCATATACCACAATTTACCCAGCCATTCTCCAATTGATGGGCATCCATTCATTTTCCAGTTTCTAGCCACTACAAACAGGGCTGCCACAAACATTTTAGCACATACAGATCCCTTTCCCTTCTTTAGTATTTCTTTGGGATATAAGCCCAATAGAAACACTGCTGGATCAAAGGGTATGCACAATTTGATAACTTTTTGGGCATAATTCCAGATTGCTCTCCAGAATGGTTGGATTCATTCACAACTCCACCAACAATGCATCAGTGTCCCAGTTTTCCCGCATCCCCTCCAACATTCATCATTATTTTTTCCTGTCATCTTAGCCAATCTGACAGGTGTGTAGTGATATCTCAGAGTTGTCTTAATTTGCATTTCTCTGATCAATAATGATTTGGAACACTCTTTCATATGAGTGGTAATAGTTTCAATTTCATCATCTGAAAATTGTCTTTTCATATCCTTTGACCATTTATCAATTGGAGAATGGCTTGATTTCTTATAAATTAGAGTCAGTTCTCTATATATTTTGGAAATGAGGCCTTTATCAGAACCTTTAACTGTGAAGATGTTTTCCCACTAACTGGGCAATTTTGAAAGAGACAATGAAGAATATGAAATTTTAACAGCTGGCTGCATTTGAGATGATTATTACTTGGAACTGAAACTAAGGCTGCCTCCAGATGCTCCCCCCACCAAGAAATCTGCTCCCAGAGAACTATTATATTTTAGAGAAAAGAAGAAGAGAAAAGATAGAAGACATCGGTATAAAGAGATGTTCTAGACTAAACACTTTATAGAGAATATAAGTGTTGTCAGAGGTTCTTATGGCACAGTCTTGGTTTAATTTGGGACATTTCTCAAATCTCTCTCGTCTCCTCTCTACAAAATCAGAGAAATCATTATCTGATACTATCTTGTTAAAATACTCTCTGGTCTTAAAATTCCCTTTGGGAGCATGCAGTTTATAAACTTTAAGCAGTATAGTTTATTGAAAGATCAAAGAAGGAGGATTCTGAGAAGGCAGAATAGGTCAGAAAATTTCAAACTCTCAAAAATTTCCCCCATAAACAGAATAAATTTGCTCTTCTGGGTAAACAGAGACTAATGAAAAACAAAGAAAATTTGGGACTCAACACGAATCCTCCTGGAACACCTCAAGAAAATCTGAAAAAAAGACCTCAAGATGGGATTAATCAGTGTGAATTCCAAACACTAGGACCCCTGGGACTAGCTGGATTTGTCTGGAACCTCAATAGGAATTGCTAGAACTTTCACCTCTGGGACAATGTGGAGAGTCAGGAGTCTGAGTCAGAGAATATTGAAGGAAGCTCTACTGATTAGAAACACCAAGTCCAGCTGTATTGCTGAGACACTGATGCGAGCAAAAAGAAACCAGCATACCCTGCTAAGTGCAGAAGCAGTGTGGCAGGGATGATCCTGGCTGTGGGCACTTGCAGGAAAAAGGAGCTTTTGCTTTAGGGTTCCAGGTTAGAGGGGAGATCTGAAGTGAGACTAGATACACCATTCACCAACCCTAAGATTAGAGTAGCTAATAATTCTTATTTAAAAAAAAATGAAAAAACAAAGAAGCACCCAATTATAAAAATATAATTTTATGCAAGTAGGCCTCTAGAGATATGAAATTTCCCCTTATTACCACTTTGGCTGCATCCCACACATTTTGGTATGATGTCTCATTATTGTTGTTTTGTTGGGTGAAGTTATTAATTATGTCTATGATTTGCTGTTTTACCCAATCATTCTTTAGAGTAAAGTAAAATAGTGAACTTTTTCTATTCCAAAGAGTAATGTTAAATGGCTACCTGGTCATAAAGAATTTATAGAAAAACACAAAAAAGAAAGTAAAAATCAAGTCTGAGAGATCTAGGAAAAACTAAAACTAAACCAAAATAAAAATCATCCAAGAAAAACAAGATTATTAAAAAAAAAAAAGGAAACCACCTAGAAAAAGAGATAGAGTCTTAGAGAAGAAAATAATTCTTTGAAAATTAGAATTGGAAAAGGTAGCATAGATAATGAAGCAATATCAATATTAAATATATATGCACCAAGTGGTGTAGCATCTAAATTCTTAAAAGAGAAATTAAGAGAGCTGCAAGAAGAAATAGACAGCAAAACTATAATAGTGGGAGATCTCAACATCGCACTCTCAGAATTAGATAAATCAAACCACAAAATAAATAAGAAAGAAGTCAAAGAGGTAAATAGAATACTAGAAAAGTTAGATATGATAGATCTCTGGAGAAAATGAAATGGAGACAGAAAGGAATGCACTTTCTTCTCAGCACTTCATGGAACCTATACAAAAATTGACCATATATTAGGACATTAAAAACCTCAAACTCAAATGCAGTAAGGCAGAAATAGTAAATTCATTCTTTTCAGACCACGATGCAGTGAAAATTACATTCAACAAAAAGTTAGGGGAAAGTAGACCCAGAAATAATTGGAAACTAAATAATCTCATACTAAAGAATGATTGGGTGAAGCAGCAAATCATAGACATAATTAATAACTTCACCCAAGAAAACAACAATTATGAGATATCATACCAAAATGTGTGGGATGCAGCCAAAGCGGTAAAGGGGAAATTTCATGTCTCTAGAGGCCTACTTGCATAAAATAGAGAAAGAGAAGGTCAATGAATTGGGCTTGCAACTAAAAATGCTAGAAAAGGAACAAATTAAAAACCCCCAGTCAAACACTAAACTTGAAATTCTAAAAATAAAAGGAGAGATCAATAAAATTGAAAGTAAAAAAAAAAAACTATTGAATTAATTAATAAAGCTAAGAGTTGGTTCTATGAAAAAAAAAACAAACGACAAAATAGACAAACCCTTAGTAAATCTGATTTAAAAAAAAGGAAAGAGGAAAATCAAATTGTTAGTACTAAAAATGAAAAGGGATAACTCCCCACTAATGAAGAGGAAATTAGAGCAATAATTAGGAGTTACTTTGCCCAACTTTATGCCACTAAATTCAACAACTTAAATGAAATGGAAGAATACCTTCAAAAATATAGCTTGCCCACCCAAACTAACAGAGGAAGAAGTAAATATCCTAAACAGTCCCATCTCAGAAAAAGAAATAGAACAAGCTATTAACCAACTCCCTAAGAAAAAATCCCCAGGACCAGATGAATTTACATGTGAATTCTACCAAACATTTAAAGAACAATTAACTCCAATGCTATATAAACTATTTGAAAAAATAGGGATTGAAGGAGTCCTACCAAACTCCTTTTACGACATGGTACTGATACCTAAACTAGGTAGGCTGAAAACAGAGAAAGAAAATTATAGACAAATCTCCCTAATGAATATTGATGCTAAAATCTTAAATAAAATATTAGCAAAAAGATTACAGAAAATCATCCCCAGAATGATACACTATGACCAAGTAGGATTTATACCAGGAATGCAAGGCTGGTTCAATATTAGGAAAACTATCAATATAATTGGCCATATTAATAAGCAACCAAACAAAAACCATATGATCATCTCAATAGATGCAGAAAAAGCATTTGATAAAATCCAACATCCATTCCTAATAAAAACACTTTATAGGAATAAATGGACTTTTCCCTAAAATAGTCAGGAACATATATTTAAAACCATCAGTAAGCATCATATGCATTGGGAAAAAACTGGAACATTTTCCAGTAAGATCTGGAGTGAAGCAAGATTGACCACTATTACCATTATTATTCAATATTGTATTAGAAACACTAGCCTCTGCAATAAGAGTTGAGAAAGAAATTATAGGAATAAGAGTAGGCAATGAGGAAACCAAAGTATCACTCTTTGCAGATGATATGATGGTATACCTAGAAAACACCAGAGATTCTACTAAAAAGCTATTAGAAATAATTCATAACTTAGCAAAGTAGCAGGATACAAAATAAATCCCCATAAATCCTCAGCATTTTTATACATCACCAACAAAATCCAACAGCAAGAGATACAAAGAGAAATTCCATTCAAAATAACTGTTGACAGCATAAAATATTTGGGAATCTATCTACCAAAGGAAAGTCAGGAATTATATGAGCAAAATTACAAAAAACTTTCCACACAAATAAAGTCAGACTTAAATAATTGGAAAAATATTAAGTGCTCTTGGATAGGCCAAGTGAATATAATAAAGATGACAATAATCCCTAAACTAATCTATTTATTTAGTGCTATACCAATCAGATTTCCAAGAAAATATTTTAATGATCTAGAAAATATAACAACAAAAATCATGTGGAACAATAAAAGGTC
Source organism: Antechinus flavipes (assembly GCF_016432865.1). Classification (NCBI taxonomy): domain Eukaryota; kingdom Metazoa; phylum Chordata; class Mammalia; order Dasyuromorphia; family Dasyuridae; genus Antechinus; species Antechinus flavipes. The sequence goes on along the minus strand of NC_067399.1, from coordinate 303,128,984 downwards.
GAGAATTTCAAGGGAATTAATGAAAAAAAAATCAAATGAAGATGGCCTAGATGTACCTGATCTAAAACTATATTATAAAGCAGCAGTCACCAAAACCATTTGGTATTGGCTAAGAAATAGATTAGTTGATCAGTGGAATAGGTTAGGTTCACAAGACAAAATAATCCACTACAGCAATCTAGTGTTTGACAAACCCAGAGATCCTAACTTTTGGGATAAGAATTCATTATTTGATAAAAACTGTTGGGATAACTGGAAATTAGTATGGCAGAAATTAGGCATGGACCCACACTTAACACCGTATACCAAGATAAGATCAAAATGTGTCCATGATTTAGGCATAAAGAACGAGATTATAAATAAATTAGAGGAACATAGTTTATCTAACTCAGATTTGTGGAGGAGAAATTTGTGACCAAGGATGAACTAGAGACCATTACTGATCACAAAATAGAAAATTTTGATTACATCAAATTCAAAAGCCTTTGTACAAACAAAACTAATGCAAACAAGATTAGAAGGGAAACAACAAACTGGGAAAACATCTTCACAGTTAAAGGTTCTGATAAAGGCCTCATTTCAAAAATATATAGAGATTTGACTCTAATTTATAAGAAATCAAGCCATTCTCCAATTGATAAATGGTCAAAGGATATGAACAATTTTCAGATGATGAAATTGAAACTATTTCCACTCATATGAAAGTGTTCCAAATCCCTATTGATCAGAGAAATGCAAATTAAGACAACTCTGAGATACCACTACACACCTGTCAGATTGGCTAAAATGACAGGAAAAAATAATGATGAATGTTGGAGGGGATGCGGGAAAACTGGGACACTGATGCATTGTTGGTGGAGTTGTGAATGAATCCAACCATTCTGGAGAGCAATCTGGAATTATGCCCAAAAAGTTATCAAACTATGCATACCCTTTGATCCAGCAATGTTACTTCTGGGCTTATATCCCAAAGAAATACTAAAGAAGGGAAAGGAACCTGTATGTGCCAAAATGTTTGTGGCAGCCCTGTTTGTAGTGGCTAGAAACTGAAAAATGAATGGATGCCCATCAATTGGAGAATGGTTGGGTAAATTGTGATATATGAATGTTATGGGATTTTATTGTTCTGTAAGAAATGACCAGCAAGATGAATACAGAAAGGCTTGGAGAGAGTTATATGAACTGATGCTTAGTGAAATGAGCAGAACCAGATCATTATATACTTCAACAACGATACTGTATGAGAATGTAGTCTGATGGAAGTGGATTTCTTTGACAAGGAGATCTAACTCAGTTTCAATTGATCAATGATGGACAGAAGCAGTTACACTCAAAGAAAGAACATTGGGAAATGAAAGTAAACTATTTGCATTGTTGTTTTTCTTCCCGGGTTATTTTTACCTTCTGAATCCAATTCTCCCTGTACAACAAGAGAACTGTTCGGTTCTGCATACATATATTGTATCTAGGATATATTGCAACATATTTAACATATATAGGACTGCTTGCCATCTAGGGGAGGGGGTGGAAGGAGGGAGGGGGAGAATCCGAATAGAAGTGAGTGACAGGGATAATGTTGTAAACAATTACCCTGGCATGGGTTCTGTCAATAAAAAGTTATTAGAAAATTAAAAAATAAATTAATTAAAAATTAAAAAAAGAAAAGAAAATTAGAATTGGGCAAGGGGAAGACAGTGAAGCTATAAAAGAACAATAAATAACAAAATGAACTATAGAGAATGAAAATAATAAAATAGAAATGAAACATAAGAAAAACAACAGATCAACAAGAGAAAATTAAGAACAGTTGGACAATGTGAAAGGCATGACCAAAAACAGAGCTTGTAAGTCAGGAAGCAAACCAAAAAAAAAAAAAAAAAAAAAGTTTTGGAGTGATAGAACATGAGGAGAAATGAATATTAAAAAAAAAAAATCCACCAATCACCACCTCAAAGAGATCCTTTGTGGAAAACATACATAAGTATTACTACTAAATTTCAAAACCCCCAAGTTATAGAGAAAATTTTTGCAAGAAACAAACTAAATTTAACTATGCTTGAGCTACAATTAGAATTGTACAAGATTTATCAGCAGCCACAATAAAAGGACATTCAATGAACTCGGAGATTTTCGGGAATTTGTCTCACTTTAACCTAAACTTAATAGAAAATTTAGCATTTAAGAGCCAATATCAAAGATTAGTTTCAAGGAACTCAAGATGGAGAAATTTTTTATGGTTTTTACATGGAAATGTTTATGTTTTATGATTGGTACCAATAATTGGTTATTTCAAAAGAAAGATTGGTACAGAGATAAGGTAAAAATAGGAATTATGTTTTCTAAATGAGATGCAAAGGAAGAATCAGCAGGGGCATTAGAGAAGGGAGGAATGCTGGTAGTTGTGAAAATCTACTTATATAGGGAATGGGTTAAATAAGAGACTACACACACACACACAAACACATACACACATACTACATATGCACATATATGAAGTATTTAACATCCCCCAAAATCTATAAAGAAATGAGGATAAGATGGGGAATAGAAGTGCAGAGTTATGATAGAGGGACAAGGTGTATAGAATAATGGGAAAGGGATAAAGAGGTAGAAAAAGCTGGCATAAAATAAGAAGGGTGTTTAGAAGAACAGAGTAGAATAAAATATGTAGATTAATGGAAATGACATAAAGAAGGAAGAAGACAGTGGGGAAAGGAGATAAGGGAACAATCTAGGATTGGGAAAAGGTTAAATAATAGAAGGCAAGTTAAAGAGCGGAATTAAAGGAGAAGAGTTATGTGGGATAGGAAATGAGAGATATAGACAAATACTACAACAAGCATCAGGGATAGAATTAATTAGAAAAAAATTGGGTTAGTAATCATTGTTCTTAGACAAAGCTAAACATAAAGATTCAATCAAGAGAGAAAGCTGTATTATACATCAACCATATCAATATTTCTTTAGATGAATATTTGTATATGGGTAAATGTGTATGTGTGTGGGGTATATATGTGCGTAGGTTTATGTATATATTTGGACCTGTGCTTGGTATGAATATATATACAAAATTTTGGAAAATTTGGAAAACAGAAAGAAAACACAGAAGATGACAAACTCCTTAGGAGGCTTCCAGACAATAGTCTGGATGAGAAATAGTGAATTTGAACTAGGGTGGTAGCTATCGTAAGTAGAAAGAAAATGGAAGTAGAATCTATAAGACAATAATTGAGTAGATGGGATCAGAGTAGGGAAAAAGATATAATCAGAGATGATTCCAAAAGTCATAACTTGGAGGACAATGCTGCCCACAATGCAAACAAGGGAGTTACTCAGCAGAAAAAAGATTAGGGATGAAAATGACCATCTCTACTTTAGAAATATTGAGTTTGAGATCCCAATGATATGTATATCGATGGAAATATTCAGAAAAGATTTGACAAGTCAGATGTGTCAGGAGAGAGGTTGAGGAGTGAGGGGAACTGAGAAAAAGAGCAAAATCAAAAGCAGAGACTTGACTTATGGGTTAAGAGATGTATGACTGATGTAATGTGATTTTGTAGTCCCCCAGACCTTGGGAGGCTTCTTTTCTAATGGGTCTGTTGTCCTGGGTCTTCTGGCTTTGGAATCTGCCTAAGGAAACTCTCAATCTATCTGATTAGCCAGATATCCTTAGCCAAATAGCTTTTGGCCTCAGGGAACTCCCACAAATCAGACTCCTGAGACAATAGTGAATAAGACTATTTCTCAGTTCATTGATGACTGATGATCTAGTCAGTGATAATCAAATTTTGGATACCAACCTCAATTTATCTGGAGATTACTCCCTAGCCTTACTCTTGGGCCATAGAATTAATATATCTCTGATTGAAAGCTGTACAAGTGTATCTCCTTGCTTCAATTTCTTTACAGGATTCCCTTAGAATTCAGTCTGCTCAGGAATAGTGTCACATTACTTTCAATAAACTTTGCCCCCTTGAGTAGGAGATGGATTGAAGCCTGCAAATTCTTTTGAGACAACTTTCAATAGTCTGGGACTTTGGGGTTCTCCCCTTCCCAACTTCAACATAAGAATCCAATAAAAGATAATTAGAAAAATGACCATAAAGATGGGGAAGAAGAGAATAAATTCATGAATTCAGTGGTAAACAATATTTTAAAAAAAGTTATCAAATGGGAGTAATCTGTACTGTGGTCATTATAGGCTTATTCTAACTACTTAGGTTTGAGTTCTTAAAAGACTCTTTGAGGCCATAGAATATAACTTAAAAACACATATTCACACATTAGTAATTAGGAATCAAAAGAATAAATTATATACTACAAATATTCACTGAAAAAGAAATAAAGGTTAGTTTTCTCTAAATCCACAATCATTAGTCTAAGTAAATCCTAGAGAGCATCTTGAATGAAATATGAACTTAATTGTCTCAGATCAGATCAACAAACTCAGATAAAATATTCCAGGAGTATTTTATCAACATTCTCAATCAAAATCAAAATCTCAACAATCACACAAAACCAATCAACTTGGCCTTTTCTCCACAATCATGAAAGCTCTGTAGGATTCTTTTGACCACCCATCACCCCAATTCCATCTCCCAATTAAGCCTTTTATACATAAAGATGTTAGGGATGTTGAATACTCTCACAGCGGATGGACTATACTAAGGAATTTGGGGGAAGAAAGAGACTCAACATACAGTCTCAATAGCTGTGAGACAGAGCTGATTGTACCTAATGAATGTCAAACTCTTACCAGAATGGTGGTTCAGTAATAAGACTTCTCTCTGTAGGTAGGAAGAACAATTGAAAGAGTGATAAAGACAAGTTATAAAGAAGGCAAAACCTTGGGAGCCTTGTATCCAAGACAGAAGAGCAATGAACCAGTGAGAGATTGAGAATAAGAAATGGTTTGTTTTTTGTTTTCTTTTTTTTTTTCACCTATTTTATGTTTTTGTGTGTGTGTATCCAGCATGATAAATGTGGAAATATATATAGAAGAATTAAACATATTTAATATATATATCGAATTGCTTGTTGTCTAGAGGAGGGAGGAGGGGAAAGGGAGGGAGAAAAATTTGGAATATAAGGTTTTGCAAGGGTGAATGTTGAAAATTATCTTTGCATGTAATTTGAAAATAAAAAGATATTATTAAAAGACAGAATAAGCAGTGGTAGAAGGAGAAATTGGAGAGAGCCACTGATGAATCTCTCTTGGAACTTCTAAAACTCAATATTTCCAAAGCAAAGCTGATTATTTTCCTCCCAAACTTTTTCCCTGCTGTTAAACTTCACTGTTTTCTTTCTGAGCAGGATTATCAGTCACAGTGTAATGACTTTTAGAGTCATCTTTGACTCTTTCCTTTTCCCTATCCTGATCATATCCAATCTCTTGAATGGAAGACAATCAAGAAAAGAACAACTAGAATAATAGAATTTGTTCAACAGTGCAAAATATTGAAGAAAAACTAAGGAGATAAATATTGTAAGACAGGGCCAATGGATTTAGCAATTAAGAAATCAGTGATAACCTTTCAGACAATGGTTTCAGAAGAGACAGTTGGAGCCTGAAGCCAGGTTGCCAGAAGTTGATAAATGAATCATTACATTTATTATGTATCACTATTCTGTCCATTGTGGGACAGGAATTTTGTCTAAATTCCATATCTCTTCTGGCACAATGACCTGCAAATAGTTAGCACTTAGAAAATGTTTGTTAAATGGAATGGAATTGACTTTATCACACTTTCTTTTTTTTTTTTATTTTTTTTTATTTTAAATTTTTTATTTAATAATTACATTATATTGACACTCATTTCTGTTCCGATTTTTTTTTCCCCTCCCTCCCTCCACCCCCTCCCCTAGATGGCAAGCAGTCCTTTATATGTTGGATATGTTGCAGTATATCCTAGATACAATATATGTTTGCAGAACCGAACAGTTCTCTTGTTGCGTAGGGAGAATTGGATTCAGAAGGTATAAATAATCCGGGAAGAGAAACAAAAATGCAGATAGTTCACATTCGTTTCCCAGTGTTCTTTCTTTGGGTGTAGCTGCTTTTGTCCGTCATTTATCCATTGAAACTCAGGTCTCTTTGTCAAAGAAATCCACTTCCATCAAAATATGTCCTCATACAATACCGTTGTCGAAGTGTATAATGATCTCCTGGTTCTGCTCATTTCACTTAGCATCAGTTCATGTAGGTCTCTCCAAGCCTCTCTGTATTCATCCTGCTGGTCATTTCTTACAGAACAATAATATTCCATAACATTCATATACCACAATTTACCCAGCCATTCTCCAATTGATGGGCATCCATTCATTTTCCAGTTTCTAGCCACTACAAACAGGGCTGCTACAAACATTTTGGCACATACAGGTCCCTTTCCCTTCTTTAGTATTTCTTTGGGATATAAGCCCAATAGAAACACTGCTGGATCAAAGGATATGCACATTTTGATAATTTTTTGGGCATAATTCCAGATTGCTCTCCAGAATGGTTGGATTCGTTCACAACTCCACCAACAATGTATTAGTGTCCCAGTTTTCCCGCATCCCCTCCAACATTCATCATTATTTTTTCCTGTCATCTTAGCCAATCTGACAGGTGTGTAGTGGTATCTCAGAGTTGTCTTAATTTGCATTTCTCTGATCAATAGTGATTTGGAACACTCTTTCATGTGAGTGGTAATAGTTTCAATTTCTTCATCTGAAAATTGTCTGTTCATATCCTTTGACCATTTATCAATTGGAGAATGGCTTGGTTTCTTATAAATTAGGGTCAGTTCTCTATATATTTTGGAAATGAGGCCTTTATCAGAACCTTTAACTGTGAAGATGTTTTCCCAGTTTGTTGCTTCCCTTCTAATCTTGTTTGCATTAGTTTTGTTTGTACAAAGGCTTTTTAATTTGATGTAATCAAAATTTTCTATTTTGTGATCAGTAATGGTCTCTAGTTCATCTTTGGTCACAAATTTCTTTCTCCTCCACAAGTCTGAGAGATAAACTATCCTATGTTCCTCTAATTTATTTATAATCTCGTTCTTTATGCCTAGGTCATAGACCCATTTTGATCTTATCTTGGTATATGGTGTTAAGTGTGGGTCCATGCCTAATTTCTGCCATACTAATTTCCAATTATCCCAGCAGTTTTTATCAAATAATGAATTCTTTTCCCAGAAGTTAGGGGCTTTGGGTTTGTCAAACACTAGATTGCTATAATTGACCATTCTGTCTTGTGAGCCTAGCCTTTTCCACTGATCCACTAATCTATTTCTTAGCCAATACCAAATGGTTTTGGTGACTGCTGCTTTATAATATAATTTTAGATCAGGTACAGCTAGGCCACCTTCATTTGATTTTTTTTTTCATTAATTCCCTTGAGATTCTCGACTTTTTATTGTTCCATATGAATTTTGTTGTTATTTTTTCTAGATCAATAAAATATTTTCTTGGAAGTCTGATTGGTATAGCACTAAATAAATAGATTAGTTTAGGGAGTATTGTCATCTTTATTATGTTCGCTCGGCCGATCCAAGAGCACTTAATATTTTTCCAATTATTTAAGTCTGACTTTATTTGTGTGGAGACTTTTTTATAATTTTGCTCATATAATTCCTGACTTTCCTTTGGTAGATAGATTCCCGAATATTTTATGGTATCAACAGTTATTCTGAATGGAATTTCTCTTTGTATCTCTTGCTGTTGGGTTTTGTTGGTGATGTATAAAAATGCTGAGGATTTATGGGGATTTATTTTGTAGCCAGCTACTTTGCTAAAATTATGAATTATTTCCAATAGCTTTTTGGTAGAATCTCTGGGGTTCTCTAGGTATACCATCATATCATCTGCAAAGAGTGATAGTTTGGTTTCCTCATTGCCTACTCTAATTCCTTTTATATCTTTCTCGACTCTTATTGCCGAGGCTAGTGTTTCTAATACGATATTAAATAATAATGGTGATAGTGGGCAACCTTGCTTCACTCCAGATCTTACTGGGAAAGGTTCCAGTTTTTCCCCATTGCATATGATGCTTACTGATGGTTTTAAATATATGCTCCTGACTATTTTAAGGAAAAGTCCATTTATTCCTATGCTCTCAAGTGTTTTTATTAGGAATGGATGTTGGATTTTATCAAATGCTTTTTCTGCATCTATTGAGATGATCATGTGGTTTTTGTTTGTTTGGTTATTGATATAGTCAATTATGCTAATAGTTTTCCTAATATTGAACCAGCCCTGCATTCCTGGTATAAATCCTACTTGGTCATAGTGTATTATCCTGGTGACAATTTTCTGTAATCTTTTTGCTAATATTTTATTTAAGATTTTAGCATCAATATTCATTAGGGAGATTGGTCTATAATTTTCTTTCTCTGTTTTCAGCCTACCTGGTTTAGGTATCAGTACCATATCTGTGTCATAAAAGGAGTTTGGTAGGACTCCTTCAATCCCTATTTTTTCAAATAGTTTATATAACATTGGAGTTAATTGTTCTTTAAATGTTTGGTAGAATTCACATGTAAATCCATCTGGTCCTGGGGATTTTTTCTTAGGGAGTTGATTGATAGTTTGTTCTATTTCTTTTTCTGAGATGGGACTGTTTAGGATATTTACTTCTTCCTCTGTTAGTCTGGGCAAGCTATATTTTTGGAGGTATTTTTCTATTTCATTTAAGTTGTCGAATTTATTGGCATAAAGTTGGGCAAAGTAATTCCTAATTATTGCTCTAATTTCCTCTTCGTTAGTGGTGAGTTCTCCCTTTTCATTTTTAAGACTAACAATTTGATTTTCCTCTTTCCTTTTTTTAATCAGATTTACTAAGGGTTTGTCTATTTTGTTGGTTTTTTCATAGAACCAACTCTTAGTTTTATTAATCAATTCAATAGTTTTTTTTACTTTCAATTTTATTGATCTCACCTTTTACTTTTAGAATTTCAAGTTTAGTGTTTGACTGGGGGTTTTTAATTTGTTCCTTTTCTAGCATTTTTAATTGCAAACCCAATTCATTGACCTTTTCTTTCTCTATTTTATACAAATAGGCCTCTAGAGATATGAAATTTCCCCTTATTACCGCTTTGGCTGCATCCCATACATTTTGGTATGATGTCTCATTATTATCGTTTTCTTGGGTGAAGTTATTAATTATGTCTATGATTTGCTGTTTTACCCAATCATTCTTTAGTATGAGATTATTTAGTTTCCAATTATTTTTTGGTCTACTTCCCCCTGCTTTTTTGTTGAATGTAATTTTCATTGCATCGTGGTCTGAAAAGGATGCATTTACTATTTCTGCCTTACTACATTTGAGTTTGAGGTTTTTATGTCCTAATATATGGTCAATTTTTGTATAGGTTCCATGAACTGCTGAAAAGAAAGTGTATTCCTTTCTGTCTCCATTGCATTTTCTCCAGAGATCTATCATATCTAGCTTTTCTAGTATTCTGTTTACCTCTTTGACTTCTTTCTTATTTATTTTCTGGTTTGATTTATCTAATTCTGAGAGTGCAAGGTTAAGATCTCCCACTATTATAGTTTTACTGTCTATTTCTTCTTGCAGCTCTCTTAGTTTCTCTTTTAAGAATTTAGATGCTACCCCACTTGGTGCATATATGTTTAATATAGATAGTGCTTCATTATCCATGCTACCCTTTAGCAAGATATAGTGTCCTTCCTTATCTCTTTTAATTAGGTCAATTTTTGCTTTAGCTTGATCTGAGATCAGGATGGCTACCCCTGCTTTTTTGACTTCACCTGAAGCATAGTAGATTTTGCTCCAACCTTTTACCTTTAACCTGCATGTATCTCCCCGCTTCAGGTGTGTTTCCTGTAAACAACATATTGTAGGATTCTGGCTTTTAATCCATTCTGCTAACCGCTTCCTCTTTATGGGGGAGTTTACCCCGTTCACGTTTATGGTTAGAATGACCAATTCTGTATTACTTGCCATCTTGTTAACCCCGGTTTATGCTTTCCTCCCTTCTTTCCCCTTTCCCCCCCTTCCCAGTATTAAGCTTGTGAGCACCCCTTGCTTCTCACAGCCCTCCCTTTTTAGTGTCCCTCCCCCCGCCTTTGAGTTCCTCCCCCTATCTTACCCCTTTCCCTCCCAGTTCCCGTATTCCCTTCCGCTTAGCTTATTCCTTCCCTTTCCACTTTTCCCTTCTCACTTTTCAATGAGATGGGAGAAGTTTCACCATAGATTGAATATGTCTTAAGATTTTTCACTTAAAGCCAATTCTGAAGGCAGTAAGATACCCACTATATTCATCCCCCTCCATTCTTTCTCTCAGATATAATAGGTTTCCTATGCCTCTTCATGAGATGTACTACCCCCACTTTACCCTTTTTCTGGTACAATGTCCTTTCCACATCAATTTCTAGAACAAGGTATACATGTATTCTTTATACATCTATATAGTCAAAATATAGTTCCCAAGATTAATCTTTACCTTTTTAGATTTCTCTTGAGTTCTATATTTGTAGATCAAACTTTTTGTTAAGTTCTGGTTTTTTCATCAGAAATAGATGAAATTCGCTTACTTCGTTGAATGTCCATCTTCTTCCCTGGAAAAAGATGCTCATTCTCGCTGGGTAAGTTATTTTTGGTTGTATACCAAGTTCCTTAGCCTTTCGGAATATCATATTCCAGGCCCTTCGATCTTTTAATGTGGATGCTGCCAGATCCTGGGTGATCCTTATTGTGGCTCCTTGATACTTGAATTGGGTTTTTCTAGCCGCTTGCAATATTTTTTCTTTCATCTGAGGGTTCTGGCATTTGGCCACTATATTCCTTGGTGTTTTGATTTTAGGATCCCTTTCAGTGGGTGATCGATGAATCCTTTCAATGTTTATTTTTTCCTCTGTTCCTATGACTTCTGGGCAGTTCTCTTTGATAATTTCCTGGAAGACAGTGTCCAGGCTCTTTTTTTCATCATGTTTTTCTGGGAGTCCAATGATTCTCAGATTGTCTCTCCTGGATCTGTTTTCCAGGTCTGTTGTCTTCCCCAGAAGGTATTTCACATTTTTCTCCATTGTTTGATTTTTTTTGGATTTGCTTGACTGATTCTTCTTGTCTCCTCGAGTCATTCAATTCCACTTGTTCAATTCTGATTTTCAGTGAAGTATTCTCTTCACTCACTTTTTTAAAATCTTTCTCTAATTGTCCAATTGAGTTCTTTTGTTCTGTGGAATTTTTTTCCATTTCGCCAATTTTGTTTTTTAGAGAGCTGTTTTCTGTTTCCAGTTCACTAATCCTATTTTTCAAGGATTTTACTTCTTTATCCACTCTCTCTTTAACTGACTTCTCCAGGCTCTTTTGCCAAGCCTCCCTCTCCTTTTCCCAAGCTTCCTTCTCCTTTTGCCAAGCCTCACTCTGCTTTCCCCATTTTTCTTCTAGCTCCCTTGTGAGAGCCTTTTTAATCACTTCTATGAGGTTCATCTGTGCTGAGGAACAGACGATCTCCTCCTTTGGGGAATCACCTGGGGACTGCCTGTTTTTAGTCTCCTCAGGATTTAGAGTCTGCTCTCTATTTGTATAGAAGCTGTCAAGGGTTAAAGTCCTCTTCAGCTTCTTGCTCATTCTGTCTATTAATCAGAGACAAACTACCAAAGAAAAACAGAAAAAACTGGAGTCTTTCTTTGGGGGGGGCTGGGTGTGTTATCGAGCTTCCTCTACAGACTGCAGGGGGCAGCAGTGAGGCACTAGCAGGACTGTGCTGCGCCTGCGCTCTGAGATCCCAAAGCGTGCTGAGTCACTGAGGGGGAGGGAAGGGGGGGGGGCCAGGTCCTGAGAGACTCCAGCTGTTTGGGGTTGTGTTCTTCAGCCCGGTGTTTTTAGCTTCTCTGCTGGGCTGTTGACTTGCTGCAGGTTCCAAACCTGTAGCGAAGCTCTCCCCGCAGAGACGGCTACGATCACTCCCCACCCCCTCTCAGCTCTGCTCCCGTGCTCTCACTGCCACTGCCCTCAGCCTGCGCCCGATCTAAAACCGCCCCAGCCCTCCAGTAAAGACAGACCTTTCTTGGCGGATCTCAAGGATAGCTTCTCTTGGTAACTATTTGTGGGTTTTTTTCAGTCAAGCATTGATTCAGAGGCTTGTAATGAAGTGGATAGTGAGAGAAAGCGCGGAGCTTATGCAACTGTGAGCCTCCTCTCCGCCATCTTAACCGGAAGTCCTATCACACTTTCTTAATGGATTTTTAGTATGTTGCCTGTGAAAGTTATGCAAGTAATCCTCTTTAAAACACCAAATCTCATATTCAGAATGCAATTATATTTGCATTTAAAAATATTTCCACTTGATATTATTCTGACAAAAGAATAATCTTTCTGCTTAAATTTGACCCAATTAAAAATGTTTACTGTACATTCAATAGTAGTTATCGGCACACTATCATCACCAAATCAATTGAATTTTGCAACTTATTAACGTTAGAAAGAAATAATTATTTAGATCTATAAGTCTTTCCCATTTGGGTTACTCTCTTTGGTGTGTATTTATTTTGTAGTAGAAGTTACTTAGATTGTCAAAGCAAATACATTCAGGTTTCCAAATTTAAACTATCACCTGTTTTCCATTTTTACTTAGTTTAAATGCATTGTTCACTAAATAAGCCAATGCTACTAAACTAGGCATTCATTTGAATATGAACTGCCAAGTCATTTTTGGTTCTTTGTCAGGCATATAGAGCTCAATCATTTTGTGCAGTATGGATTTGGTCTGTTTGAGATGAAAATAAAAGCAATCTAGGGCAGATAGGGTTTTCTCCAGATTTGTTTATTTCTAAATATTAGTTGCTTTATTTACAAGTCATCTGTTTTTATCTCTACTGCACAGGATTCAGAGTCGGAAAGGATTGTTGAGATCATCTGGTGAAATCTTTTTTTTTTTTTTTAAACATATAAGGAAATTGAATCCCAGAGAATGGAAATGATTTACTCAAGATTCATAAAGGGAGTTTACTACTCAGCTAGGATTTGAATTTTCTAAATTCTGGATCCAATCTGCTCTTTTTCCTATGTCATGCTACATCATCTTTTATTCCATGTACATTATTTACCTCTAAAAGATGAATTTAAAAAAAAAAACTGATACTAGAAATTCAGAAACCCTAGAGATAGGCCATGCTATTCTTTTACACTTAAGGGCCTAGTTAGTTAACTTACATTGGGATCTTCTGTTCCTTTGCTTCCCTTCTTATGATTTTTAGAATATGAAAACAGCTTGAAGTTGAGGATTCCTTAAGAATTTCAAAAGAGAGTTGTAAGGACAGTTGGTGACTGGCTAAGACTAGAGTGGAAAGAGGCAAGAAAATGGAATAGTCCCAATTGAAGGGGTATCCCCTGTTGGATAGCAGAGTGGCACTTGTCAGAGAAATATAATTCCTATTAGACAATGAAACTTTTGAAGTCTTGAGCTTTGTCTTGTACCTGATCAAAAAAAGTCTTAGTGACCTTTCTTTGCTTTGTCTGGGAAGCTGAAGAGCAGAGAGAACAAGGTCAAGGGAAAATAAAAAATCCTGGGAGAGATGTTTAGGCCTGGGAATGATGCTGTTGACTGACACTTTGGGACATTTAGGATAAATGAATGGTCATTCAAGGGCTTTTCTTTTTTTCTTTCTATCAGCAAAACTTATTCTTATAATAGCAAGTGAACATTCAGTCCCAGTATTCTCTTTTATAACATGTAGATATTTCCCCAAGTTTCTTAGGAAATATAAACCAAAAAAAGTGATAAAGTTCATTGAAAGATATTCAGATTCTTTTGCAATATAAAATCCTTTGAAAGAGAATTGAAATAGAAACAAAATAACTTTTAGTACCTCTTTAGTTACCTCTTTTTAAGAGGTAGGAAATATCAATGGGAGAACAAATGAGCTAATATATAAGTAAGTAAAATATGACAGAATATAGAAAACTATAAGATTGCATTTTATTTAATATCATGGGCTTTTACTGGACATTACTGATTATTTAACATCCACAGATTTTAATATGGATACTGCAAAGATTATTTTTTTGTTTGTTTTAGTTGAATTAATAGTCCCTTGGATAAATTAACCATAAAGATTAACTTCTTTTTAGGACATTCCTTATTCTGTGCTTCAGTGTAGATTCTTACATTAAATGACTGAGTTAAAGTCCTTTCAATTACTTTAAAAATAAATGCAAAGATCAATGTAAACTGGACTTTGTCTTATGAAGGCTCTGGAATTAAAGAACCTTACTCCATTCTAAAAGGATTTCTTCTTTAGGGAGTAGCTCATTCAGGCTGTTAGTGTGTTTCTATATACAAAAATCAGAATATATATGCAACGCATTTTGTAATATATTTAACACATACTTAATGTTTGCAGGGCATATGTACACATGCATGTGCTCATATACACAAGCATGTGCTTACATATTTATCTATGTATACATATATTGGTTTATGTATAGTTCTACCTCCCTTTCTCTATCTCCATAAAAATTATACTTTGTTTTTTAGAATCTCATTCAATTCAATAAAAATTTAATAAGTATAAGTATTTTAAATCACCTTGATCCTGAAGGGGCTTATATTCTACTGACAAGAAATAATTTATAAATAATTTATGCCCAGATACATAAAGAAAGGTCAATTTAAAGAAGTAAAATGTATGGAGGGAGGACAAAGGATTCCCTTTTTACTTGCATTTTTTAATTACTTACAAGGTTTTGAACTTACAAGGTTTGTTGAAGAAACAACAAACTCTCTCCAATGAGATGGAAGACTATCATTGCTCCATCTGCCCTTGATTGAATTTTTGGGCCTTCTAGACCTCACAATCTGTCCTTCCTCTACCTTTTGTGATTGTCCAGGCCTGTAACTTGATTTATTCATGCATCCTAAGGAATTTTGGGATTTTTATTCTGACCCACTGAGAATCTGTGCTTTGTCATCTGTCTTGAAGCTGAACTTGTGTGTGTGTGTGTGTGTGTGTGTGTGTGTGTGTGTGAGATTTCCCCCAAAGAGAGTATGAATTCCTTGAAAGCAGCAACTGATTTCTTCTGTTTGTATTCCCAGCCCTTGATACAGTATTTGGAACATAATAAACATTTTTTTCAATCAATTAATAGAGGAATTTGCTTCTGGACTAAGCCTTGAAGAAATCTTAAAGATTTTGAGAGAAAAAGATGAAGATAAAGTATACTTCGAGGTTAAAAGGATTGTTTGTCTAAATGCCCTGTGGTAGCAGTTGGAATATTTGAGTTCAGGCAATAGTGGTAAACTGGTTTTTATATGGGGATGTGAATAAGGCTAGTAAGGTGGTTTGGAGCCAGATTGTGGGTGGGCCTTGAATGTCAGAATGAAGACCTTTCTTCCTAAAAGTGACAGGATGCTACTGAAAATATTTGAAGAGAGGAGTTAAAAATCAAATATATATTTTTAGAAAAAAAAATTTGGTAATGCTGTGGAACATAGACTGGAAGAGAGGAGATTAACAACCATGAGACTAATGGTAAGGCTTTTGTAGTAGTCTAAGTGAAAAATGATATGAACTTAAAATAACATGGTAGCTCTAAGGATAGTGAGAAGGAGGAATACAGAGATGTTGTAGAAGCAGAAACAATAAAACTTAGCAACTACTAATGGGAGAATGAGAGACTGAGCAAAATAAGATTGGTTAGGTGTCTGGGTTATGATGAGGATATTGTCAGTATCCTCAAGGGAATAGAGAAGAGAACTTAGAAGTTTTAGTGAAAAAAATAATCAGTTACTTTTGATATACTGATGTCAGTTCTGTGTGATAAGTTGAATATGAAATGCTGATAATAAGATCGTTATTACAGGTAGAAATTTACAACAGACATCTGGAGATAAGAAACTTGAGTTTAAGAGACAGGATAGGACCAGACTTTGGATCTGGAAATCATCCATTTAATAATCCAAGGCTTAGTCCAGAAGCAAATTCCTTTATTAATTGATTGAAAAAAATGTTAATTGAACACATAGGAGCTGATAAAATAAATGAGAGAGTACAGAAGGGTCAGAACAGAACCTTAAAACCCTCTTGAAAAACAATGATTAAGAAATCCAAAGCAAAACAATAGTAAGCACTTCATCTAGCCATCAGCATCATCACCACCACAAGAAGATTAAACTGAAGCTTGATGATATTGAGAGAAGGACGTCATCAGGGAAACCAATAAGAGAATAGGTTAGTAGGTCTTCCTACTTCCAGTATTTTCACTATCCTAGAGCCCAGGAGTGCCAAAAATCTATAGTGATCTGTTCCTGTGTTTTCCAAAGTGGACTTGAATTCTCTCTGAGAAAAGAAGATAGAATCTAATGATATATTGTTTATAAAATATATTTGAAGTATAAAGATTTAAAATGAATTAATCATCATCATTATTTTAAATATGCTAGAAAAACATAATATTGTAGTCAGTGATGAACTGCAGAAATCCCCATCCAAGGACCCCTAAACCAGAGTCTCTTTATCTAACTTGGACCTTATGACACACTTTTGTAAACACCTAAGGTGCAAGGAAATGTCCCTATCAGCAGACTATTTTCATGCACCCTGGCCCCATATCTGCTAATTATTTCTTTGACCTTTTTATATACTATTGAAAGTGGACATAGACCCATATTTCCATTCCCTTTCTGGACCATCTGTCAGCTGTTTTAAGTGACCTCTAAATATCCCTCTTAAAAACTTTCCTACCCTCAGATATTTTTTTTCTAGATCTCAGTTGGACCTCTCTCTAAATATAGCTTGCTTTTCCTTTGAATTAAAAAAAAAAGTTTTGTGCCTACAAGAAAATTTCTTGAATTCTTTAAAGCTGTCTCTAATCCTTCTGGAGGGCATATCAGCCAAGAACAGTTTTATATCTAAGGTTCTGATTTAAGTTTCATATTTACCCTAATCTTCTGTGCTTACAACTTTGCTGTATCAAAGTTATCTTCATTGTGTTGAATATCTTCTTTTGTCTACTTATACTTTCAGTTTTATTTCTTGGTTTAGGACTTTGTGTCAGGAACATTTTCTATCCATGTCTGTCCACTTGGATTAAGGATTCTATTTCGGCCTAATTTTGATATCCTAGCTTTCAGTTTCCTAGGTGTATCAATACTTGGAGTGCAGTCAAATTTCAGGTTCCTTGAGATTATTTTGGAGGCAAAATGCTGAGGTTTTTCTATTCTCTTGTAGCACTTGTATTAAGAATGCTATAGTCTTTATGATATACTGGGGTATTCCTTATCAGACAGATATAGGGTTTGAGTTTACTTTCGAATATTACTGTCACCCACACAGGAATAGATCATGATAAACTTCAGCTACCCCTGAATAACTTTAAGCAGAGTCCTGGCAATATTCCAGCCTTTTTAATCTCTTCAGAAAAAAGGGGGGAAGAAGGGGTAATTTTTAGTCCCCTTTTCATATCAGTGAAATATTATTTTTAAAAATATGTTAAACTTAGAAATTGCAAGTCAATCAAGGGGCATCAAATAGCTTTTTGTTCTGTTAGTGATTATATTTCACTTTACAGTACAATTAAGTCTTATTCTATCCCACACTCCTTAATACTATCAACATTATTTATTTTGTTATATATATATGTATACACACATACATACATATATGTGATATATACACAGTTTTGGATATATAGAAACTAATGATAACTTTCATTAAATACTGGCAGTGTAACTCCCTTCTTTTCCTTGCTCAGAAAACTTTTAAAATCTCTTTTTCCCTTGGGCAGACATCAAAGGTCTGATCACAACTCCCTTGTCATTTTTCTTTTTTGAAAAAATATAACTTAAGCTATTTCTGAATTATGTGTGCGGAGACAGTGTATATTTTCCACTTTAAAAGCAATTTAAGGTGGGGCTTTTTTGGCCCAGAGGTAAGTCAAAAAATAGCTGAAGCTTAATAGCTAAAACTCCCCCATGTCTGGTCTATATTGAACAAAGTTATTAGCAATCAGAGCTGTTTTCAAATGCTCAGTGCAAAATTGCAAAAGTGTTTAGTGTTAAAAATACTTTGGTGACAATGGAAGTTTCAAGCACAGAGTACTGTTTGTTCTAGTGGAATTTGGCAGAAAGATGAGTAATGAGTTACATTTAATTTTTTTTTTCTTTCTCATGAAGGAAAAAAAAGATAGCATGGAAATGAAATGCATTTTTTTTCCTAATAGAAGTCAAAGTTTTAAGTTTGTACTTGAAAAGTGATACTTTGAGACATCAATTTATCTTTAATGCATATGTAAAGGTATATGCATAGGTATATGTGCATATATAAATGTATATAGTTATATATTATATACATATACACACAAATATGCATATACATGTACATATAAGTGTTGGTGTGTTCTCTTATCAAGTAGTGTCTATTCTCTAGTAGAGCATTAGATAGTGAATTTGACAAAGATACTAAAGTGGTTTGACATTTTTTTCTCCAGCTCATTTTACATATGAGGAAACTGAGGTAAACAGGGTTAAGTGAGTTACTCAGGGTCACACAGTTGGTAAGTATATGAGGCTGTATTTAAACTCACATCTTTCTGATTACAGTCCTGTCATTCTATCTATTGAACCAATTAACTGCCCCAATTGTTTGTTTAATAATAATTTTTTTTTATTTTCAAAATATGAAATTTATTTTCAACATTCACCCAAGCAAAACTTTGTGTTACAATTTATTTTCCATTCTTCTCTCCAACCCCTCCCCTAGATGGCAAGTAATCTATGTTAAACATGTTCAATTCTTCTATACATATTACCAAAATTATCATGCTGCACACACACACACACACACACACACACACACACACAATCAGATCAAAAAGAAAAAAAAAAGAGAATGAAAACAAAATGCAAGCAAACAACGACAAAAAAGAGTGAAAATGCTATGTTGTGAACCACATTCAGTTCCTACAATCCTCTCCCTGGGTGCAGACAGCTCTCTTCACAAGACCATTGAAACTGGCCTCAATCATCTCACTGTTGAGAAAAGTCACATGAATCAGAATTGATCAACATATATAATCTTGCTGTTACCGTGCATAATGATCTCCTGGTTCTGCTCATTTCACTTAGTGTCAGTTCATATAAGTCTCTCCAGGCTTTTCTGAAATCATCCTGCTGATCATTTCTTATAGAACAATAATATTCCATCACATTCATAAACAATAACTTATTCAGCCATTCTCCAACTGGTGGACATTCCACTCTAATTGCCCCAATTGTATACAGGTTTATATTTGCAAAGCACTTAAAAAAATAATAAAAAGATCTATTTTGATTCACATAACAACCCTGTAACATAGGCCCTGCTGATTATTTATTTAGTTCCAGTTTAAAGACAGAGGAAATTGAGAGAGTAAAAGTCCTAATTAATTGTCTTAGAAGTAAGATCTGGATCCAAGTTTTTTCCATTCCAAATTTAGAATGTTATCCATGAGATAGGACAAAGATAAGATGGTCATAATAATCTATGATATATTTCATATATCACTCAGAAACTGAAATTTAAACCAATCTCCTCTAAAAGCAGTTACAATTCAATTCCCTCCTATTCTCTGCTTAATCTCATTTCTCTGAGCTCCATATGGAAACCATATTTGATAGAACCTTTAATTTCCCATGCATATCTGCATATCTTCAGCTTTCTAAATATGATGCAACATAAATTTTCAAGTTGCTCTAAAAAATTTGCAGTTCTAAAAAGTATAACCTCCTTTATCACATTATTGATAGTAGGTAGAGTTTAAATTTGCTAATATATTTTATTCTTAAGCAGTCTGTCAGGACACAGCCACCTTGACATTTCCATAGACTATTCCTGTCTTGTTTCTTTTACTCCCTTCAGTACTCATTACATTTTGGAGATATATCTCTCAGGAACATTTTCAGTTGTACTAATACCTCATATGTTTATGAAATTAATTACCTTTGTTTAGACCACAAAAATTCAAAGCCAGAAGGCTAATGCATTGCTTTTTTGAAAGAAAAAAAAAAAAAGCAAAGGAAAAGCAAAAAATCAAAACAAACCCTTTTTGAAGAGCCTTTAATATGGAGTGAACTGCATGTTTTTGGAAGCCAAGAACTGATCTCAGAAACAAAAAGCTAAAGTTAGTTTTTTATGTTTTTATTGAATGCCACAAAGGCTAACCTTTCAGCCAGGAAATAAGGTTTCACATTTATATGACAATCAAAAAGGATCAGATGGCATGCAATTGTTTTCAACTAACCTAGTTCTAGAGAAATCTAGAAGAGAATCTTAAATCCTTTGATGTTCTATTTAAATCTCGAATTCACACTCCTGAATATGAAAGTGTTGGAAAAAAGAGCACCAACCAACTTGAATTACTTTTTCCCCCATAGAAAAGGTAGAACTCAATAATGACAGGGGAAACATGGGAGTTTCAGATAAGTTTAGGATTCATTTTCTCTCATTATGTCATAGAATATAATGACTAAAATCCTCTTACTTTGTGAAACTAGTATGGGATAACCTTTATTAGATAAGATTTTGATGTTCATTTTTATGTGTCAACATACACTTGAGACAAAGTCATATACTTGTATAAGTATTATTTAATTATAATTCTCCTTGGGTTTGGTAACATTTATTTTGACACAGTGAGGTTTGGTGTCAATAAATATTGTTCACCAATGTCTTCAACATGAACAAAACCACCATATTTGAATTCCAGACACCATCTCTGTCAGTCAGATATTACAATTTTACTTTTTACCTTTTTATGTGAAATATGAGAGAGATTTTTTTTCCCCCTTTGGATATTAGCAACAGTGGCAAAAGACAAAAAATAAGACTAAGGGACGGAGAATAGATTGTTTTATCTTTAATTATTACAAATGCCTATTTAAAATAAATGTTATATTGCTAAAGGTATCTTGGAATAGAGGTTAAAGTTACAAGGATTGTTGGAAATTTGATAACCGAAAAAATCAATATAATAAATTGTGCATTTTTTATACACACAAATAAATGTACTAGATATACTCTGACCGTTCCCCAGTCTAATGTAAATTTCCCTAATGCAGGCTGTTTATGTTCTTCCATAAACAAATACTTTCCAGATAACTAGATTTTTTACTACAGCACACAGTAACCATAATCTTTTACATGCCATAAATTTCCAACTCAATAATTCCTCACTTATAAAGATCTATTTGCATTCAACAGCTCATTGAAAAACTTCCAATTTCCAAATGGCCATACCACAAAATGGCAGTTTAAAAATATTATGTATATGAAGGAAAAGGGATGAGACAAAAGTTGAGGCAAGTTGCAAGGAAATTGCTACATATTTCTTCTCCAAAACTTCTAGCCAATAGAAATGTGTTTTGAAAAGTGTGAATTTATAAGACAAAATGATTGTGTCTCCTTCAGGAGGTTTATAGAGGAACTTTCAAAAGTATTAGGAGGATTATTAATGTTTCCTCATAAGTTACTTAATACAAAGAATGTGTCATAAGTTTGACCATGAAAATAACAAGGGGCTCAAGTCACTGGAAAGAAAACCTTTTGTTTCATTTCATCCACTTCCTTAAAAACAATTATCACTTCTGATCAAATCTACAACTAAAGAAGAGTACTTGATTTGAAGTGAGAGGAACTAGATTTGAATACTGCTTTGCTATATACTCTGTGAACCTGGGCAAATAATTTTATCTGCTTAGCTCTCAATTTACTCATTAGTAAAGTAAAGAAGATTGGATTAGATTTCCCTTGTCATTCCAAACTACTATAATTGGTTACATGCAATCTAGGTTGCTAAGGAGGCAATAAATGCCTTGTTTCTAATATACTTCAAGCAAGTGGCTAAGAACTTTCTAATGCTAAATTCTTACTTTTTAAACTGCAAAGCTAAGGCAGGCAAGTAAAAATTATTAGAGCAAGTTGAAGGGGACAGACAACTCTAAAACTGATTTATAAATTCTAAGATTTCTTAAGATTCAAAGGACTAAAAATAAATGTTAAAATTTTCTTTTTAAAGTAGAAAAAGGAGGACTGGAGAAATTAACCAACAATTCACAATAGTTGAAATTTATTTACAATTATATTTACTTTTTGCATAGATATACACATGTTAATGTGTTGCTCTTTTAGACAAGTCTAATAGTAATTATTCATTGTAAAATAATGAAGAGTAATTCCTACCTACATTATTGGGGGGAAAGACATTAATTGAGTGTGTAAAGCCTAACATTTTGATTTATATAAATGCTTAATATCAAGCACTGCATTAAGTTCTGGGAATATAAATAGAAAAATAAGACAGTTCTTGATCTGAAATTCCAAGTTCTTCATTGGGGGAAAAAGTTATATAATAATTATATCATGAATGAAAAGGCACAGATAGTGGTAGCATGGAAACCAAATTGCACAATAGCATGGGATACTTGGAAAAGATCGTTTTTGTACTATAGAAGTACACCACCATTGTACTATAGAAGAAAGTAGGTCTAAGTGTTAGGAGAATAACAAGGATTCTTAGCTCACATCAAGAATAGGGATAAATGGTCAGTTTCTAGCCAGCAGTAGAAAATAAAAATTGGCTTTTGATATTTGGGTTGGAGCCAGACAGAGAGAAAATGGGGAGAGATACCTTGTTTAGATCAGAGGAACTAAGAAACTATTATTCACATGTTAAGAATGATTTGATTTTCAGGCTAATACTAGAGGTCATCTTTAAAAATAGAAGTATGATGTGATAGTAATAAGTATGGAATTTCATACTTACAATTCCCCATTTCTAGAGTTTTTTTTTTTTTTTTTGGGGGGGGGATGGTGAGAGCAATTATATTAGCCAGCAAATGACAAGGAATAACCATATGACAGATTTATTTAAGATATAAAACATTCAGATTATGTAATGGGCTGAGGCTTGAGTTGATGCACTGAGGTCCCAAGCACATGAGGCTAAGTAGTAATTGGACCATAATCTATTAATATATACGCTTGGAGAAGAATGGCCCCTGCCCACTCTTTGTGCAAGTCCTGATGTGTTGTATAGGAAATGACATTTTTGGTGGGTGGAGGCAGGGGAGTGGAAAGGGAAGCAGAAGGAGAGATTGCTGGCTGGCGTTTTGACACAGCTGCTCCCCTTGCTATTGTGACGGCCCTTCATCTCCAATTCCCCTCTGCTAGCTGGCTTCCTGTCGCAGCTGCCCATATTGCTATTGCAATCCTTCTTGCCCATATTGCTATCACAATCCTTTTTCACCCCTTTACTTCAATAACGATTGAAGATTTTTCCCTTAACCTGAATTCCTGACTCCGGCTGATTTTAAATATGCGGTCATCACAAGATTATGTCAAATTGGTATAAACATAGCCATATGTTAAGTGAAAATGTAAAGAAAGATGTACTTATGCAAATATATTAATTGTAAAAATATACATGTACATACATAAACACATGCATACCTATATACAGATATACATACATGTGTGTGTTTGTAAAATCCACATTCTCTATTTCTAAGATTTTTGAAGATGAATTTATCCATTTTATTTTTTCCTTTCATTAATGTTGTGAAAAGAGGGAACATAAGATAAAGATGTTAAAACAAATAAACAAAAGCTGGGGGGCCAAGTTACTTTCATTTGGAAATAATTGAATTATAGAAGACTTGGAAACTATAATACTTACAGAATAAATTAGAAATTTAACTTGGAAGTTTATAGATGACAACAGTAAAAATTTAGAGAGGATAAAATGAAATCTAAAGGAGAAGCAGTGATAGGTAAATGATAGTGGCATAGGAAGGATTTAAAAGTAAGAGTAAAGAATAAGACAGATTTTAACTCTCTCATTCAGTTCTATGTTTCAGAAGGAATGAAGGAAACAATCATCATTAGAATTTAGTGAAAGGGAACTAAAGTAGTAATATCCATTATGACAAAATTCCTCCAATGGGCTAAACATACCTTTCTTGCCATGATTACCACACTAACATCTTGCTATGAGGTCATCTTCCATTCCAGATTACCAAGAAATGCAATTGTCCTTGCACTTTCATTACTTGGTAAACATTTTCTGGGTACCTATCCTTCTACCGACACTTGTGGGCTAAGGTCTGGCCATCTCAGTACAGTGCTTTTATACTAATCATCCTTCTGTTTCTACTCAGATAGTTTTGCCTTAATTTAAAAAAAAAAATGTAATTCTAACTATAGCTTTAAGGGAAGGAGCAGTCAACTTTGAAGAGATTTGAAGATGATGGATTTCTTTGAGTACTAGTAGATAAAAGGCATATATAAGGAAGAGTCTGAGGATGAAAGGAATCATAACAATAGAAAGTTTCAGAGGAAACAATGAAGATAAGGAAGAGCTAAAGTCAGGGACTGAAAGGCTGGAATTGTTATGAAAGAGACAAAAACACAAGAAAAGGTACAAGGAAAGACATTTTCCTCAAGATATAATGTGGTTCCCAATTACAAATGTTAGTAATTTGCTAGTTTCAGTAAATAAGTATTACTAAGGATGGAGTTCAGTGAGGGATAGTTATTTTACTAGACTAAAAAAAAAAAAAACAAAAACAAAAAAACACAAATATACCAGCTATTGTAATTGTCAACATATATTTAGAAGATTACTCTGTGGAAGAAATTGGACTGGGTGGAGAGAACCTAAAAGATAATTGCCAAGTTTCTAAAAAGTGTAATATGGGGCAAATTGGGATGATGTGCCAAGTATATTAACAGCTGTTCCCTAACTAATCCTGTACTGATTCCATGTGTACTGTTTGACCTGAGTTTCCAGTGTCAGTTGTATGATGTAGACAATTCACCACAGGGAGAAAAAATTCTGAGTATGATGATCTTGGGCTCCTGAAAGATAGCATTTTAGATCAAGTAATGGAATATCACCGTTGTATTTGCTGACATTCTAATTGGGTAGAGGAAAAAGTTTGAAGGTATTAAGGAGGGGTTCCATAAATACTCATTCCCAATCATTATGAGCTTATTCTGGTATTAAGGAATTATGATTAAAGGTGCGGAAGTAGCATGTGCCCTCTTGAGATGGCTATTCAGAAGATTTTTTATTTTTAAGGCACAAGTAAAAATCAGATTCCTTAGCTCATTCTGCCTCTGAACAGGATTGGAAAGGTTTAGTGATCAAGTTGTTAATCCCACCACTGCACTTCTAAACATAAAGATGAGGAAACAGATGAATAGTTCCAAGTATTCCCTAACCCTTTCTGTATCTTCCCCTCCATTGTAAAAGCTTTGTTTTGCCTCTTCTATATGATATAATTTGTACCATTGTACCTCTCTTTTACTATTTCTTCCAATGTCTACATCTTTCTCACCCCTTAATTTTATACTTTTGTAAATATCATCCTATTTTTTTCAATTCACTGCACCCTCTGTCTATATCTACTTGTTATATAACTGCCCAAATAACAAGAAAATTCTTATGAGTTATAAGTAATTTTCTCATGTAGCAGTGTAACCTTATTGAGTCCCTCACGATTTCTCTCACATGTTTACCTTTTTATGCTTCTCTTGAGTCTCGAATTTGAAAGTCAGATTTTCAATTCCATTCTGACCTTTTCATCAGAAATTCTTGGAAGCCTTCAGTTTCATTGAATGTCCATAATGAATTAGAGCACAGTTTCAAATTTCATTTTGATTCTTACAATATGACCTGTGATCAACACCTTTCTTCACCCCTTTGGCATTGTGGGAAAGTCCACAGACCACTTCTCAAAATAATGTCTTTAAATGCATAAAGTATAAAAATGAAGTACAAATTATACTGAAATACAGATAACCTTTTTTTTTTTTATGAACAGTAGGTTATCTTAACTTCCAGCATTAGAGATTGTCTTCATCTTGATATACTCTGAATTCTATAGACTGCCATTCTGTAACATCTAATTTGAGTAATTCCTATTTGCCCCTCTTTGCTCTTGGAAATATTTTGTATTATTGTAAATGAACTTTCTCCTTTTTTTGTTCAGAATAAGGTGTTGGTGTACTTAGCTATTCTCATAGGCTGACACAAGTTCCATGGTCTCTACCTGCTTTTTTTTCTTTTCTTTCATGTTGTTTTCTTCTGTTCTTCTGCCTTGAAGACAGGGACTGTCTTAGTTACTTTTATTTGTTTATGAGTATTGACTCATGGTAGTTCTATCTATTAACTATCTATTTCTTAATTCAGAAAACAGGTATTAGTCACCCACTTGGTTTCTCCAGGGATGTTGCGAAGTCACAATCTTTCAAGTAATTAGATATCTCATGCAGCAGATTCTACAGTGGTTTAGAGCAGTGGTCTATAAATGGGACAAATAAAATATACCATATGTTTTTGTATAGCTAATGAGCTAAGAATGTTTTTTATATTTTAAAAATATGTCATACATTAATTTAAAAATAATTTGTTAACCAATGTTATGAGGTTAGGTAATAAATATAATGTCATTTATACACAAACAGGAACATATGGGAGGCCTCATTATGTATAGGAAATCTCTTTTCAATTTGAATTCTCCAAAGAACTTCTATTTCTCCAGTGTGGCTTAAGTGGATAGAGAGTTGACTTTGAACTTTGGAAGGCTCCGATTGCAATATCATCTTTGACACTACTATGATGCTACTATGATCCTGAGCACAAACTATGCTAAGAAATTATTTGGGATTATAAGATACAGAGAAGATGTTGATCTGTATTGGTAGAACAAAGTTTTTGTTAGTCTGTTTTGTTTGTTTTCCCTCCCAGAAGCATTCTCCTGTTCAAATGAAATCATTAAAAACAGGTCAAATTAGAGTTGCTCTAATTACTTAACAAATGTTCTAATATTTGTCTTATTTCATCTAACTTTGTATTACTTTTGATTTTTGCTATTTAACTGATCTGACTATATACAGCTGATTCAGGAAAAATATATATAACAAATGAATAATTTACTATTTGTTAAAATATATAATCAATTTCATCTTTGTGCTGGTGTTCACAGCTTTCTAAGTCCAGGGTCTTTTTTAATTCTTTTGTTGAGGGAAATAATATCAATGTCTCATAAGCAAGAAGCTTTTATGTAATCTAAAATCGTTAGTCTCTTTAATTCTTGGTTCATGATCCATATTTTCCCACATATTTTCGATTGTTCTAGCTTATACTGACCATTGAATTATCCTATGAATGAATGAATGCTATGTATTGATTTAATATGGAGAGTCTTATAAAATATATTCAAGTTTTTCTTTACCTTATTTTCTTTTACAACCAATGGAGAAAAACTGAAATTAGTTACATGGTATTCACTTTGCAGATTCTTATTAGCACTACACTATGAGATGATTGACTGTCCATGATATGACATAGCTTATTGTCTTTGAAGGTATGATAAAAATAAATACTTTGCCAAATAATTTATCTAGCTTTACAATGAAAACCAATGAATTATTTTGCATTTAGTTTCAACTTTTTCTATCTTTGTTTCACTGATAGCAAGAATTTCATGATTGTTGTGATTGACTTTCTCCATTAATTTATCTATTAGATATTGGACCAGTATCATACATTTAGAGTACTGGCAGCTAAGTTAATATTTCTTTATAGTCTAAAAATCATATGATTTGCAGCATTCTGTGTACATTTTCTATTATTTTAACAGCATCATTGATATAGTTTGTGCCTGGAAGCAAATTGAAAGATGACCCAAAAATGGCATAGCCTCCCACTCTGTTTCCAGAACTGATGAATACCTCCTCATTAGAAAGTACCATTTTGGGAGGACTTGTTAAAGTGGGAGGATAGAGAGGCAGAAAAATGTTTAAAGAAATTAGAAAATAACTTCTGTTCTAAATTGTCTAGGACATAGAATGCATATAGTAAATTAGTGTAATATATGACTGCTGAAGTTGTTCGGACATAGATTGTAGAGGGTCTTAATAATAAAATTTAAAAAGTATTATTCTTAATTTTCTTGAGATTGGGAGCTATAATTTTTGATATTTAAACTGCTGTCTATGGATTGATTTCAAGGTATCAGTGAAATTGGAAAGGAAAAATTTCATCTTTTTTTTTTTTTTAAATAATAGTAATATCAGAGGGCAGAGCCAAGATGACAGAGAAGGCTCACATGACTTTCTAACCTCTTCTCATACCTTCACAACCAACATTAAATTCAGCCTCAAAAATAGCACTTGACTGGTAAAACAGATGAAGTTTAGAAGTACAACAACTTGCCAGCAGAAGATAATCTGGAAGATCACCAGGAAAGGTTTGTCCTGATGGGCCAGAAACAGACCAGTGCAGGCAGGGAGAGACTAGCATCCACAGCAGACCAAGGGCAGAGGTGACCTCTGCAGCTAGAGATGACTCTCCCATAGGCTAACTGTTCTGCCTTAATTATAAAGTAGTAAAGTGGCAGAGAAATTAAAGCCAAAGACAGAGGGTACTCTCTAAAAAATGCCAGAACTTAACAAGATCTGGTTATAACCACTCAAAACTGGAAGTGACTCAGGCAGACCTATAACACAGCCCTGCACCACATCCTGCAGTATGGGGCTTTTGCAGGGGTAGTTACAATTCTGCACAGCAAGGGGGCACAACCCAGGACAATCTCTAATCTGCACAGTAGGGAGCTCAGCCTGGGGCAATAGAACTTTAGCAGCCAATTGTGCTTCCCTGGGCAGACACACTCTGGGTTCCTGCGGGACTATTCACTGGTCAGCGGGCTTTGGTCTGGGGTAGTGACACTTTCATTGCCCAGTTTCTAGTCCCAGGGCAGTACTTCACACACCAGGGCTTTTTGCAGGCCACGTCTGCAGCTCCACAGTGCAGGCCTGAGTTACTTCTGGGAGTAACTCTTTCCCAGAGCACTCTCATTCCTCCCTGCTCTTTGTAGCCGGTTGGCAGGACAGCTAGGCCCATACACCTATCCTTGCTCTGCAGAGGAAGCTGGTAGCCTCCTGGCTCTGAAGGCGGCTTTAACAAAATGAGTCAAAAAATCAAAAGGACAATTGATACCTTCTATACAGAAATAAACTACATCCCACAATGAGGCAAAGGAAACCTATCATCTGAGGGAACTTAGAGAGGGGGAGGAACACTGTGTGAATCTTACTCTCATTAGAGTTGGCTCAAAGAGGAAATAATTAGCATATTTATTTTACAGAGAATCTTCATTCACGTCATTAAAAAGTGGGAGAGGAAAAGGGAAAAGGAAAAAGAAGGGAAAGGTACAAGAAAGGGGAAGGGATTCAAAGAGAGGAGGGAGAGCATTGTGATACAAGTGGGGCACATAAGTTTAATTCTAGGGAAGGGAGTAAGGGGGACAAGAAAAAGAAAAGCACAATCCAGGGATATTATGATGGCAGGAAATACAGAATTAGTAATTTTAACCATAAATGTGAAAGGGATGAACTCTCTTATAAAGTGGAGGCAGATTGCAGACTGGATCAAAAGTCAGAACCCTACAATATGTTGTTTACAGGAAACACATTTAAAGCAGGGATATACATACAGAGTAAAGGTAAAAGGCTGGAGCAGAATCTATTATGCTTCAGGTGAAGTAAAAAAAGCAGGGGTAGCCATCCTCATCTGAGACCAAGCAAAAGCAAAAAATGATCTAATTAAAAGAGATAAGGAAGGAAAGTATATTTTGCTAAAGGGTAGCATAGATAATGAAGCAATATTGATATTAAACATATATGCACTAAGTTATATAGCATCTAACATCCTAAAGGAGAAGTTAAGAGAGTTGCAAGAAGAAATAGACAGCAAAACTATAAGAGTGGGAGATCTTAATCTTGCACTCCCAGATTTAGATAAATCAAATCACAAGACAAATAAGAAAGAAATTAAAGAGGTAAATAGAATATTAGAAAAATTAGGTATGGTAGATCTTTGGGGAAAACTGAATGGTGACAGAAAGGAGTATACTTTCCTCTCAGCAGTTCATGGAACCTATACAAAAATTGATCATATATTAGGACATAAAGACCTCAAAATTAAATCGAGGAAGGCAGAAATAGTAAATGCTTTCTTTTCAGATCATGATGCAATAAAAACTACACTGAACAAAGTTAGAGGTAAATAGACCAAAAAGTAATTGGAAACTAAATAATCTCAAATTTGTATTAGAAATGCTAGCTTTGGCAATAAGAGTTGAGAAAGAGATTAAAGGAATTAGAGTAGGCAATGAGGAAACCAAATTATCACTCTTTGCTGATGATATGATGGTATACTTAGAGAACCCCAGGGATTCTACTAAAAAGTTATTAGAAATAATCCAGAATGTTAGCAAAGTTGCAGGATACAAAATAAACCCACATAAATCATCAGCATTCTTATATATTATTAACAAAATCCAATAGTCAGAGTTACAAAAGTAGTTACTTCCATTTAAAGTAACTACTGATAGTATAAAATATTTAGGAAGCTATCTGGCAAGGGAAAATTAGAAACTTTATAAGCAAAACTACAAAACACTTTCCATACAAATTAAGTCTGATCTAACCAACTGGAAAAAACCATTAAATGCTCTTGGATTGGGCGAACAAATGTAATAAAGATGACAATACTACCTAAACTAATCTATTTATTTAGTGCTATACCAATCAGACTCCCAAAAAACTATTTTAATGACCTAGAAAAAATAACAACAAAGTTCATATGGAAAAACAAAAGGTCAAGAATTTCAAGGGAATTAATGAAAAAAAATCAAAAGAAGGTGGCCTAGCTGTACCAGATCTAAAATTATATTATAAAGCAGCAGTTACCAAAACCATCCGGTATTGGCTAAGAAATAGATTAGTTGATCAGTGGAATAGGTTAGGTTCAAAGGACCAAACAGCCAAAAACTTTAATAATCTAGTGTTTGACAAACCCAAAGACCCCAGCTTTTGGGATAAGAACTCACTGTTTGACAAAAATTGCTGGGAAAATTGGAAATTAGTATGCATTGACCTGCACTTAACACCATACACCAAGATAAGGTCAAAATGGGTTCATGACCTAGGCATAAAGAATGAGATTATAAATAAATTGGAAGAGCATAGGATAGTTTACCTCTCAGACCTGTGGAAGAGGAAGGAATTTATGACCAAAGAAAAACTAGAGATCATTATTGATCACAAAATGGAAAATTTTGATTATATCAAATTGAAAAATTTTTGTACAAACAAAACTAATGCAGACAAGATTAGAAGGGAAGCAATAAATTGGGAACACATTTTTACAGTCAAAGGTTCTGATAAAGACCTCATTTCCAAAATATATAGAGAATTGACTCTAATTTATAAGAAATCAAGCTATTCTCCAATTGATAAATATGGTCAAAGTATATGAACAGACAATTCTCAGACAAAGAAATTGAAACTATTTCTAGCCATATGAAAAGATGCTCCAAGTCATTATTAATCAGAGAAATGCAAATTAAGACAACTCTGAGATACCACTACACACCTGTCAGGTTGGCTAGAATGACAGGGAAAGATAATGCGGAATGTTGGAAGGGATGTCAGAAAACAGGGACACTAATATTGTTGGTGGAATTGTGAATGCATCCAGCCATTCTGGAGAGCAATTTAAAACTATGCTCAAGCAAAAGATATGAACAGACAATTATCAGACAAAGAAATTAAAACTATTTATAGCCATATGGAAATATACTCCAAATCATTATTAATCAGAAAAATGCAAATTAAGACAACTCTGAGATACCACTACACACTGTCAGATTGGCTAGAATGACAGGGAAAGATAATGTGGAATGTTGGAGGGGATGTGGGAAAACAGGGACACTGATACATTGTTGGTGGAATTGTGAACACATCCATCACTTCTGGAGAGCAATTTGGAACTATGCTCAAAAAGTTATCAAACTGTGCATACCCTTTGATCCAACAGTGTTTCTACTGGGCTTATACCCCAAGAGATACTAAAGAAGGGAAAGGGACCTGTATGTGCCAAAATGTTTGTGGCAGCCCTGTTTGTAGTGGCTAGAAACTGGAAAATGAATGGATGTCCATCAATTGGAGAATGGTTGAATAAATTGTGGTATATAA
The DNA here is from genome assembly GCF_016432865.1 of Antechinus flavipes. Lineage (NCBI taxonomy): Eukaryota > Metazoa > Chordata > Mammalia > Dasyuromorphia > Dasyuridae > Antechinus > Antechinus flavipes. The sequence continues at coordinate 303,096,953 of NC_067399.1, read as the reverse complement.
ATGTTATGGAATATTATTGTTCTGTAAGAAATGACCAGCAGGATGAATACAGAGAGGACTGACGAGACTTACATGAACTGATGCTAAGTGAAATGAGCAGAACCAGGAGATCATTATATACCTCAACAACGATACTGTTTGCGGATGTATTCTGATGAAAGTGGATCTCTTCGATAAAGAGAGCTAATTCAGTTTCAATTGATCAAGGATGGACAGAAGCAGCTACACTCAAAGAAAGAACACTGGAAAATGAATATAAACTGTTTTCATTTCTGTTTTTCTTCTTCGGTTATTTATACTTTCTGAATCCATTCTCCCTGTGCAACAAGAGAACTGTTTGGTTCTGCACACATATATTGTATCTAGGATATACTGTAACCTATTTAACATATAAAGGATTGCTTGTTATTTGGGGAAGGGAGTAGAGGGAGGGAAGGGAAAAATCGGAACAGAAGTGAGTGCAAGGGATAATGCTGTAAAAAATTACCCTTGCATGGGTTCTGTCCATAAAACATTAAAAAAGAGTAAATGTTAAAGTAAAGATTAAATCTTCATCAGAAATTGGACTAAAGAAAGAAATTATGGAAGAGGAAAATTTTGGTCCATAATATTTTGGATTTGCACAAATGAAAGCTTTAAATAAATTTTGCTTACCATTTACTGCACTTGAAAATTCAATAAAAACATCTTATTCCCCCCACCAAAAAAAAAAAAAAGCTATGCTCAAAAAGTTATTAAACTATGCATACCCTTTGATCCAGCAGTGTTTCTACTGGACTTATATCCCAAAGAAATCTTAAGGAAGCGAAATGCACATGTATATGCATGAATGTTTGTGGCAGGTCTTTTTGTAGTGGCCAGAAATTGGAAACTGAGTGGATGCCCATCAATTGGAGAATGGCTGAATAAATTGTGGTATATGAATATTATCAAATATTATTATTCAGTAAGAAATGACCAGCAGGATGATTTCAGAAAGTCCTGGAGAGACTTACATGAACTGATGCTGAGTGAAATGAGCAGGACCAGGAGATCATTATATACTTCAACAACAATACTATATGATGGTCAATTCTGATGGACTTGGTCCTCTTCAACAATGAGATGAATCAAATCAGTACCAATCGAGCAGTAATGAACTACCCAGCAAAAGATCTCTGGAAGATGACTATGAACCATTACTTAGAATTCCCAATCCCACCTGCATTTTTGATTTCCTTCACAGGCTAATAGTACACTATTTCAAAGTCTGATACTTTTTGTACAGCAGAATAACTGTTAGGACATGTATACTTATATTGTATTTAATTTATGCTTTAATATATTTAGCATGTATTGGTCAACCTGCCATCAGGGGGAGGGGATGGGGGGAAGGAGGGAAAAAATTGGAACAAAAGGTTTGGCAATTGTCAATGCTGTAAAATTACCCATGCATATAACTTGTAAATAAAAAGCTGTAATAAAAAAAAATAATAATGTTGGTATAATTTTGAGCTGATTTTTGAATATGTGTTTGTATTAAGATTGACAGATAGATACATGCATATGTAAATACAAGAATCCAAAGAAAAAGGTATGTATGAATGTATATAATGTATATATGTTTGTGTGTTTTCATCAGAGGTCCATAGGCTTTACTAGGCTTTCATATTGCTCCTTGTAGGGATGTTTTAGAAAATAGCTAATAACTGGCTCTCAGAATAAGTGGGTGCAATACATTTTTGAGTTTAATTGGCAATAACATTTTCTCCACCCCTTTTAAAAAAAAACTTAATGCTTAATCTTAAATCAATAAAACAATAAATTCAGTCCTAATTTGTAGCATTTGTCATTTCATAAATGTGAATTCTCCCATTGATAACTTACAAATCAGTTCTCATGATGAATGCAGCTGAGTCCAGCATGTCCCTGGAATCATGACTCAACAAAGTTTAAGAACTCCTATGGTAAGTTGTAATTGAGGAAAAGAATTCTTCTTCTCTATTCTCCAAGGCAAAGTAGCCTATTGAGCAAAGAGATCACAGGTTATGATTAAATTAAGAAAGTTACTTTGATATCTATGTGAAAAATAGATTGGAAAAGAAAGAGCATAGGAAGACTAGGATGTCATTATGATTATATAAGTAGCAATTCATAAGGATCTTAACTAGAATTGTAAATGTATAAATTAAGAGAAGGAGGAAGATATAGGGGAAAAAAGTACAGACATTTTTGTTGATGGGTGAAAAATACATTAATTAGTATAGCCCCAGGGCCTTACCCCATTTCAACTTCACTTTGGAAAGGTACTCTTAAGAATAAGTTTCTAATTTTGTGTTGTCTTATTTTTCCCTCTTTGAGTAATTAAATTGAGTAATTTAAAAATACTCTAATTATATTGGTCTTATTACAAAAAAATGAAATTATTATTATATAATGTCTCTCAAATGGAAGTACAGGTTTGAGTTGTGAGGTTCTCTTGGCCTTTGACTAGAGCATGGAAACTTACCCTGAACTATTCTGTCCCTTGTAGTCATAGAGGCCACAAACTGCCTCTGATTGCAGCTCTTCTCCTAGTCTCCTTAAAAGTAGCAATTAAATTTTATTAAAGCTATTTCTGTGTGGGATGATACTTTTCATCTCTTCTCCCCTGTTTTGCAAAGATAAAACAGGACTTGGAACTCAGGATAAGGGGAAATTGAAGAATTAATAATATTTGTGTATGCATGTATATATGCACACACATATGAATATATATATACATACATTGAAGTGTGTACATATACATATATTTAGATAGAGAGATAAATAATCTAAATTTTCAAGCATGAAAAATCAAGTTTGTATTCAGTTCAGTACTAGTCCCTCTCTTTCTTCTACATTTGAAGAGCCAGAGTGGGGAATTGGAATGACAATGAACTTAATAACATTGCTAGACTCAAGTCTATGCTTCCTGAGTATTACTTTTTTTTTTTTTAAAACATGGAAAGGTAATCTGGACTTTGCTCTGTATTTTGTGATCTCAGATGTAAGCCATTAGAAATCTCGATCTTGGAGAAAGGGTTCAACACTACATAATAAAAGGAATAACTAATAGGCCTTGTCTGGAGGATCAGGAGAAGGTTCAAAAAGAATATCCTCCCAGCACTCCAGTGCTACAAACATTTTTTTGCAAATAATTATGCTTATGTCCCTTCATGTTCTAACATTCTTATAACCTTAAGATGATATATCTGGAGCTGAGAGGGAACTTAATATCATTTGTCTCCAAACCTTTAGCTTTTTTGTCTGTTTTCATTTTGTTGGTAAGAAATGGCAGAGCAGGGCTTGAAAGAGCTCCCTCATGGCCATCAGTTGGAAAATGGCTGAATAAGTTATGGAATATGAATATTATAAAATAGTATTGTTCTATAAGAAATGATCAACAGGATAATTTCAGATACACTTTTATCAACTAAAGCTATGAAGAAAATTATTGTACACAGCAACAGCAAGATTAAGTGAAGATCAAATCTGATGGACTTGGCTCTCTTCAACAGTGAGGTGATTCAGGCCAATTCCAAAATATTTGTATGGAGAGAGCCATTTGCATTCCAAAAAAAAGGACTATGGAGACTGAATATGGATCATAACATAGTATTTTCACCATTTTTTTGTTGTTTGCTTTCTTTTTGTTTTCTTTCTCACTTTTTTCTTTTTTTTTTTGATTTAATTTTTCTTGTGCAGCATGGTAATTGTGGAAATATGTATAGAAAAATCGCATATGTTTAACATATATTAGATTGTTGTCTAAGGGAGGGGATAGGGGTAAACAAACGAGGGTGAAAAAATTGAAACACAAGGTTTTGCAAGGGTAAATGTTGAAAACTATCTATGTATATATTTTGAAAATAAAAAGCTAAAAAGAAAAGAAAAGAAAGAGCTCCCCCATGCTAAATTTACTGTTTTCCCATTGTAACAGGGTACCTTCTTAATCACTTTATCATAGTAAATGTAAGATGGACCCTCAAATCTAGGGACATGCTGGTAAAATTTTAACAAATAAATTTCCCCCAAAATGTTCTCAAGACACATGTTTAAGTTTAATTATCATTATTAAGATTTTCTACATGATTTTCTTATATGTACAGAATCTACAGAAAAAAATAAATAAATCAAACCGCATTTGTAATATTTGCCAGTCTTTGAGGTGTAAATGCTCTCCTTGAAAATTTAAGAATTTGTTTCAGATCAATTTCAACTGGTCTCCAGCACACTGCTGATAATAATTATACTAAAGCAAAATGCTATATCATTGAAGAAGTTCTCTGTGCTTTCTATGCCAGAGAAACTTACCAAAAGAACTGCAAAGTGAGAAGAAAAATTAGGGCAAGACACAAGTTAAAATCCTTAACCATATCCTAAATTCAAACTATTTTTTCTTTGAAAGATGCCATATAATGTTTTTAAGATTAATTTTTGGTTTTTGATTTTTTACTTATGTGGTTGTAATAGCAATTAATATAATAATTCAATCAATGAGCACTTATGAAAAATACCTTCTACATGCTAGGCACTGTGCCCCACTCTGAAAATACAAAGAAAGGCAAAAAAAGTTCTTGCTCTCCAAAAGCTTACAGTTTAGTGGGAGAAAGAAGTATGTACAAATAAAATATGTCCAGGATAAATTAGAAACAATCAATAGTGAGAATGTGCAAGCAATAAGGGAAACTTCTTTTCCTGCTCTACGTGCCCTTACCACTTGTGGTTCCTGGGGATCCTTGGTTTTTAATAGCACTTTTGAATTCCTCATTTTCAATCACTTTGCTCAGGATTTGAGACCTCAAAAGATCATTTTCAAAAAATGCACTCTCATTTTAGATTTGCTTTATGTGGGGGAAAATATATCCAATCTATTTAAAGCTTATGTTTAATGTCCAAATGTTACTTCCTGAAAGTAATTAGATGGTCAAGAAGCTTTTTCAGCCTTTTTTCTCCCATTTAATAGCTTACTTTCCTTTTCAAAATGTTGAAAAGAATGGGAGGAGGAACTCTTTTCTTGGCAAAAGGAGACAAAATTAAGCAGTAAGATTATAATTTCATTCAAAATTCTGAGCCCATAATTTTTAAATGGATTCTAAACTATCCGCTATAGCCTTTTCAATGTTATTTATAACCTACTTATATATTATTGAATGTCTAATACTGTAAAAATATAGCATTTTCCAAGTGAAGAATGATAACTATCTCCGTATTTCAACAAGCAATCATTCCTGCATCTTAATGAGAGTATTTTTTTTGGTATGGTGAAAAAGAGCCATGGTTACCTTAAGAAACAATTGTAAAGATTTTTTTAAAATAACAAAATCTGAAACAAATAGCGTTTTGATCTCATTTTCCTTTTAGCACACATAGGTGAGTCAAGAATCAACTCTTCAACACTTTGTCCAATTTTTTCATTGTATAATTTAAATTCAATCTCTGTCACATTGTGAAGAGGTATTTGAAAGAACTCTGCATTTTCAGTACAAGGACCTGTACTCAATTTCAGTATATTGTGTGAGTTGTGACTTGGCCAAATCACAATCTTCCTGGGCCTAAACTTCCTTATCTCTAAAAATGAGTGAATTGGTTTGGATGATTGCTAAATTTCCTTCAAGTTCTAAATTTATGATCCTCTGAGATGCCCTCCTTTATCCAGAAGAATTTCCCTATCCTTTAAATATAAGCATTATTATACCAGTACAATTTTATAATTCTTTTACAATATGCTTTGTATTATAGTCAGAAGTGATCTAAATAAGTGTTTAACAGCAAGCTTTCCAAAAAAAATTATGTACACATGATACATTTTTAAAACTTTAATTAATATTATTAGCATTTTCCATCATGTTCTCAATCCAGAAATCAACAAAACAATAAATCAAGTTCTGATTTGTAGCATGTATTGATTGATGAAGTATAAATGTTTACACTGAAAATTTACCAATCAGTTTTCAATCTGTGCAAGCAGGCGGTAGTACATTTCTGCTTGTAGTAATTTTATATCCATCTTTGCTCCCTTTTTCTATTAGAAGTACGGGCATTAAAAGATCTGTGAAAAGAGCATTGTAATTGGAACTAAAAAGGGTCATGTTAGAGTTGATCTCTAGCTCTAATATCACTGTATGATATTAAACTCTCAAAATAACTACCTCCATATTCATTTGAAAGTCATGATGATCTTTCCAAAAGTGAGCAGGAATTTATACTGGTTGATTATTTTTCTTTTACCTTTCTTCATATCAACATTTTGCATGTTTAAAATAATCACTTCTGGACAATAATGAAGAACAGCACTTCTGTTTTCTAAGACAATCATCTAGAAAAATAGTGAACAAGATGTCATCTCTTTTCTACGACTGTCACTAGCAATATTGGCTTTCATGAGATCATTCTCTCCTCAAAATTTTTTTTTTGGTAAAATACATTCTTTAATTATTCTGCTTTGTATAATTCAATAATTTATTTTTATAAATGAGTAATATATTTAATTTTACTTTTGCTTCAGAAGTTCCATTTTCTTTTGCTAAGTAATGCAAAAATGAGGTATCTTATGCTCCATTTTCCACTGTAAGGAAGAAAAGGAAACACTAAAAATTCCCATGATTGCCTGTGCTTTCTTACTTTAAAAAAAAAAAAAAAAACTCTTTCTTTGCTTTCTTTCAAACTAGCCTAAATCCAAAGCATGCCAAGGAATAAACTGATGACTTCGACGTCTTAGACAGCTGTTTTCCTTATAGCTGCCAAAAGTAAATGAATGTGAGAGAACTATCTTACCAAAGAATTTCCTGTACAAATATGTTATTTTGTGCTTTTAGCCAGAAAAATTCCTAGTATTAGAATAAAGGATGAGTATCCATATATACCCATATAAAAATCCATAGAAAGTCATATGCATTATTCATTATATTTTTTTATATTTACAGGGTTTGACTGTATTCTCCCCTTGCCATCTTATTCATCTCTGAATTAGAATTCCAACAACTGTCATGACTTTGTTGTTTAGCATGAAACTATGAACTGAAAAGTATAGTATCCCTTTAAAATTTCTTCCCCCATATTTTTAATCTTGGATTTGAGTAAAAGGAATATTTTAATAGACACTAGTTCAAGAAATAAATCTGGCTTCTGACCTCCTGAGATACAGACGGTATAAACCCAGGAAATTGGGAAATGTGACAGGACCCACTGAGCACATATGATGAAGTAAAATTCTTTCCTCTATAATAACAAAAGACCAAAGCACAACCTTTGGGCTGCTTCAAACTTCAAGGGCATGCATTCCATCTATTGGCACTTAATATTGGTAGAGATTATTTTCAGGCCTAAATCCAGAGAACTTTTGCAGTTTTGGAAGAATATTCTACTCTGAAAGGGCTCTTGGGACCATTTCTTCATCAGCCACATTGTTGCCCATTGGAGATTAAGGACCAGATAATTGTACCCCCAAACTTTAGGCAAATATTTTTTTCTTTGTAGTTTTTTTCATTATCTGCTGTGGCTATCTCTTTATAAAGACACCCATTTAGAATCTAATTGCTGCTCAGGGAAGCAAAATAAAATAAATAAGCTTTAACTTCCAATTAAGGAGCAGAGTATATCATTGAATAAAAATGAGAGTTGGAATATTGAGAAATGAGAATGGATAAACTAGTAATCTAACTTAGTTGAAGTATATGTTACATGAAAAAGCAAAATTATATTAGTATACTTATATATGTATATACACATACATATATGTATGCATACATATATATGTTTATGTATGTATGTGTATATATATATATATATGTATAGATACATGGAATAATCTTAGAAAGGTAGATTGGATGCACATTGTAGGTGATTATAAATGTTAGGTTTGGGAGTTTTTGTTTGATATGATTATTTTTAGGTACAAGATTATTTTCCATTTCAGTATTGGATCTGTTACTTTAGCATCTTTTAAAGGACTGATTAAAGCAGGAAAATATACAAGCAGGGAAACCAATTGTCTATTATATAGTATAAGGAAGAAGTGATAAATTAGAGGAGTAGCTCCATATATAAAGACAATAGTGTGAAAGCAGAAGATGTTTTAAAGGTATAATGAATACTCTTTGATAAGCAATTGGATGTAGAGGTAAGGAAGAGGGATAGTCAAGTATAATGTGATATTTTAAATTATGTTTTAAAAATTATGCTATTATCAGTACATAACAAAGCTGTCGTCTTATGTAGCAGACAGTGTGGCTCCTAGAGAAATAAGAATAGAGATATGTGTCTAGAGTCTTCCTTACATAAGCCCAAGTGGATGCCTATCACTTAGGTAATGGTTGAATAAGTTGTGGTACATAAAGGTAATGGAATAAAGCTAATTATAGAAAAGCCTGGAAAAATTTACAGGAACTGATCTCAAGTGAAACAATGAAAACCAGGAATACATTGTACACAATAACAGCAAGAATGTGCAATGATGAACTATGAAAGACTTGTTTCTTCTCAATAGTTCAGTGATCCAAAGGAATCCTAATAGATTTTGAATAGAAAATGCCATCTGCATCCAGAAAAAGAACTAAGAAGACTGTAAATCAACACATTCTAGGTTCACTTATTTTTTTCCATTTTTTCTCTCTCCCATAGTTTTTCCCTTTAGCACTGATTTTTCTCTCCTAACATGATTCATAAAGCAATGAGTATTAAAAATAAATAAACTTACTACAATTAAAAAACACACACACACACTCAAGCTTCTCCAAAAGAGACTTCACTTCAATTCCCATTATGAAGGGAAGTAGGAGATCAGGACCAGCACTGAGACCATTCTTCTCTTCTCAGAAAAAGGAACTAGAAATATTTCTATCTGCTCCATTAAATAATTTTAGTGTATGGGATGTAATTTATCTAAATCCCAGATCATTGTTAAGAGGGCCCCAGCTTTATATCCAAGAATTGACTCCACCTTAAATCCCACTTTCATAATAAATACATGTAATGAATAGCAGGAGGAAAAAACAATAATAACAACAACAACAACAAAAGCAAAACCAAAAAATGCAACCCAAACATACATTCCCTCCAATATCTATCACTTTTTTCTTTTCTGGTCCATTAGCCAATTTAATAGATATGAAGTAATATCTCAGATTTGACTTAATTTGTATTTTTTCAGTCAATAATAAATTAGAGTTTGTTTTTTAATACAGCTACACAAGACTTCTATTGTTTCATCTGAAAATTTTTCATATTTTTTGATCATTTATCAGTTAGGGAATGGCTTTTATTTTTATTAATCTGATTCAGTTCCCTATATTTGAGAAATGAGGCTTTTATCAAAGCAAAGTTCTTCAATTTTTTTTCGTAATTACTAAAGCTAATTGTATCCCTCCATTTATTCATTTTTCTTTCTTCTTTCACCCTGTCCCTCCTCAAAAGTGTTTTATTTCTGACCATCCCCTCCCTCAATATGCCATCCTTTCTATCACCTTCCACCCTTCTCATGAGTGTGTATGTTTTTTTCCCTCTGGAACCAACTCTGATGTGAGTAACGTTCAATCAGTCTCCCTCAATTTCCCCTTCCTCCCTTTCACTTTAAAAGCTTTTTCTTATCTCTTTTAAGGTTAATAATTCACACCATTCTACCTTTCACTTTCCATTTCTCCTATTATTTTCCTCTTTTATTTCTTAATTTTTTTTTTTTTTTTTAGAAAATATCATCCTTTCACATTCAACTGACATCTGTGCCCTCTGTCTATATGTAATTCTTCCATATGCCATAATAATGAGGTTTTTATGAGTCACAAGTAACATTTTCCCACATAGGAATATAAGCAGATAAACCTTATTAAGTATTTTATGCTTTTCCTTTTCTGATTATCTTTTTATGCTTTTCTAGAGTTTTGTAACTGAAAGTCAATTGTTCTATTCAGATCTTGTCTTTTCATCAAGATGTTAAAAAGTCCTGTATTTTACTGAATATGTGTTTTTCCCCTTGAAGGGTTATACTGTTTTCCTGGTTATATGATTCTTGCTTATAATCCAAGGTCTGTTGCTCTCTAGAACATCATATTCCAAGTTCTTTGCTCCTTTAAGGTAAAAGCTGCTCAATCATGTGTTATCCTGATTGTAGTTCTTCTATACTTGAATTGTTTCTGGAATTGGGCTATAATATTACTTGGGGGTTTCATTTGGGGATCTCTTGTAGGAGGTGATAAGTAGATTATTTCAATATTAATTTTGTCCTCTGGTTTTACATTATCAAGACAGTTTTCCTTGAAAATTTCTTGAAAAATGATTCCTAGGCTTTTTTGAGCCTAGGTAGTCCAATTTTAAAAAATTATCTCTTCTGGATCTATTTCCCAGGTTAATTATTTTTCCAATGAAATATTTCAAATAGTCGTCTATTTTTTCATCCTTTTTGGTTTTGTTTTATTGTATATAATTTCAAATAAAGTCGTTAGCTTCGATTTACTCAATTATAATTTTTAAGGAAATCCATCATTCATAAAATATAGCTCAGATTAAGCACAATACTCCAAATATAGTCTGAACAAGGGAGACTACAAGAGAGGGATTATCCTTTCTTTAATCCTAAAAGCTATGTTTTTTTAATGCTTCTCAATATCGCAATGTCATGCTGTTGGGTCATATTGAGCTTGATACCCATAAAAAGTCTTAAAATCTTTATACACACACACATACACATATATTCACACATAAAGATATACACTACACACAAATCTATATGATAATTAATATATAAATAATGTTTAATACATGAATGTATATATCATAAGTTTCATACACAGATATAATAAATTTATATGTGCATATACATTTATAATGGCAAGATAAAGATATCAAGTGCTTTACTAAAGTTTGGCTACATTATATCTTTATATGCATGGATATATACATGCATGCATCTGCATGTGTTTTTTATCATTCTTTCCCTATTTTGTATTTATGAAATCTATATTTAATTAGAATAATATTTTATACTTATTCTTTCTGAATTTCATCTTTTCAAATTCTTCCCAGTGTTTTAGACTGTCATTTTGCAATGTATTATCTAACACATGAACTATTCCTCCTGGATTTTTGTCATCTTCTATTTGATAAGCATATGAAGTCACTGACAAAAATGTTAAACAGAACAGGGTCAAGCATGGATCTTTGGAGCCCTGCATTGAACATCTTCCAAGTTAACATCAAATGATTAACAACTAATCCTCACTCAGCCAATCAGTTCTAAAATTATCTAATTGGGCTGTCATCTACTTTCCAATCTCCATCTCTCCATTTTCTTGCACAAAATAGCAAGATAAATGTTAACAAATGCTTTACTAAAGTCTGAATAAATTATATCTACAACAGTTTCCTGACCTAAGAGTTAAGTAACTGTCACAAAGGAAATAAAATCAGTCTAACATGATCTGCTTTTCAATCAATCTATCAACCAATGTTTATTAAGACCTACTATGTCTCAGGTCCTGGTGATACAAATAAAAAAACAAATTCATTCCTGCCATTGAGGGGTTTACATTCTATTGCGCAGACATATAGGACATATTCTTAGATAAATAACTACTAAAATATAAAAGCAAATAGGGAGAAGAACAGATATTAATCCTATGATTTCATTAGTATAGAAGATTCTGCGATAAGGAAAATCTCTTTACCAATGAAGACTGGCAACATATCTGTAATGAAGTTTGGTACCATCTCTGTAGAGAAATGTATAAATCCCTAAAAAGTTAAATGACTTTCTCTGGCTCATACAGTCATCAGAGATGGGAATTAACTATTGTCTTCTTAACACTCAAGTATACCTTGCTGCCTCTTTGTCTTTTTTAATATATTTTTTACACATTGTTTTATGAATTATATTGGGAGAGAAAAATCAGAGCAAAAGGGAAAAAATGGGAGAAATAAAAAAAATAGAAAAAAGAAGTGAACATAGCACGTATTAATTTACATTCAGTTCCCTTAGTTCTTTTTCTGGATGCAGGTGCCATTTTCTGTCCAAAGTCTATTGAGATTGCTTTGGATCACTGAACTTCTAAGAAGAACCAAGCCTTTCATAGCTGATTGTGGTGAGCTTTTTCTTCTCAAAAAGCAGCCAGGTGATGAAAGTTCAGATCTTTTATTTTCTTCAATATAGCCCGGTTAGCTTAGAGGCCTATCTCTCTGCTTGGTTCCAAGAGCTCTCTCCAAATGTCTTTAAATCCAAAGGTCTGGTCCTTCAGCCTCTGCCTCTGCTTTCTTCAGCCTCCAGCCAGCTCCAGTCTTCATGTCATTCCGGTGAAATCTCGACTTGTAGCGTCTTCCTCTCTGAAGAACTCTCCGACTGGCCCATTGGCCTATTTATGCTCCTTCCAGAGAGAGGGATTATGGGTAGTTCTACTTAGTACCTTGTTTCAGGTTCTGCCCAAAACATCTTCTTGTAAGATTAGATCAACTCTAATTACTTAGCAGTTAGTAAGGATTCCAACATCTCCCCCTTTCTTTTGTTTTAAAACATAGGGGGTTTCTGAAGGGGTACACATATATCCATCAATATGGGCCAGAACTTTGTAACAGATATACATGGTATACATAAATCCATCAATATGGGAGGCATTATACATAATTTACATAAGTACATAGCAATATAACACAGGCTAGTAGTAATGTAACAACATGAATCAACCTAAAAATTTACACATGTCCATAAGTCCTAGAAACAGTCCAATAGGATTCCATTGTCCATTAGTTCATGTGCTAGGAATCCAATAGTTCCTGTAAGCCCTGAAGTACTGCAAAAGTCTCATCAACAATTTTTCATCTCAGGGAACCCAATGATTCTTGCTGGTTTTTCAAGAAGTAAAACAGTTTCATCTTGTGTTAGGAAATCCAATGATTCCTGAAGCTTTTAAAAGTCTTTTTAACAGTTTCATAGTCAGCCATCTGATTCTTTCTCCATCTGTGGAAATATAAGCAGATCCTCTTCCCCAAGCAGTTAATCTAATTCCCTTCTATTTACCAAATTTGGGATTTCTCCTCATCATCTGGTAATTACATTGGAGTCGTTTGCATTGGATATTGTCTTGTTGTCTTAAAAGGCCTGTATTCTTCCCAACTGTAATCCTGATTGCTTTTCTGTTGGTTGATGACATCAGAATCCTGAATTTCTAAAGTCTCTCTGGGTGTGACCTCAGCTGCTATCATGCCCCACCTGTCCTTTGATTGATACTTTAGAGCTGGGCCCTGCCTCTCATTCCTCTGGGTCAATATACATTTAGAGGCCCAGTGAAAGCCTCAGTTACATTTTGGACATGGGGTTTTGGGTTTTCTCTCACCCTGTCTTCTCACTCTATCTCCATATCTACAATGAGCTCTCAAATGTCCAACTTTTCCGCACTGAAAACATCGACGAGTTTCTCTAGAATTCCTCTGCCAAGAAGGACCTTGTCTTTCCATGTTCATCATAGTCTGGGCATAATAAGCATTTGTGCCCACTGTGGCACAGCATCTTATGATTTCTTCTAAAGGAGCATTTTTGTCTAGCCCCCATATAATTCTCTTGCAAATCTCATTGGCATTTTCCTTAGCCAAATGTCTAGTCATTATTTCTGTTGCTGCATTGTCTCCAATGATTCTTATTACAGCTGTTTGTAAACGTCCCACAAAATCTGCAAAAGGTTCATTGGGACCTTGCTCTATTTTTGTGAAAACATTATTTCCATCTTTCTGTCCAGGGAGAGAATTCCAAGCTTTTATTGCAGCCTTAGAAATTTGCTCATACACTGTTATGGGATAATAAATCTGTTCTGAACTCTCTGCATACTGACCTTCACCAGCTAGTTGGTCAAAAGCAACTTGTACAATAGCTCCTGTCTGCCTATTGCGTTGGGCTTAAATCCTACATAATTCATGAAACTCCGAAAGCCACAATAAATTTTGTCCCGGTTCTAGACAAGTTTTCGTTATGGATTTCCAGTCATTTGGGGTTAGGATTTCATAAGACAAATTATCCAGTAACATCTTCACATAAGATGATGTAGCCCCATAAAGAGTGCAACCCTTTTTCAAATCTTTAATTTTTTCCAAATTAAAAGGAGTGTATCTTCTCCCTTTCTGACCTGAGGAGTTGAGCTCTTCAATCACAGGATATGCATTTATAAAATCAGATATATCTTCTCCTTCATTTTTTGCTTTAATTAATGCTTTTTCTAATCTCGTCAAATTCTGCTTTACAGGAGAAGCTGACTGTGTTTCTGTCTCTCTCCCTCCCCCTTGTTCCACCCATGAAGGGTTAATTGCGGGGGGAGGGTCATGAGATGTAGAATCACCTAATTCCTCCTGCTGTGAAGTATCATACTCAGAATTGTAATTAACTCCATTCTCATCTGATTCGTCCTCCTTTTCACCTAGTAAAGTTGGCAATTCTTCCTCCTGTACTTTCCTTTTCATCATTCTATCACTTAAATAACTTCTTATAGCCAACTGTATTACATTATATGTATTAATTATTGAGTTAGGCCCATTTTTATCATAGAATTGACAAAGATCCTCTCCAACCAATTTCCATTCATTTAGATCTAATTCCTTATCAAGAGAGAAACAAGGACATATGTCCTTTACAGTTTGTAAAAGTTCAGTGATTTGCTGTAAACTTATAATTAAACCTTGGCTTTCCATAACTTTGACAATGCTCTCTAAACATTTTCCTTGAACAGAAACAGGCTGTTTTCTAAATATCTGTCCCATCTTAGCTGAAATTATACTTTAACTCTTTTAGCAAAATTTCTTTATTGCACTCACCCTAATTTCTGGGTTGAAGAGTTTCCACTGGATCAGGATCAGAGGCTTTTCCACTTGAATCAGGATCGTAGCTTTTCCACTGAAATCCACGGAGGGGTCTGTTTGTCCCACGTTCAGGGCGCCAAAATGTGGTGAGCTTTTTCTTCTCAAAAAGCAGCCAGGTGATGAAAGTTCAGATCTTTTATTTTCTTCAATATAGCCCGGTTAGCTTAGAGGCCTATCTCTCTGCTTGGTTCCAAGAGCTCTCTCCAAATGTCTTTAAATCCAAAGGTCTGGTCCTTCAGCCTCTGCCTCTGCTTTCTTCAGCCTCCAGCCAGCTCCAGTCTTCATGTCATTCCAGTGAAATCTCGACTTGTAGCGTCTTCCTCTCTGAAGAACTCTCCGACTGGCCCATTGGCCTATTTATGCTCCTTCCAGAGAGAGGGATTATGGGTAGTTCTACTTAGTACCTTGTTTCAGGTTCTGCCCAAAACATCTTCTTGTAAGATTAGATCAACTCTAATTACTTAGCAGTTAGTAAGGATTCCAACAGCTGATCATTGCACATTCTTGCTGTTATTGTATACAACATATTCTTGGTTCTTTTTTCACTCAGCTTTAGTTGATGTGAATCTTTCCAGTCCTTTGTAAAGGACTTGGTCATCATTTTAGAACAAGGATGTTCCATTATCTTCACAACCACAACCACAACTTTCAGCCATTCCCCAATTGATGGGCATCTATGCATTTTCCAATTCTTTGCTACCACAAAAAGAGCTGCTATAAGCACTTTTTGCACATGTGGGTCCTTTCCCCTCCTTTATGGTTTCCCTGGGATACAGATCTAATAATGGCACTGCTGGGTCAAAGAGCATGCACAATTTTATAAGTCTTTGGGTACAGTTCCAATTACTCTCCAGAATAACTGTATCATTTCACAACTCCACCAACAATGCATTGGTGTCCCAATTTTCCTACATCCCCTTCAAGATTTATCATTATATTTTCCTGTCATCTTAGCCAATCTGAGAGGTGTAAGGGGTATCTCAGAGTTGTTTTAATTTACATTTCCCTAATTAATAGAAATTTAGAGCATTTTTATGTGACTATAGATAACTTTATTTCATCATTTGAAAATTATCAGTTCACCTTCTTTGACAATTTATCAATTGTGGAATGATGTATTCTTATAAATTTGACACAGTTCTTTATATATTTTAGAAATTAGAACTTTATCAGAAACACTGGCTGTAAAGATTTTTTCTCAGCTTTGTATTCTGTTTAATTTTTTAATTTTGTTTTTGTTGGTTTTGTTTTTGCAAGACCTTTTTAATTTTTTTCTTTTTTATTATAGCTTTTTATTTACAAGATATATGCATGGGTAATTTTTCAGCATTGACCCTTGGAAAACCTTCTGTTCCAACTTTTCCCCTCCTTCCCTCCACTCCCTCCCCCTGATGGTGGGTAGACCAATAAATGTAAAATATGTTAAACACAATATATGTATACATATCCATACAGTTATTTTGCTGCACAAGGAGAATCAGACTTTGAAATTTCCTGAGAAGGAAATAAAAAATGCAAGTGGATAAAAACAGTGGGATTGAAAATGCTATGTAATGGTTCACACTCATTTCCCAGAGTTCTTTTGCTGAGTGTAGCTGGTTCTATTCATTATTCAAGAAATGGAACTGATTTGGTTCATCTCATTGTTAAAGAGGGCCATGTCCATCAGAATTAATCATCATATAGTATCATTGTTGAAGCATATAATGATCTCCTGGTCCTGCTCATTTCACTCAGCATCAGTTCATGGAAGTCTCTCCAAGCCTTTCTGAAATCATCCTGCTGGTCATTTCTTATAGAACAATAATACTCCATAACATTCATATACCACAATTTGTTCAGCCATTCTCCAATTGATGGGCATTCATTCAATTTCCAGTTTTTAGCCACTACAAAAAGGACTGACACAAACATTTTTGCACATGCAGATCCCTTTCCCTTCTTTAAGATCTCTTTGGGGTATAAGCCCAGTAGAAACACTGCTGGATCAAAGGGTATGCACAGTTTGATAATTTTTTGAGCATAGTTCCAAATTGCTCTTCAGAATGGCTGGGTGTATTCACAATTCCACCAACAATGTATCAGAAGACCTTTTTAATTTAATATAATCAAAGTTGTCCATCTGAGAATATAGTTCATTTGAATTAGATGACAAGAATTTATCAAGGGAATCTAATCTTGATACTTCCTCAGTCATCTTGGATATCAAATTTCCATTTGCCACTTGTGTGTTATTCTTTCAAGTTCAAAGGTCACTTTTTTGGCAGAAATAATAGAAAAAACATCAATCTTAAGAAACTCCAACTTCTTTCAATCATCAGGTACCAGCATTATGAACTTTCCAAGTAGAAGTCTTACGTATTTTTTGTTCTCTTCACTTCCTGTTCAACTGAAATATGCAAAAATAAAGGGAAACCAAAATATTCTTTTCATTTCAGCTTTTTCTGAATTTTAGTATTTCTGATGATGATGTTACAGTGTCAAACCACACTTTTGTATTCAGCAACTGTTTACCTTGCTCTTATCTTTAATATTTAAAAAAAAAAAATCTAAATTGGATTTTTAGTTTCCTGGGCATCTATGTTGGTTCTTTCAGTCATTCTACCTATTTTTTCTCATATAAATCATTTCTTTGTCTTCAGGATTTGATGCTTGAAAGATTAATTCACAATAGAAAAAACATGCACAATAGAATTTTGTCTACAAAATCATATATCTCCTTCCTCCAATCCTTTTGAAATCTCCTCTCTCTAAATCCAAGGTATATGTTAAAAAATAACTGACTTTCCTCTCTTGTGTCATGAAATCACAGAAAGAGTTTAAGTTTCATTCTAAGTTTCCCATTGTTTCTTCCCCAGTAACCAGTGCTTAAAATTGAGAATTAGGATAGGATTTTCTCTGATTGGTTCCTACAATGGTTAAAAAATGGCATTGTTATATTTAATTCTTGGAATTCTAGAAAATATTCAAGATAAATCACAAATTTATTATAAGCTCTCTTCTTGGAAGAAAGAGATTTCCCATATAGATAGACCAATAATTTAAGTCTCTTACCTCTATTACATCATGTATCTGTGGCAGGCTATTGATCTGTTTCCTAAGCTCCTCAATTATTTCCTTTTTTTGTCTAGATGATTTGCAGTACATGCCAATTAGTGAGTATGAGGATAGAAGAGATGACAGCCCAAGAAAGAACTATGGAAGACAAACAAATGGAATTGGCATGGAGATATGGATATTGAAGGCGGAAAAAGGAAAAGAAGATTAAAAAATGGTTAGGTAGGAGAAGTATAAAAGGGTAAAATTATAGAAGCCAAAGACAGATTAAAAACCAGGAAGAATGAAGAGAAACTATGATTCAAAAATACAAGTAGAAGATTTCTGTTACATTAATAGTTAATGATTTCTATTAATAGTTTTTTAAATTTTATTTTAAATTTATTGGATAAAACAAGTATTTATATTTGCATTGGTTGTACATGAAAGTGCAGATCTATTATGCACAACTCCTCATTCTTTCAAATATATAAAAAAATCTATGCATACATATTTCTAGCCATCTATTCTTTCTCTAGATGAAGATTGTTTCTTTCTCAATATATTCTGTACAGTTAAATTTGATATTTATAATAGACAAAATAACTTATTCACTGAAAGTCAATGTTAAAACAATATTGCTGTTATGTGTGCAGTGTTGGGAACCAAGAGAACATAACACAGTAGTGGTTTTATAGCACAGTGGTATTCCATCACAATCATATATCACAACTTGCTCAACCTTCCCCGATTGATGGACATCCCAGGAATTTCCACTTATTTGCCACTACAAAGAGAGCAGCCATAAACATTTAGAACATATAGGCTCTTTTTCTTTTTTTCCTATTCATCTTTGGAAATAGTGCAAGTAGTGGTATTAATCTTAAATAAAGTAGTTTTCATACAATGAAGAGATTAAAAAGCATTATTGCAAGACATTGAGAAAGGAGATAGTAATAAGTAAAGGCAATGATAGCAGATAGTTATTTTTGGTGATAGGCAAACTGTGGGCATTGTTTATAGCAGAGAAGAAAAAATTCCATAGATAAGAAGACAGTCAATTCAACATATAGTAAGTATAAGTCAAATTCTTGAAAAAGATGGAATGAGATGAGACAAAGAAAAGAACACATGTAGAGAATTGACTTTGTTAAGAGAAAAGCCTCAGTTGACTATTCCCTATTTTACAAAGTATTCAGAAAAAAAGGTGACTAGAAAATAAAATGTAAGGTGACAATTTGACATTATTGGTATCAGTAAGACTTGGAGAGATCAGATGATTTTGTAATTTCAAATGATAGCCTTCTTCAAAGTTAATAATTGTTGTTCATTGACTCTTGAGTTCCATGGACTGCCAACAGATCTGTGGAATAGGTTTTAGGGGATCTATCAACTTGGTTGGAGAAATATATAATTTGTTTCTATATGTGTGTGTGTGTGTGTATGAATATATTCACATATATTATACTTTGCATACATATATATTTATATATCTTAATTTTCTCTAATGTCTAACTCAAATTTAGCATTTTTTTCAATTATGAATGTAGCAAAAAAAAAGTCATTATTCTGTGAATAGGTCCATTAGATTCCAACTTCTTAACCTATAGTTCTTGACCCCATAGGGGACCTTGTAACTGAAGTAGGGATTGCAAGATTATGATTTGTTGTCAGTATGTTTGATTTGTATACATATTTTGTAAACTTATATGCCCAAGGTCATGTAGAAATTTTTCAAGCAGAAAAGGAGTCACAAGTGGAAAAAAAAATTAAGATGCCTTGCTTCAGATTGCCAAAAATGTCCAAGAAAGGGGCAAAAAGAGTTAGGAAATTCTAGTCTAGAACATTTCACATTACTATCTTAACTAAAAGTCTGGTATTACTTCTTCCATAATCATGATCATGTTTACACTACCTCTTTCTGTATGAAAAAGAAGAAAAAAATTGTGACGACATGAGTTAATATGTTTGAAAGTATTTTTTGCGTTTTGAAAGAAGTAGATAAGTCTGGTATGATTTTGTTTGATATTATTGAGGACCTGCAATCTGAAGAGAAATTTAAAGAATATGATCTGGAAGACATGATCTGGGCCTTTGAACAATTTCTTATCAAAATTAGTGATATGTATAAAGTTTGGTCACCTTCTTGAAATACTTTTTATGCTCAACAAGACTATGACCAGAAACAGATGTTTCAGGGGCAGATGAAGTCATCATTTAGACACATGTACTGTTTAAAACTCCTCCTCATACTGGCAGGCTTGATCAATATGCCTGCTCTTAGATATAGAGATTTAAAGGCACTCAGTGTCATTTTCAATGATAATAATTTTTGATTGTGTGGGAGGGAGCAGGTTAGGTATTCATTCATGCACATGATTTCTGCTGTATGTCCTACGAAAGTTGACAGTTTGCCTCTGCATATTTGTTTCATATTAGAATTGGCAGATGGTGAGTGTTAAGTCATATCAGATTTTCTTGAAAATTAAAAAAAGGTCACATTTTAAGTTGCATATGGTAATCATATATTTTGGATGGTGAAGTTAGAATATTACTATGAGAATAACTGTATATAATACTGAATTATATTCAAGTTGTGATTGAAGCTGTAGTTTCTCATTTCAATTATAGTTGAGTGGATGAATTAAGAAAAATAATGTGTTTTTATAGCTACCTTTTTTCTATCATTCCCAAATGAAACCATTTTAATAGGAACCAATGCAAATAATACCTTCTCAATCTATCAAATCAATGTTTGTTATATACAGATTGATGCCCAAATTGCCCAAATATACGAAACATAAAGAGATATTGCCAAAGTTCTTTTCTTAAAGCTAACAAGAACAGGTTCACGCTAATAATGGAAAAGATCTCTAGATATCGATGCATATAGATGCATGATAGACACTGGAGCCTATAACATGATGGTACTTGTAAGTTACATCGACAATCATTAATTATCTTTAGAGGAAAGCAAATTGATGAAGAAATCTGACACAATTTTATCAGTACAAAAGCAAAAGAAAAGTGAAGGATACTATCCTTACAAGAACATCATATATATAATATGATATATACACATATATATAATTTATACAGTATAATATAAAAATAAATTGCTCTGTAAAATAATTATTTGGTAGTTTGATATAATACTGAAATAATAAATTTAGATTCATTTGTTTTATTGTATTGGCTTTGAGGGGGGGAAAGATATATTTCTTTCTATTCACATTAAGTTTTCTTCAGAGGTCTATCATATCTAACTTTTTGAAAATTGTATTTATCTCCTTGACTTCTTTCTAATTTATTTTATTATTAGATTTACCTGGCTTTGAGAGGGAGAGTTAAAGTTAGTTTCTTTTGTCTATTTTCTCTTGTTTAACTTTTCCTTTAGGAATATGTATACTTTACTATTTGGTGCATACATGTTTAGTATCAATATTATTTCTTTATGTATGGTTCCTTTTAGCAAGATGCATTTTCCCTACTTATTCCTTTTAATTAGGTCTATTTTTGCTTTTTCTCAGTTAATACTTGCTATTCCTGCCTCTTTTTCAATTTGCTTCTTTTTTTCTTTTACTTTATTTTCTTTTTCCTTCCTTCCTTCCTTCCTTCCTTCCTTCCTTCCTTCCTTCCTTCCTTCCTTCCTTCCTTCCTTCCTTCCTTCCTTCCTTCCTTCCTTCCTTTCTTTCTTTCTTTCTTTCTTTCTTTCTTTCTTTCTTTCTTTCTTTCTTTCTTTCTTTCTTTCTTTCTTTCTTTCTTTCTCTCTCTCTCTCTCTCTCTCTCTCTCTCTTCTTTCTTTCTTTCTTTCTTTCTTTCTTTCTTTCTTTCTTTCTTTCTTTCTTTCTGAAGCATAATAGAGTTCACTACACACCCTTATTTTAACTCCGTGTATCTCTCTTTTTCAATTGTGTTTCTTCTAGGCAACATATATTTGATTCTAGTTTCTAATACATTTTACAATTCCCTTTGGTTGACCTCATTCTAATTCATAGTTATGGTGACTAATTCTGCATTTCCCTCTACCCATTTTTCTCTTTCTCTTTTTATACTATTCCTTTTTTGAAATTGTCTTTGCTTTTTATCATTGTCTTATTTTATTTTCTCTTTTGTCACCATCCCTTTCTTTGATTTCCTTCCTTTCCTAATTTCCTATTGATTAACACATATTTCTATTATCAATTGAGTATGTAGATGTATTTTCCCAAGATTATGTTTCTCTGGGTGTTTCTCTTAGGACCAGAAATGATAACTGTTTCTCAGGGTCCCTGATCCACTGAGGTTCATAGTATTTTACTGTGACTTAAGGATTCCACCTCTCTCTGTCCTTGAACTATGACCTAGAAGTACTTATAGACAATGGAGTTATCGAACAGTCTGTTCCTTTATCTATCACCAGCACAGAAGTACTTTATAATCTCTTTATGACTAGTTGCTAGGAGTTTAATCACTTCTGGCTTGTGTAACCAAAGCTGCAGCTGCTTTTGTGACTATCTCCTAGTCTAACCACTGGTTTTCATTCATGTGGATTCTAAGTTAAATTTCACCCTCATTTCACAGATCTCTCTTTTAGAGTTCCAATCTTATCTTGGGTTGAAAGAATGTCTTATTCTCATATTTTGATGGTTCTGCCACTCCAGAATTTGATGTACGGCATTATTTTAAAATTGCAATTTTGGCTGACTGCTTCTATTCTCCTCCATCTTGTCTCTGCTCTAAGCCTCTTACAATTACCATTTAAAGCCATGTCCCTTAGTGGAGTTTGAATATCACTCAGTTACCAATTCAACCAGAGTTCTCCCTTCCTTTCATACTCATATGAAATCAGTACCAGTCCCCAAGTTCATCCTCCTTGTTGCCTTTTTCCTTTGCCTTGTCCTGTTCAATTCAGATAAGAACCTTATTCAAATCCATCAAGCTTTACTGGATTATAATAATTGATTCTTTCTAGGGTTTCAACTTGAATAAAGGCCAGCAGATCTAACCTGTTTTTATTTTCTTTCTTGATTGTCCTTCACAATACAAGTCTATCTCCTCAAAACAAAGCTAACTTTTTTTTTTTTGCTGCCTTTTTGCATACTCTATATTTTCTTGTATTGAGACTTGGCATCCTGAACCATTCCAACTCAGCATGAAGAAAGCCTGCAAATGTAGTTTTCATTGTACCACCTTCTCTGAAAGGATCAATAATTTTCTATGAAAACTCTTTAATAATTGAAAGAAGCTTTCTGAAGAATAAATGTCAGGATATGTGTGAGATTAGTAAAATCCATAAAAGATAAATTATTGTTGTCTTCTTCCTTTTGACATCCTCTTTGATTTTGTTAACTCATAAATATTATAGATATAAAATACAAAAGGCTTGAAGTTCCTGATTTCTGTTTTCTTGTTTTATCTTTGTAACCCAAGCCCAGTGCCTTATACTTTTGAGAAGCTTAATAAATGTTCACTGACAAATTCTTCAATTCTTTTCTTCTCTTGAACAGTTTTTCTACTTTTATTATTGAGTCCATACTTATTTCAGAACTCTCCATTCTGAGACATCATTGTAATTCTCCTCAATCTTTCCACAGTTCCAAATCCAATATAAACATTAAAAAAAATGAAAAGGACAGAAAACACTTCCCCTCTAAGCTGTGAAATATTATCTGTCATGAGTACTTAAAGAAATTAGAGAATGAGACAGTTTGCATTTTTTAGCTAATGGACTCCTAGCATTGTATTTATCAATATTTCTTAGAATGTACATTTTACTTAGGCAGGAAATACGTACTTTCTTTGATTCATTTTAGTATTCATGCCACTAATTCAAAGAGAAAACACTAAATAGAATCTTGTATTTAAATACAAAGATTACATAGTATTCTATGTAATTTAGAATTGAATAGTCAAGGCAGAATTATCCACCAAAAGCCATAGACATAGAATGTCCATGTTCCAATATGATAAATTAATAGTAATTATGTCTGTGGAACACATTTTTTTGTCTTTTGTTCTTTAGCATCAACTGCTAGTATAGAGAAAGAGTCCTGGGTGTAAAGTTAGGAAGACCTAAGTTCAGATTTAACCTCAAATACATATTAACAATGTGGTCCTGGGCAAGTCACTAGACCTCTGTCTGTCTCAGTTTCATCAACCAAAAAATGGGGATAATAATAATAGTTCTTTCTCACAGTGTTGTTTGGAGGTTCAAATGATATAATAATTGTGAGAAAAAAGCATTTGATATATTACTTAGTAAGCAGAAGGTTTTATATAAATGTCTATTCCCTTTCCTTTTTCTTTATATACTGCCCATAAAAATCCCTCTTTTCCCATGGGCTTCCATCTGCTCTCTTACCCCATTTATCCATTTTTTCACACCTCTGCCACCTTAATGTTCCTAAAAGTCTCATTCCACTTTCCTATTTAGTACAAAACAAAACAAGAAACTCATATTTCAAAGACTATCTCTTTTACATTACAGTTTAATTACAAAGTGTTTTACTCAAACTTGAAGAATATATTCATTTTTGCTCCAATATAATTTGTGGAGATTTAGATAGTATTACTCACCTATATTAGTCCTCTACTCCATACTAATCAGTTTCTCTATTGCACTTCTGATATGATTTTCCTCTATCCCATCCCTTACATTTTCTTTCTTCCCTGGAATTCCCTCTCCACTATTTTAATTCTTTGGGATCTTTCATTCTATAAAACAAATTCTGCTACTCCTCCATCAAGAAGTCACTTATTACTGCAGTGATGCTTGTGCCTGAAATGGATTGAGTTCAGCAAAACTTCCCCAAGATGTAATAGAGTACATCCCAGACTCGATGACTTGTTTGCCAGTAGGTGAACGGAAACATGCAGAACAGCCTTGAGCAGGTGAAAACATTTATTGCATGAAGTTTTTCAGTGCTACTACCTATAAAGGAATGTATTCTTCCTCCTGATCAATTGAATTTGTCATAATAATTTCTTTTATTTTTCCATCACGGATTCAAAAATTAATGTAAGGACTTGTTTTTATGCTTCTTGCTCTGGGAAAAGGTTTATCTTGTGTGGTTGCCCCAGGAATGTTTCATGGTATTTGTCCTTTGTCCAAGACTGTTATTCACCCATTCTGATTGTCCTTCAAAATGATATTGCTTCTTTTTAACATAATTAAAATAATAAAGTGTCATACTGTTTTTAGGTGAAACTGAAGGAAACTTTCTCTCTGTCTGTCTGTGTCTCTTTCTCTCTCTACATGCACACATACATATAAGCATGAATATATATCAGCTTTATTTTAGACTACATTATTTCTAAGGTCCTTTTTAATTTTCTTGCTAATTTTTTCCACTTCTATTTAGGTCAATAGAATGCACTTAAACTAATATTCAAATATAATGTTTTTGTCTCTCTCTCTCTCTCTCTTTTTTTTTTTTTTTTAAAGATAGAATCACCTGATCTTACCAAGGCAGAAAGCAGAGCAGCCACTAAAGAACTGACCTTAAGGCTGATTGGTATAAGAGCTTTAATAATAAGTAATAGCTGACATTTCTATTTTTATTATGTACTAGACATACCTTACTAAGTTTACACTTCATAAGTACTATCTCATTTGAGCCTCACAATGATCCTGGGAGATAAGTACTGCTATGATCCAGGAAACTGAAGCAAACAGAGGTTAAGTGATTTGTCCAGATTCAAACATTAACTAACTGAGGATACATTTGAATTTGAGTCTTCCTGACTTCTGGCCTGCTGCTCTGTCCATTGAGCCAAATACCTGCCCCAGAAAGCTATCTTTTGGGTTGTTTTTGATCTTGGATGGTTTGGTCCCCTTAGGCAGCCTTCTTGTTCCCCTGCTCCTAGAGTCTCATTGTACTGATGCCAAATTTAATGTGGGCATGATATCTACTTTATCTCTACCATAGTCCAAACTCTGGAACTTGAATGATCTACTATCCTCAGTTTCCCCATTAGTTATAGGTCCTACAGATGTGTATGAATCGCCACACTCAGCCAAAATAGAATGCACTCACTATCAATAATAAAATTATCTGCTATTTTGGGGGGAGGGGAGGATTTTTTGTAATCTAAACTAAATTAAGTGACTTTGCTACAAATTAGGTAGCTTTGCTCTTAATTTGTCTTTCAAAGGAATATAGGAACAGTAATTTGATGTGATGATTCTAAATGTAATGATTGCTCTTGAGATATTTTGTTTCGTAATTAGAACAAACTGGCAATCAGTAGCATTTGGAATGTGCCCTTCTCTTAGCTTCATCTTTGACAATTCCTTTGCAATGTCACAGCACCCTGGAGACTTGGGGGTTGGCATGGGTGATGGTGATGGGAATGAGAAGACCAGAACATATCTTTTGAAATTATTTAGGTGATTATATTTACCAAATACATAATTGAATTCAGTCACGTGTTTATTGGGTATTTTAGATTTGCCCTCCAAAAAATTTGTTATATTGGATGACATTACAAATATGACACAGTGCTGATTTATGTTTGACTATTTTATATAGCACAGTGTACTCAGGTAATTTCTTTGGAAAAAATATTCCCATTTTCTTTTAGGAAAAATATGGTCAAAGTGTTTTTTTATAATAGCTTTTTGTTTTCAAAATATATGAAAAGATGGTTTTCAACATTCACCCTTGCAAAACCTTGTTACAAATTTTTCTCCCTCTCTTCCCCAGCCCTTCCCCTAGACAGCAAGTAATATAATATATGTGAAACATGTTCAATTCTTCTATATGCATTTTCACATTTATCATGTGGCACAAGAAAAATCAGATCAAAAAGGGGAAAAAAATGAGAAAGAAAAAAAGCAAGCAAACAACAACAACAACAACAAAAAGGTAAAAATACTATGTTGTGATCCACATTCAGTCCCCACAATTCTGCTTCTGGATATAAATGGCTCTCTCCATCACAAGCCTATTCAACTTGATCTGAATCATCTCATTCTTTAAAAAGGCCATGTCCATCAGAGGTGATCATTGCATAATCTTGTTGTTGTGAACAGTGTTCTCTTCACTTAACATTAGTTCATGTAAGTCTCTCCAGGCCTTTCTAAAATTATCCTGCTGATCACTTATTATAAAATAATAATATTCCATAACATTCATATACTATATTTATTCAGACATTTCCCAACTGATAGGCATCCACTTAGTCTTCAGGTTCCTTGACACTACAAAAAGGGCTGCCACAAACATTTTTGCAGATTTGGATCCTTTTTCCTTTTTCATGATCTCTCAAAGTGGTTTAAATACTATAATATAACTAGAAGAGCTAAAAAGACAATGAATAATGGCAAAATGTCATATTAATATATTAAATTACTACAATATTTTGGCCTATGGAGTCATTGCCTTAAAAATTTATGAGATAAAGAAATCAGTTATTCAGTAACTCCATTTTCAAATTCATAAATATTGTTCTTATTTTACTTTATCGATTTTTTGTATTGTTGCTAGAATTGTGAACTGATTCAACCTTTTATGCCCAAAGGGCTATCAAATGTGCATACCCTTTGATCCAGCAGTGTTTCTTCTGGGCCTGTATCCAAAAGGCCTAGAGAGAGACTTTTATGAACTGATGCTAAGTAAAGTGAGTAGAACCAAGAGAACATTGCACACAGCAGCAACAAGATTATGTAATAATCAATTCTGATGGACCTGACAGAGCAAGCCATTTGTACCCAAAAAGAGGACTGTGGGGATTGAGTGTAGCTCATAACATAGCATTTAAACTTTTTTGTTATTTGCTTGCATTTCATTTTCTTTCTCATTTTCTTTCATTTTTGAATTGATTTTTCTTGTGCAGCATGATCATTGTGAAAATATGTATAGAAGAATTGTACATGGTTAACATGTTGAATTACTTGCTATCTAGAGGAGAAGGTAGGAAGAATGGAGGAAGAAAAAAATTTGGGACATAAGATTTTCAAAGGTGAATATTGAAAATGTCCTATAATATGTTTTTAAGATAAAACGCTTTTTAAAAATACCTATATTTATTAGAAAAATCATTAATAATGGTGAATTAAAAAAATGTTGACCTGAAACTCTTAAATTTCCTTGTCATCCTTTGTTGGATGAAGTGGATATTAAAACTAATTAAGTACCTTAATCTCTGCGTTACAACTATAAATTAAGTGTTTTGTTGCCACATTCATCTCTTATTACATTTAAAAAATGGTTAGATCTGGCCAATTTGGTACCTAATATATAAAACTTTTCTTGGAGTAAAATTTGCATAAATAAATTATATAGCAAGACACATTTTCCTTTAGCGGGGGTAACTGTATGACTTAATAAGAATGTAAATTATATATTTTAAAAATTATATGTGAGATTTCTAGCAAGATATTTTGCTTGGGGATATAGGCATATTTGTTCCCACTTTAATGGAAGAAAATAAAAGAAAAGGGGAGATTCAGGGGAAGGGCAGGGAGGAATATGGATATAAGTGTTGTTCCATTAAATATAATTCTTTACCTTCAAAATAATCTATGATTATATTTTACTGACATGCTTTCCAACAGTGTAGACTACAACACTACTATGTCTTAGTTGGGGATCTATGTAGTTTCCCATAATTGAAATATGGGTTGTATGGTGGCCTACTCTTCAAGAATGAGCTTCTCACATGTTTGTTGGGAGAGATTGGATGAAGATTAGAGAGAGATGATGATAGTGGTAATAATCTGCCAAAAAAAAAAAAAAAAAGCAAGAGGAAATTATATGAAAGGTAACTGTTTTGGCATTAGCTTTGTCAAAGAGAAGAACTATCTCTTTATCAGACTTGAGCAAATTAAGAATAATATAAGATAAAGCCAAGTGCTTAGGCAATACTGAATTCTATAGCAAAATGGGTTTGATAGATATTTTTTAAAGTCTAGCATAATAGATTTCCAGACAGAACAATTATCCAACAACACGAATATGTTGTACTAAACTAATTATCATCCCTTTTGAAAAAGAATAGAACTTTTCAAAGCAGAAAAAGGGAATGAAAGTGACAAAGTACACTAAGAATGTTTAGAGGAAGGGTAGGACAAATCAACTTCAATAGTGGTGACACTATCTTTGCTTTCATGTGAAAATAAATGGTTAATATCAGTATGAGTGTATAAATCATTGTCATAACATCAAGTAACAGTTCATCTTTCTTATTTCTTTTGAAACTGAGAGCCATGAATGATTTTGATGAGTTCAGGTTGCTTTACATGCACTTTAGAAAGCAAAGAAGATCAGGGGAAAAAAGGAGGTGGGGCATGTGATGGGCAGAATCAAATTCTTTTAAAATACAGTCACATTCCAGATAGTTCTCCTATAGTATTAATCAATACTTTATCATTGGAATTCAAGTCATTCTTAAATGGTAATGACCACAGTAAGAAATAGATGCTATTTACATTGATGGGAAAAAGTAAGGAGTTTTGAGTTCCCTGTTATATTTCTCAAAATTGGAAGCATTAGTTACAAACCAGTGGATTTCTTATAAAAGAACAGATGATTAGGCCACAATTTTACTTTTAAAATTCAATTTTACAGAAAAAGAGTTCGAATAATCAGGTGGCTTGGCTTATGTTTCATTACATCTGTCAGGGCTTAGCGAAAGCATACTGGGAAATGGAGGATTCCTGGCCAGTTGCTTGGTCAAGGATGGGGCTTAACTAGAATCAGTAAGAGATATTAATATCATTAAGTTCAAGGTGTTAAATGACAATCAGTCAGAATAATTAGGAAACCAAATTGGGAGTTGAAATACAACATCCATGGTAACAGATGCAAGGCAAAGTAAACATGATTTGGTTTGATTGAAACAAGTTCCTGAGGAGCAAGAAGTCTATCTAAAAATGATAGGCAGGGCGGAGCCAAGATGGCAGAGAAGGCACACGAGACTTTCTAAGCTCCTCTTACCCTCATTATCAATATTATATTCAGCCTCAAAAATAGGCTTGACTGCTACAACTCATAAAGATTAGAAGTACAACAACTCAGCAGCCGAAGATAATTTGGAGTCTCTCCAGAAAAGGTTTGTCCTCAGACCGGGGAGATCGGCGTGGACAGGGGGAGAACTGGAGGCAGACAATGAAGCCCCAAACTGGAAGTGAGAGCACAGAGAGTAGCACAAGCTAGCAGCCCCAACCCGCAGTATCATGCAGTTGTGAACCTGCACTGCAGGGCAGCCTCTAATCTGCAAGTGCGGGGCTCAGCTCGGGGCAATATAGCTTTCACAGGGCGATTTGCTTCTGGGCAGATACTTCTGGTCCAAGCTGGCTATCTGCTGGTCAGCAGCTAATACCCACAGCCCCACAAGGGGCTCTGGCCTGGGGCAGTGACACTTTCACTGCTTAGTCTCTAGCCTTAGGGCAATTACTAAATCACACAGCGGGGTTCTCCACTGGGCATTTCTGTAGCTCTCCGGTGCTAAATCACCTCTGGTTGGGAGAAGGGGAAACTTTCACTCATACATCTCTCCTTGCTCTGCAGAGGAAGCTAGTAACCCCCTTGGAAGAGCATAAGATAATTTATCTCTCAGACTTGTGGAGGAGAAAGAAATTTGTGACCAAAGATGAACTAGAGACCATTACTGATCACAAAATAGAAAATTTTGATTACATCAAATTAAAAAGCCTTTGTACAAACAAAACGAATGCAAACAAGATTAGAAGGGAAGCAACAAACTGGGAAAACATCTTCACAGTTAAAGGTTCTGATAAAGGCCTCATTTCCAAAATATATAGAGAACTGACTCAAATTTATAAGAAATCAAGCCATTCTCCAATTGATAAATGGTCAAAGGATATGAACAGACAATTTTCAGATGATGAAATTGAAACTATTACCACTCATATGAAAGAGTGTTCCAAATTATTATTATATCAGAGAAATGCAAATTAAGACAACTCTGAGATACCACTACACACCTGTCAGATTGGCTAAGATGACAGGAAAAAATAATGATGAATGTTGGAGGGAATGTGGGGAAACTAGGACACTGATGCATTGTTGGTGGAGTTGTGAACGAATCCAACCATTCTGGAGAGCAATCTGGAATTATGCCCAAAAAGTTATCAAATTGTGCATACCCTTTGATCCTGCAGTGTTTCTATTGGGCTTATATCCCAAAGAAATACTAAAGGAGGAAAAGGGACCGGTAAGTGCCAAAATGTTTGTGGCAGCCCTGTTTGTAGTGGGCAGAAACTGGAAAATGGATGGATGCCCATCAGTTGGAGAATTGTGGTATATGAATGTTATGGAATATTATTGTTCTGTAAGGAATGACCAGCAGGAGTATTTCAGAAAGGCCTGGAGAGGCTTACATGAACTGATGCTGAGTGAAATGAGCAGGACCAGGAGATCATTATATACTTCAACAACAATACTATATGATGACCAATTCTGATGGACCTGGCCATCCTCAGCAATGAGATGAACCAAATCAGTTCCAATGGAGCAGTAATGAACTGAACCACCTATGCCCAGCGAAAGAACTCTGGGAGATGACTAAGAACCATTACATTGAATTCCCAAACCCTATATTTTTTGCACACCTGCATTTTGGATTTCCTTCACATGCTAATTGTACAATATTTCAGAGTCCGATTCTTTTTGTACAGCAAAATAACAGTTTGGTCATGTATACTTATTGTGTATCTAATTTATATTTTAATATATTAAATATCTACTTGTCATCCTGCCATCTGGGGGAGGGGGTGGAGAGAAGGAGGGGAAAATTGGAACAAGAGGTTTGTCAATTGTCAATGTTGTAAAGTTACCCATACATATAACCTGTAAATAAAAGGGTATTAAAATTAAAAATAATAATAATAAAAAATAAATAAATAAAATCAATGATTAAACCAATAAATAAATAAATGAATAAATGAATAATAAAAGTGACAAGCAAATGCTGAAATACAGAACTCTCTGTCTCTCTGTCTCTCTTTCTCTCTGTTTCTCTGTCTCTGTTCTTCTCATTCTCTGTGTGTCTCTCTATGCCCCCCTGTCTCTTTGTCTCTCTTTCTCTCCCCTCTCTCTCTCTCTCCTTCCCTGCCTATGTCTCTGTCTGTATCTCTTTGTCTCCTTCTCTCTCTCTTTTCCTCTTACCCTGCCTCTCTGTTTCTCTCTCTGTCTCTGTCTCTCTCTCTCCCATTCTTCTTTCCTCCCTTGTCTCTCTGTCTCTCTGCCTCTGTCTCTCTCTCTTCCTCCCCCTCCCCCTGTTCCTGCCTCTGTCTCTATCTCTGTCTTGCTTCCTTTTTCCCTCTTTAACTTTCTTTCTCTCTCCTTCTCCTTCTCCTTCCCTGTCTCTGTCTCTCTCTCTGTGTCTCTGTGTGTGTCTCTCTCTCTATCTTTCCCTTCTTCCTCCCTCCCCTGTCTCTCTCCCTTCATCCCTCTCTCCCTACCCCATTTCTCTGTCTTTTTCCTCTCTTTCTCCCCGCTTCCTTCTTGCCTCTGTCTCTATTTCTGTCTGTCTGTCTCTTTGACTTCATCTCTCGTTTTATCTCTGCATGCCCCCTCTCTCCCTCTCTCTCTTCCTCTCTCCTTCTTCCTTTTTCTCTCTTCTTTCCTGCCACTCCTCTCCTTCTCTCTCCCTTTCTCTCTCCCTTCCTGCCTCTGTCTCTCTTTCTCTCCCCCCTCCCTTCCTGCCTCTGTCTCTATCTTTGTCTGTCTCTTTTTCCCTCCCTCTTTTCCTCTGTCTGTCTGTCTCTGTCTCTCTTTGTCTGTCTCTCTCTCTGCATCTGTCTGTCTCTGTCTCTCTTGTCCTGTTTCTCCTCTCTCTCTCTCTCTCTCTCTCTTCTCTCTCTCTCTGTCTCTCTCCATCATCTTCTCATCTTCTCTCTGAAGTAGGAGGGTCACAAGAGATTGAGTGTCACAGAAGGTGACTCTAAATACATGAAACTAGTTGACTGTGGAGACAAGTCAATGAGTTCTGTTAGTCCTCCCTTCACCACAATTCAGATATTTATTGGTGTATTTAATACATGCATAGCATTAGGGATACATGGACAAAAATAGTAGTTCTTGTTTTCAAGCAGATTATATTTTACTGGGGTTATTTATATATATATATACACACATACACATACATATGTGTATATATATATATATGGAAGGCATTGAGGTATGTGTGAAACAGTTTCAGATGGAACACTGAGGCACTGTGATCGTGTCAACCTCATTTTTAATAGGAAACAGGGTGCCTCCAGATAGTACCAGTTTTCATTCATCTTTTCTTGACTTTTGGATTTTTAATATCTTATTTTATAAGTAATATTTAATAGCAATATAAACAACTAAATTTGCTTAGGGAGAACCTAATTTAAATGTAATAATTTCATTCCATAAAGTGCTACAAATATTTTTTTAATCATCCCAAGCTTCTATCTGAACTCTTCACCTATTCATTCTTATACAAGTATTTTTTTTCACTTTGTTTCATCATTTGATAAAGGTAGTTCCAGAATTTATTTTCCATTACAAAGGCTTGTAAGTATTGTATTATTGTATTGCCTTATATTCATATAGCATGGATTTTAATCCATGGACATCTGTTATCTGATGTTAGAATTTGTCTATGAGCCTACAAGCTCAAAACATTTACTGAGAGAAAAAAAAAAAACACTCCACTAAATTTATGATAATGTTTTACAAGATGCTCGTGAATTATCTACCACACTTTATAAAAGTAATGAGGTCTGAGCAATATTAGATATTATTGACAACTCTTTGCTAATAAATTTTGGCCAAGAAGCAAATAGAGATGACATGTTTTGTTTTGTTTTGTTTTTTTCTCAGAGTCATACAATGTGCAGATTAATGAAATAACAATTACATAAGTCCTACTCTAACCTAAACTACGTGGATTATCCCTGATCTCAAGATCTGATAGTCACTTAAAAATATGGTAGAACGAGTGACATATTATTACTGATTTCATTATCTGGCCTCCAATACTTAAATACTGGGTTCTTTTGCTTATGAAAAATCAACCAGCAATCTTTATCAAGAAATCACTAACTTTGATGTTTTACCAATATAAATGAATTTGTCATGACAACTAAGGATGAAACTATCCAAAAATAAAATGGACTGCATCAGGGAATATTTAGCTCCTTCTATAAGGAGTCTTCAAGAAGATACTGGATGACCAATTGTTGGGGATATTGTAGAAGAGTTTTAACCCTTCAGGTAGTGATGAAAAGAATTTTAAAGGTCATTAGGTCCAACTTATAAGATTCTATAATGTTATTATTAATATCAAGTATCATTATCCTCATATTATCACTCCAGACACCCATAAGGTAATTAATTGACATGTCACTCTAAGCATTATAGAATGAGAATGCAAAGTAAATGCTTTTTAGCTTTCCCAGAAAGACATTTTAGCATATCCATTTCTGTTATATCACAAAAAGATTATATCAAGGAGCATTTCCTAACACTGAAAATAAAAAGTATATGTGAGGTGAAGAAAAACAAAACAAATGATTATACACTAGCAAAAGTTAAAAAAAAAAAAAAACATCTTTTATCCTGGAGAAATCTCTAAACATGGATATTTATGTTTTTTTCAATATCTATTGTATATGTTATAATGTATAATATAAAGCATAAATAAAAAATAAAATTTATCTACAATGAAATGATCTATGTCCTACAATTAGTCAAAAGCTAATGATAATCATAACATTTATATACTTCTTTAAAGTTTACAAAATACTTTATTTTACTTGATCCTCACAACAACTAATATCTGCACAATGTTTTGTCCATATTTTACAGAAGAGAAAACTGAGACAAAAATAGAAAAAGAGTCATGCATCTAGTAAATGACTGAGACAAGATTTGAACTCATCTCTTTCTGTCTCCAAGTCTAGTGCTATCCACTATATTACCTACCTACAATCATAAAATTCTAATTATTGGGAACCAATTACCATAATTTTGCCATATGTCATACACTATTTAAATATCTGTAAGTGTTAGAAAATTTTAATTTAAGACGACATCCTTAAGTAATAATTTCAATCCTGGCTGCATTTCCTTTCCTTAAAGTCTTGGTCCAAGCCTTTTCAAGTACTTTAACTTCTGAATCCCTTGCCTTCTCATGCTACTGTTGTCCTGAAACTTCTAATTCCTAACTGGCCCAATCCTTATAACATCTCTATGCTTCTAGTACTTCAAAGTAACCAATCAAAATTTAGGGAAGTAAAGAAAATGTGCTCAATGAATTCTTTTCAGACTCATATTATAGGATTCAACTGGATCTTCACTTCATATTGACAGTTATTTTTATTCACTACTGTTGACTATCCCACTCTGTGCTGGTGCTCCAAATTATATTTCTCTTCTACTATAAATGTCTAGCTCAATGCCTATTCATTCATCAGATGACTTTATTAATTAATAAATTAAGAAGACAAGTCCCATATTATTAGCATCACCATTTCTCTTCATCGACATCTAAAAACAATAGTAGTTAGTTATCAAGTTCCCTTTTCTCAAATTGTAGCCATTATAAATGTTTACTTTCTTGCTGTTTCTTGTCGGTCGTATATAGTCCTTTCTCACTTTTCATCTCCAATCTTTCTTTCTCTATTGAATCCTTCCATAACAACTATAAAATTTACAGGTCACGCTAATATTAAGAAATAATACAAATAAAAGCTTTACTTAGACTATGACACTCCTTAGAGCTATATCTTTCCTCCTTCCCCATTCTCTGCTAAATTCTAGAGTAATTTAAACTTAATCACTCATTTTTTTTTTTTGCAATAAAGCACCAGTCTAATGCAAATTCTTTCTCTGGTTCAAGAGTGCCTTCTTAATTTCAAATGATTTTTTTGTTCAGTCCTCATTCCCCTTTCTACAATATTTTCTTGTTGAAGTCACCACCATTCCTTCAGTCTTCCTGGTTTATAACCTTGTTATCAACTCCTTCCTCCTCATTAGGTAATACAATTAATCAATTGCTAAAACTTGTCATTTCTGTCTCTAGACATTTTTCACACCTGCCATCATCTCACTACTCACAAAGTCATTGTCTTAGTTCAGTTCTACAACACCTCTGCTAAAGAATGTTGAAATGTCCTTCTAGTTCTTATTTCTGGGTGATCTCTCTTCACTTCAGTCTATCCACCCACATGTCCCAAAGTTTTTTTTTAAGTGCAGACTTAATGATGTCACTCCCCTTCTCATCAAACCTCACTGCTTCCCTGCTGCCTCTGGGATATAATATGAACTCTTTTTAAAAAATTTTTCTTTTAAAGCCTTTCACAGAGAAGTTGCAATTTATTTTTTCCAACCTCATTATACATTATTACCCTTCTTATGCCCTACAATCTAGCTAAATTTGCTTTTTTTACAAATAACAATGAATCTTCCTTGTTTGTGTTGTTAGGTGGAATTTGTCATTGCATTTCTTTCTTACCCATTTCTCATAGAATTCATCTCTTTCTTCAAAATGTAGCTCAAATACCACTTTTTCCCCATAAAGACTATCCTCATGTATCTAACTATTAGCACTTCCTTAGCTCTTTTTGCATTTATTTCTTCATATTAATATATATATACTCCAATAGAAAGTTACATGTCTTAAGAGTAGGGATTGTTTCACTGTTCATATTTATATCCTCAGTGCTGACATTTAATAGTCACTTAAAATGTGTTTGTTGAATTATTGAATTGAATAGCAGTTCTAAAATAGGTAACAATAATTGTGTTTATCAATATCTCTTTAGTACACATTTTTGGTAATACCTGGGGATGCAAGGATGATAATTGATACTATGCTGTTCCTTCTCTCCTTCACATTAAAGAGAATCCAGAGGCAGAAATCCTGATGAGGAAAAGAATGAAATAACATAAAACTATCAATAGGAGTTGAGGATATGTTTCCTTTTAAGATAAATCATTTCTGTTTTCTAGTTATAGACTTATGATAAGTCATACAAGTTACTGAAATTGAACTAAACATTGTACTCCTGAATCTATGGGAGTTCTAACTATTGTATTCTGTTATTTAGCACTGAACAGTCCCCTCATTTCACAAATGATGAAACTGAGGGTTAGGGAAATGAAGTTAATTGATTGAAGTTATACAGATAGGTGGAGCAGTTGATATTTGGATGTGGAGTCAAGTCAAGAAGATCTAAATTCAAATCTGATCTCAAACACTTAACTAGATTTAAGGCCATGAGCAAATTACTTAAGTCTTGCCAGTCTTAATTTGGGATATAATTTTCTTTCTAAGCTTTTATGACAATAAAATGAGACTCTTGTAAAAATCTTTGAAAAACTTAAATATTAGGATTTCTTTTTTTTTTTTTTTTTTTTTAATTTGTAAAAGGAAGAATTAGAGCCAGGTTTCCCAACTACAGATTCAATGCTTTCTCACTTGATTACACTTTCCTATAGATGTTGCAGATATCCTAGGAATGCCATCATATGAACTGTTTAGAGTTCTCTGACCAAGTTCTATGTTTTGAGATATTTAGGGATATAAGAAATATTTTATTCAGTTGAGACCTCTAATAGTATTACAACTAGCCAGCTGTGCTGCTTGCAACTTTAACTATTAGAATTAAACGTACTGATAAGGATAATACCTCCAGGATCTGTGTTAAAATGAGACTACATTAACTTGAATAAGAAACATGATAACTTACTATTATTCACTCAAAACAATACAAGAGACATAGGTTTATATTGAGAGAGAGAAGACGTGAGATGCTCTCTAAAAAACTTGATCTGCATGGAATGCTATGATGAAGAATGTTAGGAACTACAAGAAACTATATGTCCATAGGGTTTATGGGCTCTGAAATGAGAAAGATCCAATTCAAATCAATAAAACAAATATTTAGCAAGTACTGACTAGGTGCAGAAAACTAAATTTAATGCTAATAAAGAAACAAAATTTTGATGAGGCATAATTTCTGACAGCATGGAGATTAAAGTCTAGTAGGGACTACTCCATTTTTTTTTTTTTTGATAAGCCTGTTAAATTCAATCATTTTACTATTTACAGTAACAATTTGCTAGTCAAGTCCCAGGGTTGAAACAGGAGATGGGAGAAGGAAATGTGATTCAGAGCAGAGCAACGTCACTTTGGTCCTTCAGTTTGGTCCTACTTCTCCAGATGGCTTAGCGAGATGAATTATCTCTGTATCATCTTCCTTCTTCCTGTATCTTCCTCCTTCTTTCCATAAACCCTTTTTGCTACATAGTCTTTGTGGAATTTCTACCAGAGCATGTCTAAGGCCTTTGAAGGTAGAGGAAATCTAGGGAAAACCTCCATCAAATAGACTGCTAATTCTCTGACTCTATGCTTCTGTGAATGAAGCCAAAAAAGACTGATCACACAAGCAAAACTAATCAATATATTGGATAAATATAAAATATTGCCTTATTCTATACCTCTAGCCCACTATTTCTCTTCTGTAGGGCAGGACCTGATTCATCATTAGCATTCTAACATGATGATTAAGTAATGGCAGTAAAAATAATAATAATAATAACTAGCAATTTTGTATGACTAAAATTTACAAAGTACTGCTCATATACAATCTTATTTGATTCTCACAAAAATTTTGGAAGGCAGATTTTATTATCATCTCCATTTTACATATGATGAAAACTAAGGAAGATAGAACAGGGTTAATTTATGAAATAGGTAGACACTGAGAAATTGTCAGCAAAAGAATAGTATAATTGAACAGTAATTAAGATTTCAGAAAAAAGACTTGAAAGGGGCTAAAGACTATGCCTATTTCATTACTTTACTTCTGACTAGGCCTGCTGGTTGTTGAAAGCCTCAGTTAGGAAATAATTGGCAGTTCAGAAATAATTATAATTTTGCTTCTTTAGTTACCGAGGACCTATTTCTTATGATCAATGCGTCATTAGTAGGCATTCAATTAGTTTGTGAATGCTAGATATCAATAATGAGGTGATAGAAAGCAGGAAAAGAAAGATCATTTCCAAGAATCTGAATTGTATAGAAAGTCTCTTTTCTCTCTTTAAAAATTCCTTCATAAAGAAAGTAGACATTTAGTCTCATGGTTTCTGTTTCTAGACTGTTTTCATGCCCATAACTAGTGTCTAATCGCTAGTGTTTATGTAGAGCTCTAAAGTTTACAAAGCATTTTACAAATATTAACTTATTTGATCTCCACAAAAAAGTTTGAAAAGTAAATGCTATTACTATCTATATTTTACAGATGAGGAATCTGAAGAAGACATGAAATAAATGACCTGTGTAGGGTTATACAATTAGTAAATCTCTGGGGTTAGACTTTAATTCAGTTTTTCCTGACTCTAGGTCCAGCTTACTATCCACTATACCAATATCTGCCCATGGTTAAGAGTATAAAGAAGTCTTAGATTGGCTAAGATGACAAGAAAAGGTAATGATAAATACTGGAGGGGATGTGGGAAAACTGGGACTCTGGGTGGGAAAACTGGGACTGATATGAACTGACTCTGGGTGAAGTGAACAGAACCAAGAGAACGTTTTTTTACCATAATAACAAGATAATGTGTGATCCACTGTGATGGACTTGGCTCTTTTCAACAATGAGATGATTCAGGTCAATTTAAATAGACTTGTGATGGAGAGAGCCATCAGCACTCAGAGCGAGAAACTGGGTATTGAATGTGGATCACAGCATGGTATTTTCATTTTTTGTTGTTGTTGTTTGCTTACTTTTTTTCTTTCTCATTTTTCCCTTTGTGATCTGATTTTTCTTGTGCAGCATGATAATTTTGGAAATATGTATACACAAATTGCACATATTTAACCTATATTGGATTACTTGCTGTCTAGTGAATTAGGGTAAGAAGAAGGGAGGGAAAAACAATTGGAAAACAAGGTTTTGCTTAGGGGAATGTTGAAAACTATCTTTGCATGTATTTTGAAAATAAAAAGCCATTATTTAAAAAATAGGGAAAAGGAGGATAGAGTACTTAGAAGAGATATTTTGAAGGATATAGCCAAATCTATATCAGTCATTATTCCTTTTCTCTTGTTGATTGTTGTCTGATGCTTGATACTTTGAACTAGATCTGGTCCTGAAAGAGAACTCCCTTTGTTTTAAAGATGAGGAGATTGTGGCATAGGCAGGTTAACCAACTTACTTAAAGTTACAGGGGAAAAAGTGGTACAGGGAGATGTCTTAGAGACCCACGTGATATATAGAAACACATACACCTAGATTGATCCCCCTGTATTATAAAGTTGGCCAGCAAGGCTCTTTCATCCTCTCTCCTCCCAAAGACATGGTTCTTCCTGTAAAATGAACTCACCTGAATTTTAGTTCAGAGGTTCTGGATATCCAGTAGGAAAAACAAACAAACAAACAAACAAACAAAAGACAAAAAACAAAAACAAAAACAAAAAAAACAAACTTGTGCCTTTGTATAAATTATTGAAAGAAGTTACAATCCACATATCCTGGTAGATAAACCCTATTGTCTTTCTGATTATACTAACCACAGGTATTTAAAAAATTGAACTAAAATGTTTAGCATAAATTGCTACTCTTCCTAAGTGGATATGTACATGAAACCTTATTTTAAGTTAGTGATTTTTTTTTATGTATTCCAAGGCATTGATCTACTGGGGGGGAGGAGGGGGAGGAGAGATATTTTCACATATACTCTGAAAGCCTGATTTAACTTTTCCTTTAAATTATTCTCCATTAAATGGGATTTAGAGGTATTCTTTCTGTTAAGTAAAATTTAAAAGGCAATGAAAGGATGTGGAAGGAAATATCCATAATAGCATGCCCTCCAAATGACAAGTTTTTGAAAATGATTGACTGATAAAGTATCTAACCTATGTACTATCTTCTTTTTGTACTATAACCTCTTCTTCATTTGTGCTCTCTCATATTCAGAGCACAATGGCAATTCTTAGCTAATGATAGTAATAGTTGACACAATTCCATTCCCTTCCATTCTAGTATCTAAAGTGGTCATGAAATTGTCAGGGTGAGAATAAAAATCATTCTGGAAGAAAGAGTATTTTCAGAAAGAGGAAGAAAGTATGCCATTCCAATAGAGTCAGGGTCTCTTGAACTTTGTGACAGATATTTTTTTTCTCTTTTTTAAAATAAGACTTTCACAAAAGGAATATCTATATTGTGTCTGGAAGAAAGAAATTAAGTCATCTGGAAATCAATTAAAACTCTAATATTTAGCTTTAAAGTTTGCAAAGTATCTTACATTTATTTGATCTTTATAATAACTTTTCCATAGGTGATATTATCTTTACAGATAAGGTAATTGAAATCATATAGAAGTTGCTTCAGTTAAGTTACTTGTCCCACACTACCAAGGCATGATTTGAACTTAGGTTTTCATGATTCTTAAGTCTTGAACTCTTAACCACTGTGTCACTTAGCTATAGGAATAAGATTGCTATGTAAGAATAATTCCTAAGCTAAAGAATAAGAAAAAATATGTCACT
This sequence comes from Antechinus flavipes, assembly GCF_016432865.1. Classification (NCBI taxonomy): domain Eukaryota; kingdom Metazoa; phylum Chordata; class Mammalia; order Dasyuromorphia; family Dasyuridae; genus Antechinus; species Antechinus flavipes. The sequence goes on along the minus strand of NC_067399.1, from coordinate 303,055,610 downwards.
TAAATATACTAGCCAAATACACACACACACACACACACACAAATCTCTAATAAATAATTAAAAAATATATATATATACATATATATATATATATATATATATATATATATATATATATATATCCAATACATTATATATAAAGAGAAACTAGTAATTATCAGGGGCCTTCTCCCAAGGTAGATCTTCCTAATTTTTTTGGTAATTGCTTCATGAAGACGAAAAAGGGAAAATATTAGAGCATTTGTTTCTCATTCTATAATACAGGGTAGGTGTCAATAGATAGATTGTTTCATGGGCTTTTATGAATGATGTCAATCTCACCATAACATGCAAAACAATACAAAGCATTTCAATGCCTAAGTACTTTATCACAGCCAAAATTTAGCCACAAGGCTTTGTTCTTGTCACTTCTGGCCTGAGCTTTTTGCTTTATGCAGACATGAGAGACAACATCTAAAGAATCAACTCTTATGCTATGATGGCTTATTTAAAGTAACTTTTGGTATAATATGAAATATATCTTCCATTTTAAAATTGTCATGCAATCTATTCCTTAATTCCACTAATTTATTTAAAATCCAAGTTGTTTTAAGAGCATATTTTTCAAAGTAAACAGGAGACTTTAACAAAATATAATATTGTCTCTGATGTGAGTTTAAAAACACCGTGTGAAGATTTATTACTAACATCATTTTAATGTGACCTCCATCCTTGTTTTATACATAGAAAGATTATTTCCTAATGTTTTCTGTATATGTTTAAAATGAGTATATGTTGTTGGGCAATTCTTATTCATTGCTTAATAAATCAATATGCTTGGAAGATTAAAAACTGAAATAAAATAAAATGACTACTAAAATTAGAGAATGATACTATCAATAATTTTTTTTAAATTTCTGATAATATAAATTATTATGCAAGTTTACTAAAATAGATAGTTACAAAATAAATTCCTTTAAAATCAATGAAAGGGAATAAAAATGGAATATAACATATTGTTAGATAAATTTAATTTTTGCAAAAAATTAACAGAAAAAATTTAAGGGATTAAATTTTGGTATAAAATATTCCTTTCAATTAATTCCAAGACATAATGTGTCCACTATTAAGATAAAAAAACAGGAGGGAAATATATAATTTTACTTTCAAATATGTTGTACCAAACATATTGTAGAATCTATGAGAGGCTCACAGGACAAGCTGATATTTTTCCCCTGTTCAAGGTGACTCTAATCTATTTTGCCAAAGTAAATGAGAATAGATCTTGTCATAATGTGTTTCTATGGTAACACAAGTTTTTTTTTTTTTTTTATGTTGAATATGAAAGTAATGAATCTCATGAGAAGTTTGTCCTTTTTAGCAGCTGGACAAATTATTAACTTTGTTTTTATTTTAAATTTCTTTTTAAGATCCTTTGTTTTTAAGATGCTACCCTACTCCTAACAATACCAAATTTTTATTCCTTTCTTTTAGCTGAATGTGATTCTTTTTTAGAATATATCTGTCACTCCAGGACATGACTATCACTGCACCAGGACTGTCAAATAGGATGCGAATACAGGACAAATCTAGCAGAATAAGCATTTTCAATATTCCGGGAGATTATCGATTTGGAGAGTAAATATGGTCTGATTTACTGGTCTGAAAACTAATAAGTAAAAATAGGAATGGAGTTCCAGTTATATGGATCAAGTCAAGGGGAAACTTTCATGGATGACCCTAAGGGCAGTTAAAGGTCCATAGTTGGCCCAAGCAGTTTGCAGCATAGAAAACATATTTTATTTGAGTAGGCAACAAGTATCCAGATGGAATTTGGAGAAAGTTTGAAAGGAGAAATACACATGTAAAAGCCATATTCTTAAGAAAATTGAGAAACAGAAAGATAGGGGAATTGATTTGTCTAAAGGTCAAAATTTGAAAAGAGTAATAGAAGTATAATTCAAATTCAGAAAACAAAACAAACTAATCAACAAACAAAAACAAAAAAAGGGATAAGCCTTTTTTTCTTTATGAGAATCATCTAAAGTAACTGTGAATTATAACAGTGGAAAAGGCCCATGTTTGGCCTAAGTAGATTGTGCCCTGTTGGCAGTGAAAACATATTTTACCTTAGTAGGCAATGAATACCCATCTAGAATTCTGGAGAGAGGTTAAGGAAAGAGATACATATTCAGGAGCCATCTCCATAGAAATGAGAATTGAAGCCATTCAAGAAAATAACATAACAAAGGACAAAACTGTAGAAAGAGAACTAAGGACTGAACTCCAATGAACATCTCCATTAACAAGTGGGAGACCTATGAATAGATAGTAAAGAGAAGCATAGGAAAATCATGAGAATTAAATGCAATGGAAGTCAAAAGAAAAGAGAAGATCAGATAGATAATCATAATGATTTATTATGCCTTAAGTTTACAAAATCCCTTTTCTCATGTAAATCTCTAAAATACATTTCATCTCCATCTTATGGATGAGGAAACAGTCTGAGAGAATTGAAACATATTGCCCTAGAATAACTGCTAGTAAATGTTTCATGAAATACTCAAATGAAAGATTTTAGAATTCATGATCAGAGTGTTTGCATATCATATCTCCACTTGATAAATAATGATGAAATGGGCAGAATTTTTATAATAATCATTTATAATTTTCTTTTTCTTTTTTTCTTCTACTTCTTTCCTAAAGGCATGCAGGTTTGTTTTTGTTTGTTTGTTTGTTTGATTTTTTTTTTTTTTTGTATGAATATACTAGGTGGTAAAGTGGATAGAGTAAAGAGTCTGGAGTTAGAAAGATTCATCTTTCTGAGTTGAAATTTGGCCCCAGGAACTTAGTGATTTTGTGACCTTTGTCTCAGTTTCCCCTTCTGTAGATTGAGCTAGAGAAAGAAATGGCAAACCATTACAGAATCTTTGCCAAGAAAATCCCAAATGAAGGCAGGAAGAGTCAAACACAACTGCCAAAAAAAAAAAAAACAAAAACAAAAAAAAAAAACTGATTTTGAGTTTTTTTGGATATTTTTGGAATCATGGCATTTAGTTGAAATGGATTAGAAAAAGCATTATATTCAACTTCTTCATTATACAGATAAGGAAACTGAAGTCCATAGAGATGAGGGAAATGTCTTATTCAAGAGCTACACAAATAGAATGTAGAAGAATGTAGAACAATTCAAAACCAGAATTAAACAAAACAGGATGGGATGAGCCTTGCATTTTTTTTTTTTCTGTATGAGAATCAGTTGAAGGAACTGAGAATGGTTAGACTGGAAAAGAGATTGAATATAGTAATGACAGTTGGCTTTGGAACAAACTGGAAGTGTCCAAGAGGCAGCATACATATGTATCAGAATTTTTTTAAACTGTTTATTAGATTATTCAAAAGTAGAATGGGCTAACTCAGGAGGGAGAAGATTCCATTGTGTTATAAGTCTTCAGTAAAAAACTGGATGACCAATATATCTTCTTTAAGATTCCAATTCTCTTTATAATTCATAGGAATCTTTTTTTCAGATTGTTTTTATAAACTGGATAATTGCTAAGGTTCTTCCTAATATGGGAATTTTGTGATTCTGTCTCCAAATCCCAAATCAATTCTCTTTTGCTATGCTTCTTCTATGCTACATGAAAATCACTAGAAGCATTTGTTTCTAAAGGGCTATATAACCATAAATTTCTATGAAAGCCGACCAATGATAATAGAAAATAAATGGAGAACACATTAATGTCTTTCAGACCCATTGTCTGATTATCTGTAAGCCAGCCCATTCTCTTGTCTCTTAGGCCCAGAGCATGCAGGTCAATGGTTATTTTCACAGCTGTGTTGATGAACAAGCCTTCTACAGAACATATCTGAATGTAAACAGCCCATAGAGAATAGAAGGATTGCTAAACTGGTCAGGCCTCCTAACTCGTAGAACAGTTGTATACTTCCTGGACAGAACTCTGGACTACTTCCACTGGTGTGACTTGATTGATGACAGCTAGGAAAGGCTAAAGAGATTTTTTTTTTCCATCTATGTGAAACTTTTTTTTTTACATAGAAATGAAAACATCTTATGATATCCACTCTTATTATTCCCATTATATCTCCATGAGGGATATCAAAGTAACAGATTCTCTTTCCCATGTTAAAACAGGAAACACTGAAGTAAAGGATTCTTTAAATAATGTATGCAAAGTTGATCTAAGCACATGAATACTTAATAATAGAATTGGGAATAAAAGTCAGATAATCAGAATTTAGTTGATGTTCCCTTTCTGCTAAATTACTAATCCTGGAACATTTTTATCTTTTGAGAATAATCTCCCAGAAAGTCCTTCCAGACTTCTGCCTCCTTTTTTTTTTTTATTTTAACTTTAAACTTTCACTATTCCTCTCTTCCCACTGAAATCTCTCAAAACAACAAGACATCATTCCTCTCCTTTCTTTCTAAAAGTGTTGGTGTTTTAAAGAGAAAGTTGTAAAGAAAGGAGAATACAAAAACAATAATAAACTTATCTTGTTTAAATTCATAACATCTTTAAAGTTGAGTAATATTTTATTTTTTTCAAATGAAGTAAATGAGGTTCAGCAAGGTATCATGGTATCATGATTTCCCAAAGTTCACAGATCTAGCAAACAGCAGAGTTAGGATTTAAACATATCTTATTTAAAATAAAATTATCTTTGCAATAAATAATGCTGCCTCTCATGGTTAATATTGGAAATAAGGAGACAATCTGGAGAGTCAATAAATGAACATGATTTTGTTTAAATTTTATTTATTTATTTTAAATACACATTGCTTTATGAATCATGTTGGAAAAGAAAAATCAGAACAAAAGGGAAATACCGTGGGAGAGAAAAAAAAGAAATGAACACAGCATGTGTTGATTTACATTTAATCTCCATAGTTCTTTTTCTGAATGCAGGTGGCATTTTCTATCCAAAGCTTATTGAGATTGCTTTGGGTCACTGAACCACTGGGAAGAATCTAATCTTTCATAGTTGATCATTTCACAATTTTGCTGTTATTGTATACAATGTATTCTTGGTTTTCCTTTTTTTGTTGTTCAGCATCAGTTTAGGCAGATCTTTCCAGTCCTTAAAATCAGTTTATCCATTAATTTTTATAGAACAATAATCTTCCATATACAACTTGTTCAGCCATTCCCTGATTTATGGGCATCTATTAATTTCCAATTCTTTATCATCACAAAAAGAGCTGTACAAATATTTTTGCATATGCAGGTCCTTTTGCCTCCTTTATGATTCTCTTGGCATACAGACCCAGTAGTGGCACTGATGGGTTAAAGAATTTGTACAGTTTGATAGCCTTTTGGGCATAGTTCTAGATTGCTCTCCAGAATGGTTGGATCATTTCACAACTCCACAAACAATGTATTAGGGTACCAGTTTTCCCACATCCCCTCCAACATTTATCATTATCTTTTCCTGACATTTCTGCCATCTGAGAGGTGTGAAATAATACTTCAGAGCTGTTTTAATTTGCATTTCTCTAATCAATAGTGATTTAGAGCATTTTTTCTTATAACTATAAATGGCCTTAATTTTGTCATATGAAAATTGTCTGTTCATATCCTTTGACCGTTTATCAATTGGGGAATGAATTGTAAAAATTTGTCACAGATCTTTATATATTTTGGAAATGAGAATTTTATCAGAAATAATGGCTGTAAAGTTTTTCTTTCCACTCCCCCCCACCCCGCTTTGTACTTTTTAAATCTTGTTTCAGTTGGTTTTGTTTGTGTAATTTAAAAAAAAATAATGTAATCAGAGTTGTCCATTTTTCCTTTCATAATGTTCTCTAGTTCTTCTTTGATAATAAATTGCTTCCTTCTCCAAAGATCTGATAGGTAAATTATCCCTTGCTCTCCTAATTTGTTTATAGTATCATCCTTTATGCCCAAATCATGTATCCATTTTTACCTTATTTTGGTTGGGGTGTGAGATGTAGGTCTATGCCAAGTTACTGACATATTATTTTCCAGTTTTCCCAGCAACTTTTGTCAAATAATGAGTCCTTAATCCAGAAATTAGAATTTGGGGATCATCAAATACTAGATTGCTATAAACCTCGATTATTGTGCCATATGCATCAAATCTATTCCACTAATCCACTACTCTATTTCTTAGCCAATACCAAATGGTTTTGTTGGCTGCTGCTTTATAATATAGTTTTAGGTTTGGTATTGTTAAGCCACCATCCTTTGTATTTTTTTTTTATTAATTCCTTTGACATTCTTGACCTTTTGTTCTTACAGATGAATGTTATTATTTTTTCTAGTTCTGTAAAATAATGTTTGGCAGTTTGATAGATATGGTACTGAATAAGTAGAACAATTTAGGCAAAATTATCATTTTTATTATATTAGCTTGACATACCCATGAGCAATTGATATTTTTCCAGTTGTTTAGATCTGATGTTATTTAAGTGAGAAGTATTTTGTAATTGTGTTCATATAATTCCTGGGTTTATCTTGGTTGTAGATACCCAACTGTCTACAGTTATTTTGAATGGGATTTTTCTTTCTATATCTTAATGATGGACTTTGTAAGTAATATATAGAAATGTTGATGATTATTTTATATCCTATAATTTTGGTAAAACTTGTTTCAAGTAGGTTTTTGGATGATTTTCTAGGATTCTCTAAATATATCATTGATTAGATTTAGAGTAACTTAATCACATGCAGGGAAAGTGTTGTTAGTAAATTATTGTTTTGCCACCATAAAAATACTCTTCAGACATCGAGGATGTGATCTTATAAAGCCCTCTAAAATACCTTCAGTAATATGAGACAAGTATATCACCTAATAGCATCCAAGTGGGCCTTTCACAAATTGAACAAATCGTATTTATTTTAATTTTTTTTTATTTTTGCATTCTTCCCATTCTTTATCATTCTAGAAAATATATTCTTTCATTTTAATTGCACTTTATTCATAGGTTGATTAATTTATTTGCCTTTATTTATTGGATTAAAAAGGTCATGCTAGTTGCTTGATTCATTTTTATTATGAACATGCTAGTCATATTTTGAGGATATTAAATCAAAACATAACTACATTTAGGCAACCAGGAGATTGGGGAGATGTTAACTCAACATCCTAAAAATAAAACATTTCAACTATACTTTATTCTGCTTATTTTTCTGAGAGTGAAACTGGGACATGAATTGAATATGGTGGATCTGAAATGAATAGAATCTACTTATCTATTTGCTTTTCTAAGTCCATTTCTCAGTGGATATCATTAAAGAGAAAGTAATTGCTTATGCAGCCTGATTTCTTTATAAGATCACCCCCTAAGAAGAGAGAAAATGACAAAGTATAAATAAGAAATGATAAGGGCCATAGGATCCAATAAATATAACAGTATGTCAGTGTACAGGAATTCTTGTCATGGTTCAATATTTCTATATGATTTTATTCTGATGAGGAGGTACAAGTTTCAGTAGTATGCTAAACACTGATTCCTCAACTGTGGTGTTATAACTGATGATAGTGAAGTTTACTTAGCACACAATAACTGAAATAAGGTAGGGAAACAAATACCTTTATTACTGAATACTACCTTGTCCAATTACCTAATTTAGGATTAAATAAACTCTGATGCAATCATCTTGAATATATTTAAAAAACAGTTTTTTTTGTTGTTGTTGTTGGGGCTATCTATTCATAAATGCCAGAAGGAGGACAAGTCAGGAATGAGCATAGTATCTCACTTTGCTATTGTGAGAATCAAATTATCTATGAAGAACATTTTGTAAACTTTAAAGCATTATAAAAATATCCAATTTCATGTTTATTTCTTTATCTCCTTAAAGAAGTCTTAAAAATGCTGAAAAAGTAAGAAAAACAAGTTATATAGATAAATCAAAAAGAAATGACTGGCTTCCACAGGTTCAAAAGGAAAGGATCCAGTAGCAAAACAGAACCCAAGCTAATCCAACCATTCAGTTGCTTAGAAGTCATGGAATCACGTCCTGTATTAAGAGAAAAAGGTTTTGAAATTGACAAGGTGATCAGTCTTTCCTCATTCCTCACATTTGGAAGTAAATGCTCTCTAAATGGATGGTTGTGCAGTAAGGGTTATGATCTTGATACTAAATAGTGATAGAATTCAGTGTCTAACTTATGTGTTATAATGGAGGATAATGGGCTGGATCTAAATATGATAGAAAAAGCTATTTGGACATGAAAGTAGTTGAAGTCCTCATCATTTAAGGCATAATTGGAGAATCTTGGAAAGTAGAGTAGAACAATATTGACTAATAAAATATGATTCTGTACGATTTATAAAAGTTTCTTCTGTATAGAATTGGAATCACTCATGATGATGAAGTGAAAATTAGTATATATTTAGATATTTTCACATATTTGAAGATGGAAGCCACAGTTTGCTCTAATGAATATCAATTCATTTTTCCTTGTTGCTAGAGAATCCTCCATCAGGCACAAGGAAGAATTTCCTGACATCTGGTCTATTCAAGCACCAACATAAGCTGTAGTATTTGTGAAATCTTTTTTAGAGATTTTAAGAATGAAATAGGTCTTCTGCAGACTGTCATGCTATTGGGAACTCAGAGTAGAGACAAAAACAACAATTAGTATTAATGTACTGTTTACGGTTTTGCAGAGTAATTTTGAAACATTTCACACACAATATCCCTGAGGTATAGGTATGCTTATTATTCTCATTTTGCAGATGAGGAAGCTGAGGCAGAGAGATGTTTACTTAAAATAACTTAGAAAAACACACAGGAGAAATATAAAGATTTTATTAATTAGTATGATCTAGTCTACATTTTGCATATCCAAGAGGGAAAAGGGAAAAATAAAAGCAATCTGTGCTAATTTTCATAGAATAAGTGTAAAATATTAGAATATTTGCATATATGTATATAATGCATACACACATATATACCATCATGAGTAGGATATATACACCCACATATATGCATATATAAATAGACAGAGATAAGTGATAAGTTCTAAGACATCCATTTGGGGGTTTTATGGAAGGGTCTAAAATCTCACACATGACATAAAATGAATCATTTATCTCATGTTTTAATGCTAGTAGGAATTTCATTAACTAGTATCTTCTATCAATCATTCTCACTATTCAATCCTCATATAGTTAAGTGTAATGTTGTTAGCAATATGGTTAAGATTATTAAAACTGCAAAATGTCAGTGTAAATGGTTAAGGTAGAAAGGCAGTATTTTAATGCTAAGGATAAAAGCTTGCAATATAAAGTACACAATACAGCACCATCAATTCAAAGTCTTATTTTAAAAGGAGATAATTCTAAATTATATTTTTGTCTTGATACTATGTCAGCCTAAATTGCATATATACTTACTTTTTCATCCTAAAAATGGAAGTTATGTCAGTGCATCTGAGGAGAAAAGAATGAAAATGGAAGGCTTTGTAGGAATAGAAGACTATATTAGGTTCCAAATTAAATAGCCATTTTATCTCGAATGTGAGGTATAGTTTCTCAGCTGTAAAGAGATGGGATTTGGTTATAAAGCAAAAGCCAATGATGCTACTATATTTCTAGAGTATCAGAGATGATAACAATATATAATAGCATACAGCAAATCTCTTAACCAGATGAAATGAACAAATATGACATCAAGAGGAAAAATTGCAAAATATTTAGTTGGTCTTGAAACAAGGATTGTCTGAGTACAAGTTTCAGTTGTATCACACACTAGCTGTGGGATCATAGCAAATCATTTAATCTCTCAGTGCATTAAGGAACTCTCTAAGACTGTACATATAGTAACAGAGAAAATGCTGGTTTGTATAGGTAGAGTTTTGCCTACAAACCCTCTCTAACAGGAAAATCATGATTCTGATCTCTCCAGTTCCTATCTCTAACAAAAATAAAGTGAATATGATCCTGAACTCAGTGCCAGGTTTTTGCTGTCCTTACCTTTCCACTATTTTCCCAAAACTTCCACTGTCATCACTATCTCCTACCAAGAATAATGAAGGAAGATGTTTGACTTATTTAGGGGGAAAACCAGTAAAATTTCTATAGTATTTTTTATTTTGAACTGGAAGAAATTTTTTGAGAGCATCTGGTCTAATCATTTAAAAAATAGATGTGGAAACTGAATCCCAGAGAGATTGTAATTGGTCAGTTGCAAAATGAGAGGACTATAGCTTCATGATGATTTTTATTGTAGTTGCAGAATTTTGTTAGCCTGTGTATTTTTAGAAGTTCATGATTTTGAAATATTTAGTTTTGCTATCTGTGTCAGGTCATTAGTAATGGAAAAAGAGATTAATTGAATTGTTGATGGTATAGTATAGTAAAAAGAACACTGGTGTTTGGAATTGGAAGACCTGGGTTAAAATCCCAGTTTTTGATTGTTGTATGATTCTTGAAAAGTTTCTTCACCTCTTTGGATCCTCATTTCTTCACTTGAAGAATCAGAATGTGGAACTAAATGATTTTTTTAAGTTCTTAAGTTTTTGGAGGTTACACTTTTTAAATAGTACTTTATTTTTCCAAATACATACAAAGATAGTTTTCAATTTTCACCTTTGCAAAATCAGGTGTTCCAAATTTTTGTCCCTATCTTCTCCCTCTTTCCCAAGACAGAAAGCAATCTGATATAGGTTAAACATGTGCAATTCTTCTAAACCTAAATGATCTTTTTATCCCCCTTTTTTCTCTTATTTTGTGTCTAAGTCAACTATGAGAATAATATGAGATCTTTGAATAACTATGATATATTTGGACTTTTGGTCTAAAGAACTTTGAAAGACATATGTACATATGTTTGGGAATATAAATATTAAGATTATCTTTCTCATTTTCTAAGATTATCATTGCTTTCTCTTAAGATTTAAGAATTATTTTGCAATTTGATTTAATATAAAATTTTCCTGCATATAGATTTTAAACAAATAATTAACTAATTATTTGATTTAATTAATTGTTAAAATATCGATTAAACCACAAATAAGTGAATCATAAATAAGTAAATTATAAATAAATAAAAATAAATATTAAAATACATATAGAATATAAAATTGTTAGAGAGAACAATTTGTGATTGTTAAAAATGACACAAACCATAAGTTACCAAAGATGTTTATAGTATATTATCTTCTACCCTCTGACACACACTTTGATGATCTCTTTGATGGATTCAGTTTCATCACAACACATGCTCCTACTAATTAATACAGATAGCAGCCCTATCTCATCTTATTCTATCCTATTCTTGCTTATGTTTTTCCCCCAGAATTGTCATAGATACTTAGCTTAATCTGCTGAACCTCTTGTCATGCTTTTAATGTGTTATGGATATCAATATTACTCTTGTATTTATTATTCTTCTCTCTGGCTTTCAGATCATATGTCTTTGGTAATTTTTATATCACTTTCTACACTCAAGTAATCTGGTATTGATATGTTATACTATACTATAATAGCAAGTGTTTAAAAATGATTGTTAAAAGGCAGCTAGATGGACTAGTGGATAGAGCACCAGCCCTAGAATCAGGAGGACTTGAATTCAAATATGATCTCCCAAATCTTACTGTGTGACCTTAAGCAAGTCACTTAACTCCATTACTTAGAAAAAAAATAAACGATTGTTAATTGGCTATATGTTTTCCCATAACTTGGAGGGGCACTTATGATTTAAATTACTCTGAAATTGTGTCCTTACTGGAAAAAATTGTTTTATCCCCTTGACCAAGCACCAGCTGTTGCAGCAACTCCTACAGAAGCATCACTTCAGTTGTTCTGAAGAGGCTGCTTTGCTCAAGTTTGCATTCCAAGCTGGCTTCTACATTTTGTAAGCACGTGCTAATTCAGATGCAGGTGTTATACCATTTCATCCATCCGATCCTGATACTCTCAACCAGCCTCAGGACTGACCACCAGCGCCAGGCCAAAGAACAGGAAGCTGGCAGGGCTCTGGAGCCCCTAGTATGTGTACTAAGCCAACTTCTCTGCAAGAGAAACTTGTGTTTTGTTTTTTTTTTTTGTTTTGTTTTGTTTTGTTTTGTTTTGTTTTGTTTTTTCCATAACAAGACAGCACCTGAAAGACACTCAAGGAAAGGGTCACCTGGAACAGTATTTATGCCTTCATGAAGTTCTGGGCCTTGGTTCAGCACAAGGGGAAGCTTACCTAGGGTTCTCTCACTTAGGTCCCGTGTGCAGAAAGATGTTCTTTTAAGTGGGTGGTGGCAGCTTCCCAAGCCACATGGTCCCAAGTGTTTCAAGGACATACCTCTGGAATGCTTGGAGCATTTGTTGTCAGAGTGAAGACTCTAATGTCCAAGCTTCAGTTAGCTCTGCTCAATTCCATGGCCATAATGTTGGTTATAGTGGCTTTCATGAACGTGGGCATGGAGGCCGCCTCTTATGTACATGCTCCAGTTCTTTATTACTGTCATGGGGCGCCTGACCTTCAAAATATTCTCTCAGGTTCATGAGCCAGTCACTCTGAATTCAACCTGCCGGCTTTATTCCCGTACCACCTCTACTAACAATGAGTAATTACCGCACTATTGCTGAGGGCGAAAGAAGGGCACACATAGCAGAGGTTCTGCTGACCCACAGCTTCACGAGGAGGAGAGGGATCTGGCTTTAGAGGGCGGTGTCCAGTGGTTGAAGAAAAATGTGGAAATCTGGCTCTTGACACGCTTGGGCTGTGAAGAAAATTTCTATGGGTCCCAAGAGCCGAATCACCACGATGTTATTCTTGCCGATATGGCCTTGAGAACCCTGCTCAGACTTCAGTAATCCCCTTTGGATTCTCTAGTGCCCCAAACCACGGATCCTCTTCAAATCTAACTTGTCCGAGAATGAACCACTTCTCATCATATCTCCCTCCCTTGCGGGGTTTCTGCTTGGTCATGACTCAGCATGAAGTGTTCAGTGCAAAGAATTCCAGAGGGAGGAGAGAAACTCATGGGCCATGGCTTCAGCTCCCTGACACTATCTATGATGGTCTTCGAGAAACAAGGACCAACAACAATGACATATTTCTGTATCAGAGATAAAAGAGAATTTCATATATATGTGAATATATTTAAGAGAGAGTTTAAAATCTTGGCGTAATATTAGGGTCTAAAAAGTTATTGGGGTCCTCAAACTTTTTAAATAGGGGTCCAGTTCACTGTCCCTCAGACTGTTGAAGGGCAGGGCTATAGTAAAAACAAAAACTTTGTTTTGTGGGCTTTAAATAAAGAAACTTCATAGCCCTGGGTGAGGGGGATAAATGTCCTCAGCTGCCGCATCTGGACCCAGGCCATAGTTTGAGAACCCCTGTGTCCCTGTGCAGCTCTGCACATATCAAATCAGGACTTAAGTTCTCAATCCTTTTTGTGTGTGAATTTCCTACCATTAATTGCAGATCAGCCACTTTCCCATAGTTTAAAATCTTAAGACTCTTGTCTGCAGCTACTAAGAGGTTTGAACTTTTCCATACCTATAAAAGTAGCAAATTTCAGAGGCAGAAACTGAACTCTGGGCTTTATGACTCCCTGATCTCCACTACCACCAGTTTTCCCATTAGTATAGTAAGTAGCACTGATTAAACAAGTTTTGTCATTCTAATAATCAGTGGATTAATAATAATCCTCTTTTTCACTATATTGTCAACTGTGAAAAATATTATAATACTAGGAAAACTCCTGCTCAAAAACAGTCCATTTCCTACTGAATATGCAAAGTATATGTATATATAGCAAGGACATTTTTCTTTTGAATAGTTATATAAACCAAATTCTCAATTTACTGGACACTGCTTTATGGTGGATGATACATGATCACACAATCCAATATTTAGACTTGAAAGGGAGCTTAGAGTCATTTGGTCCAATCCCCTCCATTTGCAGATGACAAAACAAGAAAGGCTCAGGGCATTAAAATCCAATGTTCAATATTGCACAGACAGTTAGTGGCAAAGTGGGAATTTGAACTCAGATTAATGTTTGTATATGTATGTGTGCACATATACATGCAGTGTTTTTGCTTTTCTATAGTAATTAGTGAAGTTAAACTCAAAAGTTTCTTTGGTTGCAGCAGAATTTTAAAAGGTCAGGAAAGATGAAGGGAGTTTACTAGCCTCTGTTGTGCAAAACAGGCAAGATCATTAAAAGGAAAATTAAAACATTTTTCAAAAAAAAGCTGCATTTACATGCAAAAGCCATATGAGGGCAAAATTTAATTTATGCTTTGTTAAAATATGTAGGCTTTATATGGCTATCTATTACATTATTCAAGCAAATTCTAATAGCAGCTGCCATTTACAATACCTGTGAGATACTCCAGCAGTTTATTAAAGTGCTTATTTTCACTAATAGGAAATGTGATTGCTAGCACTTTTGCTAGTACTATTAGAAAAAGAAAATGCATTTTCTCTGGATTGAATTATGGACCAATTTATCTTTGCAGTACACATAGGTTTTTGCCTTATTGTTTTAATAAATGAAAATAGTAGGTTTTTAAGAATTTTTTTTATTTTTTAAATAAAGGGATTCTGTAGCAAGAAATAAACTATTATATCTCTACTCAAATATATTGTCCCCCCCACTGACTTCTTTGATGAGGGGACCTCCCTGAGCTGATTGATATGAAATGATAAATTTCCTATCTCTTAATACTAAGCCTATTTTCCCAGCACTCATTTATAATTTTTGAGAATATTTATAAATACACACATAAATGTACATATATATATTTATCTATGTGTATTTCTGTATCTATCATAACTAAAAATCTATATGAGATTATGAGACTTGATGTTTTCCTGACAATCTCTAAGATTGCTTCATGATGATTTCTCACTTACTTGTGTAGGAGCTTCTCTTGTGGTGGTTTGTCTCTGACAGTTTTATTTTTTATTTTTTAGGATATCACAAAAAACAGTTATCATAACATTTTAGTTAATTCTACTATATTCAATATAGAATCATTCCCAATTGAACTCAGAAGAAATGCCACTATCTTTCAAATATCTAAGTCCATGGAAAGTACAAAAAGAAATAAATAATTCAATATAACTGTAACATATCACATAATCTAGTTAATGTCAGAAAAAAGTGAAAAGCTTTTAAAAAGCTAAATAAAATAAAACAAGCAAACAAAACCTGATTTTGTTGACATAAGATTTTGTTGTATCTAAGGAGGATTCCTTGAAAGATAATGTTAGGAGAATGGATTTCACTTGTGATTTTACTGATATAGAATTCAAAATCTTCTTTGTAGAAAAATTTATGTATGAAAATGTTTATGTAGAAAAATAAATTTCATTCAAGATCTTAGATCTTTTACAATTAACATCACTATATTTTTGGATTCATTTGGCCATTCCTGATCTTGGTTAATCTTTATCAGGTTTTTATTGCTACTTCTTCCTGATCTTGCTGATCAAGACTGAGTAGTGAAAGAATTTTGCCATTTTGAGCTTTTATCTAGCATTTTTTCCCACATTTATTTCTTTAACTAATTGATTATCTATCTTTGATGGCATTTGTGATGATAAACTAAATGGACTTCCTATATAAGAGTATATATTAATTTATTTGATAAAGGTTTTATATCCTCTCTGGTTTTTTCAGTGTTAATATTGTTTTTATTTATTTTTAAAGAATTATCTGTAGTATTACTACTAGTCATTAATGCCCTTCCATTTGCAAGGGCATGTCTTTCATATAGGCTTCCTCTATAGTGAAATTACTATACATATATATACACACACATATGATTATATGTGTTTATACACACACACACATATATGTGCATATAAATGCACTATCTCAAAATAGTGATTTTGAGATTTTAGATGAATGTATAACATGGGAAAAATGTTTCATTTTTCTGTTTGAGCTAATTTGAAGAGTTCATGAGAGGGGAAATAAATTGCCACATGGTTTTCAGCCTTATGTGCAATGATGAAGAAAATGATGATTACAACAAGAGTTTTATTTGTAATTTAATCAAAAAAGAAAATGGAGTCCAAGGTTATTAATTGAAAGCATAGTGGATATATCCTCTTACAAGGGTAAACATAACAGAAAACAATCCAATTTTTATCAGAAAGTTCCCAGAGTCTGTTATTGAAATATCAGATTAAATCAAATTTTTACATAAAATAATAAAGAATTGAGCACTTTGAGAGAGGGGGTACTTATTAAATATGAGCTGTTTTTTATTTTTAAAATATTCCATATTTTTACAATTAATTTTCATGAAAACAACTCTTTATTCTTTATAGGCCACATGCCTTTATACAGACTATTTTCTACATAAGTTCATAATCTGACACTACAATTATTTCCTAGGAAGATGATATGGTCACAAACCAAGCATTATGATTTTAGGGGAGAGATAAACAGGGTGAACAAAATACTATTTTCTATTCTTACTTAACAGGTTCATTTACTAGAAAGATAAAGACAAAAAACAACAACAACAACAACAACCCTGCAATAATAATCAAGGAAGTTGTATCAGCAAAATTATAATAAAATACACTGGGCTGGACTTTTGTACAAATGAAGTACCATTGACTTTTTTTTTTTTTAGCAGTTTTCTATTGATTGCATTGGGTTAATTGCTTCCTTTAATAGCTGGTGTTTTGTCAGCTAGTTTCAAAATATTTTATCAGAACTGCTTTAAATTAAACTTCCTGATGTGCATTGTAATTTAGTTTTAGTAAAACTGTTTCTGTATTACCACTTAATAAATTGTGACTGCTAAAGCACATTTAACTTGTAAATACATTTATTTTAAAATAGGGAAAAGGAGAATGTAGATTACACATGGCAGAAATTGGAATTTCTTCAGTTTCCTCTCTTCGATTATTACGATGAGATAATTTTCTTATGTATGAAATTAGTAATTAAAATTAGTAATAATAGTAGTATTAATATAAAATCATGTAGAATGTCAAGAATTGAAGAGACACTTGGAGATCATGTAGTTTAAGATGCCATTTGATGGACTAGAAAATTAAGGAGAGCATGAAGCTTTGGAATGGGTAGTAAATACAAAGGAAAAAAAAAAAAAAACAGGTACAGTTCCTGGACATGCCACTTATTATGTAACCTTAATAAGAACATAACTTTTGGTATTTCTTTCTTGCATCTAATAGTAATGTCTTTGTAAAAATGAAGTTTGATTATATGAAGTTCTAAGGTTCCTTCAATCTAGTAATCTGCAATCCTATGAATAAACACTTATCTATGAACACACTATAGATTACAAAGACATCAGAAAAAGATGATGCCCTGAAAGAACTTAAATTTTACAGAATGTGACTGCTCCAAGATTTTATAATTCTTTATAACCTAAGTTAATATCAGAATCCATTTGTCCTGCTTTCCAGTTCATGCATGGTTTCCTACTTTATATATCTAATGTACTCATTGTCAAGGACATTCAGTGATATATTATAATGCATTTAGATATACTTTTATAATTTTTAAATATCTATGAACTAATACAGCTACATGGTGCAGTGAATAATGTCAGGCTTGGAGTCAGGAAGATATATCTTCCTGAGTTCATCTAGCCTCAGATACTTCCTACCTATATGACCCTGGGCAAGTCACTTAACCCTGTTTGCCTCAATTTCTCATCTGTAAAATCAGCTGGAGAAGGAAATGGCAAACCACTCTAATATGTTTGCCAAAAAAATCCAAATGGACTCATGAAGAGTTGTATATGATTAAATAGCAATTAATGCAATGCCCTTATATATGTAATGCACTGAATTATTTTCACTATGTTTTACTAACTTCCCTATAGAGTTACTGTGAAGATCAAATAGAAAACAGATGTTAAGTGCATTGCAAAACCCATAGTGTTATTATGGGTGTGTGTGTGTGTATGTCTATATATCCAGACATGCATTTATATGCACTGGCTTTTATTATTACTCAAATTATTATTATTATTATTAATCATAATTTACTGTAATCTCCCTCTTTTCATTTTTTATGTTCAGTGGAAGAAGTTATTCATAGAAGTCATTATCCCTATCCCTGTCTTTTACATTTAATGCTTTTTAGACACATGTATCAGTAAATAACAATGTAATTGTTTTTTGTAATTGAAAAAGAATACTATGATATAATAAAATCTTTTGTATTCTCAGTAAAAGCAACTCCAACATAACATCAGTAGGAGTCAGGATGACAGTGATGACTGTATTTATATTATTACCACATAAATTTAATTTATTCTATTAATATCTTGTAATTTGAAAGTTTTTCAATTCATATAGTTTGGAGATTATTAGTGTTTAGTATGGCAATATCTATCCAAAAACATTGTTGTGAAAGTTTTATGGATCAATGTTATATCCAGGCAGTTGTAGACATTGGTACTACCTATAATGGTGGTTTTATTTGTTGAATTCTAAAGGGTATTTTGTAGTTTGTATTTATAATATGTTTATTTGCCATTTAGTAGCAGCTTAATGATATTTATAGTTTGATGAGATTTGCAAAGCAATTTAAAAATATGAGATTATTTTATCCTCACAACAATCCTTGGAAGTAGGTGCTACTATTACCCTATTTTATACATGAGGAATTGGAGACAGAAAGGAGTTAAAATAACCAAGTCAAGGTCACACAACTAGGAAATAAATGTCTGAGGCTGGATTCAAATTCAATTTTTTTTTTTTTCTGACTCCAGGTCCAACACTCTACACTACTTTGCCTAGCTACCTCATCTGTTAGTTGAAAGAGACTATTGATCTTTTACTGTATAATTTAGGTACTTGATTATGTCTTTTCAGCTATCTTGTAAAAGACTACACTTTAGCAACTTAGCATTGACTTTTTGCACAGTTTCTGCTAATTCATTGTATAATCAATTAATAAATCCTAGCTCTTTAAAGAGAAACTCTTATGTGATTTCTGGTAGCCATACCCTAATGTTTAATGACTATCATAAACACCTATTTCTATAAAGTGCCTGCTTCACTAAGCTATTTGTTTGATGTTTCTTTATCAGTAAAATGGTGGTTGAACTCATGTCGCCCCTATATTTTATTTATTGCACTTTTAGATCATGGTCTTTTCAAAGGGTTTATATAATGTTAAATCACTTTTGCTTACATTTGATAAATTCTGTGGCCCCCTATTGTTTGCCTTTAGTATTGTTCTGTGAAGTGAATATTATTTGTTCCAAAATTATTTCTGTAAATTGTTAATTTTCTTATCCTGTGCTTTGAGAAGATCTATCAATCCACTTCCTTCTTTAAGTGAGGTCACATTAAACTTTTTAGAGCTTCCTTGGAGAAATGTGTCTTTAACATAGTATACAATGAAATGTTTGAAAATAGACAAGACCCATTGTCAATTAAAACAGTGTCCCAAAGTATATGCTAAGATTACTATTGCATAGGTGTTAATTGTGCTAAATGGATTTTTCTATTAAACTTTTACTTCAGGATACTGATAAAATTTGGTTTTCATAATTTGATTTTTCTCTTTATAGATTGGATATATTTGCATAAAAAAAGATTTGTATTATCTTGATTAATTGGTTTAATTTTAACTCTTAATTTAAGGTCTAAGTCTTTATTCTTCTTTAGCATAACAAGATTTATTTCATTTATAGAGTACAAATGATATGTTGATATTGTTGAGAAAAAATTTGAAGAATAATTGTCTGGTGCAACTTTTTAGTGAAATCAGAATTTTTTGTGTTCCATGAATGACAAGGGATTTATATGGGTTTTTATATAGCTGGTACTTTGATTTGCAAATAATATTTAGATCTTTTAGAAAGGATTGTAATGTTTTTTTTAAAATTTATTTTATTAAAACTTTTTTTTTTATTTTTTCAAAACATATGCATGGACGATTCTTCAATATTAGTCCTTGCAAAACCTTGTGTTCCAATTTTTCCACCCTTCCCCTGTAATGCTGTCTTGTTCAGTTTTCTTGGGGTCTCTGGGTGCAACCTTTGTTTCAGTTCAGTAATCACCACACAAGTAGCCAGGGGTTAAAGTCCAAATCCTTTATTATCTCTTTCAAAGTCTTATTTCCTTCACTTGGGGTTCGGCTAATTTTTGTAGAGGTCTACCTCTCTGCTTGGTTCTGAGAGCCTGAGTTCTCACTTGTCTTCTCTCACCTCTGAATCTCTCTGAATCCAAAGGTTTGTGCTTCAGCCTCCAGCCACACAAAGGTGGATGATGGAATGATTCTGTCTCAGCCTCTGAGAGCTTCTAGTGTCTTCTCTGGCCCTGAGAGCTACCCCTCTGTGGCTCTCAGTCCCTCCTTATATACTTCACACTGAGTATATACTAATCATTATATCATTAGGAAATCATTATTTGTTGTAGGATTAAATCAATGCTAGACTAGACTTAACCACTGTCTCCTCAATTCCACTTAGTACCTTGTTTCAAATTCTGGCCCATACCATTCCCCCACTTCCTCCCCTAAATGTCAAATAGTCCAATATATGTTAAATATGGTAAAAATATATGTTAAATCTAATGTATGCATACATATGTATACAATTATTTTGCTACACAAGAAGAATCAAACCAAACCAGTTTTAAAAAAAGCAAAATAAAATGCAAGCAACAACAAAAAGAGTGAAAACTCTATGACAATCCTTTCTCTGGGTGTACATGGCTCTTTTCATCACTGAACAATTGGAACTGGTTTAAATCCTCTCATTATTTAAGAGAGCCATGTCTGTCAGTATTGATCATTGTATAGTCTTATTGTTGCTGTATACTGGTTCTGTTCACTTTACTCAGCATCGATTCATGTAAGCCTCTCCAGGCCTCACTGAAATCATCCTGTTGATTGTTTCTTACAGAACAATAATATTCCATAACATTCATATGCCATAACTTATTCAACCATTCTCCAATTGATGGGCATCCACTCAGTTTCCAGTTTCTTGCCAATACAAAAAAGGGCTGCCACAAACATTTTTGTACATGTGGTTCCCTTTGCCTCCTTTAAGATTTCTTTGGGATATAGGCTCAGTAAAAACATTGCTGGATCAAAGGGTATGTACAGTTTGATAAATCCACATTATTCTCCAGAATGGTTGGATCCATTTGAATTGTAATGATTTTAATGAAGTTGTAAATCATAATGATTTGTGGAGGATTTCATATTTTATATCAATCAATCTTAACAAAAAATAATTGTTTTGCTATAATTTTTTAAATGAAGAGAGTTTTCCATTTCATCATCAAATGCTCTAATCCATACATCTTCAATAGTTTTCTCAAATGTTTGCTGTGGTAGTATTTGATTACTGTACATAGGAAAATTCCTACATATTTTCAATTTTCCCCCACTGGACCATATCATGGCAGCAATAAATACAAATTTTGTTGTGTTCAGACCTTAAAAAGTTTTTAATATTCTAGGTCAAATATATTAATAGACTTTCTTCATTCTTGATGTTTATACCAGATGTTACCTTTTCTGAATTGTCACATTTTGATTTGTTTGTCCTATATCTTGAATTCATTTTTACCAAATTCTAACAATACTTTTCTAAATTTCAGTTTAAGTGTGTCTGTCTTCTTTCCCAAATCATTCATGACACTAACATTAGTTGTAATTCATTTTATTAGATAGAACTTCTGAAATTTGTATTAAAGATGGATTTCCAATGTCTATGGATTGTTCAGCTTTTCTCTTTTCAAAATTTAATAATGTCTCAATTTTCATTTTTACTAAAGTAATTTTAAATGGAAACAATTTAAGTAAATTGTTTTTCTTATACTTATTCTGAAATTATTTGAAATATATATTTTGTAGTCATTTATTATTGACAAGATAGAATATAAAGGTCTTTTCTGTGATTGGTAGGTTTTGTTTCAAATTTAGTTACAATATAGTATTTATACACCATAAAATTATTTATATTTCACATACACTTATAATTTGACAATTTTAATTATCTATATTATTTATATGCAAACATTTCTAGAAGGTAGATTATTGGATTTTCCCCCTTAATACAACCAGTCATTTTATGATAACCAAAACATAAAGTAGCACTACTTAATATGCTATCTTGTATTACATAAGTATAATATATATTCCATTGTGGTTATGAACATACAAAGTATATTATAATCCTAAGGTTTTACAAATCTAGTTTTTAATTTATTGTTGTTTTGTGGTAGAATTTTGGGATTTAGAAATGTTAGTTGTCCTTTATGCTTCATGATAAAGATGACATTCTATATTTTTAATGATTCCAAATTTAAAAAAAAAATTCATTAATTCCTACAATATGTCAGTTTAGTTCTTTAACTGATACATATTCCATATATTTACAAAATTCATACAAACAATTGTATCATAGTATTCAGATTGCTAATTCAACCACTGATATAATAGAACCCAATCAACTTATATTTCAGAGTACCCAGCCATAATCTCACAAATATTATTATCAGTCTCAAAATTCAAAGAGTCTCTTATATACATCAGCCTGATTTATATTCCCTTGCTTTGCCAATTACTCTGTCTTCCTATGAGGGAGATCATGACCTGGAATTTTAGGGAATCATCAAAAGCATGATGACAATGATCATTATAATCTATATGATCCCCACAATATCAAGATGAAGTTATTATTCTTATCTTCAGTTTTAGACAAGGAAATTAAAACCTCAAAGAGATATTATTTTTCTTACAGTCACATAATAAGTGAGTAACAGAATTTAGGCTTTGTTCTTATTCTTGGATACAACTCTATTTCAATTTAGTTCTGATGTTTTTGTTGTTTGTCCTTTCTTTTATTAGATGACAAATGACATCATGGGTGTTATTTTCACCTACCAGTGAATTGAATTTATGTGAGGTAGAGTAGCACAAATTAATCTGCTTCAACCTCTTTTCCAGAGTCATTGAAATCTAGTAACAAGACAAACTCAAAATATCAAAGTCAAGGCCCCTTATGCAGTAGAGTTTGTCATCTGTCTGACTAAGCTCTTAAGATCTCCTCAGGGAGCAAATTATTCTCATTGCTTCATTATGCTGGTTGAAATCTTCTCATGTTTGGATTTTACAATCCCCTTCCTCACTCATGGATTTGAGTATGATTGCTACTCTCTTTAGCCCAAACTAATTTTACCAGGATGTGGTTACTGAGCATGTTATAGCAGTGACATGTCCTTAGGCATCTCTTCTCTAACCATTAGTATTATCATTTAGAAAACTAGTTAATGATACCTTTTATATTTCTCATTGTTGTTATAACTGAGATAATGGATGTTATAGCTCAAGAGCACTATAAAAATTAAAAGTATCATCATACCATATGATTCAGAATCTCTGAATGTGTATGTGTGTGTATGCGTGTCTGTGTGTGTGTGTATGTATATAAATTGAGGTTTTTCTAAAATTTTTCCAATGCTTTATTTATATATCTATGAATAGATAGTCGACACAAAGGAGAAATCACAAATTTCAGATTTCCCTTTCTTGTATTATGAATCAAAACTATATTTTTGAATACAGTAGAATTTTTTACATTTTTTTAAAAAAGTCTATTTTTCATTTACATTCAGATACATTACGTTATAAATAGACCATTCAATTTTTATTTATTGAAAATATGCATCATATGAGCAAAATGACTGAAGATATTTTGTTTCTTGTATTTTGTAGACAGGAAATAAGATCGATAGTAGAGAATTTCCATGCTATATTTCCTAATTCATAAATTATTTCCAGAATTCCAGCATTAATTTTGATTCTGGAGGACAGAAGAGAACATGTAAACACCTTGAAAAACCACTGCAATTGCAGCTTTGAAATTGAATTTTTTTAAAGGGGAAAGACCTTCAAAACTATAAAAAAATGTGCTCCAAAAGCTTCTTAGCTTTTCATATTTCACAAATTATAATTAATTAACTTAAATCTTATCTTAATGCTAATAACCAAGCAGATATGATTAATCCTTTAGTTTTAAATTTTTTGACTTCCAAAAGAGGCTATTTTAAAAGGCTCACATTTAGACCCCCCCGTCCCCCTCCCCCCCGATTTTTATTTATATAAATGATCTGTCTCTCCTGCAGACTACAGTAGAAGTGTGATACTCACACACACATCAGTGATTTAGTGAAACTTTGAAAGTCGGACTCCTGTTACATGGATTATTATGAAAGCTGATTAAATTATTTCTTTATAAAGTCTAAGATGAAAGAAGTTAACTTCTAGAAATATTCAGGCTGTAACCATAAGGCTAGGAAAGTTATTATTCATTAAACTGGGCTTTACAAATTGTTCAAGCACTTAGGTAGAAAGACAGTTTAATCATAGTCAATGGGGAATTGTAAACTGTGTGAAAAACTAAGCAGAAACATAAAACAACAGTTAGAATAATAATTATAATAAAATATGACTATACAATCTGGAATTAGCCCAAAAGAAGCTAATGCCCATCATCTATAATCCAACATGAGGGATTTGTCAAAATCAAGTCATATGAAAAGTTTGTGGTTATTTAACTCAAGGAACAAGAAGCAGGGATTTTTTTATATTTCATGAAAACAACAGAAGTATTAAATTTCATTACTTTTTGATGAAAGATATTGAGATTTGAGAGTAACATTTTATGCTATAGTATTCCTTCACTCAGTAAGCAAGTTAGCAAAACTCTATTGAGCACCTATAGCTTTCTCAGAATAACAAGTATGACTTTAAATAATAGTATGGCATTAAAAAAAAATTACCAGCATGTATGTCCTTAAAACAGTCACTCTGAGAATTATTTATGTCAGAATGGGCCCAAATTAGATTAAAATATAATTGGCAAATATTTAGCAAAATAAAAATACACAAAATATAGCTAGTACAATTTTTAAAAACTAAGTCAAACTGTGTCATTTGGTTCCTTTTTGTGTAGATTACTGTTCCCTTTTAATTGAGCTTGACACCATTGGCCTATTTATTGGATAAATGTCAAATTCATTATTCTAGTTTTTAAAGAATCCATAATCCATCTTAATATGCCTTTGTACTTGTGTACATATGTGTGTATATGTGGGGTTTTTTAGTATGTAAATAGTTTATCACCTATAGATTTTTGTGTTTGTATATCATTTAAAGTTAAAAAAGAACAAGAAAAAAATCAAATAACTCATCAATATAATTTAAAATTTTGAAAGTAGAAGGAACCCAGATAGCAGAGTAAAGGCAGAGAGAATCTGTTGAGCTCTTCCTCAAATCCTTCCCCCCCAAACCTTTAAATAATGACTAAGAAATCATAGAGTATCAGAACCCATAAAAAGATAGGGTAAAACTTTTTGCAGCCCAGGACAACTTGAAAAGTTGTCAGGAAGAATCATTTGCAAAGGGGTGAGAGTGGAGTGAATATCCTAGCTTCAGCAAAGGAGGAGCAGGACTTGGAAACCGCTAAATTATCCAGATGCAGCACGAGCAGCTTCTAGAATTCTCAGCCCACAGACTGTAAAGAGGTATAGCAAATTGTCAGAAGGAGATTATAGGTATTTCTTTGCTAGCAACAAGGCAGGATTGTATTGTTTTACCTATACGTGGATCTAGGTCTTAGTCCAACATGGCAGCCCCAGGGTAATAAAATTCTCCTTATTGTTGTGGCTTGTAACCACCATAGAGTAGGGACCTTATTCACAGTTCCAAGACAGAAAAAAGGTCTTGTGAGTGAGTATTTATAGACCAGAACACTGGCCACAAACACACCTGTCCTCAGATCATTCCACCTTAAAGAAACTGAAAACTTACAGGTCCCTAGAAGCGTCTCTGAAAACCGCTGCACAAAACCCCTAAAATTTGGAACAGTGCACCCTAAATTCTGGAAGCAGATCCCTACTTTAACAAAAAGTTAAACATCTAGTAATAAGATGGAAAATGAGCAAAAAAACCCAGAAAAAAGCCAAAGATTCTGACCATAGAAAGTTACTATTGTAACAAGAAAGAACAAAACACATATTCAAAATATAACAAAGTCAAAGCTCCTACATCCAAAGCCTTCAAGAAAAATAGGTATTTGTCTCAAGCTATGGAAGAGCTCAAAAATAATTCTGAAATTTAAATAGGAAAGGAGAAGAAAAATTAGGAAGAGAAATGAGAACAATGCAAGAAAATCTTAGAAAAACAAGTCAACATCTTGGTAGACACAAAAAATACTGGAGAAAATACTGCCTTAAAAACAGACTAGGCAAAATGGTAAGGAAGTATAAAAAGTCAATGAGGAAAAGAATGTCTTGAAAAGCAGAATTGACCAAATTGGGGAAAAATCCACTGAAGAGAACTATTGTTTTTAAAGTATAATTGGACAAAGAGAAAAGTAGTTACAAAAGCTCACAGAAGAAAACTTAAAAAATTATAATTGAGCAAACACAAGGTAATGATATATGAGAAATCAAGAAACAATAAAACAAAAACAAAAGAATAAAAAAAAAACCCAACCATCTGAAATATCTCTTGAAAAATAACTGACCTGGAAAGTAGACCCAGGAGAGATAATTTTAAAATTAGTAAATTGCCTGAAAGCTATGATTAAAAAAAATGAAGAAAATGAAAGAGTCTAGACATCATCCTTCAAGAAATTATTAAAGTAAACCTGTCCTGATAGTCTGGAACCAAAAGATAAAATAGAATTTGAAAGAATCCACTAATTAACCCCCAAAAGAAAATTCCCAGGAATATGCTCACCAAATTCCAGAACTCCCAAATCAAGGAGAAAATATTGCAAGTAGTCAGAAAGAAACAATTCAAGTGTGGTGGAGTATAACCAGTATAAGATATTTGATTCATTACTTTTTACATTAAAGGATCAGAGGGTTTGCAATATGAAATTTTCCAGAGCAAAGGAAGTAGAATTACAAACAAAAATCACCTTCTTAGCAAAATTGAGTGCAATCCTTTAGGTGAAAAATTGAATTTTCAATTACGTAAGGGATTTTGGAACATTCTTGATGAAAAGACCAAAGCTGAATAGAAAATTTGACTATAACATAAGATTCTACATAAGCATGAAAAATTAATATTAAAAAGAAATCATGAGGAATTTGATAAAGTTAAACTGTATACATTCCTACACTGGAAGATGATACTTATAATTTTTTAAGAATTTTCTCATCATTAGGACATTTAGAATGAGTACATCTAGACAAAGGGCATAAATATCAGTTTAATGAAAAATATGGATAGATGAGAAAGAAATGTATTGGAAGAAAGGGAAAGACAAAGATAGCATTATCATACGGGGAAAAAAATTACAATGAAGGGAGAAAATGGAGCGGTGAGAGGTAAGTGAGTGAACCTTACTCTTATGTAAATTGGCTCAAAGAGGCAATAACATGCACACCCAATTAGGTATAGAAATCTTGAAGGATAATAAGAAGGGAAAAGGGGCTGAGGGGGGTAAGGGTAGATTGGAGGAGGGTTTGGTGAGAAACAAAATACTTGAGAAGGGACAGGTAAAAAAAGAGAGAAAGAGAAAAAAAATTAAAGGCTGTGTGTTACAATTAGAATGAATAATTGTAAAGAGAGAAAAGGACCTATATTTGTAGCACTTATAGCAAGGTATTGAAAATTGAGGCAATATTTAACTAGTTTAACTTGTCTACGAATTTGGATGTTGTACTAACTAGTACATAGACATTTAATACTGATACTACTTCACTGTGTATGGTATCCTTTTACAAAATGTAATTTCTTTCCTTATCTCTTTAAATTAGACCTATTTTTTGTTTTGTTTTTGTTTTTGTGTTTTGCTTTTACTTTATCTGAGATCAGAATTGCTACCTCTGTTTGTTTGTTTGTTTGTTTTTTGCTTTGTTTTGTTTTGTTTTGTTTTTTGCTTCTGCTGAAACAAAATAAATTCTGCTTCAGCCTTTTACCATTACTCTGTATGTATCTGTTTCAAATGTGTTTCTTATAAACAACATATTTTAGGATTATGGTTTTTAATCCACTCTGCTATTTCCTTCCATTTTATGGAAGAGTTGATCTCATTTACATTGGCAATTATGATTGACAGCTGTTTTTTTCCTTCTATTCTATTTTCTTCCGTATATATGTATTTTTTCCATCCTGTCTCTCCCTGGTAATACTTTGTTTCTCATCCACCCCTCTCTTAAGCTCCCCTCCTTTCAATAACCCCTTCTCTCATCTCTTATCCCTTTCTCCTAGAGTTTCTGCCCTCCCTTCTATCCAGTCCCTTCTTTTTCTTTCCTCTTTCTACTCATATTTCCTAATAAGGTAAGATAAATTTCTAAACTCAATTGAGTGAATGTTATTCCCTTTTTGAGCCAAAACTGATGAGATTAAGCTTTAGATAATGCTCATCCCCTTCCCTTCTTTCTCTCTATCGTAATAGGTCTTTTGGTTTCTTTATGTATTCCACATAAAGAGATACCATGTTACTTCCCTTTTCCCTTTCTCTCTGCACAATACTTTCCCCACTCCTTGTCTTTTTCTTTGATATCAACACATCAATTTATACCTACACTCTATGTCTCTATATGTTCCCTCTAACTGCCCTAATAAAAGATATATTTCTTAAGAGTATCAATTTCCCATCTAGGATATAAATGGTTTAACCTGTAAATAATAAAGTTTTGTTTGTTTTTCTTTCCTGTTTACATTTCTATGCTCTTCTTGAGTCCTGTATTTGAAAATCAAAATTTCTGTTCAGTTCTGGTCTTTTGAAGAGACATGTTTGAAAGTCCCTTATGTAATGTTCTTTTCTAAAATGTAATGTTCTCTGGGAGCAGGTTTCTTTTCAGTTCAGTAATCACTTCAATTATAGCCAAGAGTTAAAGTCCAAATCCTTTACTGTATCTTTCAAAGTCTTGTCTCCTTCACTTGGGGCTCAGCTAGTTTTCTGGAGGCCTATCTCTTTCCTTGGTTCCAAGAGCTCCTGCTGCTAGTCTTTTGCCTCTGTCACCTTCTGCCTCCAGCTAGCACAAAGGTGGAAGATGGAATGAATCTGTCTTGCCCCAGAAAGCTTCTAGTGTGCTTGTCCTTTTTGGCCCTGACAGCTCCTCCTTATATGTTCCACACTAAGTATATACCAATCATTATATCACTAGGAAACCATTATTTGTTGTAGGAGTAAATCAATGCTAAACTGATTAACCACTGTCTCCTCAATTCCACTTACTTAGCACCTTATAAGAATCCTTACATCTTTACTTCATTGAAGAGTCATCTCTCCTCTGGAAGATGATGCTCAGTTTCACTGGGTAGTTGATTCTTGGTTGTAAGCCCAGGTCCTTTGCTTTCTGGAATATAATATACCAGGTCCTCTGATTCTTTATTGTTGAAGCTGCCAAATCTGCCTAAATCTGATGATGGCTCTTTGATACTTGATTTGTCTTTTTTTTTTTTTTCTGGTTCCTTATAATATTTTTCCCCTTAATATTATAGTTCTAGAGTTTTGCAATTATGTTTTTTTGGGGCTTCTTTGTGGAATATCTTTCTAGTGGTGATTGATGGATTCTTTCAATGACCATTTTGCCTTCTGGTTCTAGTAGTGGTGATTGATGGATTCTTTCAATGACCATTTTGCCTTCTGGTTCTAGTATACCAAGACAATATTCCTTAATGATCTCTAGAAGAATGCTTGTCCAGGCTCTTATTTTGGTCTTGGCCTTCAGTAGGTGAATTAAAAAAAAAATTCTCCTGAATCTATTTTCAATGCTAACCAATTTTTTTAATGGGATACTTTTCATTTTCTTCCATTCTTTTTTTATTTTGTTGGTTCTTTTCATTCATTCTATTTAGTTTGTTTGACTGATTCTTGATGGCTCATAGAGTCGTTATGCCTTGTTCTAGTTTTAAATGTATGGTTTTATTCAGTTAGCTTTTATCTCTCTTTTTTCATTTGATTAATTCTAATTTGCAGTGTTGTTTTTTCCACTGGATTTTTTTTTCTTTTTTGCATTTGATTAATTGCATTTTTTTCAGGAATGTTTTTCTTTTTTCTAAGCCATTGAGACTTTCTTGCATACCTTTCATTTCTTTTCCCAATTTTTCTTCCACCTTTCCTTTTTTATTTAATATTTCCCCAGTTACAGTCAAAACAAAGAAAATGTTTTACATTTGTTTTTAAAATTTTTAATTTTCATGTTCTCTTTCTTATCCCCATCCACAATTAAGAAACCACTTATTCCATCATAAACACGCACCACAATTTATTGAACCATTCCTCAATTTCCAATTTTTGGATTATGATGATCCCCTCTATTTCCATTTTTTCCCCTGAGAAGAGAGTTGCAATAAGTATTTTTTGTGCACATAGGTGATTTTCCTTCCCCTCCCCGCCCCAGTCTCTTTTGGTGCTCACATAAAGTAGTGGTATTGTTAGGGGTGGTGTTCTCTTCTTTTGTATAATATATGATGGTTCTCTGGGAGAGCAGGTTTCTTGGAGAGATTTTCTGAAAGCAGCCTTAGTTTCAGTTCAAAGTAATAATCCCTTCAAACAGAGTCAGGAGTTAAAATCCAGTCCTTTATTGTGTCCTTCAAAGTCCTCAGCTGCAGCCCCTAGCTCCCTCCGAATGTCTCCAGCCAATACAAAGGTGGAATATGGAATGAATCTATCTCCACCTCTGAGAGTGGGCTTCTGTCTCTGGCCCTGAGAGCTTCTTGCTTATATGCTGTACACTAAGTACACACCAATCATTATATCATTGGGAAACCACTATTTGTTGTAAGATTAAATCAATTCTAAACTAGATTTAAACATTGTCTCCTCAATTCCACTTAGTACCTTGTTTCAAGTTCTGACCCATAACATCTCTTTGTAGAATCAGATCAATCATACTAAACCATGCTAAATTAGATAATTATTGTCTCCATCAATTCTAATGACTTAACACTTTGTAAGGATTCCAACAGTTAGGTCAAAGGGCATGCATGAATATATAGCCCTTTGGGCACAGATCATACCTTTTGATCATTTTTCAACTGGGGCATGGTTCTTATTTTTTTATAAATTTGATTCATTTTCCTCTGTGTTTGAGAAATGAAGCCTTATCAGAGAAATTTGCTTTTAAATTATTTTTACAATTATCATTACTAATTGTGTTTCCCCCATTCATTCTCTCTCTCTTGTCACTCTGTCCAAACTCAAAAGTGTTTTGGTACTGATCATTCCCTCCCTCAATATGCCTTCTCTTTCATCACCTTCCCCCACTTCCCATATTCCACTTCCCTCCTATTTTCCTGCAGGATAAGTTAGATTTCTATGTCTATTGAGTATGTATATTATTTCTTCTTTAAGTCAATTATGATGAGAGTAACGCTCATTTTTTCACTGTCTCCTCCCCCTCTTTTCCTCCACTTTAAAAACTTTTTCTTGCCTTGTTTTTGTGGAAGATAATTTGCACCATTCCACTTCTCCCTTTTCCTTTCTTCCTTTACATTCCTGTCTCACCCCTTAATTTTATCTTTTTAAAAAAATATTATTCCTTCATATTCAACTTACACCTGTGCCCTCTATGTATATTCTTGATAACTGCCATAATAATCAGAAATTTCTAATGATTTACTAGTATTATCTTCCCATATAGGAATATAAACAAATAAACCTTATTAAATACCTTATGATAGCACTTTCCTGATTACCTTCTTATTTCTCTCCCGAGTTTTGTATTTGAAATCAAATTTTTCATTAAGTCTTTTCATCACAAATGTTTGAAAATCCTCTATTTCACTGAATGATGACTTTTTCCATTGAAGGATTATACTCAGTTTTGCTGGCTAGGTGATTCTTGATTGTAATCCTAGATTCATTCCTCTCCAGAATATCATATTTCCCTCTTTAATTCTCTAATGTAAAAGTTGCTAAAGCTTATGTTATTCTGACTATGGCTCGACTATACTTGAATTATTTCTTTCTGGATGCTTGCAATATTTTCTCTTTGATTTGGGAATTCTTGAATTTGGCTATAATATTCCTTGGAGTTTTCCTTTTGGGATCTCTTTCAGAATGTGATTAGTGGATTCTTTCAATTTTTATTTTATCCTCTGATTCTAAAATACCAGCTCAGTTTTCCTTAACAATTTCTTGAAAGATGATGCCCAGGCCTCTTTTTGATCATGACTTTCAAGTAGACCAATAATTTTTAAGTTCTCTATTTTGGATCTATTTTCCAGGTTAGTTGTTTCTCCAATGAGATATTTCAAATTTTTTCCTTAATTTTTTTTGGTTTTGCTTCATTATATATATCTTGATTTTTCATAAAGCCATTAGCTTCCATTTTCTCAATTATAATTTTTAAATAATTATTTTACTCAGAGATATTTTGTATTTCTTTTTCCAATTGACTAATTTTGTTTTTTAAGGCATTCTTCTACTCATTAGCTTTTTGCATTTCCTTTTGAACAACTCTTAGTTCTTTTCTTGATCTTTCCTCTGACTCTCTTACTTGATTTTCAAAATCCCTTTTGAGCTCTTCCCATACCCTGAGCCCAGTTCTTATCTTTCTTGGAGGTTTTGGATATAGGAGCTTTGACTTTGTTATCTTCTTAATGTGTGTTTTGATCTTCCTTGTCACTATAGTAATTGTTAATGTTTAGAAACTTTTTTTTTTCCCTGTTCATTTTCCTAGTCTATTATTTGGTTTTTAACTCTTTGTTAAAATGGGTTTCTGTTTTCAGGGTGGAGGGTGCACTGTCTCAAGCTTTAGAAGTTTTGTGTAGCATTTTTTTAGAAATCCTACTAGGAACTGACCACAAGCATTCTTTTCTGCCCTGGAGCTATTAGGTGTGTCCTTGCCCCACTGTGACTGTAAAATCTAGTGTGCTAAATCAAGAATTCTACTTTGCTGATGTTTGGTCTCTGATATTGGGGCCATTGGATTGCATTGGACTCCCACTCTGTTGCCACAGATCCTCTCCACTGATCTTCCCAGTTCTCCTTGGTGACTCTGGGCTGAGAGGTCCAGCAGCCTCAAGCACCATGGCTGATTCAGAGGTTCCACCTCACTTATGCTGGAAATCCAGGGCCAGGGCTGGGGGTGAATGTGAATGGGGGCTGTTCTGGCACAGTCTGCATTGAAACTGTACTTTGACTCCAATCCTGATGTCACAGACCTTTCCAGTTGATCCTCCAAATTCTTTTGTACTGAAAAATGTTCTACTCCATTTTAGGGCGGTCTTCCTTCCTTCCTTTCTTCCTTCCTTTCTTCCTTTCTTTCTTCCTTCTTTCCTTCCTCCCTTCCTCCCTTCCTCCCTTTCTCCCTTCTTTCCTCCCTCCCATCCTCCTTTCCTTTCTTTCTCCTTTCCTTTCTTCCTTCCTTCCTTTTTTTCTTCCTTCTTCCCTTCCTTCCTTCCTTCCTTCCTTCCTTCCTTCTTTCCTTCCTCCCTTCCTCCCTTTCTCCCTTCTTTCCTCCCTCCCATCCTCCTTTCCTTTCTTTCTCCTTTCCTTTCTTTCTCCTTTCCTTTCTTCCTTCCTTCCTTCCTTCCTTCTTTCCTTCCTTCTTTCCTTCCTTCCTTCTTTCCTTTCTATTTTATGATTTTTGAGGTCAAGCTTTGCTTCTGGGATACAGGGAGCATTGTCCTAAGCTTCTTTTGCCTCTTTGAGCCTTAGCTTTGAGCACAGAGGCCCTTTGGTTTGTTGTCTTGCTCACAGCAGGGGTTAGCTTTATTTTTTCTCTCCAGGTAATAGCCTGGTTTTCTGGACTGACAATGTGTTTTCTGTTTTGGGACTGGAAACTGACCTACTGGTTTGCTCTGCTACTGAGTCAGGATAGACGGTCTCAGTTGATGATCTCCTATGATTAAAATTCTCTCATTGTATTTTCCAGACACAGTTTGAAGGGCTGAACATCCCTTTCATTTTAGCGAGACTGACTTTTCTTGAAGTTCTTCTAATCTGCCTTGAGCAGGAGAGTGGTTTTATTTTTCAGACTCTGTTCTGAGGATTAATTTCAATATGGGTTTTGAGGGAAACTGGGAAAGTTCCAGCAGCTTCCTGGCTTTACTCCACCATCTTGATTCCACTCCCAGAACTTGGCTCTGATTTTACTTTTTTACCTATGCAAAGTAGCTTGTGTGTGAGTGTGGATGTATGTACACATGTATATGCATATACAATTGGGGAAGGGGATGTCTTCATATATATATATATATATACTTTAGGGTCTTTTTCTTTGTAATTTTACAATATTCTTGTTTTTTTGTTGTTCTAATAGTTTTGTGCCAGTGTATACTTTCCAATTCATATACATAATGAATATTCTAATGTGGTCACATGTATTCAAATTCACACTGATAAAAATTATAATCTTGTAAGTTATCATAATTGGTTCCAGCACAATAGAAATATGCAATGTGGATTTAAATAATGCATAACCATTTCAGGAGATTCATTTTTATTAGCCCTAATTATGTCCTAACTTACAATATTCTAGTTATTCAATTTATTGTTTTCATGCCTTTGCTTCTGTCTTTTTGTATCAGGTCATTTGGGTCTTGTTATATTAGACTGCATTTTCTACAGCAAATTAATATGTCATTACCGATCACATCATGTTAGGTCACTCTTCAATTAATGGAAATCTACTTTGTTTATAATTTTGTGATATTTTAAAAAGTGCATTCTTTTTATTAATGACCTCTGTGGGATATGTGTCTAGTAGAGGGATCCTTGAGTCAAAAGGTACAGACATTTTAGTGACATTATTTGCATAATTTCATAATGCTTTTTAATATAATTATCTATTATTCTTGAACACCAAGCCATTATCCAAGTACTTAAATGCAAATTTATTGTTATTAGTAGTTTCTCTAATAAAATGACTTACTCTCTAGTGTTATTTGCATTAGATTTATGCATTTCAATTTAATAGAATCAATATTATATGTTTTGTCTAATCCCTCATTTGGTTAAAGATACATTTTTTACCTATAGCTATGAAACTTATATAACTTGCTTCTCTTCTAATTATTTTAACAATAAGTTTAGTAATATCCAGGTCATGTTTTCAATTTGAATTTGTTTAGCAATATAGTTTAAAGTACATGTGTAAGTCTCATTTCTTCATGTCTTCTCTCTTGTATTCTTGCAAATTCCTTTTTATAACATTTTTGAAAAAAATTAAAGCATATACAGAGTGATAAAGTTAAGAACTGGATTACCAACATCAAGTAATCTTGATTGTCTTCTCCTAATTCCAAGTCTTACTATTACTTAGTGACCAGTTTCCTCTTAAATTTGCAATTGGCTCAATATATCCATCTCAGTATTTTTTTCATTATAATGCTATCCTTTTTTTTTGGGGGGGGTAGCTTTGTTTGGCTAACAGCACCCCCAGATGCAATACTGAAATAATTTGTGACTTATAGTTTCTCCAACATTGGCTTATTTATAGTTTATTAAACATTGGCTTATTAAGTTTAAGATCAAAATATATGTTTGATAATTTGTAGCACCAATACTATTTATCAATTTTGAAAATATTATCATTTTCATTTTAATTGCACAGCCCAACCATGAGCACCAGATGTTCCTCCAATTGTTTTGTAATCATGACATCACAAAAATTAAAAATTGAAGTTGAACTTGCTAAAATAAAAGATGAATAAGGAAATTTTATTAAATTAAAAGGAACATAGAAAACAAACCAAAATCAATGTTAAATTATATTTTCCAAATGTCATCAACATCTAAATTCTTGAAGAAAAAATAAATCACAAGAAGACAGAGAAACATAATTTCAGCCTGTAAAAACCAATTAGACTTCAGCTTGAATGAAAGGTAATAATACCTCTGTAGTAAAATTTGATCAGACAGGAAACTAGGCACTGCCTCCATCTATTTGCTTATAGTGGGAATTTTTACTTTAACTCCTCATTCTGTACCTAGTGGCTCAGCTAAAATAAAGCTTCTTGGTTCTCTGTTCTGCATTCCTCATTCCTTACTAGGTTATCTATATAATTGCCTCATTGATTTGGTCCAAGTTATTCCACTTTTCTTCCCCCCACCCCCCACCCCACAGGGGATAAAAGTATTCTATTAATGTTACATCAGATTTTTATATAAAAACTCTAAACCAACTTGTACCTTGAGGGCCTATTGGCCTTTGATTTGAGTACACATCCCACTTTATGTTCAAGCCACTGGCATGTGTTGTCCCCAGTGAACAATGAGGGTTTTTAATAGAAATATCTATGCTCTTCATCCCTTTGGGATTTATTGCAGATTTCATGTAACATTTTTTTCCCTAAAATTCTCTCCCTCACCAAGATTCAAAATCAAAAAGGATGAACACATAAAGAATGAAGATGAAATTGAAAGTTATGATTAGGAATATTTTTGCCTAATTTTATGTTAATAAAATTATAAACTAAGCAAAATGGATAAATATTTACAAATCATAAATTAACTAGATTAATAGAAGAGAAAATAGAATACTTAAAGACTCCAATTTTAGGGGAAAAAAAGAGCTACTGCAATATTTCACAAAGCTCACTATGACTAGATGGTTTTATATCAGGAATGCAGATCCATCTATAACAAAAATACCAAAAATAATGCGATTATATAAATAAATTATGGGGGAAAGAATTTGACTAAATATCATATTGCTATTAAAAAGACTTGAAAGTATAGGAATAAATGGAGCTTTACTTAAAATAACAAAATATTTATCTAGAACAATCAGCACATATCATTTATAATTTTGATTACCTAGAAGCTTAGTTCCTAATAAAATCAAGAAATAAGCAAAGATGTCCATTATCACCACCATTATTTTTTTTAAATGTACTAGAAATGCTAATTATAGCAAAAAGAAAAAAAAAATGAATTGAAAACAATTAGATTAGGTAATGAAGAAATAAAGTACCACTCTGCAGACAATATGGTAATATTCTTAGAAAAGCCTAGGGAATGAATTGAAAAACTAATTGAAACAATTAACAATTTTAGTGAAGTTTCAGAATATTTAACAAACCCATATAAATCATTAGCATTTTTATATATTGTTTATTAAACAGTACAAAAAGAGATAGATAAAGAAATTTAAAATATTTGTAGACTATATAAAATATTTGGGATTCAACCTGCCAACATACAATGAAGAATTATATGAACATAATTATAAAATACTTTTCATATGAATAAAGAAAGATCAAATTAATTGAAGAAATATTAATTGTTCATGGGCAAGCCAAGCTAATATGATAAAAATGAAAATACTACTGAAATTATTTTACTTTTTAATACCAATCCAATCATGCAACCAAAAAAATATAAAGCTACAAAAAAACAAAAAAAAAGAATACTCAAATCATTCAATTTTAGCAAAAAGACTACTGCAATATTTCACAAATCTCACTATAACTAGATGTATTTCTCTCAGGAACGCAAGTTCATCTATAATAAAAATAACCAAAAATAATGTGATTATATAAATAAATTCAGGGGAAAAAGATTTTGACTAAATATAATACATATTGCTATTAAAAAGACTTTAAATGGTGCTTTCCTTAAAATGATAGATAATATCTATCTAGAACAATTAGCACGTCTCATTGTTTACCTTCTCAATGAGTGAGTGAGGAACTGGTCGAACTGAAAATTATTTTTAATAAATTAAAAATAAAATTTCTCAAACAGGGCCTAAATGGTAACTTATTTGGCTGTTTCATTGGCATTTCTCTGTGATAACAACTTAGAAGCTTAGATGATGAGATAATTCAATGTCCTTCCATTTGAAAAAACAAAAGCAAAAACATTTTTTTGGATGATCCTGAGGTCACCAGTCCCTCAGATATCTACTGGTAGATTTTTTTTATCATTAAGGTACTCTGTCTGGTTCTAATATCATTTGATTTTTACTTTACCTGTTATTATAAACAGTTCCTGATTATTAAGTCAAGTAGTTTGAGAATGCTTGATATTCTTACCAAATCTTTGAAAAAATTTACTATTTTTAAAGTGCCTGGATCTTCTTAACAATTTAGCCAACATAAAATCATTCAAGGAGAAATCAATATATGTAAATCGTCTCTATCTATATTTCAAGTCCTCTGTTTACTAAGTAAGCTTTGACCTTTGTAAAGAGAATCAGATTAGTCCAAATTTAAGGATCAATTCTTGCTGTATTCTGTTTTTAATCACAGAAAGAAGACATTCTTTACTATAAATATGACCCCTGCTTTTCTTGAATATTAAATGAATAAATTCTGAGCTCTGTGTTAAGCATGACTCCTCCAGGGTATTGATTTTCAGCAGCTTTCTTTCCCCTAATATCCTGTAGCTCTTGTACTGACACTACATACTACTCATCACTGTCCATGACAAAGCAGCCAC
Source organism: Antechinus flavipes (assembly GCF_016432865.1). NCBI lineage: Eukaryota > Metazoa > Chordata > Mammalia > Dasyuromorphia > Dasyuridae > Antechinus > Antechinus flavipes. Next base: position 303,017,305 of record NC_067399.1, on the reverse strand, counting down.
CATATATCAGCATCTGTAATGACAGCACTAGCATATTCTAGATGAAAAGTCTCCCATGTTTACCCTTAAGGATGTCAATTGTCCTACAACTCTTGGTATACAGTCTCCTCTGTGACTTATGTTTGCAAGACATATTTTCCACAATGCTGAAAATGTCTCCTGAAGGCACCTTGAAAGGCATAATAAGTAAGAACAAGCACTCAAAAGTTTAGATACTTAATCTGAACCTCATTCACAAGCAATCTAAATAGCTTTTTATGTAACATTCTGACACTTTCCAATTCTTATCTTGTTTGAAAAAACAAAGACAAAAATAATCAGAAATAAAAAATAGGGGATATGAATGATAAATATCAAAACTTTATGAGCAAAAAAGGTTCAAATTGAATTTATGGTGAAAGTCTGCATGGTAGTTTGATGGAAGTTACTGCTTAGTTATTTTTTCTAACCTAAGTCATTTTTTTACTCATACTTAAAAAGAATACATTCATAGAATAAGTAAAGATTTCTGTCAAAGGAATTTATATTTTTCCTCAGAACTTGGGTCAAGAAAGATCTTGGGGCTAAAATTCAATACTTTGAGATTTAGTACATATTTTCATTACTTTAAAGAACAAATTAGGAACAATATGGTCAGAAGAGTATCCTGTATTCTATGAGTCATTTTCTCCCATCACTTTTCCTAGAATTATCATTATTGCTAATGATTGCTTTAATTCTTCTGATACATGACAATATTGTCTTTAAAACCCATGTTTCATTATTGGGAAGATCAGGAGAGATTAAGCTTATAGACTGCAGTATTCTAGAGCCAGCCTTTCCTGGCTTGAAAGATTTGATTGCTAAATTTTCAGAGTTAGCATCTACCCATTAAAAATTGGCAAATATTACAAATCAATATTGTATTTTGTTGTTGTTGATTATCTTGATTTAAAGTAATAAAGAAAATTTTAAAAATAAATATTTTCTCTTCTAATTAAATATATTTATTAACTACTCTCCATTCTCAACATTTTAGCTCCAATTCCAGTGCCTTTATACATATTTTTCTCTATTTATAGAATTCATTCCCTTATATCCACCTCATAGAATCCTTAGATTCATTCCAAGTAAGATTTAGATTCCATCTCTCACATGAATCCTTTCTTGATTCTCTTTGTTAAGATTCTTTCCTTGAAGTCATTGTTTAATATTTTGTAAACTAAATATTTGTTTATTCACATATATTTTGTATTGCACTAAGTAGAACAGAAATTCTTCTGTAACAGATGAAGAAGGCAATGATCCAAACTAATTGAGAGATACTTTTTGATTCATTTTTTTGTTATAAAGGAAAAAGTGTAGAAAAATGACTCTAAGCTACAGGAATGTTTCTCTTTATATATTTACTTGGATTAAAATGGAGACTTTTATTTTTCATTAATATTTATATATGCCTAGAAATTTACATGTTATCTCCCCCATTAGAAAATATCCTACTTGAGATCACTATTTAGGATAAAATAAGCACTTAAATACTTGTTCACTGATTGATTGATGTAGAGGAGACAGGTAACTATCTTGGAGGCAGCTAGGTGACTTTATGTTTGGGACCTGCAGTCATGAAGATCTGAGTTTAAATCTCACCTCAGACACTTATTAGTTTTGTGACTCTGGGCAAGTCACTTAACCTGCACTTAATAACCTGGCATGTATTGGCCTTAATCAGCTGGAGAAGGATTGGAAAACCATTCCAGTATCTTTGCCAAGAAAACATCACAGACAGAATTAGTGTGGTATTATCCATGGAATCTTGAAGAGCTGGACATGACTGAGGTTGTTGGAGTTTTCTTGTTTGTTTTTTCCTTTTTAACTATAGGACTTTGCACATTATCTGATATTTAGTAGCTGAAAAATGTTTATTAAATTGAATTTTAATGGAGTAAAGGCCTTTCTATTGGTGTTGGTTAATGTGAGTAATCACAATCCATGTTGCACTACTGACTGGGACTCCATTCTTCCCCCAACACACTCATGGAGGCCTCTCCCAGTCTCCCAATATTCCCCCATTATGAAAGTCTTCTATCTTCTCTGTATCTTGAGTCTATCTGATTATTTACTATTGGCAAGTTCCTTGAAAGCATAGGAGACATTTTTGCCTTTCATGGCAGTTCTTGCTGCCATATTCTTTATACTTAAAAAGAAATTATTCAGGTTTCTTATGTGGGCTCTCTCTTTCTCTTTCTTTTTGTTTCTCTCTCTCTCTCTCTCTCTCTCTCTCTCTCTCATTCTGTGTCACACACATACACACACATACAGAGACAGAGAGAAAGAGAGAGAGAGTTCAAATTGGTATTTGGGGCAAACTATAGAAAAACAAAAGTGCTCTCTGTCTGGGGTGACCACTATGTTAGTTGCAAAGGGCTGAAACTCTTAAAAGGTGTGCTTGAATCAGACAGCTGAGCACTTAAGGTATACTTGCCTACAATAACTCTATCAGCATATGTTTGGAATTTCTCTTCTCACAGTTGATGCTAGCTCCATGCTTAGGATTAAGAGAATTATAGGTAAGGATTAGGGGGTGGAGTGAGAGAGGCCAGAGAACTTCACTTGGCCTCAGGAGGAGGAGGAGAAAAGTGTGGAGATTCCTGGAGATTCTGGACTCTAGCATCAAGGAAGGATCCTTGGCAAAACTCCTGGCAGTTTTGTCCATCTCCTTCACTTCTCCCCCTAAAGACCAAGAACTTTTGCTTATCCTGACTCTGGCTGAATCGGAGGCCTCCAGGGAGCTAATCCGGACTTCACAGTTAGTAGCACTAGTGACTACATTTTAATTCTAGTAGTAATAATTCTCAGTGGATAGTGAAGAACCATTAAAACCTTGTAAATAATTAAAGTGATCTATTTGTTGGTTTAAAATGTTTTCATTAGTAAAATATATCTAGGTATGCTTCCATTTCAAGTGTTTTTGTTTGTTTTGTTTTGTTTGTTTTTGATTGAGTTTTTAAAGTTGCCCATTTTGCTTATAAAACAATCAAAGCATTAGAACAAAATAAAAATTTCTTCTCCCTTGTATTTTCTTCCTTTATTAAAATTTCTCATGACCTTTTTAAAATTGGTTGTTCTGTTGCTTATTCTTAGGATCTTAGCTTCCTGGCTAAGTTTGTGGAAATTCAATCACTATCTATCTCATCTTCTCCTTAGAGCACTTCCTTTTCAGTTACTGAAACCATATGCATTATGGTAGAAATAGCACTGCATTTGGATTAATAAGATGCTAATTCAAATCCTTCTCTGATGTCTATTGCCTATGCAACCTTTGAGTTTAGTCATTTACAAAACAAAAGGTTTAAACCATCTAAGATTATCTGTGAGATTTCTTCCAGTACTGTTAAGTGAAAATATTCTTTGAGTATGCATTACTAGTTTCAGGGTGCTGCGTGTTCTCCCTCAGTGCTCTGGAGGTACTCCTGAGACACAGGTATCTCTTTTCTAAGCAGGGTTAACCTTTTGCATCTTCCCTCTCAAAACTGGAGGCCAAAGGTGCCTGAAGCAACTGCACTCTTTGAAGAAAACTGAAAAACTGTTCTCTCTTCCTCCTTAATCTATTCCTCATGCTGGGCAGGACTTTGAACTCCATCAACAAGCAGTCTCTCAAAAATGAGCTTTGAGAGTAGGAATATTATCTCTTTGATATATGTTTTATCATGTTATTCACCTGCTCAAAACATTCAGATGCTTTCCTTTTGCCTACAGATAACAAACACAAAATCATACACATTTTATTTAAAACCTAAAATCTGATACCATTTTACTTTTTCTTATTTCTTTTTACTCACCTTCACATACTCAATATTCCAATCAAACTAGATGAGTAACTATTCCCTAATTTTGTCTTTCTAGGTCAAATGCATTCATGTATAGTCTCCCCATGCTTAAAATACACTTCTTCCAATCATTATTCAAAAAATCAATCAGTAAAACTTTATGTGCCCTAGCATGAACCAGACCTTGAAATCTTTCTCCTAGATTCATCACAGGGATCATCTACTGTACTTTTCCTAGATGAAAGTGATCTTTTCTTGCTCAAATTGTATTAAACCTCTTAATCTGGAACTCTATCACATTTTTTAAAAATATAATTCATTTAATATGTTAGAACTTATGTGTTGTTGTTTATATCTTTTATCTCTGAAAAAGATTTATGTGCTTGTTTGTTTTTCTCACCTTTTCGTCTGTTCCCATAATATAGCACAGGGCCTTGCTTTTGATTGTTAGTTTTATTTATTTTTTAAAGACCTACACTTTCTTCTTTCTTTCTTTTATTAAGGCTTTTTTTTATTTTCAAAACATATACATAGATAATTTTCAACATTAACTCTTGAAAAACCTTTCATTCCAATTTTTTTTCTCTCCCTCTACCACCTCCCCTAGATGTCAAGTAAACAATATATGTTAAACATATGAAATTCTTCTTTACATATTTCCACAATTATCATTCTGACAAGAAAAAACCAGATCAAAAAAGGGAAAATAAAAAAGAGAAAGAAAACAAAATACAAAAAGCAACAACAAAAAAGCAAAACTACTATGTTGTGATCCATACTCAGTCCATATGACCACTTTTTCTGGATGCAGTTGGCTCTCTCCATCACAAGTCTGTTGGAATTGGTCTGAATCCTCTCATTGTTGAAGAGAGTCAAGTCCATCAGAAGTGATCATTTTATAGTCTTGTTGTTGCCTTGTATAATCTCCTAATTCTGCTCATTTCCTTTAGCATCAGTTCATGTAGGTCTCTACAAGCCTCTCTGAAATCATCCTGCTGCTCATTTCTTACAGAATAATAGTATTCCATAGCATTCATATACTATAATTTATTCAGCCATTCTCCAATTGATGGGCATCCACTCAGTTTCCAGTTTCTTGCCACTACAAAAAGGGATGCCACAAGCATTTTTGCTTGGGTTCCTTTACTTCCTTTAAGATCTCAGTAGACATACTGCTAGATCAAAGTGTATACAAAGTTTATTAGTATTTTGTACATAAGGACCTATACTTTCATATGAAATTTCTGGCATGGAAATTCCCCCTCCCCCCCCCCCCCCAGAGATACAAATAAGCAACTGAATTGTAATTTATAACCTTTCTTAGAATCATTCTTGTGGTTCAGACAGCCTACAGAAGTTAATTATACATGGTCACATAGCTTATATATATGTTACAGAACTTAAACCCATGTCACTCTGACTTCAAGATTAGTGCTCCATTTACTCCCCAACTCTGACTCTCTTCTTAACTGTAATTAGTATTTAATTATAATTAAATAATCATAATAGCTAACATTTAGATAGCGCTTACTATTTATCAGGCACTATTGTATGCACTTTTCAATTATCATCTCTTCTAATTCTCATAGAAACTCTGGAAGGAAAGTATTATTTCCCTCATTTTACAGATGAGGAAAATGACTGACACACTGACTTGCCCAAAGTCATAAATCTAGTAAGTATCTGAGACTGAATCTTAATTCAGATTTTCTTGACTCCATACTCAAAGCTATTTCTATTGCACCATCTAGCTGTTCCCAAAAATAAATGTTTATGAAATTTACTTGAATTGCCATTTTTAATCTAGAAAATATTTAAATTAAATATTAATTATTTGTATCATAACTGTAATGGGCTGAGGCTTGAGTTGATACACTGAGGTCCCAAGCGCATGAGGCTAAATAGTAATTGGACCATACTCCATTAATATATATGCTTGGAAAAAGAATGGCCCCAGCCCACTCTTTGTGTAAGTCCTGATGTGTTGTATAGTAAATGACGATTTTGGTGGGTGGAGGCAGGGGAGTGGAAAAGGAAGGGGAAGGAGAGACTGCTTGTATTGCTATTGTGATGGCCTTTCAGCTCAGATCCCCCTCTGTTAGCTGGCTTCCTGTCGCAGCTGCCCATATTGCTATTGCAATCTTTCTTGCCCATATTGCTATCGCAATCCTTATTCACCTCTTCACTTCAATAAAGATTGAAGATTTTCCCCTTAACCTGAATTCCTGACTCCATCTGATTTTAAATACGCGATAATTACAATAACTAGTTACATTTCTCACTTACTTCAAAATAATAGCTTCCTGAATGCCACTCCTTTCCATTTCAATTGGCATAAAAGTTTTAAAGACAATGCTTCAAATATTTTATGAGCCTAGAAGGATTTGCAAACCTTTGACACAGTCCTTTAGTGCTTTCCTTCTATATTAACAAATGAGACTAACTGCCATATCTTGTCATTTCTTGTTTTAACACATAGAATTAACATGTTTCCTAGATTTGAGCATAGGAGTTTTTTTGTTTTGTTTAAAGCCTGAATATTGTGAGGGAACTTTCAGTTCTAGCTGTCTAACAATTGAATTCAGATCATTTGGGTAATTTCCCTTCAGAACTAGCTTGACACAGATTTAAAATGGAACTGCTTCACCTGCAATTACTCTAGAAACGCAGTTCTCATCATAGATTCTAAGACCTACTTAGTCATCAAGAGATTCTTAGCAATTTATAATTTTAAAATTCTTACTTGAAAGTTTTAAGAAGTTAAATGAAAATACAGAGATGGCATTTCCCTTGATCCCCCTCTTTAATTGCAGGCTATTACCCAAGTGATCTAGAATTTTTTTATTTTTAGGGGCTATCAGTCATAGAGTTTGGAATTTGGATAGTCCACACAGAATCTTGTGACAGTATGCCAATAATTTTATCTATTCAGGGCTACTGTTTCTCTCTTTTTAAGATAACAAAGTAGATTCAAATTGCCTGTTTTCTTAAAAATTTACATCACACTGAAGATCAATGAATAAGTAAGCAACAAAGACTTATTTAACTCCTAAAGTGGACTGAGGTCAGAAATATGGGAGGTGAAAAAGAAGGGGAAATATACATGTAAAGTAAGGACTTTAAGATGAAAGGGAGCATCCTATGATTCTTTTATTGATGTGCAAACTCAGTGATGAAATACACTATAGCCAATTATTGATGAAAAAATTGGATGTAAATATAATTAATCATTTGACTCTTTTATGGTTTTGTTTTGTTTGTTGTATTTGTTCATAATATTTTTGCCTTAGAACCTAATCTATATTCTTTGATGGAACTCTACCTATATCTGATATTCATCAGATAAGCTTCTAACTATGATGCCACCTTGTTTTGAAAATTATGACTCAAATTTGGATTTGAGTCATAATGAAGCTTTACGTAACTATATATGTGTGTGTATATGTTATACACACGTATATATTCATGTGTGATGTATAATATGTATTATATTATATACAATATTATGCATAACACAAAATATTATGTATACATAAATTATATACATACATGCATGTGCATGTAAATGTATTATATATGTCTATTCTTATCATGTAAAATGGTTATTAATTCTTTTTATTTTATTTGATAGAGTTCTAATAGAAAACATCCCAGGATAAGTTGCTGCCTGCCTTGTTAATAATCTTTTATATTTAATTTTTGCCAACTATTGCATAGGAGGATAAAATAAAGATTTTTTAGTTAGATAAAGGATTAAAATAATACATTTAAAAGGGACTTCAGAAACCATCTAGGTGTAAAATTGAAACTGAGGCCCATAAATGTACGAACATAAATAATTTGTACAAATTCTTGTAGATACTAACAATCAGAGGCAAGAATTCAGATTAGATCCTTTGTTTTCGGGGACACTGTTCTTTTTCTTTTTCCTTCTTCAAATAGTATTTTATTTTTCCAAATACATGTAAAGATGATTTTTTTACATTTCTTTTTTTTTGTAAAAGTTTGTGTTTCAAAGTTTTCTATTTCCTTCCCTTCCTTTGCTACTCCCCAAGAAAGCAAGCAATCTAAATTAGATATGTGCAGTTATTTTAAACATATTTCCATATTTGTCATGTTGTGCAAGGAAAAAAAAATCACAAAAAAGCAAGCCCACAAACAAACAACAACAACAAAGATGTGAAAATACTATGCTTTGATCACATTCAGTCTCCATAGATTTTTTTCTCTGAAGGTGGGTGGCATTTTCCATCCACGTCCAATAGAATTTGTTTTAAATCACTTCATTGTTGGAAAGAGCCAATTCCATCACAGCTGATTATCATATAACCGTATTGTTATTGTGTACAATATTCTTTGGGTTCTGTGTAAAGGACAGAAATTTGTATACCTTTTCTCATTCTCCCCTCTACCTAAGACAACAAGGAACTGATATAGATCAAACACGTGCAATTCTTCTAAACATATTTCCATACTAGCCATGCCCGTGGGGGGAAAAAAAAATCAGATCAAAAGGGGAAAAAAAGGAGAAAGGAAAAAAACCCTGAACAACAATAATAACAAGGTAAAAAATATTATGCTTTAATATACATTCAGTCTCCATAGTTCTCTGGACACAGATGGCACTTTCCATGACAAGTCTTTTGAAATTGCCTTGAATTACCTTATTGTTGAAAAGAGCCAAGTCCATCACAGTTGATCATCACATACTATGGTTGTTACTGTATACAATGTTCTCTTGGTTCTATTTACTTAGTATCAGTTCATGTGAGTCTTTTCAGGTTTTTCTGAAACCAGCCTGCTCATCCTTTCTTATAGAAAAATAATATTTTGTTACATACATATACCGTAACTTATTCAGCCATTTCCTAACTGAGAAGTATCCATTCAGTTTCCAATTGCTGCTACTACAAAATAGTCTGCTACAAACATTTTTGCACACATGGGTCCTTTTTTCATTTTTATGATCTCTTTGGAATACAGACCCAGTTAAGACACTGCAGGATAAATGGGTGGGCATATTTATAGTCTTTTGGGCATAATTCCATATTGTTCTAAATGATTGGATCATTTCACAACTGTACCAACAATGCATTAGTATGCCAGTGTCCTCATATCTTCTCCAAACATCTATCATTATCTTTTCCTGGCATTTTAGTCAATCTGACAGGTGTGAAGTGGTATCTCAAACTTGTCTTAATTTGCATTTCCCAAATCAGTAGTGATTTAGAGCATTTTTATATGACTAGAAAAGGCTTTAATTTCTGTTAGAAAACTATCTGTTCTTATCCTTTTACCATTTATCAATTGGGAAATAACAGCCACTTTTCTTTACACTGAACCATGTTTCCTTCACTATGAATATAAAATTATCTTCAATAACCTCTCTGAAATCATTCTTGGTACAATTCTTAATAGTAGGCAGACAGCATGAAAGAGAATATATAGACAGTTTCCTATTCCTACATGAATTTGATTTTTTTTATAGTGTGTCTATTTTTTAAATAGCTTTTTATTTACAAGATATATGCATGTGTCATTTTTCAGCATTGACAATTGTAAAATCTTTTGTTACAACTTTTCCCCTCCTTCCCCCCACCCCTTCCCCAGATGGCAGGTTGACCAATACATGTTAAATATGTTAAAGTATAAGTTAAATACAATAAATGTGTACATATTCAAACAGTTATTTTGCTGCACAGAAAGAATAAGATTTTGAAATAGTGTACATTTAGCCTGTGAAGGAAGTAAAAAATGCAGGTGGACAAAAATAGAAGGATTGGGAATTCTATGAAGTGGTTCATAGTAATCTCCCAGAGTTCTTTTGCTGGATGTAGCTGGTTCAGTTCATTACTGCTGTATTGGAACTTATTTGATTCATCTCATTGTTGAAGGGGGCCATATCCATCAGAATTGACCATCATATAGAATTGTTGTTGAAGTATATAATGATCTCCTGGTCCTGCTCATTTCACTCAGCATCAGTTCATGAAAGTCACTCCAGGTCTTTCTGAAATCATCCTGCTAGTCATTTCTTACCAAACAATAATATTCCATAATTTTCATATACCACAATTTATTCAGCCATTCTCCAACTAATAGGCATCCAATTAATTTCCAGTTTGTGGCCACTACAAAGAAGACTGCCACATTCTTTCACATATAGGTACCATTCCCTTCTTTAAAATCTCTTTGGGATATAAGCCCAGTAGTAACACTGCTGGATCAAAGGGTAGGCACAGTTTGATAACTCTTTAAGCATAGTTTCAAATTGCTCTCCAGAATGGCTGGATGTATTCACAATTCCACCAACAATGTATCAGTGTCCCAGTTTTCCCACATCCCCTCCAGCATTCTGCATTATCTTTCCCTGTCATTCTAACCAATCTGAGAAGTATGTAGTGGTATCCCAGAGTTGTCTTAATTTGTATTTTTCTGATTAATAATGACTTGGAGCATCTTTTCATATGGCTAGAAATAGTTTCAATTTCTTCATCTGAGAATTGTGTGTTCATATTCTTTGACCATTTATCAATTGGAGAATAGCTTGATTTCTTATAGAGTCAATTATATATATTGTAAATGAGATTTTTATCAGAACCTTTGACTGTAAAAATGTTTTCCCAGTTTATTACTTCCCTTCTAATCTTGTCTGCATTAGTTTTGTTTGTATAAAAACTTCAGTTTGATAGAAATCAAATTTTTCTATTTTGTGATCAATAATGATCTCTAATACTTCTTTGGTCATAAATTCCTTCCTCTTCCACAGGTCTGAGAGGAAAACTATCCTATGTGCTTCCGATTTATTTATAATCTCATTCTTTATGTCTAGGTCATGAACCCATTTTGACCTTTTCTTGGTGTATGGTTTTAAGTGTGGGTCAATGCCTAGTTTCTGCCATACATATTTCCAATTTTCCCAGCAGTTTTTTTTCAAATAATGCGTTCTTAAACCCAAAACCGGGATCTTTGGATTTGTCAACACTAGATTATTAAAGTTATTGCCTGTTTTGTCCTTTGAACCTAACCTATTCCACTGATCAACTACTCTATTTCTTAGCCAATACCAAATGGTTTTAGTAACTGCTGCTTTATAATATAATTTTAGATCTGGTACAACTAGGCCACCTTCATTTGATTTTTTTTTTCATTAATTCTCTTGAAATTCTTGACCTTTTGTTTTTCCATATGAACTTTGTTGTTATTTTTTTCTAGATCATCAAAATAGTTTTTTGGGAGTCTGATTGGTATAGCGCTAAATAAATAGATTAGTTTAGGTAGTATTGTCATCTTTATTATATTTGATCACCCAATCCAAGAGCATTTAATATTTTTGCAGTTGGTTAAATCAGATTTAATTTGTGTGGAAAGTGTTTTGTCATTTTGCTCATAAAGTTTCTGATTTTCCCTTGGCAGATATATTCCTAAATATTTTATACAATCAGTAGTTACTTTAAATGGAATTTCTCTTTGTAACTCTAACTGTTGGGTTTTGTTAGTGATATATAAGAATGCTGATGACTTATGTGGGTTTATTTTGTATCCTGCAACTTTGCTAAAGGTGTGGATTGTTTCTAATAACTTTTTAGTAGAATCTCTGGGGTTCTCTAAGTATACCATCATATCATCAGCAAAGAGTGATAATTTGGTTTCCTCATTGCCTATTCTTATTCCTTTAATCTCTTTCTCAACTCTTATTGCCAAAGCTAGCATTTCTAATACAATATTAAATAGTAACGGTGATAGTGGGCTGTGGTGATCTTTTTCTTCTTTAAAATATATAAGATGAAGGTTCTCTCTGGGAGAGAAGGTTTCTCGAGGAGATTTTCTGGAGGCAGCCTTAGTTTCAGTTCAGATCAATAATTACCCCAAATGCAGTCAGCTGGTAAAAATACAAATGTTTATTTCTCCTTCCAAGTATTGTCTCTTTCCTTGGGCACAGATAGCTAGATTCTTGGAGGCCTCTCTCTCTCCTTGGTTCTAAGAGCTCTTGCAGTTTTGTCCTTTGCTTCTGCCTCTGCTTTCTTCAGCCTTTAATCCAGCTCCACTCTTCATGTAATTCAGCTGAAACCTTTCCAAGAGCCTCTGTCTGTTTCTTTTATACAAGAGAGAGGAATTGTGGGATACGAGAGAGAGGGATTATGGATATTCTCCCATAGTGCTCTCTGGCCTTAAGAGCTTCAAGGGAGGTGTGAATTCACAAAGTTACACAGTTAACTTTGTGAAACTCCCATACTTGTGAACTCTAATGAGTAAAGGTGTAAACACAAGCATTGTATTAATTAGTTCTATTTAGTACCTTGTTTCAGGTTCTGGCCCAAAACATCTTCTTGTAAGATCAGATCAATAATCTAGCAACTCTAATGAGTTAGCAGTTTGTAAAGATTCCAACAGTGGGCAACCTTGTTTCCCTCCTGATCTTATTGGAAATGGTTGCAGTTTGTCCCTATTACATATGATGCTTACTGTTGGTTTTAAATAGATGCTACTGATTATTTTAAGGAAAAGTCAATTTATTCCTATACTCTCAAGAGTTTTTAATACGAATGGTTGTTGGATTTTATCAAATGCTTTTTCTGCATCTATTGAGATGATCATATGGTTTTTGTTAATTTGATTATTAATATGGCCAATTATATTGATAGTTTTCCTAATATTGAACCAGCCCTGCATTCCTGGTATAAATCCTACTTGATCGTGGTGTATTATCCTGGGGATGATTTTCTGTAGTCTTTTTGCTAATATCTTATTTAAGATTTTAGTATCAATATTCATTAGGGAGATTGGTCTATAATTTTCTTTCTCTGTCTTCAACCTACCTGGTTTAGGTATCAGTACCATGCCTGTGTCATAAAAGGAATTTGGTAGGACTCCTTCATTCCCTAATTTTTCAAATAGTTTATACAGCATTGGGGCTAATTGTTCTTTAAAGGTTTGGTAGAATTCACATGTAAATCCATCTGGTCCCAGGGATTTTTTTTTTTAGGGAATTGATTAATAGCTTGTTCTATTTCTTTTTCTGAAATGGGACTATTTAAGCAATTTACTTCCTCCTCTGATAATCTGGGAAGCCTATGTTTTTGGAGGTAGCCATCCATTTCACTTAGGTTATCAAATTTATGGGCATAAAGTTGGGCAAAATAACCCCTTATTATTTATTTAATTTCCTCTTCATTAGTGGAAAGTTCTCCCTTTTCATTTTTAAGACTACTAATTTTACTTTTCCTCTCTCCTTTTTCTAATCAAATTTACCAAGGGTTTATCAATTTTATTGGTTTAAAAAAAAAAAAAACAACTCTAGGTTTTATTTATTAGTTCAATAGTTTTTTTTTTACTTTCTATATTATTAATTTCTCCTTTTAATTTTAGAATTTCAAGTTTAGTAATTGATTGGGGGGTTTTAATTTGTTCTTTTTCTAGCTTTTAAGTTGCAGGCACAAATCATTGATCTTCTCTTTCTCTATTTTATTCAAGTAAGCCTCTAAGGATATAAAATTTCCCCTTATTAGTGCTTTGGCTGCATCCCATAAATTTTGGTATGATGTCTCATTATTGTCATTATCTTCAGTGAAATTATTAATTGTGTCTATAATTTGCTGTTTTACCCAATCATTCTTTAAGATGAGATTATTTAGTTTCCAATTACTTTTTGATCTATTTACACCTAACTTTTTGTTGAATGTACTTTTTATTGCATTGTTATCTGAAAAGATAGCATTTACTATTTCTGCCTTCCTGCATTTGATTTTGAGGTCTTTATGCCCTAATATATGGTCAATTTTTGTGTAGGTTCTATAAACTGCTGAGAAGCAAGTTTACTCCTTTCTGTCACCATTCAGTTTTCTCCAGAGATCTATCATACTTAATTTTTCTAATATTCTATTTACTTCTTTAATTTCTTTCTTATTTGTTTTGTGTTTTGATTAATCTAAATCTGAGAGTGCATGATTGAGATCTTCCACTATTATAGTTTTGTTGTCTATTTCTTCTCGCAACTCTCTTAACTTCTCCTTTAGGAAGTTAGATGCTATACCACTTGGTGTATATGTGTTTAATACTGATATTGCTTCATTGTCTATAGTACCCTTTAGCAAGATATAGTTTCCTTCCTTATCTCATTTAATTAGATCAATTTTTGTTTTTCCTTGATCTGAGATAAGGATGGCTACCCCTGCTTTTTTGACTTCACCTGAAGCATAATAGATTCTGCCCCAGCCTTTTACCTTTACTCTGTATATATCTCACTGCTTTAAATGTGTTTCCTGTAAAAACAGCATATTGTAGGGTTCTGACTTTTGATCCAGTCTGTTATCCTCTTTATGGGAGAGTTCATCCCATTCACATTTATGTTTAAAATTACTAATTCTGTATTTCCTGGCATCCTAATATCCCCAGATTATTCTTTTCTTTTTCTTGCCCTCCTTCCCTTCTTTCCTAGTATTAAACTTATTGGTCCCACTTGCGTCACACAGCTCTCCCTCTATAGTATCCCTCCCTCCTCCCTTTGAATCCCTTCCCCTTTCTTGTACCCTTCCCTTATTACTACTTTTTCCTTTTCCCTTTTCTTCTCCCACTTTTTAATGAAGTGAGAGAAGAATCTCTGTAAAACAAATATGTCAATTCTTTCCTCTTTGAGCCAACTCTGATGAGAGTAGGATTCACACAATGTTCCTCCCCCTCTCTAAGTTCCCTCAGATATGATAGGTTTCCTTTTCCTCATCGTCACATGTAGTTTCCCTCTTTTTATTTCACCTTTTCCCTTTTTCTGACACTATCCCCTTTCCATTTCTACTTCCCTTTTTTTATGGTATATCGGTAAAATCAAATTATACATATGGTTTTTATGTATATCCACAACAGAAATACAGTTCTCAAGAGTTCCTTTTATCTTTTTCTACTTCTCTTGAGTCTGTTGCTGGAGATCAAATTTTTTGTTTAAGTCTAGTTTTTTCCTGAGAAACAAATGGAATTCTTCTATTTCATTAAATATCCACCTTCTTCCATGGAAAAAAAAATACTCAGCTTAGCTGGGTAGTTTATTCTTGGCTGCGTTCCAAGTTCTTTTGCCTATTGGAATATCAGATTCCAGGCCCTTCAATCCTTTAATGTTGAGGCAGCCAGATCTTGCATGAACCTTATTGTGGCACCTCAGTATTTGAACTGTTTTTTCCTGGCTGCTTGTAAAATTTTTTCTTTAGTCTGAAAATTCTGAAGTTTGGCCACAATATTCCTCAGAATCCTTATTTTAGGGTCTTTTTCAGAAGGTTTTCGATGAATTCTTTCAACGCCTATTTTACCTTCTGGTTCTATTACTTCTTGGCAGTTCTTTTGGATGATTTCCTGTAAAATAATATCTAGGCTCTTTTTTTCATCATAATTTTAGGGTAGTCCAATGATCCTCAAGTTATCTCTGCTAGATCTATTTTTCAGGTCTGTTGTTTTTCCAAGTAAATATTTGACTTTTTTTTCCAATCTTTCATTTTTTTTTTTGGTTTTGCTTGACTGATTCTTGATGTCTCAATGAACCAGTCATTTCTATTTGTTCAGTTCTGATTTTTAGTGAGTTATTTTCTTCATTAGCTATTTTTTAAACTTCTTTTTGTAGCTGTCCAATTGAGTTGTTTTTCTCAATGGAATTTTTTTCCATTTCACTATTTTTTTTTTAGTGAGTTATTTTCTTTTTCCAATTTACAAATTCCGTTTCCCTGCACTTCAGGAAGTGGTTTCTTTTTCCATTTTACCAAATTTTTCTTTTAGTGAGTTATATGCTTTTTTCTGTACTTTCTTGCATAGCTTCTCTTTCCTTTCCCCATTTCTCTTCTAGTTTTCTTTTAAGGTTTTTAATAATCTCCTCTAGGAGAGCCTTTTTTATTGGGGACCAATAATTGTCTGGAGACTGTCTGCTATTAGTTTCTTCAGGATTGAAAGCTATTTTCTTTTTGTATAGAAACTATCAATCGTTCTTTTGATTTTTTTACTTATTTTGTTAAAGACTGTAAGGCCTGCCTTCAGAGCCAGGAGGTTACCAGCTTCCTCTACAGAGCAGTGAAAGGTGTATGGACGGGTAGCTGTCCTGCCAGCCAGCTACAAAAAGCAGTGAGGTACTGGAGTGCTCTGGGAAAGAGTTCCCCACTCTGGAGTAACTCAGGCCTGCAGGGCCAAGCTGGGAAAGTGCCCTGCAAAGAACCCCCTCTTCCATTCCCCTCCCCCTGCCCTGGAGCTAGACACTGAGCAGTGAGAATTTCACTACCCCAAGCCAAAGCCCACCCTGGGGCTGTGGGTATTAGCAGTTGAGCAGTGAATGGATTTGCAGGGACAGGAAGTGTCTGCCTGGGAAGCACAGTCTGCTGGGGAAATTCTGCTGCCCCAGGCTGAGCCCCCCACTCTGCCGATTAGAGGCTGCCCAGGTTGTGCCCCACTTCCGTGCAGATTAGTAACTGCCTCCGCAAAAGCCCTGAACTACAGGATATGGCTGCAGGGCTATGTTAAAGTCTGCCGGAGTCACTTCCGGGTTTGAGTGGTTTGAACCAGATCTTGTTAGGTTCTGGCATTTTTTTTTAAAGTTCACTCTGTTTTAGGCTTTAATCTCTCTGCCAGTTTACTGCTTTGTAGTCAAGGCAAAGCAGTCAGCCTATAGCAGATTCGTCTCTATAACTACTCTAGCCAAAGAGGTCACCCCTGCCCCTGGTCTGCTCAGGACACTAGCCTGTGCTAGTCTGTTCCTGGCCCCTCAGGACAAGCCTTTCCTGGCGATCTTCCAGATTGACTTCTACTGGTAAGTTGTAGTGCTTCCAATCTTCATGAATTTAAGCAGTGAAGAGCTATTTTTGAGGCTGAATTAAATAGTTGGTTATGAGGGGAATGAGAGGAGCTTAGAAAGTCTTGTGTGTCTTCTCTGCCCTCCCCACCTCCCCCCTTCACATATCTCTAAGACAGATTTCTTAAAGATGACTTTAAGAAAATAGTTTCTAAGTAACTTGAATAGTCATCATGAACTCTGCCCTGTCCTTCCTACCACCACAAGAAAATCCATGTAATTCAACATTTTGCTACATCTTTGTTAACATATTATTGATTAATTTCATGAGATCACCCATAGAAGTCCTTATGATTGTCCCCTTGGATCTTTGTTATGGGAGCCACCTGCTAGTGGCTGCTGGGGATCTGATAGAATAGATCCCTTCATGTGAAAGGATGATAATGCTACAAGGAGACTAAGAGGCATTTGCATTCTCTGAGCTCTCTCTTTTTCCCTCTTGCCTCCAATTTATTTCATTCCCAATTCTCAAGTAACATCTGAGTCAATAAAAGCTTATTTGCAATTCCTTCAAGTGTGTTACAATACACAGCTGTGGGGACTTTCAGAGAACTGACCTGCCCCTTAAGGGGACAGTACCCTTTAATACTTTACAAGCTTTCTGGATTTTACACTTAGATGGGATCCTTAACAGATCTTAGCTTTGTCATGGGTTCCATTTTGAAATTTTTAATTACATTTTACCCATATAATTGGTAAGGGGGGATTTGTTAGTATTTCTTTATGTGTGTGGATGTTTAATGGAATTCTCTTCTGATCCACACAGTCTTAGTATGGATCCTTTATAGTAATATGTTTTTAATGGATAAAATAGAATGAGTGACTCAGTCAATGAGCATTTATCAAACCTCTAATATGTGACACATAAGGGACTTTAAGGAGGGGGATACAAAGAGAAACAAAAGACAGACCCTGTTCATCAAAAACTCACAATATAATGTAAGAAACAACAGCAAACCCATATGTACAAAGTATATACAGAAAAAAACTAGGAAATGATTAACAGAGGGAAGAAAATAGAAGTGACAGGATTGGGAATGGCTTAATGCAAGAAGACAATGTTTTAGTTTGAATGTAAAGGAAGTTTTACCTAAAATTTATAGTTTGAAACTTGTGATTCTGTTTACTAACTAAAGGAGTCAATTCCAAGCACGGGCTCAGATACAGAAAATAAGATTTACAGAGATTATAAAGGAATCACATTATATTGGAGGAGGGAGTTTGTCATTATTCTTTAAAAATAATAGTGAATATCAGATTAGAAATCCCTAAATAAATAACTTGTCCATGTGTATGTAAATCTAGGTTATATAGGTCTGAAGTACAGTGAGTTGAGTCCATATTTGAAAAGAAGCACAAGAAGAATAGATTGCTTTTTAAAAAATCACAAAGTGATTTTGATGACATCAAGTTTTCCATAACAGTAACATTTATAATGCTAACTTAAAAAAAAAAAAAACAAATACTAATATTGCTTTCTGGGCAATAAAACCTAGAATAACCAGGCCTCCAAATAACTAAAGATGAGCATTCCCTGGAACGCAATGGGAGAGTGTATGGTAAATCTGAACAAACTGTAACATATCATTAAAAAGCACCTCCTATGAAGAACAAGAATAAAGAATGTCAGCAAAAAATAGTATGAAAGAAAGAAATGAGTTGGTTGCATGATGACAGTAAGAGATGACAAAGTGTCCCCTTCACAATGTCAGAAGAATATAAAAAGGCCTCTAGTGTGTTGAATGGATCCTTCTGGTGAGCATTTGGGGGCACATAGTTGAAATTCACACAGGATGGTAAGGAATATATAGGTTGTAATATTTATTACTGAAAGGAACTATCAAGTAAATGAGATCATAAATCTATTTTAACATTTACATATATAAAATATCACAAATATGGTGAATGCAGAGAAGCAAAGGAAGATATGTAAACTTATGCAAAGAGACAAAAACACCAGTGTTAGAGTTCAAATGTTGGAGTTCTTGTTCTTCTCAAAACACAGGGCTTAGAGGTTTAGAGCCCTCCGAATATCTCCAAATCCAAAGGTTCTGTCCTTCAGCCTCTGCCTCTGCTTTCTTCAGCCTCCAACCAACACAGAGATGGAATGTCTCTCTTGTCTCCTTCTGGGGAGCCCAGCCACCAACTACAGTGATCTGAGATGAAGATGAATCTGGTTGTCCACTGAACTCTCACTCGTAGCTTTATCCTCTGAAAGCTCTTCTCTGCCACCAGCCAGCCAAGTGGAAAAAATGTGTTCTGGAATGGCTGTCTCGCCTTATATGTGAATCTTCTGAGAGAATGGGATTATGGGTTTTCTCCCATAGTCGCTGGCCCAACGAGCTTTAAGGGAGGTGTGGACTCCCTTGTAGTTAGAAAGTGTACTTTGTGAAGCTAGCATACTTGTGGACTCCAATGAGTAAAGGTGTGAACACAAGCCTTGTATTAATTAGTTCTACTTAGTACCTTGTTTCAGGTTCTAGCCAAAATCTTCTTGTAAGATTAGATCAACTCTAATTAGTTAGCAGTTAGTAAGGATTCCAACAACCAGAAACAGTTATTACACAATAACTACAAATAGAAAAGAATAGAACAAAATTGAAGTTGATCTATGAAAAAATAATGACCAAATTTGGCTCGAAGAAGAGATATTAGACTCTTACACAAAGACACATAAACAGATACCCACACCCTCTCTCTCCTCCCCACATATACTTTTGCAGAGATGGGTTGTAGAGGGCTGAAACTCTGAAAAGGTGTACGTGAATCTGAGACAGCAGAGCACTTAAGGCTAATTACTTATTTGATGTGAGATAATGGTTCTGTATACATATAATTAGATGAGATGGTGATGTAATATATCCTCTCATCATTGGTGCTTGCTGAATGTGTGGTGGTGAGGTAATTGTAGACAAGAATTGGAGTGATGAGGGAGAGAGGTGAGGGAGTTGTTTGTTAATATCTCTTATCTTTCTTTTTATAATAACTTAACTTGGCAATAACTGCTGCAAATTCTATTACATGAAATATGAGAAATTATTGAAATAATTTTATACCTTTTGTCAAAATATTGTTGATTATATGTATTCCTTATATTTATAGCAAATGATAATTTTTAAAAATTAGTGTGTTATTGAGGTGCTAATTGAATTTATCACCAAACTCCAAAAAAGTTATTTTCAAAATTCTATTTTAAGTATGCCCATCTCCTTTTCAAAATAACTTGTTATACCTCTAATGTTGTTTTTGTTTCCTTTCTAAGTATAATTTCTGGAATATGTATTAAGTGAAGCTTTTCAGCACTTTCACTTTGTTCAGCTTTTTCCTCTTTAGCTTTTAGTACCTCCTAAATTTCCTCATTCATTTTATCTAATTAAACTACTAAATGAATTATAGTACTATCAAAGATTAATTTTGTTTGGACCACTTGTGTCTTTCATATTACTGAATTACTTTGCAAATTATAACTGCATGTTTCAGTCATAGATTGAGCTATATAGTTCGTCTATATATTTTAACTGTATCTTGACAAAAGAAACAGCAATATTTAGAGTGGAACTAACTAGAGTTCCATACGCATATGCACATATGCAAACCCTCTAAATTTCATGCCAAAGGGAGTAAAAAAGCTATTTTTGTTTTGGTTCTTACCCCTCTCTACATGAGGTAGTGAAAATGAAATCTATATTTTTAGTTTTATCCTTCCTTCTTTCTTTCCTTTTTTCTTTTCTTCTCTCTTTTTTTCCTTCTATTTTCCTCTCTTCTTCTTTCTTTCCTTTCTTTGAATCACTCAGGTTATTTCCTTAATATTACCCTTGATTTTCTGGCATAACACATAACCTTACACCAACAGACATTGAGAAGAGCTAAGGAAACATAAGAAAAACATGATAAAAACAAAACACTTTATGGATAATTTTTCTGCTCACCTTCATGCACTGAAATTCAAGATTTTATTGCATATCAATTTGATACTTCATAAATTTGTTTTAGCATCTCACTTTGAGACTGGTAGCAGAATATTTACTTAAATCTCTCTGTGTATTACATTTTCATACATCATTCATTTCATTTCATACATCATTCATTTTTCTATATCACTGATTCCAAAAAGCCAAGTACTATACATTATAATAGGTGCACATTAAGTACAAATCATTTAAATACTTATTTTTAAGACTTATGGGTTACAAATCTTAAAAAAAAAAGTCTCTACTTCTAATATGTTGGTCAACTTTCTAGTAGAATATACTATAATATGGCATCACTGGAGACCAAGCGATAGAAAAACAATTTTAAAGTCAACTGATCAATAAGCATTAAGTGCTAACTATGTTCCAGGAAGTATGCTAAACACTTAAGTGTACAAAGAAAACTGAATGAGGGGCAGCTAGATAATTCAGTGGACAGAGCCCAGGCCCTGGCATCAGGAAGACATGAGTTCAGATACTTAACACTCACTAGTTGAGTAATCCTAGAAAGTCACCTAACCCCAATTGTTTTGCATCCCCCCTAAATTCCCCCCACAAAAACAATGAATGAATTTTTTTTTATTTTCAAGGAACTTAAAATCTAATGATAAGACAAAATTAAAATAACTATATATAAAAAAGATATATACAAGATAATTTGAACATAACTTTTTAATTATACCTCAACCACTTGACTTTTAAAATATATTTTGTAGAATTTAAGTTTGCATTACTCTGAAGAAAAAACCTCTATGTGACAGCAGATCAGCAGATGTCTATTCTATAAAATTATTTCTTAAAGTTGTATCTGGTTACACAAAACACATATACCACTCCTTTCCCTTATTTTCTACTGTAATCTGTGGTAGTTGTTCTTTAGTATACTTTTCTAAAGATCTGCTCTATTTATAAAGCATTTATTAAATGTCTACTACATGCACAGCCTTGTGCTAAATGCTAAGAACTACAAAACTTGTAAAGAAATAATGCTTGCTGTTAGTAGAGTTTTTGTTGTTGTTTAGTTGTTTCAGCTGTGTCCAATACTTTGTGTTCTCTTATTTGGGACTTCCTTAGAAAAAATACTGTAATGGTTTGACCTTTTCTTCTTTCAATTATTTTACAAATGAGGAACTGAGGAAAGAAAGGTTAAGTGACTTGTTCAGGGTCACACAGCTAATAGTTGTCTGAGACCAGCTTTGAATAGATTAACGATAGTAATAATATCAGAAATTATTTGCAATATGCTTTGAAGTAGCAATTATCAAAGTGAAGCTCTTCTAAGAGGTGCCGGGCATTAAAACTATTTTCATAATATTATTGTGTTTTTAAAATTCCTAATGTAATATATGTTAATAGACAAACCACATATGCAAAAATTATGTTTTGGGGATGTCCTCAATTATTTTAAAGAGTGTAAAGCAGTTCTGAGACCAACTACAACTTTAGGTTTTGCAAAATATTTTAATTATATCATCTGATACAGCAAAGTTTATAATCAACAAATACAAAGAATTTACAAAGTCATTTCAAGGGGAGAGTTAACAACTAAGGATTTCAGAAAAAAAGTGTTATTTAGAAGGTAGCATTTGAGATGTGATTTGAAGTAAATTGTGGATCCCCAAGGGTGATATGGAGAGGAATTGAGTGAATTCTAAACATGGGAGCCACCTGTTCAGTTAATAGATTGAGAAGAATCTATATTGGCCCCCAAATGATCCTTATTTTAAATTGACACACACCTCCAGGCTCTCAAAAATAATGTGGTACATTTCTACTAGCAAAATTTTAATATAGCTAGCATTGACAAATAGGAATTCAGTCAACCCAAACGCCAATCTAAAGCAGATATTGGAATGAAATTACTAGTTGCTTGGGCTTCAATCCAGCACATCTTTTTGTGTCTATCTTGAGCTATAAAGTTGATTATAATATGGCTAGTTTAAGAATTTTTTCTAAAGCTTTAACAAATGACTAACCTAAAATGTTCAAATTAGAGAAATGGAAAGATGTTGCTTTAAATATATTTGCATGGTCATGTATAACAAAATAATTGTCTGTTTTCTGCAAGTAAGAGGTTGATGTGCTGCGATTTTTCCTTTTTTCTTCAGTTTTTTTTCCAAGTGCAGTATAAAACAGTTAAATTTGTACTTTTTGAATATTATTTTGCTTGTTTTGTATAAGAATTTATTGGTAAGGGGGGACCTTTTGGAGAAAGGAAACCAATTAAGATTCAATTTCTATAGTTTCAACAAAAGGTAATGAAACCCTGAACCAGAACTGATGCTGTGTGAGTGAAAACGGGAAATGATGTGAAAATATTGCATAAGTAAAATTGACAAGACTTGACAACTTACTGGATATAGAGCATGAATGGGGAAGAATAAAGGGTAATTTCAAAATTTCAAATCTGCTAGACCAAAAGAATAGGAAAATCATGACATCAATAAGGAAATCTGGAGGAAGAATAGATGTCACATAAATTGAACACTATATGTTTTAGAATTAAAAAAAATTAAGTAAAATCTTTCATGTAAATCTTTTAAAATCTTTTCATGTAAAAGGGATTTCTTTTAATAAAGAGGATTCATATGGCAGAATTTATAGTTTCTTCAAATTTTGGAAAATATTTAAGTAAAAGTTGTTTATATTCATGACAAATTAGTTGTTTAAATATAATTGGAGTCAAGGAAATAGTTTGAGTTAGCATTCTATAATCTAGGGTAATCAATAATAGAAAATATGTATCAATTAAATTGAATTTATTCAAATCATGATATTTCTATAAGTATTTACTATGTGCAAGGCACTGAACTTGGTTATATTTCTACTACAATTCTTAAAAAATTGGAAACTCCCATGCATGATTCCCACTTCCTGAACAATAGCAAAATAAAGTGACAATGTTTTATAGTATCCCTAGTGATATTCACTAAAATATCAAAAGACTCAATCAGATTTGCAAAATCTAACAATTTGAATGAAAAAAGTCAACCAAACCAGCAAAATAGAGAAATAATGTTTTTAAGAGTATTCATTTTTGTATTTAATTGTCTTGTTTTTAATTGCCTCTTTATTGTTTGGAATAACTTGATTTAAATTAGGTCCTTTTTTTCTTAACTCTTCCTCATGTCTTCTGGGTACAATCTTCCACAGCTTGAATCACATAGTTAATAATGTTGTATGGCCAGCAAATAAAGTTATAAATATCCAAAAGGCACTTGACAGATAAAAGGTTCCCCACCTTTGCCTTAGATCACACCATCTTGGAATAATTGAAAACTTAAAGCACTTTAGGAGAATCTCAGAAAACAGCTACACAAAATTGCTGAAGCTTGGGACAATGCACCCTCCACCTTGGAAGCAGAATCCTACTTTAGCACAGAGTTAAAAGCCAAGTAATATGTGAGGGAAATGGTCAAACAACAGAAAAAAAAAATCAGTAGAAAATAACAAAGTCAAAATTTGTACATCCAAATCCTTCACACACACACACACACAAATATGAATTGCAAGCCAGTTCCAATGGTCTTGTGATGAAAACAGCCATCTGCATCCAAAGAGAGGACTGTAAGGACTGAGTGTGAATCACAACATAGTATTTACACTTTTTTTGTTTTCTTATTTTTTTTTAATCTGATTTTTCTTGGGCAGCTGTGGATGGATATATATATATGAATTTCACATGTTTAACATATATTGGTCAAATGGAAAGACAGAAAAATTCACTGAATGGAAAAATAAAACTACTTAAAAAGTAGAATTAGAAATAGGAAAGGAGGTACAAAAAGGAGAAGAAAATAATTTCTTAAAAATTAAAGTTAAGCAAATGAAAACTAATGACTTTATAAGAAATCGAGAAACAACAAAACAAAATGAAAATATTGGAAAAATATAAGACAATGTGAAATATCTCATTGGAGAAACAACAGGAAAATAGAAACAAGAGAAATAACTTAAAAACTATTTGAACTAGGGGCAGCTACGGCGCAATGAATAGAGACTCAGCCAAAGGAGGACCTAAATTCAAATGTAGTCTCAGACATTTAACACTTCCTAGCTGTAGGAGATTTAACTCCAATTGCTTTAGCAAAAACAAACAAACAACAAACAAACAAACAAACAAAAAACCTACCTGAAAGCCATGCTTAAAAAAAAAGAGCATTAATATCATCTTTCAAAAAATATTATGAAGAAAACTACCCTGATATTCTAAAATCACAGAGTAAACTCTCCTGAAAGAAATCCCAAAATGAAACTCCAAGGAATATTATAGCAAAAGTCCAGAGCTCCCTGGTCAAGAAGAAAATATTACAAACATTCTTATATGGAAAGATGATATTTTTAACTAATAGCTTTCTCATTATTAGGGCAAGTAGACTGAATAATATAGACAAAAGGTATGATTTCTTAAAGGCTTTGGATTTTGTTTTATTTTCTCTCTTTTGTTGTTTTGGCCTAGTTTATTTTTTTTTTCACAACATGACCATTATGGAAAAAATTTTCTGTTGCTACACATGTATAATCTAGATTGAACTTCTTACTTTCTCAATGAAAGGGGATGAGGGAGAAAGGAAGAGAATTTGGAACTCAAAGTTTTAAAAAACTTTAAAAATTGTTTTTACATGTACCTGGGGTAAAATAAAATACTAAATATGTTTTTACAAAGCAAAGGGAAAAAAAATTTCAAAACATTTTGAAGACATTTTTCTTTTATTATATAAAAGAAAAAATGAATCAAAATTCTCCATTCATCTTTTGAGCTGTATATAAAGTGTGAAAGCTAAAATTCACAGAGGCTACATTTTTAAAATGACTATTATATGAATAGGACATAACTTAGGCTCATATGATAAAATGGGAAGGCCTATATCAATATCATATGAAACAATTTGGAATGTCATTTGCTATATGTATTTTTATATATATAAAAATACATATAGCAAATGACATTCCAAATTGTTTCATGTAATTGAGTAAGGCATCTTTGCCTTACTCAATTAAGGCATCTTTGTCTCATGTGTGTATGTGTATATATATATATATATACACATACACACATGAGACAAAGATGCCTTACTCAATTACATTGGTTTTTGTACTTTTGTGTTTTTATGCCTCTTTTCTAATCTAGTACCCATAATTTGATCAATTTAGTATTTATTTTAATTGATTAAGTAAATAAATAAATAATGAATAAACAAACAAACAAATAATTAATGAATAACTGAGCAAAAGGCAACCAGAGGAAATGAGATTAGTTAAAATTCCAGAAAATTGTACTTTTCATTAATTCCTTGTAGAAAGGGTATAATGGGTGGGAAAAAATGGAACACTTTATTAGATATGACAGAGAGGTGGGCATTGAGTTGAGAAATTTAAGTTCAAATCTAAATTCTGACTCTTACTAACTGGTGACAATAGGCAAGTATGTTACCTTCTCTAAATGTTTCTTCAACTGTAACATGATTATAAAATTTGTAGAATTTATCATATAAGATTTTGTGACAAACGTTATTATAAAAACTTTACAGTGAACAGAAAAGGACTTCATAGCATTCAATTCCCTCATATTATTCCTGGCAGGGGGTGAGCAGAACAAGAACAGAGCCACTGGGAAGTTAAGAGACTTGTTCAACACAAAATACATAATAAGCTATAAAATGCAGAATTTGAAAATAGATATTCTGATTCCAGAGACAATATTCATTTCCATTGTATCATATTACTTCCTGGGTCCAAACATTATTGTTCACTTTTGTCTGAATCTTCTTGACTCAAATTGGGGTTTTCTTAACAAAATCACTGGAGCGATTTGACGTTTCTTTCTCCAGTTCATTTTACAGATAAGAAAACTGAGGCAAACAGGGTAAATGACATACCTGGGATCACACATCTAGTACGTGTCTGAGGCCAGATTTGATCTTAGAAAGATTAATCTTTCTGACTCTTTCCACTGCTCCAGTTCCTATTATCCCCTATTCAAAAAAAGCTTTAGTGGATTTTTAGTACAACTAAGATGAAACAAAAAATACTCAGCCTATCATTTAAAGCCCTATAAATTTGGAATTATTTATAGCTCTCTAAGGTCTCTGGATATTATAAATATCATATTTGTGATAACAATAACAATAATTTTATTTATCCATGCTATATCGTACCTCTACTAAAATTAATCAGATAAAACTGCCTTGAACTGCCAACTTCTTCTTAAGGATCTGTTTCCTGGGTTTGTATTATTCTAGGGTTCAACCGAGAAGAATCCAGAATTTGGACCTTTGAGAATGATTTTGTATTGCCAACCTTCAAGACTCAGTGAATAGAGAGTCATTCGATTCCTATTTGTTTTCTTCTTAGATTGCTATTGCTTACATATGTGGGGCTGAGATTTTCTCTTTGGGATAGGAGGTTGGAAACTGTTCAGAGACCTTACAATTTATTTCCTCTTTGAAAGGAGGGGCACTGGAAATTTCACCAGCAGATGTTGGCAGCCTTATTGAAGCACCCCCTTTTCTTCCTGGATGGAAGTTTTGCAGATCTTTCCATGTGTTTTCTCTCACTGTGTCTGGATAGTGATCAGCTTAACATAGACTTTTATTGTCTTCCTCACCAGATTGTTAACTGCACTGGGGTGGGGGCTATACGTTTTTGTCTTTTTTTGTATACTTCTCAATTTTATGCAATATTGGACACAGAAAAGAGTGCTTTAATAAAATCTTCTTCATTGAGTTATCTCTGGACTCTTTAGCCATCTGTGAATATGGCACTAGATTCCTGCAATCTCAAAAGCTATTGGTGCTAAAAAAAATGTATTAGTCTCTCTGATCAAAAAGTATTATTATACTAGAAAAGGTAGCAGCAGATGACTGAATCTTTCAAGCAAGATCAAGCTAGTTTAGTCAATAATAAAAGTGGCTGAAGCCTAGGTGGAAGCTTATTTTGTTGTTGCTGAAACAAGTTCCAGGGTTAGATGAACAGGACTCAGTAAAAGAGAATTTTACAAGTTTACAGCAGTTGCACATTGAGTCAAAAACTTCTTAGTACTCTTGAAATAGCTTTATATAGCTCTCAAATAGGTTATTTTCTCTCCTTGTCAAATTTCCTGTAGAGCAGTGGTGTCAAAAACAATTGACAATCCTGGTCAATAATCTGTACATTAAGGGTCCTTGCTTAGCCACATAATGACTTAATTTTAAAGTGTAATGATATTTATGTTTAATTAAATTTTTTATTTATTCCATTAAACATTTCCCAATTATATTTTAATCTGGTTTGAGCAGCCATAGGGTAGTGTTGTGAACAGAGAAAGGAAGAGGAGGCTCATGTTTGCCACTTCTGCTCTGTATCAAATGACAATTCTTCAACTTTCTTTGCATAATCTTAACTCTCTTAATTTTTCATTAAAATAATGCAATTTGTTGACTTAAATAGTTAGCTATCATAAAGAAGATATTAAGGAAGCTACATTCAATAAAATTTGAGTGTATTTATTTGGAAAACTAATTTAGGTGGATGAAGTAGTAGAGGTGATATTGTTATGCTAAACATGTTAACATACATTTTAGTATCTCTAATAGCAATAAAAATTGTGAGTTATCCTTTATTTGAAGAGGTATTTATTCATTTTTCTTTAACAGATTCCATGTTTATCAAACATGAATCACTACCAGAACCATTTACCGTAACTTAATTGAAAATGATTTCTTTTTAATTATTACAAAACACTATAAAAGTGTTTATACTTTTATAGTACTTTATATACTAAAAATGTCTTCTGAAAAATATTTTTTCTTCTTTTCTACATAAGGAAGACTAAATCATAGGTTGTGTTAACAAGATGTCAAAGCAACTGGATGAAGAGTATGAAAAAAAAAAAAAAAACACACAGATGTGTTTCATCTGCCAGCTGAAAATTCACAGGATTAGAGGATCATAGATTGAGAGATAGAAGAAACCTCAGAGACCATGCAGTCCAATCCACTCGAAATTTTCAGAAAAGTTGTATGATTTTCCCCAAGTCACACAGGCATACATATTAAAGATAACTTTCCAACCCAAGGTCATTTGATTATTTATACTTATATTTATCTATTTTATGATTTCATTCATAAATGATACTAAAGACAATAGTATCATATGTGTTTCTGCTTTCACCTAAGGACCATGGGTGCATTCTAAACTTAACAGCTTAAACCTACTATATGGGTTGCCTATTGCATACGTAGGATAAAATGAGATAATTAATTTGTAATAGTTTTAAGTGTGTAGCATAGTGCCAGGCACATAGAAAGTGCATAATAAAATAAATGCATGTTCTTTTCCCCTTCTTCAATTAAAATGTGAGCTCCTTGAATGCAGAGATGGCCTTGTTTTTAAATGTATCTAGCTAATACTTAAAACAGTGCTTTGAATATGGTAAATACTTTATTAATGTTTTTTTTCTTTTATTTATTTATTTATTTTATTTTCAATTCAGGA
The DNA here is from genome assembly GCF_016432865.1 of Antechinus flavipes. Taxonomy (NCBI): domain Eukaryota; kingdom Metazoa; phylum Chordata; class Mammalia; order Dasyuromorphia; family Dasyuridae; genus Antechinus; species Antechinus flavipes. Next base: position 302,988,236 of record NC_067399.1, on the reverse strand, counting down.
AACAAAATTAACATTTCTATTTATTCCATAAGCCAAAAGTTTGATATAAGGTAGAATAAACACCTCTATTACATCCACTTATAAATCTTCCATGAAAGAAACAATATCCTATTAATACACTATTAACATGCTATAACCCTTTATGTCATTCACAATTTTCAATATCCAGAATTTGTATTGCTCTTAGGTATACAACTATATAATACACACATATACACCTATATGTATCTATATCTATATCTATATCTATATCTCTATCTCTCTCTCTATATATGTATATGTATATACATACACATGTGTGTATGTGTGTGTATGTAGATATATTTTTATATCTATATTTATTTATTTATATATGTGTGTATCTTTTTTTTTAAATCATTTTGTCAAGGAGCATTAGGAGACCATCAAAATTATTATAAAATAACAAAATATCAGTTCAGTTTATTTTCTTATTCTTAGTCATTTTTTAGGCCAGTTCTTTGTTCTAGCCTTGTTCTAGTACATATACAAACTAATAGCATGATTTGAAGGAATCCATTTCCATCTGTATGCCATAAAATGGACAATACACATTTTTTTCCTTTTTTCTTTTTTCTTTCCCATATATAGAATGTGGTTGATCATTTTAAAAGCTGTATCATATTCAATGTTTAAAATAATCAATACTAAGTAATATGCAAATAGGAGCACCCCCTAGGACTTTTCTCTCTCTAAGGAAACATTCTGACATATTTAAGGTACAAATTCTTTTAATTGAGCATTATTTGTAATGATTTAATTACACACATTCAAATTAAAGTAGTTAATCTTTTTGTTCATATGAAGTAACAATGTGAATACAAAAGTCCACAGTCTTCAGTATAACTCTTCCTTCTATCCCCCTAATCCAATCAATTGCTTCTTGTCTATTCTATCTCTATACTCTCAAGTTCTTCCCTTCCTTTCTATCCATGTCACCGTATTCAGTCATGTTTGATTCTTTATAACTCCATTTGGAGTTTTCTTGGCAGAGATAATGGAGGGGTTTGCCATTCCCTTCTCATTTTTACAAATGAGGAAATGGAGGCAAAGAAATTGAGTAGTTTATCCAGGATCACATAGCTATTAAGTATATTAGGGCAGATTTGAACTCAAGATGAATATTTCCAAGTGCAGGGCTTTAGCCACTTCACCATCTACCTGCCCTTACTTTCTTCACACACTGCTACCAATCTATTTGAAGTCTCTCTTAACTCTTGACTAGCCTATGGTAATATTCTTATAAAAATTTCTGTCTCCAATCTTTCTCTTCCCCATTTTATTCTTTACATAGCTACCAAAATAATCTTCCCATAACAGACCATATGTCTGCTGGAAAACAACAACAACAACAACAACAACAACAACAACAACAACAACAACTTCTAGATATTCCTTTATTGCGGCTAGGATAAAATATTCCTGAGACTGGCATTTTAAAGCCTTCTACAATTTAATGGCAATCCATCTTTTCAGTCTTCTATCATATTCTTCATGAATTTTATATTCCACTCAAAATAGAGAATTACTTATTCAAAATCTCAGCCTGCTGTTCTCTTGCCCCTTTTGTATCTACATCACCTCCTCTCCACCTCACCCTGTCCCATCATTTTGGCAAACCCAGTCTGTATAACCTGATTTTTTTTCCCTTTCAAACTTCAGTTCTGGTGATATATTCTCCAAGAAGTATTTTTTGATCCCCTCAATTTATTTTTTAATGCTATTTGTTTTTTTTCCCCCTTATATTTATGGATTTTCATGTAGAATCCACTCTATCTCCTTTGTGTGTTTATTTAATGAGGGCAAGGATGACTTTATTAAAATTTAATTATTTTTAACTAACAAAAATCTAATTACATTCCCTCCTATCTCTCTTCTCACATTGAAAAAAAGAAAAAGAAAAAGAAATGCAATGAATATGCATAGTCAAGTCAAACAAATTAGTATATTGGCGGCCATATCAAAAAAAAAAAAGTCTCATTCTGTTCTGAAAATCTATAAACTCTGTTAAGAAGTGGAAACTTTGCTTCATTAATCTATTCTTTGAAATTATGATGATTACAGTGGTGATTAAATTTTTAAACCATGAAAAGTTATTGTCTTATCTTTCTGTTGCAGATGTGAGTAAAGTATTATATCTGATGTTTCTGTTATTATTTTCAAATGTTTTATTGGTGGAAGGAAATTTTAGTGAGAAAATTTGTTCCACCAAAATAGACAACTCTGCAACTTATATATCTTGAGAAGCTAAGTGACTTATCCAGGGTCACACAGCCAATATGTGGCAGGTCAGCATCTGAACCCAGTTCTTTCCACTTGCAAGGCCAGTTCTCTATCAAGTCAATTCAAATCAATTTTGCCTGATACACAGCTGGTGCTTAAGAAATGTTTGCTCATTTCAGTCAAAAATCTTCTGTGTTGCTTGATTAAAAGTATACTGCAATCATTACTAGAAAATATTTTTATTAAAGTTAGAAAAATGTTTAAGGATTGAATGCATGCAATTATAAAGTAATAAAGCCCTTCACAATTATACCAGATCTTAAATTGTGAAATGAGTGCTGTCTTTTAGCATTATTACTCTTAGGAAGCTATATACTGATTCCAGCAATTCTGCCAATTCTAAAAATATTCTTGGAATGATTTGTTTTGAGTTGCTTTCAGGGACAGTTTATCAACCATGCATATGCAATCATTACATTAACTTATTGTTATGAGGCTCTTTACTTTGGTCAGACACATTTTCTTTCTTCTTACCTCCATTCATTTCTTTCCTCCTCCCTCCCTCACAATATTTTCTATCAGCTTAATGGTGTACTTTAGACTAAAGAACTTTATAATAAAGTAGCAGAATAAGATTGGATTCCAGAGAGACACATCTGGGTATACTAACTTACCTGCCCGTTAAGTCACCAGGAAGTCAGTGCACAAATACACATAGCAATGATATGGATATAAATGACTGAATATTATAAATATCTAATTGAATCTGATAGGATATATTTGATAGGATGCAATTGCAGGTTAAGTCGATAATTAAGAGAGATGATTTCACTTTAAAAAGGAAGGGAGAGTTTGATGAAAATCTGTAACAGGGACATAATGAAGAATACATGGCTAAATATCAATATGTAAGTTCATTGAAATTACTTCTAGACAATTGAGATAGAATTCTAAACAATAATTCTAGATTGATGATTCTTAAGCTTTTTTATGTCATGACCCTTTGGCTGCTTGGTAACACTATAGATTCTTTTATAGATTACAGTTTTTAAATTTAAAAAAATACATAGGATTACAAAGACAACTCAACTATATTATAATTTATTGTTGACCTACTCTTCATTACCCCATCAGCATTTTCTTGGTAAAGATAGTAGACTGGCTTGCATTTTCTTTTCCAGCTCATTTTAAAGGATGAGGAAACTGAAGCAAATAAAATTAAATGGTTACCCTGGGTCATAGAGCTTAGTAAGTGCTTAGGTTGGATTTGAACTCAGACTCCAGGTCCATCACTCAATCTACTGTACCATTTAGCTGTCTTAACAGTGTAATACAATCTTTAAAATGCTGAAAAATAAATTTCATGGATTCTAGGTCGAGAAATCCTGCTCTAAAGATACAGAGTATGAAGGGTTATTCCAAGTAAGATGGAGTCAGCTTACATTTCAATATCTTTTGTGTGCACAACTAAACCAGATAACATATACCCTTTCAAAGAGGGGTAGAGAAGTTGGAGTGGAGAATTGCTACTTGTTGTCTTTACCTCCAGAGAAATGATAAAGAGCTCATTTTTCTAATTGCACCATAGTAGAGAAAGAAATGTGGAATAGGGAAGAAGTGCCATGTGACTCTTTTCCATGTTTTTCTCAATGTTTGAAGTCTCGCTTTTATACTCAGTATGACTAGAAATCTATTTATTTAGAACAATTGGAGGAGTAAGGTAGGATTGCAGACTCCTGAGATGTGGCCTTGCAGGGAAAGAAGCATGCTTTGGCTTCTTAACTGAAGTGAGAAGATAAATCTTTGGGAGAAAACCATTACTGTAGCTGGGGAAGGGAAGTTAGGGGGAAAAGCATCCCCAGGGAGTACTACAGGCGTTCTCTAAAGTTCTTTTTTTCTGGAATAAAAATCTAGCTAATTATTATTATAATTAGTTCCCTCTTGTTATAGTTTCTATAACATGTTTGTCACCATCACTTAAAAGTTGGAAGCAAAAACTGATACCTATTCTCTTCTATGATTCTCTGAGGATCATGTGGGGATTCTATTCCTTTTATTTATTTGTTTTTAATTTTCTATTTATTAAAAAAACATAGAAAAAAGAAAGAAAAGGAAAATAAAATGAAACAAACAAAATGGAACAGAACTTTGTAATGCGCATAGCTGAACATCAAAGAGGATTCAAAATATATAACAATACATTTCCAGTTCAAGAAAGGGTATATAATAATAGGAGAAATTATATTCATAAGTATCTATCTTTTCTTTACTTCCTTGTAGATTGTTCTTTTGTTCTCTGCTGAGGATTTTTTTACATTATTCTTTTTTTTTTTTATCCCATTTCATTCCCCCCACTTCCTTCAAGCAAGGTATAATGAAGCACAAATATTTTTAATATATACATAGACACATGTACATCCATAAACACAGATATATACATTCATAACCATCTAAAGACCTATGCACATATACATATATGTACATACATACATATAGCAACATGCATATATAATTATGTATACTCAGACACACATATGTAGACATACATTTACTCAAATGTCAACATGCATCTAAAATAATAGTGTAGTTGCCATATAATGTAAATTTCTCTCTTGATTCAATCTAAGATCAATGATTACTTGCCATACTTTTTTTTTTTCCTAATAAATTTGACTCCTGATCTTTGTTGGAGTGTTTGTGCATATCTCTTCTTTCCTATTCCCGCTAACTCTTCTACTATAATTCTGTTCCTTAACTTGCTTTGTTATTACTTAACTTCTCCCCATCCATGGAACCCTCCTTTGTCTTCTTTCCTATACCTTTTGCTTCCCTCTCTATCTTTCCCCCCTTATTTTGTGGAGTAGTATACCTTTCATTCTATATATGTAGTAATCCCTATTTAATGTATTCTCAGTCTGAGAAGGCTTTCAAAACTATAAGCCCTCCCCCGCCAATGCCACTGTGTCTGTTCTTCCTCTGTACCTCATTTGCATAAATCTTTCTTTTCATCTACCTAGTTACTGCTTTCAATTATAAACATATGATTTACATTTCCAAATAATTAAACATAAATGATTTCTCCACTTTAAGTTCCTTGAAATTATTCTTGGATATTGTCTCTTATATGTTAAATTTTCTATTGAGCTCAAATTTGATTCAGAGAAAGTTCTGAAAATCTGCAAGTTCATTGAATGTTCTTTTTTTTTAAAATAAACATTAAGGATAATTTTGCTGGTTATGATACTTTTGGCAGAAGGCCTAATTTTTTTTGGTTACTGGCATATATTATTCCAGGACCCAGAACCTTCTATTGTGGCTGCTCATAAATCTTGTACAATTCTAATTGTAGCTCCAGAATTTTTGAAAATTTTTTTTGGAAAAATTTTGTCTTTGATTTGAGAGTTTCAAAATTTGGCAATAACAGTACTATATGTTTTCCACAAAGGATCTCTTTGAGGTGATGATTGTTGGATTGTTTCTATTTCTATTTTCCCTCATATTCTATCACTCACAGACAATTTTCTTGTGTTATTGTGTCGTTCTTTTGCTGTTCATAGTTTTCAGGTAGTTCAATTATTCTTATGTTTTTTCTTCGTGATCTGTTCTCCAGATCTGTTGTTTCTGTAATAAGATGCTTTACATTCAGTTCTATTTTTTCATTGTTTATAATCTATTTTATTTCTTGATTTCTTAAGATATCTTCACTGACCTCCTCTTGCTCAATTCTAATTTTTAAAGAGTTATTTTCTTTATTAAGAAACTGTGTATCCTTTTCTAATTGGACATTTTTTTTCCTTCATAATCTTCTTGTTTTTCTTGGATAGATTTTAATTTTTATTTTTGTAGGTTTTTTTTTTTCTCCTCAATGTTTCTCATTTGATTTTTAAATTTTTTTGAGTTGTTCTGCCAATTTCCTTTGAGCTGGGACCCATTTAATATAACTTTTTGAGGTAGAAGAAGCTTTTTTAAAACTCCATTATCCTCCTCTGCAGATGAATCCAGTTCTTCTCTGGTTCCATAGTAAGTTTCTGTGTTCAGGTTATTTCTTCTTTGCAGGTTCATTTTCTTAAATGAGAAGTATTGTGGAGTGAGGAGTTGATGCCTCTAGCTTCACTTCAGCTTTTCATTATGACCTGGAACCCAAACCAAGAGTTCCTTATTCTTGCAAGTATAATAGCTAGCAGCATCCCAGCCCCACTGCTCTGCACTAAATGGTTATGTCTCAGCAGCCTGATATTCCTAATTAGCCCAGGTCTTTCATTTTTTTTCTCAATTCAGACCCCAACTCTCCATGATGTCCTGGAGGTGAAAGTTTCTGTGGTTTTTGCTGAGGCTCCAGCCAAACCCAGCTAGCCCAGCAGTACTCAATTGGTGTTTTCAAGGGGCTAGCCTGGAGGTATTTGCATTTCACACTGGCTAATCCCCAGCCTAGGATCTTTCTTTGGATCTTCTCAGATTGTACCAGGAAGATCCCTGTATTGTGGCCATGTTTTCTTGATTTTCTACCAGTCTATATTTCCTATGAGGCACAAATTTGTGGGAGAAATCTGGAGAGCTTGAAATTTGCTCACCTAGTGGATGGAGCCAAGGTGGCAGGGATGACACACAATTTCTCTCTGGCCTTCTTTACAACCCTCACAATAATTACAAAATCCAACTCTGGACCAGCAGAATTTACAAATATTGGGAGTGCAACAAATTATCAGCAGAAGGTAATTTCACCAGGAAAAAAGTGTGTTTCATTTGGAAACAAGAGGGAGGCAGCCAGTGCAACCAGCTGAGTGCAAATGTCAGTGCAAACAAATAAGAGCCCCAGGACTTGAAGTCTCAGTGTGGAGTGTGAACTCCAGTAGGGCAGAGAATTCACAGGAAGAAACAGATCAGAAAAGATCTGTTTCAATCTGAAACAGGAGGGAGGCAGCCTAACCCAAACAGTTGACCATAAATGCCAACACAGCCAGCATAGAACTCTGGGGCTTTGCTGACTCAACCAGCATTGCAGACTCTATGGGGCAGAGAATCTCCAAGGGGATGAATCTACAAGAATCTACAGCAATGGTGGCTACTTTGCCCTGGTTGCAACCCCATAGATCAGCAGAAAAGTCAGAAAACATTCAATACAAACACAAGAGTAAATAGTGAACTCCCAAAGGCCAGAATCTCAGGGGACCTGGACATGACCACCCAGCACTTGGAGTGAATAAGCTCAGCTTAGTAGAAACACTAGAGACTATAGGGATAAACTGACTTTTCCTTAAAATAGTCAGTAGCATCTATTTAAAGCCATCAGCAAGTATCATATGTAATGGGGATTAACTAGAACCATTCCCAAAGTTGAAACAAGGTTGCCCACTATCAAAACTCCTATTCAATATTGTATTAAAAATGCTAGCCTTGGCAATAAGAGAAGAAAAAGAGATTAAAGGTATTATAGATGGTAATGAAAAAACAAAATTATCACTTTTTGCAGGTAATATGATGGTATACATAAATACCATCAACTAAATCAACTAAATCAGAGAATCAACCAAAAAGCTATTTGAAAAAATCCATAACTTTAGCAAAGTTGCAGGATACAAAATAAATCCACATAAATTCAGCAACATTCTTATACATCACTAACAAAATCCAACAGCAAGAGATACAAAGAGAAATTCCATTTAAAGTAACTGTTGATAATATAAAATATTTGGGAATTTATTTACCAATGGCAAGCCAGGAACTATATAAGCAAAACTACAATAAACTTTCTACACAAATAAAGTCAGATCTAAGCAATTGGAAAAATATCAAGTGCTCATGGATAGGTTGAGCAAACATAATAAAAATGATAATACTCCCTAAACTAATTCATTTATTTATTTTTATACCAATCAAACTCCCAAGAAACTATTTTACTGAACTAGAAAAAATAACAACAAAATAACAAAAACAACAAAATTCATCTTGAAGAACAAAAGAACAAAAGGTCAAGAATTTCAAAGGAATTAATGAAGAGAAAAGCAAATGAAGGTGGCCTCGCTGTACCAGATCTAAAACTATATTATAAAGAAGCAGTTAGGCTCATAAAAAAAATAGCCAATGACTATTACAATCTAATATTTGACAAACTGAAAAGCCCCACCTTTGGGGATAAGAATTCACTACTTGACAAAAACTTCTGGGAAAATCCGAAACTAGTATGGTAGCAAGTAGGCTTAGACCCACATCTAACACCATATACCAAGATAAGGCCGAAATGGGTTCATGTTCTAGACATAAAGAATGATACTGTAAACAAATTAGAAGAACCTAGGATAGTTTACCTCTCAGATTTGTGGAGGAGGAAGGAATTTGTGATCAATAAAGAACTAGAGATCATTATTGATCATAAAATAGATAATTTTGATTATATTAAGTGGAAAAGTTTTTGTACAAACAAAATGAATGCAGCAATATTAGAAGTGAAGCAATAAACTGGGAAAATATTTTTACATCCAAAGGATTTTTAAAGACCTCATTTCTAAAATATATATAGAATATAATATAGAGAATTGACTCAAATTAATAATAGTTCAAGCCATTCTCCAATTAATAAAATGCCAAAGGATATGAACAGAAATTGAAGAAATTGAAACAATTTGTAGATGCATGAAATGGTGCTCCAAATCACTACTGATTAGAGAAATGCAAATTAAGATAACTCTGAGATATCACTGCATACCTATCAGATTGACTAAGATGATAGGACAAGATAATGACGAATGTTGGAAGAGATGTAGGAAAACTGGGACACTGATACATTGTTGGTGGAACTGTGAATGGATCTAACCATTCTGGAGTGCAGTTTGGAACTATGCTCAAAAAGTTAGCAAACTGTGCATATCCTTTGATCCAGCAAGGTTTCTACTGGCTTATATCCCAAAGAAATCTTACAAGAGGGAAGTAACTCACATGTGCAAAAATGTTTGTTTCCGCCCTTGTCGTAGTGGCCAGAAACTGGAAACTGAGTGGATTCCCATCAATTGAAGAATGGCTGAATAAATTATGTTATATGAATGCTATGGAATACTATTGTTATATAAAAAAAAATGAACAGCAAGTTGAATACTGATATCCTTGGAGAGACTTACACGAACTGACGCAAAGTGAAATGAGCAGAACCAGGAGATCATTATACATGGCAACAAGATGACTATATGATGATCAATTCTGACAGATGTGCCTCTCTTCAACATTGAAATGATTCAAACCATTTCCACTTGTGCAGTGATGAAGAGAGCCATCTGCACCCAGAGAGAACCACAAGGTAGCATTCTCACTCTCCCTGTTGTTATTTGCTTGCATTTTGCTTTTTTTCCTCAGTTTTTCATTTTCTTCCTTCTTGTTCTGATTTTTTTTTTTGGTGCAACTAGATAAATTCACAAATGTGTATATACATATTGGATCTAATATGTATTTCAACATATTTAACATGTATTAGACTACCTGCCAGTTAGGGGAGGAGGTGGGGGAAGAACAGGAAAACTTGCAACAAAAGATTATATAAGCATCAATGTTGGAAAAATTACCTATGCATATGCTTTGTAAATAAAGTGCTTTAATAAAAAAAATGAAATTTACTCATCTACTCCATCATCTTCCCAGACTCCTCCCCAGCTATATCTCTTTTAATGGCTCATTTCCCTTTTCATTTATGGCCTGTCCTTGTTCACAATGGAAAGAAGCCTCCTCATTCTGGCCTCAAAGTCTATTCACAGTCATTCTTTCTGAGGGCTTTTTTAAAAAACGTTGTGGGGAAAAGACACATTATTAAGACTCTCATCCCTCTCCAGTAGAAGATAATGAAGGAATAATTAAAATTTTCCCAAACATAGGTAAATGTGCAGACTTTTAATGTAAGATATCAATTAAATCAAGTATAATAAAAGTCACTTTTGCAATTCAGAAAGATTCCAAAAATAAAATTTAATGCAATGGAAATGAGTCTCCAAAGTGGAGACAGGAATATATATATTGTTTACATGAGAAAATTATGAAAGTGTTGCTTCCATTTTTCATGATGTGTTGTGAATTTTATAATATATTATTAGGGATATATTTTATTTCAAAATATTATCTTTTAAATAAGCCATCTATTTGTGAGTTTGCAGAAGACACGTTTAAAATACAAATATTTCTGAAATGTGCTTGATATAGAATGTATAATAATGACAGTGAATGAATGGCATGTCTAATAAAAATAGTTTGCTTCAACTCTTAAGGTTGCAGGTGATAAATATATGCTCATTGGTCAAAATCCAAGGGTGTGCTAGGGTGGGAGAAGGAAGAGTTTGAAATTATTTATACATAAAGACACAGTTTTGGAAAGGGTTACCGTATATACTCGAGTATAAGCCGACCCCGATATAAGCCGAGGCCCCTAATTTTAACCTAAAAATCTGGGAAAACTTATTATATCAGTAGGTTTAGGTAGCGCACCTGTGCCCGCAGAGGAGGAGAGTGGGTGCCGTTATACTTATGTAGAGCGGTTGCCAGCATTAGTATACAGTCCGGTTACTGACTGTGATACTACAGGAACAGCCGCATCACTGTAGCAACGGCCGGCCCTATAGTATCACAGTCGGCACTCGCACTGTATACTACACAGCAGAGGGGCATTCAAAGGTATATTTACACATGTTTTATTTAGTGACTGGAGTATAAGCCGAGGAGGGGATTTTCTGCCCAAAAATAGGGCAGAAAAACTCGGCTTATACTTGAGTATATACGGTAGTTGATAAGCATTTCCCTAATACCCACATGTAAAAATGTCAAAAAACTATTATGAGTTGTCCTGGACCTTATTTCCAATTCTTTTCTTTACATATTAACAAATTCACACTAGGTGCCAAGATCAAAATCATCAGCTGGCCTGTCAGGGGAAATTCTATTATTTTCAGAAGAGACTTAATGATGATTTTCCATTTATATACTTCAGAACCCCAGGAAAGAGATACTATCCTTTTTAAGCCTTGTGCAGCCAGTGTGAAAATGGTAGGAAGGCGCAGCCTTAAGAAATTTACCAAGAGTAAAAGAAAAAAGAGGATGTTGGCATTAGATTATCTTCCTATTTCAACTATATCAAAATTATACATCTGAGTAGCCTTAAAGTTTTTATGAAATTATTCCACATCTAATACTACACATTGAACAATGCCCTCCTTTTGCCTCAGTTTACTCATCTGCTTAAAAAATAATTTGGAACAGATGATTCCTAAGGCCCTTTCTATTTCTAGATATCTACTCTTATGTTAGTATTATGATGTCATTATATGACTTTATTCTTAATTTTCGAGTCTGAATTTCAAAACAAAATCTTTCTTTCTTGGTAAGTGTAATATATAGACTCTTTGCTGGTAGGAGTTATATCTAGTAACTGTCCTGCTGCAAAAATTAGTTTATGTTTATTTTTCTTAAAGGGAAATAAAAACATCCACATGCATGTATTTTATTTCTTCTAGATTTATTTTTTCATGTTACTGGTATTTTCAGATTCTAATATCTAGAAACACTGGTCCTTACACTGTTTTTCACACATCATCAGTCTCTTAACTTGGTAGATTTTCGTTGCTTTTTCCACTTGTCTGGAATGTTCTCTCCCCTGAACTCCAAAGGTTATTTGAATACTGTCTCTCACATTAGAATGTAAGCACTTTGAGAGCAGAGGCATTTTTTTGTTTGTTTTTCTCCCTCAGAGTAAAATCAAACAAACAAAAAGCAAAAAACAAAAACAAAAATCCCTTTACTTGATCAATGCATTTCTTCTAGTAATAAATCTGTATCTCTCCATCTTCTTCATGACTAACATCCCTAAGAAGGCCATCTGTATTCAATGTGTCCATTTATTTTACTCTCAATTTTTCTTATATCTATGTACAATATGGTTGCTGACTTTGTCATTCAACTGAAACTATTCTTTTTAAAGTTGCCAATGACCAATGAGTTGCCAAATATAATATCCTTTTCTCAGTCTTCATCCTTCTTGACCTCTCTGTAACTTTTGATTCTATTGAGAAGCTTTCATTCCTTTCATTTTTTGTACTCACTATTACTTAGTTTTTTTTATTTATTATTATTATTTTAATAACTTTTTTTTGACAGAACCCATGCCAGGGTAATTTTTTACAACATTATCCCTTGCACTCACTTCTGTTCCGATTTTTCCCTTCCCTCCCTTCACCCCCTCCCCTAGATGGCAAGCAATCCTTTACATGTTAAATGGATTACAGTATATCCTAGATACAATATATGGGTGCAGAACCGAACACTTTTCTTGTTGCACAGGGAGAATTGGATTAAGAAGGTATAAATAACCCGGGAAGAAAAACAAAAATGCAAGCAGTTTATATTCATTTCCCAGTGTTTTTTCTTTGGGTGTAGCTGCTTCTGTCCATCCTTGATCAATTGAAATTGAATTAGCTCTCTTTATCGAAGAGATCCACTTCCATCAGAATACATCCTCAAACAGTATCGTTGTTGAGGTATAAAATGATCTCCTGGTTCTGCTCATTTCACTTAGCATCATTTCATGTAAGTCTCACCAGTCCTCTCTGTATTCATTCCTCTGGTCATTTCTTACAGAACAATAATATTCCATAACATTCATATACTACAATTTACTCAATCATTCTCCAATTGATGGGCATCCATTCATTTTCCAGCTTCTAGCCACTACAAATAAGGCTGCCACAAACATTTTGGCACATACAAGTCCCTTTCCCTTCTTTAGTATCTCTTTGGGGTATAAGCCCAGTAGAAACACTGCTGGATCAAAGGGTATGCACAGTTTGATAACTTTTTGAGCATAGTTCCAAATTGCTCTCCAGAATGGCTGGATGTGTTCACAATTCCACCAACAATGTATCAGTGTCCCTATTTTCCCATGTCCCCTCCAACGTTCCGAATTATCTTTCCCTGTCATTTTAGCCAATCTGACAGGTGTGTAGTGGTATAACAGAGTTGTCTTAATTTGCATTTCTCTGATTAATAATGAGTTGGAGCATATTTTCATATGTCTATAAATAGGTTTAATTTCTTCGTCTGAGAATTGTCTGTTCATATTCTTTGGCCATTTATCAGTTGGAGAATGGCTTGATTTCTTATAAATTCAGAGTCAATTCTCTCTATATTTTGGAAGTGAGGCCTTTATCAGAACCTTTGACTATAAAAATGTTTTCCCAGTTTATTGTTTCCCTTCTAATCTTGTCTGCATTTGTTTTGTTTGTACAAAAATTTTTCAATTTGATGTAATCAAAATTTTCTATTTTGTTGTCAATATTGATCTCTAGTTCTTCTTTGGTCATGAATTCCTCCCTCTTCCACAGGTCTGACAGGTAAACTATCCTATGCTCTTCCAATTTATTTATAATCTCATTCCTTATGCCTAGGTCATGAACCCATTTTGACCTTTTCTTGGTGTATGGTTTTAAGTGTGGGTCAATGCCTAGTTTCTGCCATACTAATTTCCAATTTTCCCAGCAGTTTTTGTCAAATAATGCATTCTTATCCCCAAAACTGGGTCTTTCGGTTTGTCAAATACTAAATTATTAAAGTTATTGGCTGTTTTGTCCTTTGAACCTAACCTATTCCATTGATCAACTAATCTATTTCTTAGCCAATACCAGATGGTTTTAGTAACTGCTGCTTTATAATATAATTTTAGATCTGGTACAGCTAGGGCACCTTCATTTGATTTTTTTTTCATTAATTCCCTTGAAATTCTTGACCTTTTGTTTTTCCATATGAACTTTGTTCTTATTTTTTCTAGATCATTAAAATAGGTTTTTTGGGAGTCTGAGTGGTATAGCGCTAAATAAATAGATTAGTTTAGGTAGTATTGTCATCTTTATTATATTTGCTCGCCCAATCCAAGAGCATTTAATATTTTTTCCAGTTGGTTAGATCAGACTTAATTTGTGTGAAAAGTGTTTTGTAGTTTTGCTCATAAAGTTTCTGATTTTCCCTTGGCAGATAGATTCCTAAATATTTTATACAATCAGTAGTTACTTTAAATGGAATTTCTCTTTGTAAATTTAACTGTTGGGTTTTGTTAGTGATATATAAGAATGCTGATGACTTATGTGGGTTTATTTTGTATCCTGCCACTTTGCTAAACATGTGGATTGTTTCTAATAACTTTTTAGTAGAATCTCTGGGGTTCTCTAAGTATACCATCATATCATCAGCAAAGAGTGATAATTTGGTTTCCTCGTTGCCTATTCTTATTCCTTTAATCTCTTTCTCAACTCTTATTGCCAAAGCTAGCATTTCTAATACAATATTAAATAGTAACAGTGATAGTGGACAACCTTGTTTCACTCCTGATCTTATTGGGAATGGTTGCAGTTTGTCCCTGTTACATATGATGCTTACTGCTGGTTTTAAATAGATGCTACTGATTATTTTAAGGAAAACTCCATTTATTCCTATATTCTTCAGAGTTTTTAACAGGAATGGATGTTGGATTTTATCAAATGCTTTTTCTGCATCTATTGAGATGATCATATGGTTTTTGTTAATTTGATTATTAATATGGACAATTATACTGATAGTTTTCCTAATATTGAACCAGCACTGCATTCCTGGTATAAATCCTACTTGATCATGGTGTATTATCCTGGGGATGATTTTCTGTAGTCTTTTTGCTAATATCTTATTTAAGATTTTAGCATCAATATTCATTAGGGAAATTGGTCTATAATTTTCTTTCTCTGTTTTCAACCTACCTGGTTTAGGTATCAGTACCATGTCTGTGTCATAAAAGGAATTTGGTAGGACTCCTTCATTCCCTATTTTTTCAAATAGTTTATAAAGCATTGGGGCTAATTGTTCTTTGAATGCTTGGTAGAATTCACATGTAAATCCTTTTGGTCCTGGGGATTTTTTCTTAGGGAGTTGATTAATAGCTTGTTCTATTTCTTTTTTCTGAAATGGGACTATTTAAGCAATTTACTCCCTCCTCTGTTAATCTGAGAAGCCTATATTTTTGGAGATAGTCATCCATTTTACTTAGGTTATTCAAATTTATTGGCATAAAGTTAGGCAAAGTAACCCATTATTATTTCTTTAATTTCCTCTTCATCGATGGAAAGTTCTCCCTTTTCATTTTTAAGACTACTAATTTGATTTCCCTCTCTCCTTTTTCTAATCAGATTTACCAAAGGTTTATCAATTTTATTGTTTTTTTTTCATAAAACCAACTCTTAGTTTTATTTATTAGTTCAATTTTTTTTTTACTTTCTATATTATTAATTTCTCCTTTTAATTTTAGAATTTCAAGTTTAGTAATTGATTGGGGGTTTTTAATTTGGTCTTTTTCTAGCTTTTTAAGTTGCAGGCCCAATTCACTGATCTTCTCTTTCTCTATTTCATTCAAGTAAGCCTCTAAGGATATAAAATTTCCCCTTATTACGGCTTTGGGTGCATCCCATAAATTCTGGTATAATGTCTCACAATTGTCATTATCTTGAGTGAAAATATTGTGTCTATAATTTGCTGTTTCATCCAATCATTTTTTAAGACGAGATTATTTAGTTTCCAATTACTTTTTGGTCTATTTCCAATTACTTTTTGGTCTATTTACACCTAACTTTTTGTTGAATGTACTTTTTTTTTTTTTTTTGCATTGTGATCTGAAAAGAAAGCATTTACTATTTCTGCCTTCCTGCATTTAATTCTGAGGTCTTTATGTCCTAATATATGCTCAATTTTTGTGTAGGTTCCATGAACTGCTGAGAAGCAAGTATACTTTTTTCTGTCAACATTCGGTTTTCTCCAGAGATCTATCATACCTAATTTTTCTAATATTATATTTACCTCTTTAATTTCTTTCTTATTTGTTTTGTGGTTTGATTTATCTAAAGCTGAGAATGTAAGATTGAGATCTCCCACTATTATAGTTTTTCTGTCTATTTCTTCTCGCAACTCTCTTAACTTCTCCTTTAGGAAGTTAGATGCTATACCACTTGGTACATATATGTTTAATACTGATATTGCTTCATTGTCTATAATACCCTTTAGCAAGACATAGTTTCCTTCCTTACCTCTTTTAATTAGATCAATTTTTGCTTTTGCTTGATCTGAGATAAGGATGCCCTTCACCTGAAACATAATAGTTTCTGCTTTAGCCTTTTACCTTTACTCTGTATGTATCTACCTGTTTTAAATGTGTTTCCTATAAACAACATATTGTAGGGTTCTGACTTTTGATCCAGTCTGCTATCCGCCTCCTCTTTATGGGAGTTTTTCCCATTCACATTTACGGTTACAATGACTAATTCTGTATTTCCTGCCATCCTAATATCCACAGATTATACTTTTCTTTTTCTTGCCCTCCTTCCCTTCTTCCCTAGTATTAACTTATTGGTCCTACTTGCGTCACACAGCTCTCCCTCTTTAGTATCCCTTTCTCCTCCCTTTGAATCCCTTCCCTTTTCTTGTATCCTTCTCTTATTACTCTTTTTCATTTTCCCTTTTCCTCTCCCACTTTTTAATGAAGTGAGATAAGAATCTCTGTAAAACAAATATGTCAATTATTTCCTCTTTGAGCCAACTCTGATGAGAGTAGGATTCACACAATGTTCCTCCCCCTCTCTAAGTTCCCTCATAGGTTTCCTTTGCCTCATTGTCGCATGTAGTGTCCCTCTTTTTATCTCCCCTTTCCCCTTTTTCTGACACTATTACCTTTCCATTTCTACTTCCCTTTTTTATGTTATATTGGTAAAATCAAATTATACATATGGTTTTTATGCATATCCACAACACAAATACAGTTCTCAAGAGTTCCTTTTACTTTTTTTTTTACTTCTCTTGAGTCCTGTTGTTGGAGACCAAATTTTTTGTTTAAGTCTGATTTTTTCCTTAGAAACAAATGGAATTCCTCTATTTCATTAAATGTCCATCTTCTTCCATGGAAAAAAAAAATACTCACCTTAGCTGAGTAGTTTATTCTTGGCTGTATTCCAAGCCCTTTTGCCTTTCGGAATATCTGATTCCAGGCTCTTCGATCCTTTAATGTTGAGGCAGCCAGATCTTGAGTGACCCTTATTGTGGCATCTCGATATTTCAATTGTTTTTTTCCTGGCTGCTTGTAACATTTTTTCTTTAATCCTAAAATTCTGAAGTTTGGCCACAATATTCCTCAGAGTCTTTATTTTAGGGTCTTTTTCAGAAGCTGTTCAATGAATTCTTTCAATGCCTATTTTACCTTCCAGTTCTATTACTTCTGGGCAGTTCTCTTTGATGATTTCCTGTAAAATAGTATCTAGGCTCTTTTTTTCATCACAATTTTCGGGTAGTTCAATGATCCTAAGGTTATGTCTCCTAGATCTATTTTCCAGGTCTGTTGTTTTTCCAAGTAAATATTTCACATTTTTTCCAATCTTTCATTTTTTTTTTTTTTTTTGGTTTTGCTTGACTGCTTCTTGATGTCTCAATGAATCAGTCATTTCTATTTGTTCAGTTCTGATTTTTAGTGAGTTATTTTCTTCATTAGCTTTTTTTGTTTCTTTTTTGTAGATGTCCAATTGAGTTGTTTTTCTCTATGGAATTTTTTTCCATTTCACTAATTTTTTTTAATGAGTTATTTTCTTTTTTTAATTCACAAATTCTGTTTCCCTTCACGTATTGAGAGTTTTTTACATTATCCAATTCATATTTCAATTCTTTTTCCACTTTATCAAATTTTTCTTTTAGTGAGTTTTATGCCTTTTCTGTGCTCTCTTGCATAGCTTCTCTTTTCTTTCCCCATTTCTCTTCTAGTTCTCTTTTAAGGTTTTAATAGTCTCTTCTAGGAGAGCCTTTTGTATTGGGGACCAAAAATTGTCTGGAGACTGTCTGCTATTAGTTTCTTCAGGGTTGAAAAGCTGTTCTCTTTTTGTATAGCAACTATCAATCATTCTTTTGATTTTTTTTACTCATTTTGTTAAAGCCTGTAAGGTCTGCCTTCAGAGTCAGGAGGTTACCAGCTTCCTTTGCAGAGCAGTGAAAAGTATATGGATGGGTAGTTGTCCTTGAAGCAGGCTACAAAAAGCAGCGAGGTACTGGAGTGCTCTGGGAAAGAGTTCCCCACCCAGGAGTAACTCAGGCCTGCAAAGTGGAGCTGGGAAAGTGCCCTGCAAAGAACCCCTGCTGTGTGAGATAACAACTGCCCTGGGGCTAGATGCTGAACAGTGAGAGTTTCACTACCTTAAACCAAAGCCTGCCCTGGAGCTGTGGGTATTAGCAATTGAGAAGTAAATGAATTTGCAGGGACAGGAAGTGTCTGCCCAGGAAGCACAGTCTGCTGGGGAAGTTCTGCTGCCCCAGGCCGAGCCCTACACTGTGCTGATTAGAGGTTACCCAGGCTGTGCCCCCTGCTGTGCAGATTAGTAACTGCCCCGCAAAAGCCCAGTACTACAGAATGTGGCCACAGGGCTGCGGTAAAGTCTGCCTGAATTACTTCTGGGTTTAAGGGGTTACAGCCAGATCTCGTTAGGTTCTGGCGTTTTTTTAGAGGACCCTCTGTTTTAGGCTTTAATTTCTCTGCCAGTTTACTGCATTGTAGTCAAGGAAGAGCAGTTAGCATATAGAAGAGTGGTCTCTATAACTTCTGTAGCCACAGAGATCACCCTGCCCCTGGTCTGCTCAGGACTATTCTCTGGCTGCCTGTGCTGGTCTGTTCCTGGCCTCTCAGGACAAACCTTTCCTGGCGATCTTCCAAATTGTCTTCGGCTGTTAAGTTGTAGTGCTTCTAATCTTCATGAATTTAAGTAGTGAAAAGCTATTTTTGAGGCTGAATTAAATAGTTGGTTATGAGGGGAATGAGAGGAGCTTAGAGAGTCGTGTGTGACTTCTCTGCCATCTTGGCTCTGCTCCCTAGTTTATTATTATTATTTTTTAATCTTGCTTTCTCCTTAATCTCCTCATTTCTGTCCAATCACAATCTTTTTTTCTTTGCTGGCTTTTTATCCCAGTAAGGCATGCAACCCATATGTATTATTTAAAGCTGTATTGGTCACATAGTCATTAGAGCTGCAGTCCCTTTAGATGGAGCTGATGTGGCCATCAATAATTTTTGGTCTCAATAGGAATCCACCCAACATGAACTCAAGGACACTGAATATCAAAAGGCACAAGTCCTTAACTCAATAAAAATCCATTATTGTGTTGTAGGAAGATAATTCCACCATTATCAAATGGGGAGATGCTAAGGTTAAATATACAGCAGAATATACTTGGGTCTCAAAAACCTTAGAAAAGACTGAGTTACTCTTAAATGGTCATTGAATGCTGTCTCTCACATTAGAATGTAAGCACTTTGAGAGAGGGGGCATTTTTTTTCCCCATCAGAGTAAAATCAAACAAACAAAAAGCAAAAACAAAACCCCCTTTACTTGATCCTTCCATCTCTCCTAGTAATAAAGCTATATCTCTCTTTTTTTTCTTCATGACTAGCATCCATTCTTAGAGTATCAACATCTCTACTTCTAATGATGCCCCTATGTTAGGGGAGTTTTTGAAAAGAAATATATTAATTCTATTAAGACTGTGATTAATGTTCCTTCTTCAACTACTAACTGTTTGCTCTTCTTGGTAATATAACCAAAGATAATGTTGATATTATTGAAGGATTCATTACCACAAACCATGACATATGTCAGAAGATAGTAGTAACCCTTGAGTGGGCTGTGGTACTATAAGTAGAGTGTTTCCCTAAACATCTCTCTGCTTCCACTGATGATGTGAGCTATGAATAAAGACATCCAAGAACTGAATGGGAAGTTCAGAAGCATGTTCTTTTGTGTTATTATTTCTCATATATCTACTGTGCATCAGACCTGATTTCTGGAGAATTAGGGCAAATATAATGCATCAATTGAAGAGATGAATCAGTGGGGCCCATGAAGGACATGTTTGTCAACATAGATGACCAAATAATATCAAGTAACAAATAGTGACACACACTATTTTACCTCTGCTATTTCTATTATTATTAATTATTATATTAATTATAATATAATTATTATAATGTAATATAATATAATTAAATATAATAATTATAATTATTAATGCTATTGCTAGCATTTTTCTTGATGACTCTTTGTGAAATTAACTACTAGGAAGGATCATAAATATGATTATAGCTATGGCATATTTGGCCTCCAAAGAGTAGTAGAAAATGATGGATCTTCATCCATAAGGAGAAAACAGTCTTAGTATTGAGAAGCTCTCTCTATGAGAGTTTCAATTCCAACCCTAAGATATTCCTGCTATAGGATATAGAGGAAGAAGTAGTTAGATCTATATACTCAATGAGGAAAAAAACCAAACAGTAATTTTGATGTAGACTCCTTTAAAATTGCATGAGGCAGAGGTCATTATATTGAAAGTTAAATGATTTAAGCATCTAAATCATAAATAATTTAAGAATAGAAATAGAAGAAAGGACAGGAAAAACCAAGTAGATATGGGCAAGTCATTTAACTGATACAGTATTCTATAAAATGAAAATTCAGATTGAAAGGGTTTGTACCCACCTTTTGGATTTACATTTATGAATGTGTCTATGAATGAGTCATGCAGTTATTTTTGGTGGTGGTTTTTTGTTTTTTTTTTGTTTGTTTGTTTGGTTGATTTTTTACCCCCATTCTCACCAATAGATAAAGGAAGAAATCATGAGATTTGAATGTAAGGATTTCTTTCCTTCTACTCAATTGAAAGATACAAATAGACAGTTTTTTTTTTTTAGAGAGATTTTTCTTCTAAACTGCAATGACAATGACAACTTAAAACTCAATTATAATTGTAAAAATATCATTACTTAGACAATCTTCCACTAGCTACTAGTTCTCAATTGCAGAATCATATATAAATTCTTATATAGTGCCTCTTCTCTTAATTACCATTATCTCCTCTATAAGTGGTCATCCAGTTCAAGTGGCAAGGAACTAAGGCAGTTCATTTATAATTTGATTGGCTCTAATACATAGGGAATTATTTCTAATGTTGAGACACATTTTTCTTATTGTAACTTTCATCTGTTAGAACAATTTGTCCTTTAGAAACACATAAAATTTTTAAATCTCTTTCACATCACAGAAAAGGGAATATCAGAATATCAGAATTGCAATGGCAAATAGTTCATTCAATAGAGACAACTTATCTCATATTCAGAAAGAAAGAGCAGCTGATTTTATGTGAAGTATGATAGACTATATATAGATAGATAATAGCAACTGATATTTCTATAGCACAGTAAATTTTGTAAAGCATCTTATGTACTATGGTAAAAGCAACATCCTATTTCTTCCACTCTTTCCCCATGCAAATTAGGTTTTTATTTTGTTTTGTTTTTTCCTTAAAATGTATTGAAACATTTTTTGAGAGTTGGTTGTTTCAGGGGACTAAAGGGAGTGCATCCATAAGAGAACCAGGGATGCTGGAATATTTGGATATTAGTACATGATAGTTAAAGACAGATCTTTTCTCAGATGAATGAACTCAAGCTGTTTTTGATGGTTACCATTATTGAATCTCTTTTTTGCTCTATGAATAAACAAATCTTTTTTTGTTAATTTTTAAATCATCAATGAGTGTCCTATGAACATACAATGTTAGGGAAATGGCCTAAGTCTGGCCACTTCAGAACATATATAATTCCATTTCCAGCCTCAGCAGGTGTGAGTTTACTACAAATTTTATTAGTCCCTTTGTACAGATGAAAAACTGAACTACAGAGAGCTGTAGTGATTTGCTCAAAGTCAGACAAAAAAAAAGTATTAAAGATGTTACACTTTTCTGATTCTTAATCCAACACTATGCATTTTTCTATATTGCCTCTTTGCACTTACATGTATCTGTTAATTTGTAATAAGGTATATTGAGTTATTGTTGCATTAGAGTTCACATAGCATACACAATTATAAATTCCTGATCTCTCTAAAGTTTGCTAACTGGGTATTATTCACATTCATTGATGAATAAATTTAGATTAAAAAAGTGAAATGATTAGCTCAAGTAAGTGATGGCATTAAGATTAGAACCCATGACTTCTTATTTCTGGTTCAGTTCTATTCATGTGCTGAGGGGTAATATGCCAAGATAGAAAGCCAGCTGCAGTCAGGACAACCTGAATTCAATTTTTTAATTTGGTTTATGGTATTGTGATGTCGGCCAAATTGTTTCACCTGTCAGAGTACTAGCTTGAGATGTCAACACTCCCAAATGGAACTCAAACCAGACTGAAATGCAATTGAGAGATATTTTACAAAATAAATAAAAAAACAATAAAAAGTAAGTCTACATGAGATCATTAGAGATTCTCAGATTAATACCCTCTGTTTCTATTTGAGTTTGAGCCCACTATTTAGGCAACTCTCTGAGTCTCTTAAGTTATGAAGAATGTGCTTTGGTGAAGGGAGTTTTTACATTACACAGTTTTTAGGACAATGAAATATTAAATATCCTCTCTCTTCTGCCTTTCTTCCCTTCCCACCTTGCAATACTGCCTATTGTCAACAAATAACATATGCCATTGTTTGAATTCATGCTGCATGCAACACTTTCCTTTACTTTTAAAAAGTATAAGCTTAAAGCAAAAGCTTTTATTATGCAGATCATTAATCATCAAGGATTACTTTCTGAGGAAGAATGAAGTCAATAGTAGAGGTTGAACAATGGGATTCCATGTGACCAGGTATTTCTTGAAAAGCATATGAAATCAAGCCTCTGAACAGAAGCTAAAGGAATAAAACTACTCTACAACTCAAGGCAGATTAGAAGGACATTAAAAAAGGTCAGTCTCATTAAGGTGAAAGAAGTGTTCAGCCTAGCTCAGATGGTGTTTAGGAAAGCCAGTGAGAGAATCTTAATCACAGAAGATCATCAACTAATCCCCCTGGCCTTAACTCCATAGCAAAGCAGACAAGTGGGACAGCCTACAGTTCCAGCACAGGAGGCAAATTGCTAAATAGGAAAAGCAGGTTATTGCTTTAAGAGAGCAAGTAAAACTACTGTGAGAAAGAGGCCAAACAGAAGGGGATCCCTGTTTTCAAAGCCAAGGCACAAAAATTTGGGATTACATCCCTTATAACCTAGAAGTTAAAAGTCACAAAATACGAGAAAAGAAAGAAAATAAGCAAGAAAAAGAAAATAATCTTAATAATAGAAAGCTACTATGGTGACAGGGCAGACCAACACACCAAATCAGAAGAGGACAATTTTTCCACTTGAGAAATCTCAATGGATGATATAAATTGGTCTCAAGTCCAAAGTGGTTTATTGAAAGTGCACATAAAAGATTTTAAAAGGCAAATAAGAGAGGGAATGGGAAAAGAAATGAGAGGTATACAAGAACGAGTCCACAGCTTGAAAAAAAAAAAAACCTCATTCCTTAAAAAAATAGTTACCAAATGTAAAAATAACATCATCAACAACAACAACAACAAAAAATAACTAGAAAGAATGAAAAAATGGAAGAAAATATAAAATAAAAATACAATTGACCAAATGCAAAAATAATAAGACAACAACAACAAAAACTAGGAAGAATGAAAAAATGGAAGAAAATGTAAAATACCTCATTTGAAAAACAGCCAAACATGGAAAATGATCTTCTGGTCCTGCTCATTTCACTCAGCATCAGTTCATGTAAGTCTCTCCAGGCTTTTCTGAAATCATCCTGATGGTTGTTTCTTACAGAAAAATAATATTCCATAATATTCATATACCACGATTTATTCAACGATTCTCCAATTGATGGGTATCAACTTAGTTTCCAGTTTCTGGCCTTCTGAAAGAGGGCTACCACAAACATTTTGGCACATACAGGTCCCTTTCCCTTCTTTCATATCTCCTTGGGGTATAAGCCCAGTAGTAACACTGCTGATCAAAAGGTATGCACAGTTTGATAACTTTTTTGAGCATAGTTCATGCTCTCCAGAATGGCTGGATATATTCACAATTCCACCAATAATGTATTAATGTCCCTGTTTTCCCACATTTCCTCCAACATCCTGCATTATCTTTCCTTGTCATTCTAGCCAATCTGACAGGTGTGTAGTGGTATCTCAGAGTTGTCTTAATTTGCATTTCTCTGATTAATAATAACTTGGAGCATTGTAAAGACTTCATTTCTAAAATACATAAAAATTGCATCAAACTTATAAGAATATAATTCACTCCCCAGTTGATAGATGCTCAACATATATGAACAATCAGATGATAAAATTAAATCCATTGATAGTCATATAAAATATTTTATATCACTATTGATTATGAAATTGCAAATTAAAACAGCTCTAAGGAAGGACCTTCCTCCTCTCAGATTGGTTAAGATGGAAAACATGATGACGAATGTTAAAGGGGATGTGGGAAAATTGGGACACTAATGCATTGCTGATGGAATTGTGAATTGATCCAAGCATTCTGGAGAGCAATTTGGAACTATGGCCAAAGGGCTTTCAAACTAGGCATGCCCTTTGATCCAGCAGTGTGTCCCAAAGAGATCATAAAAAATAGGAAAAGACCTACCTATTTATAAATGTTTGTAGCAGCCTTTTTTTGTAATGGCAGAAAACTGGAATGTGAGTGGATATCCATTAGTTGGGGAATGGCTGAATAAGTTATGGTACATGAATGTTATGGAATATTATTGTTCATTAAAAATGATGAACAAGCTAATTTTAGAAAGGCCTGGGAAGATTTAGGTAACCTGATGCTGAGCGAAACAAACAGAACCAGGAATATAGTATACAGAATACTATCAAGATTGGGCAATGATCAACTATGACAGCTTTGGTTCTTCTCAGCAATTCAGTGATCCAAGGCAATCCTAATTAACTTTGGGAAAACACCATCAACATCCAGAGAGAGAACTATTGAGCCTGAATGTAAATCAATAAATTCTATGTTGACTTTCATTTTCTTTTCTTCTGTTTTATTTTTCTCTCATGGCTTTTCCCTTTTTTCACTTAAATTTTGTCTTCCAACATGATTCATAAGGAAATATTTTTAAAAATGAATTTACATATTTAAACCAAAATATGTTGTTTTTATATATAATTAGGGAAATAATTTTTTAAAAATAAAATAAACATAGAGACAATAAACAGCAGTAACAACAAAGAAAACCAAATAGCATAATAATTCATGAATTAGAGCAACAGTCACTACAACAATTCACAAACATTAACAATAACCACAACCACCAAACTGACATTGCATCACATATTGCTTTCATTAGTCTTAACATCCTTTATGTCTCTTCTCCTTACAATGACATACTCTACTATATACCAGTGTTTGCTTCTAGGGTTTCTCCATGAAGTTTTGTTGCATTTAGGTAAACAGAATGCAATGTTGATGATAAGGTTATGAGACACAGAAGTCTTCAACAGTAAGTGATGATTGCTGTTGCTGTTTCCAACTCCCTTTCTCTTAAGGACTCCCTGTGACATGAATGATGTTTGTAATCTTTTGATACATTGATAATAAGGGTATCTAGATCTTCATAAGATTTTTCTTGTACTTCTTCAGGATTTGTAATGGTGGGAACATAGACATTGATGATGTTGAGATGGCATTTTGCTGCAAGTGGAAATAACTTTTTCATGAGCTTGTTCATTCCTTTTGAGAGGCACATAAACTTGTTTAATAGATTAGTTTTGATTGCAAAATGTACACCAGCTTCTCACACTCCCCTTCACTGTGGCAACACCTAACATGTATCCACCACCAACTCTGGTAAACTGGACTTCATTTGCAAACCATGTTTCATTTGCAAACCATGTTTCATTCAAGGCTATTATTTGGATGCAAAATCTGTTGGACTCTCCCAAAACAAGCGCTGTTTATCTTTCCAGTTTACTGGATGTAGGGTCTATAAACATGAGCCCATTCAAAAGAAATGGTTGGGGCAGAAACAACTTTTCAGAATTTTTGTACATTTTTTTGTGTTTTAACAGGAGGATGGAATATCCATCTGCCATAGTAATCAGGCAGGTTGGGTAAGCAGACAATTTTAAGGCAACTTTTCTATTGCTGCTTCCAATGAGAAGACAAATCTATGTCTTGGGCCACCTGTATGCAAGGTTGTGACTACAGCTTTCAGTGTATCCATACCTGCTGCTTCATTATTCACACATCATCACAGGAATGAGATAGGAAGAAACAGTAAAGTGGTATGGTTATGTCTTTTGATTAATGCATAGATTGGATTTAAGTGATGAAGACTGTTTTGAAGATATGTTTTGAAGATGTTATTTTAGTTCATCTCAGCTTTTTTTTTTTTATGAAATGCCTAGGGTACCTTATTTATTGACATTACATTGTTGATTCATTGTCAAACCATTGTTATAAAACTGATTTTAAAAAAATCTGGTTCTGAGAAGAGACTAACAAAATTGATTAAAAAAAAAAAAAACTAGAAACCATAATAAGAAGAAAAGGGCAAAAAATAAAATCAAATAAAAATAAAGAGAAATCACATAAAATGAAGAATTTAAAAGAATTATGGGTTTTATGCCATTAAAACTGAAAATAAAAAGAATAGTTTTAAATTATAAAATTTTAAAACTTAAAGTAATGTAAAATTCAAGCTTACTAAGCATTTATTAGAAATCTTAAATAATAAACTATCAAAAAACAAAACAAAACAAAACAAAAAACTCTAAACCAAATGAATTTTTTTGATGATGGGGAAAGTCATGATAGTTCAAAACCCCATGGTGCTGATATTTATAGAATTCTATTGAATTTTAAAAGAAGAATTAATGTTAATAGTATTCATATTATTCTCAAATATTGAAAAGAAATTATCCTACTAAAGTCAAAGGAAAAGTATAAATTAGTAACATTAATGAATATTGACTAAAATAATAAATAAAACTCTGACAAAGACACTATAGGAATTTATCCAATAAGTTACTCATTATAACCAAGTTGGACATAAGCCAGACATAGAAAGATTGCAAACTTTAGGACAATTATTAACCTAGTCACATTTTGAAAAATTCAAAAATAAATGTTTTCTTTAGCAGATTTAAGAGAAAGCACAATACCCTTCTTTTTGCTAAAGATCCTGGAAATTTTAGAGATAAATCTTTGGTAATATGAAAAAAAGTTTTATTAAAAATTTAAATAAACCTCATATGCAATGGGAATATATTAGAAGCTGTCTTAGGGGGTTGCAAAATAAAGTTAGGATGCCACTTTCTCCAGTATTCTTTTATAAACAGATAGAAACATTAGCATAGTGATAAGAAATTAGAACAGTGTTAAAGGAGAAAAAGACAAATGTTCAGGAAAATTGAAGGTGATAATGCAATTAAGTGCACAAATATAATGCAAAGTTTAATAACGACTCAAGATTGCACAATAAATATAATAATCTCAAATTAACTACAAAAATGTATAAAATACTTGTGACTCAATGTACCATATATACTCAATATCCCTACAGGCTTGTTTATAAAATACTCCTTAAAGAAAAAAAAATAATAATAATAAATAGATGTAGTTCTCATCATTTCTCAAAAGCTGTCATTGTATGATCTGTCTAATATAATGAAAAAATACAATCCATTTTAAATTACAGATTTAAAGCTATCTCAATTAAACCACCAATGAAAACTTCATAGAGCTAGATAATTTAATAACATGAATAATTTGAAAGAACAACTGACTTAGTAGAGCAATATAAATAAAAAGGAGTGGAAAAAAGGGAATGAAAAGTAAACAACCTTTTCAAACTTCATATTATATTATATAGAAAGTTTTTAAAAGTGATGTTAGAAAAATAGGCTAACCAAGGCAGAATCAGAAATAATTATACTCAAATAAAAAAAAAAAAGAACATTACTCAACAGAGGAAAAATAGCAACAAATTTATAAGAAGTAATAGGGAAACTGGAAACCTGCTTGATTTTTTAAAAAAGGAAATCTGAAAAGTAGTCTGTTAGAAATTAAGTTTAAATGAACATTTTAAGTTATTTTTCACAATAAATTCAAAATATACATTTTGTCCAAATATTAAAAATCTGATTGCATTAGAAAAGTATATGTCTTTCAAGGCTAGAGAAACATGATGAATTTTTAAATAAATGATTGATAGAAAAATTATCCCCTTCTCCTCAAAAAAAAATCTAAAATAAATAATCTTGCTTACACAAAATTTAAAAGATTTTCCACAAACAAAAGCATATCATCAATGTTTGCAGAGGACAAGAACTCTGAAAAGGTACACTTAAGGCTCAGTATGATTGATTTAATCTTACAAGGTATTAACTCAGTGGAATTGAGATAATGATTTTCTAGTTTACATATATTTAGTAAAGTTCTATAAATTGACACCTATTCCACAAGGTTGACACCTATGATGATGTACTTATAATCGAGTACATAAGAGCTAAGAGATCTGGATGGGGAGACAGACTTGAAGATAAAGACCCTCTTGGTGGTTGTACTGTGTCCTTCACTGTCTGTCTCCTTCGCCTGGGGCCCAGTCAGCTTTCTGGGGATCAGACGGGCCTTGGTCTCAGCGGAGGAATGCAGAAGGCAGGAGAGCCACCTGAATGGTGGGAGATAGAATGTCTCTCTTCTCTGTCACATAAAAAAATCTTCAAGTATTTTAAAGTAGTGATCATGATGGTCCCAATATCTTTTCCCCCTCAGTTTAAAACATGTTTCTTTCAATTCATTCTTTTGTGGTAAGATTTTTTAATGTACTCACAATCTGTGTTTTTCTTATCTAGTTGCACTGCAGCTTGGTAATGTTCTTCCTAATGAATAGGGTAATTCACTTGCTGAGAGACATGTCTGCTTCTTAGGAAAGCAGTGCTGGATTTAAGGGTGACTTGATAATTCACTTTTCTCTGATATAGGTCTGCACAGACGTCATAGACTACCTGAAACAATGTAGAACATATATTTTGGTGATGTGCATAATAATAGATGAAAATCTGAAGGACTTTTAGGTGACTGGTGAAATAAGAACACAAGAACTGTTCTATTATTATGAGAAACATTTTAATCTACATTACAGATAAAAGATGAGGATTTAATAACTAACCATGTGCTATGCCGAGAATCAAGAGAGACCAGTTACTCAGCAGATTGACTAGTTTCATTAAGATACGCCCAGGGAGGTCTTAGTCAAGCACAGTGTAAATCAGTTCAGCTGAGCAATAGAAGCAATTGTTCAAACCAGAAGGTATGTTCATAAAGGAATTTTAATGGATTGTAGAAAGGGGACAGTGACCTTTACAGGGCCTGAATTGTGAGTTACCCTGAGCACATAAGTTTTTTCCACTCATATTTTTCATGCCAGGTTGCTATAAGTGGATTTCCAATTGCTTTCATGGATAATGAGTTTGGTGGTGAGAGAGTGTGACCAAAGTTTCTTAGTATTTATTATTTCTGCATTTGCTTTAATACTTAAGTACTGGTGATATTTTATTTTCTCATTGCTAAATGAATGGTTATGTTTAAGATATAAATGTGTCACGATTGTAGAGTGAGAGTGTATCAGTGAGAGCTCTATGTTAGCGGTGTTAAATAAGGACATTATTTTTCCAGACTTTGCGGTCTGAGGAACATTAAGTATAACCACACTGTGGTGGTACATTTCTAGAAAAGATGACCATGTTGTGGGCACTTGGAGCACAATGGTGAATAAGCAGGTACCCATATGACTTAGGGGAGTAGCTTAATGTGTCACAGGGTGGGTGGCCATGAATGTTACATTATAACTAAGAACTCTGAGTCAGAATAGCAGTTTCTTCTAGAAGTCTGAACAGATCAAAGCTCTAGACAAATGAACTGTTAAGGAAGATAAAGCAGCTACTGCATTGTTTCAGATGTAGATTTGTGCCCTGACAGGGGAACTGCCAATTTCTTACAGCAAAATATAGATACAGTAATCAAGCTTTCTGACCACAGCAGGATACTAAACTAATTTTTTTTGACTCTTCATTTTGAGGATTTGTTCGTGTACAGATAGTAATAATAAAGGCACAAAACTTAGTGCCTTTTTTCTGAAAATAAAAATTCAGTCCTTAGAGGCAACATTTACTTCTAAAGCAATAAGTGAGTTAAGGATAAATATTAAGTTTTTTCATCACTTTTATATTTTAAATGGCTGTTTTAACCGTCTTCGAAATATGTTTGAAACTAATGGTCATTTTACTAAAACATGTCAAATACATTTAATTAAAAGCAGTTATCTTGCTACAAATGACAAAAGATAATGAAATTTGAACCTGACCCTTCTATAAATTCTACCACCTCTCTTTTACCTTAATACTAATTTTCAGTTTATGTAGATTGCTTATCTATGCTTGCTGATTGATTGTGGGTGAGATTTTTTACAGTACTATAATAAAGAGAAGAGTAATACTGAGGGGGGAAAGCAAAATATAAAAATGGGTGTAAAAGTTTATTGAGTGGTAGTAAAGGTCACTTCATTTTATTCATATGTTTTGCTACTATCAACTGTTTCCCTTTATTTCATTTCCCCCCTCTATGATAAACAGCATCTATTATCTACCTGACATATGATCTTCTATATTCCAATATATTTCCTTTAAATATACACCATGTTTTCCAATATCCTCAGCTCTAGTTTGTTGTCTCTAGTTTATTTTACCCATACACTTGATTACTCATAATTTATATGTCCTTGACTTCAAATTCTTCCCATTAGAATTTGCTCTAGAGAACATAATTTTCTCTATTAACATCATGTATTATTATTATTATTAACTAATTATTATTATTATTAACTAATTATTAACTAATACTTTTTAGGTATTTCTGAATTTCATTCCAAGTCCAAAGGATATAATAGGCTAAAGAAAACTCTAAATATTTGTATATGGAGAAACAATTCTGAGCACCAATGATTTATTCATTTTTGTTTGTTTAGTTGTTTGCTTAAAAAAAAATCACTGGTTTCATTCTTAGAAAATTCCACAGTATTTATGTATAAAATGCAGCAAAGATATAAACATCCTTAAAGCTATTTTCCTTTAGTAGTTTGAAATTGTGTTCTAAATTGTGATTTATTTTCTGAGCTAATTTCTCTATTTCTATTGAATGATAGCACCTTTTATTTAAAGATATAATTTAAAAACAATGGCATAATTTATTTATTTTCTCCCTTAAAATATCTCTAGATATTAAATCAAGTTTTCATGAATAAGTACAATACCATTATCATAGATAAAAAATCATTAAATTTATGTACCCACTCCTATTGATTATTTTAGCATTACTGACATTTTTATCATATCTAATTCCTACATTTACACTTTCTTACAGAAAGGAACATACACACCTATTCTTTGAAGATACTTATAAATTTTAATCTTTTACCATACTATCTTTCCTTTATATTGTCAACAATCTTTTCTTTTTGAAAAAAAGTCTGGGGAAATGTAAAACCTGAGATATCATCTGAGTAAAGAACTTCTGGTATCAAGGTACTGACACAGATCACTAACTAAGTAAACTTTCAATCTGTTGATTAGAATCACTAAGAGGTTAAATATCTTATCTATAATCATACATTTAGTACATATCAGAGGCAAGAAATTAACTCAGGAATTATCAATGACAAGATCAATGGTTAGAGAACCACTATACTATATTGCTTCTCTATACCTCTTTTGTACTGCTTAATATAGAATGTTATCAAGTAAGTTTTGGATACAGCATCACACTAAACTGGTTCCATTTTGTGCTCTGTCTAATAATGAACAAATATTTATTAATGCAATAAAATCTCATAATCTCTGAGAAAAAAATCTTTCAAATATGTTATTATTGTGTTCTATGTGATGATAATTTAAGGAGACAGTGGTTTAAAAAAAAATTCTTCCTTCACCCTACATTAATCAATGCATTCCCCATCTTCACTGATTTTCATTTTGATGTATTAGAAAAAAAGATTGAAATCTTCTGAGATCTCATATAATTGCAAAGCTCCAATTATTCTACCAGGCTAGCTGTGACCAGATCAAGATTGTTTAAGAATGATTTCCTCAGTGTATTGAAATCTTGGTGCCAAAGTTGTTAAGTGAGTGGGACCTCTACTACTTCCCTAAAGAAAAAAATTTGATAGTTTAACATTTTCTACTATTCAATACATTATTATTTTAAAGCTTTAAATTAATTTATATCATTGCTTTTGTTAATATGACATTCATTTATGACTATACTCCTCCCCCCTTCATAATCTCTATAACCTTTATACAGAAAAAAGAAAAAAAAACTTTATAAAGGAAAATATGAATATATATATATGTATATATACACAATACAATAAGTGTATGTGTATGTATACACTTATACATACATGTATATTTATGTATAATATATAGGCGTAACCAACTAAGGCACTGATAAAGTCTGAAAGTATATGACAGATTATACATCCTTAACTCTATAATGAAAGGAGTGAAGTGCCATTGCTCAACAGTATTACAAAGCCAAAGTATGTCACAATTACATACTACTCCCTGGTTTTGTTGGGGATTTTTTGTTTGTTTATTTTGTTTTTTTGGGGAGCAGTGATTCTTTAGATTTACATTTGTTATCATTGTGTGCATTTTTCCTGATACTGCTTATTTTGTCTTGTTTCCTTTCTTATATTCTTATGTTATTCTGAATTCCTCATACATGTAGTTTTTTACAAAACAATAATATTTCAATATGTCACATATCACAATTTCTTTATCCACTTCCCAATCAATACATATTTATTTTTTCAGCCTTTTTCTACATTAAATGTATTTGATAATAAAAATCATTAATATTTTACTATATATGAGACCTGTGAATGCTTATTTGTATGTATGTATGTATGTATGTGTGCATGTGTATATGTATGTATACACATACCTAGGTGGTTCAGTGGATAACAGTGGACATAGAGTTGAGAACAAAATCAAGCCTGAATCAGTTATTATCAGTGTGACCCTAGGCAAGTCACTTTATCTGTGGATTAGATTCATCATTTATAAAGTGGATTAGATAATAATATTATTTTCTCCCAAGGTTTATTATAAGAAGAACATGCAATATTATTTATAAAGTGCTTTACAAACCTTAAAGTACCATATAAATCCTACTTAAAATGATGATGATGATGATAATGATGATAATGATGATGATGATGATGATTTTCTAGACCAAAACATATGGTATATATATATTTTTAAAAAGATAATCATCTTTCCAAATTGCTTTCCAGAATAGTTGTTCCAATTCACAATTCCATTACTAATTAGTTAATATTCCTTCCCCCCCCATCATCCCTCCCACATTGACTTTTATTCTATCATCTTTGTCAATTTTCTCAATGCTAGGTGAAACCTCAGAATTTTTAAAAATTATTTTCATTTATTAGTAGTATTATGGAGAAGTTTTTTTACATGATTTTAATAGCCAACAATTCATCTTTTGTTAACTGTTCCGTGGTTATTTCTCTACTAGGAAATAGTTCTTGGACTTACTATGTGTAATGGGCTGAAGCTCGAGTTGATGCACTGAGATCCCAAGCACATGAGGCTAAATAGTAATTGGACCATACTCTATTAATATATATGCTTGGAGAAAGAATGGCCCCTGCCCACTCTTTGTGCAAGTCCTGATATGTTGTATAGGAAATGACAATTTTGGTGGGTGGAGGCAGAGGGGCAAAGAGAAAAGTGGAAAGAGATAGCTGGCTGGTTCCTGTCATAGCTGCTCACATTGCTAATCCCCCTTCATCTCAAAAAGAATAAAGATTGATGATTTTCCCTTAACCTGAATTCCTGATTCTGGCTGATTTTAAAATATGCGGTCATCACAAATATGTATTTATGTGAATTGTTCCTATATCTTGGATATAAGATCCTTTATATCAGAGATATTTAGTGAAAAGTTTATTTTTCCCAAGAGAAAAATATCTTGTTTATCTTAGCAGAAATACTGTCTTTTTAATTCCACCTCATCAGAATGGTCTATAATTTGTGATCTATTCCTTATTTATTAATAATTTCCTTCTAATTTACTTGTGAAAAACAAGCTCCATCCTTTAATTATTTTATAATGTTTTATTTATATGGTGTTAAAGACAAACTAAAATGCATATACTAGAGATTATAGTGTAATATACCTAAATTTTGCATTTCTGCCCTCTTTTCCTAGAAATAAGTATTAAATAGGAACTTCTTCACCAAGAAGTTTGTGCTTTCCAGTTTATTCAATCATAGAGTGCTAAAATTAAAATGTTTCTTTCTAACTTATCTAATCTAATTCACTGATATATTACTATTTTCTAACTAGTATTGAAGCATTTTGATGAATACTCCTATATAATATGATTTGAAGTATAGGAATTTATTTTCCACTTCAGTCTTCCTTTTTCATATTTCTCTCAACAATCTAGAAGTATGTCAAATGTTGATGGAACACAGAAGCATTTTTGATTTGCCAACTCTTTTTATTGGAAAAGCTCCTTAGTTCTTCATTGTAAAAGTCAGGCTCATTATGCTCAAATCCCAGACCAGTGAAAGCTATGCAGTAAGAAAAAATGATCACCGGGAGATTTTTTTCTGTTTCCTTTCCTCTTAGGAACAAAAATTTCAGTTTCACCCTCTGCTGGCTCAGAACTCTTGCTTTTTTTATTCCTTTCTTGTTGTTTTCCTTTTCTTTTCTATTTTGGAAAACCGAATGTTGACTGTTTCTTTGGCTAGTGTGGAAGTCTAGGCTGAGTCAGTACTATAGGGAAATAGTTTACTTACAGTTGGATCCTGAAGTATAAAGCTATCAGTTTGCATGTGCATGATGATGTTATACTTGGTTTGAAGAATTGGATGCTTTAAGAATTTCAGTTTTCTAATATTTATTTTATGAATTAAAAAAAATCATGCTTTTCCCATTTTATTGTCCATCGTGTATCCTGCTTAAATAGCTATGTTAATGTGACAGCTATTTAGTTGCATCTTACATCAGTCAACAATGACTGAATTCATATACCATTTTCAAACAAGTATTTGAGTGCCTGTTTTGAGTAAAATATTATGTTAGAAATTAGGGAAAGAAACAAAAGCATAAACCTCAGTTCATACCCTCAATAGAGTTACTGGGTAAAATGTGTATTCATTAAAAGATAGCTAACAATTTTTGACCTTTTGCTGAGAAGATTGGGGTGGAGAGCCTCATTATCCTCACACCATGGATGCTAGGATTATTTAAGGACCATGTAAGCTGAAGAATACCTGTGACTGTCCCAAGCAAAGGGTATGATATCATCTGCAAATGCAACAAAATCAAGTACTATTGTCATATGTCTACCTCTTTTAATTACATGAGATGTGTTTTGATGTGTCTTTTTCAGTCTTTGTTATTCCATTTGGAGTTTTCTTGGCAAAGATACTGAAATGGTTGGCCATTTCTTTTCCCAGATCATTTCAGCGATAAAGAAACTGAGGCAAACTGAATTCAGTAATTTACCCAGAGTTACATAGCTAGTAAGTGCCTGAGAGTTGATATGAAGTCAGGAAATCAATCTTCCTGGTTGCTCAAAGATGTACTTCCTTTTATTTTTTTTTCCAAAGATGTACTTTAGATAGAACGTATAAACTCCTAGGTCTGAACAAGATGTCTCAAAGCCATCTTGAGTCTTTTGAGTATTTGCATTGCCAGACTTTAAATTTTAGAATAAAAGTATTTTATAGTTTACTTGAAGGCACTGAAACAGTATGAGGCCAATCTTGCTTAGATAGAAAAAGCATATTTATCTTTGTCCAAGTCTCCTTTCCTAAGCCATAGATAATTTGAATATGTAGATCAGAAAGATGATACCACAAGACATTCAGTGTGTTGCCCAAGGATACATACCTGGCAAATATTTTTTATAATTTTTTATTTTCAAAATATGTACAAACATAGTTTTCAACACTATACCTGGTAAATATTGAGGCTAAAACTCAGAGATGTTCTGATGTCTTCTTTTGTATTCTTTCATATTTGCTCTTCATCGTTTTCTCTTACTTTCAAATAGCATCTTGATTGAAAAAATTTTTTGGCATTTCCAGGATTGATGTAATGAGTTGTACAATCTCTCCAAATTGCCTTAACAATTCATAATAGAAAAACAAATGGATAAAGAATACATGTCATGCAGGGGCTCTAAAGATAGATTATGACTGAATTGTAGAGGGTTCTAAGGACCAGACAAGGGAAATTGTGCTTTAATTTGTTATTGTCAAAAACATCAGGACAATTTGTTCAAGCTTTGGGAGTGGAACATAGAGTAGCCTGACATTCCCAATTGTACCCATCTCCTCAAGGATTGAAGAAAGTTCCAAGAAAAAGTCTATTATCTCCCCAACTTCATCTCCTTGTGCTAATAAAGAGTACAATATACTATACTAATTCTTTATCCAATTTGTCTGCAAAATTGAATTTTCCATTAACGAAACAAAGGTCAGGTATATGCAAGAGATAAATTTAAAGAATCCTCTTAATTGAGAACTCAGAATAATGTTACTATTCTTGTTAAAATATTCTGTTTTTATTTATGCATTTATGCACATACATATGCATATATTTATATATATATATATGTATGCTTACATGTATTGTATATTGAGATATGTACATATGTGTATGTATGTATGGGCACGCTTATTTATATATACACAAAGATATTACACATAAATATATAACTTTTGTGCATTAAATATGTATATATTTATATATATATATACACACACATGCAGAAACTGCATACATTTGTGTTAAAAGCATATGTGTATATTTAATATTCTTATATATTCATACTTTATCTCTCCAGATAGCATCTTTGATTCCTTATGGCAATGATTATATCATTTATGTTCTTATATTTGAAAAATGTAGCATATATAAGATGTTTAATATTTGTTCACTGATTGCTTGATGCTTTTAATTTTACTATTTTCTACTAAATTAAATTCTCAATTGTTTTTATCAGTTGCATCCATAACATGGCATATAAAGGCATGAGGTCACCTTTCCAATCATTATTTTTCAGTCTAATTTCTTCCATAGTTATACTTATGCTTCCAAGGAAGTATAGGCTTATCACCCTATCCTTTCTGAGCTCTCCTCTCTTTTTTCTCAAGGTGATCTCATCAGTTTCCATGGGTGTAACTACCATTTATACACATTATTGCCAAATCTTTGTATTTATCCCTAAGCTTTCTCCTGAAATCTATTCTTGTATTGCCAGCTATCTTTTACATGTCTCCCCCTGCATGATCTATAAAGATCTCAAAAATCAGACATGCCCCAAATACAATTCATTATATCTCTCCCCAAATTCACCCTTCCTCTAAAATCTCATATTTTGAGTGTTACTATCACTATAAATCCAATTACTTAGGCTTGCAATAATATTACGATCATAAGTCCAATCGCTTAGGCTTACAACATTCCTATCCCTATTCTCTTTCACCAGTATCCTACCAAATAGGTCATTAAGGCTTTTCTACAGTAACTACAGCATTTTTCACATTCCTACTCATTTTTCCTGTCTTTTCTCTTTTTTTCTTTCTTTTAACACAATCTCTACTCTAGCCCAGATCCTAATTTCCTCTCTTGTAATTGACTTTCTTTTCTTCACTTTTTTCCTTTCAAATCTGTCCTTTACAAAGCCACTAATTTGATATTCCTAAAAATCATAATTGATTATTTTATGCCTTGTTCAATGGAACTCTTTCACCTTTGGATAAAATACAAAATAAGTAATTTTGTACACTTTTGAACACCTTTACACTTTATACAATGTTGGTAGTGATAGGATTAACAAAGAGAAATAGTTTGAAGTGGTAATAGAATTAGGATTTAGAATGTTGTTA
The DNA here is from genome assembly GCF_016432865.1 of Antechinus flavipes. Lineage (NCBI taxonomy): Eukaryota > Metazoa > Chordata > Mammalia > Dasyuromorphia > Dasyuridae > Antechinus > Antechinus flavipes. Next base: position 302,950,110 of record NC_067399.1, on the reverse strand, counting down.
TAAAGACCTGAATGGATCTATTACATGGCATAGGAGGAGGTAACTTTAGAAGAGAATGTGATGATATAAAAGAAAGAAACAAAATTATATTACTAGATTATATATACAGAAGAGATTGAGGAAGATGGGATCAAAGGAATGTAGAAGGAGAAATGAGTTCACCAATTTTCTGAGACAGAAGGGAAAGGAAGAGAAAATAGTTGAGGAATTTATATGAGTGAAAAGGATGGAAGATTTCGTAGAGGATGGCCTCAGTTTTCTCAGTAAATTAAGATTGTGGTCATTTAATTATATTTAATTGTATTTGGATGAGTTGAACATATGTAAATGATCACAACTAGATTACTATTTTTAACAACTTATTAACCAGGCTATTTGGTTAACTAGACCTCTAGTATGTTAAGTAAAAAAAGAGAATACTCTATATTTATGTGGTACAATATAAAATTAGATTGTCTTCTTGTGGACTTCATAGCTTTATAGTGTAATTAGTTTTGAATATTCTCTGCTGTAATGGACATATGTGAAAACATATGCAACACCCTTTCCATGTTGTCTCTTAGTTCTTGGTCATTATTTAGCTTCATTATAGTTTCTTTTTTCATCATATTATTTGTATATATTTTGCCCATTTTTTTCATACTACATAAGTTCAGAAAAATCTTCCCATATTCTTTGGAACTCTTTATACTTATTATTTCTTATATATTAATAAGTCATTTCATTTCTTTCCCACTCTTTGTTTAGGCATTTTTCAAATCAGTGAGAATTTACTTCATTTTCAATTCATTGCTACCACATAAAAAAGAGATGCTATGAATATTTTTCTAAATACTGGAACTTCATTTCCAGTCTGATATTATTGGGATACATTCTGATTAGTAGGAGTATATTAGGGCTGAAGGATATAAATTATTCTACTTTTTTTCTAATGGTTGAATCAGATCATAGTTCTATAATGTATTATTGTTTTTTTCTTCCCACAGTTCCTCCAATATTGCAACTTTTTTTTCCATGATATTTGTCAGTATGGCTAGTATGAGATGAAACCTCTGAACTATTTTGATTTGCATTTCTCTTGTTGTCATTGAATTCTAGGCCCAATTTAAAACTGATTCTCAATAAATTATCTTTACTAAATGGCATTACCTCATAAGACTTGAAGGAACTCAGGGGTAAAATTCATGGAATTGTTATCCAAAATGCATAACTTATCATTACAAATAGCCACTATGCAAGATATCTGGTGGATTGTCACCATGAGTGTTATCCACAAAAAAAGGGCTTCTAAAAACTATAGACTTGAGAATCTCACTTCCATACCCGCCTAGCTGGTACAAAGGAAAGGAAAGTTCTTAATTCATGAAAAGATCAAATTCAATAGAATATCTTTAAGATGATATTAAGTTTAACTGGTTAATGTTCTTTAAAGAGAACATGTAGAGATGCAAAAAGTATCGGATTGAACTTATTTAGATTTTGGAAAAAAAAAAACATTTTGACAAGGTTCCAGAACAGAAACATAACTTAATGTTTTTGTTTTTTAATAAGTTAGCATGCAGCAATCTGAGATATTATCTCAAAAAGTATATTATTTGAATTTGGTTCAAGAAATGACCTAATAAATAGTATAATTGGGACTATTATTATATTATTATATCTCATTTTTATTATTTATCATTAACAAAAAGAAAACTTTATGATACTATGTGTAGCCAAATTAGAGTTGATTTATTAAACTGAAATAAGCACTTGAGATGTGTAATGTGTTAAACATTACACACACAAATAAAAGCCCAACATACAAATGAAAACAATTGATACAATTCCTGCTTTCAAGAAATTCATAGACTAAAATGAAGAGGCAACACACAAACAACTACATCCAATACTATACATATAGGATAAGCTGAGGATGGTTTCAGAGGGAAGGTCCTCAAGGATACAGAATATAGGGAATCAATTCTTAAAAAGTAGATCTTTAGCTGAGACTTGAAGGAAGGCAGAAAAGCTAAGAGGTTAAGAGATAAAGAAGGACAGCATGGGGCATAACCAGTGAAAATTGATTTGAGAGATAGAGGGATAAGCCCTTCCTGGAGAAGCCAATGAAAGAGTAAACAATTGATTTTTATCATATGCCAAAAAATGTCAACAAACCTTATTTCATGAAGTATATGGAAATCCAATATTTCAGTATGCCTAAGTATTTGACAAAAGGTCAACATAAAAAGTTGCTATGTATCAATATTATCTAGGAATTTCATGTTAACTTCAATTAAGACTAAGAAAGTTAAATCAGAAAAGTTGAATATGATGATAAGGATCTAGGAAGAAGTTCTCTCTCTGTCTCAGTCTCTGCCTCTATTTATTGTATCTTCTTACCTTTTTTCACCAAAGAAAAAAAAAGAAAGGAAAACAAATTTCTTCTGACAAATATGTTTAATCAAGCAAAAGAAATTCTTTCAAATACTGTATGCAAAAATATATTTCTTATTCTATATGTTAAATCCATCACCTCACTGTAATGGAAATTATATTTCATCATATGTCATCTGAAATCAGTAATGGTAATTGTATTGATCATAGTTCTTAGAGATTTCAAAGTAATTTGTTTTTACAGTGTTATCATTATTGTATAAATTGCTCTTCTTTCTTATTTCATTTTTGTTTGCAAAAATATAGCTGATACATGCTAAATATAACACAATCATGAGAGGCTGGGAAATACATTTTATAAAAAGTTACAAATATAAAGAAGAACAAAATCTTTCACTTTAGTACCAAAATCAAACATGAAAAGCAGAAATCAACATCAACTTACTTATTATTCCTATTTTTTTACACCATATCATATATGCACAAATTGAGGGCATACCATATGAAAAGTTCTTTTATATTAGAAACAAAGGGAAGCATGTTGTTCTCAAATAATCTCTGAGCTCTTCTGGATATTGGAATTAAGGCAGGTGAGGAGGAGGCTATATATATATATATATATGCTTGATATAAACAGAAGGCTCAACTTATGAGTCAAGGAATAATGAGGAAATTGATTCTTATAACTTGATGCCATGGTATGGATGACTGGCAGAAAATTTAGAAGTATTGGGCTAGAATAGACATAAGTTGCCATTAAGGTAGGTTCTTCATTTCAAGACAAATTATCCTCTCTGAAACATATGTATTGTTAAAAAACTTCCCCTATAAAACCTAACAAAATAAATCTATTTCCTCTTCTCAAATGATAGCCATTTGAATATCTAAAGATGGCTTTCAACAGTTCCCCAATGCTGCAGAAAATCTGGCTCTTTTTGATTTTTTTTTTATTTTCCTACATGATATCTAACCCCCTTAGCTTTAGTCATTGGCAAATTTTCCAAATATACTTTTTATAGCTTTAGAACTGAGTGATAAAAACACTAAGTAACACAATGCCAATAATAGATCCCTAAGGCTCTCTAGTAGAAGAGACCTCCATCTAATTTGACATTGGCTTTTAAATCACTGTGCATTGGGTCTGGTCAGTCTATCAGTTCTAAACACTGCTAATTGCACTAAATACAGCTAATTGCACAGCTAATTTAGCCCACATCACTCCATCTTGTTCAAAAGAAAGCAAAAGAGATTTTTTTGTAATGCTTGAATAAAAGCTACACATACAATGTTTGTAACATTACTTTGAGCTACTAATCAAGTTAACTTCTCAAAAAGGAGATTGAATTTCATCTAGAATGATCTGTTCATGATGAATCCTTGGCATTTTTTATCCCAAGACTATTGGAATTAGTCAAGGTATTGGAATTACTTTGAATCACTGCATTGTTGGGAAGAGTCAATTTCACAGTTGAGTATTACATAATCTTGTTACTGTGGACCATGCTACTTCTACCCTTGCTTACTAAGCTATCATATAGATTTATAAATTCCTCTGCAGAGTGAACAATAATTTCTTTTTTTGCTCAATAGTATTTTATTTATCCAAATACATATAAAGGTATTTTTCAAAATTCATTTTTATAAGATTTTGCATTACAAATTTTTCTCTTCCCTTCGCTTACCTCTCCCTTTCTCAAGACAGCAATCTGATATAAGTTAAACATGTCCAAAATTTTTAGAAATATCAAACCAACAAAGGATATGAATAATTTTCAGATAAAGAAATTGAAACTATTTCTAGTCATATGAAAAGATGCTCCAAATCACTATTGATCAGAGAAATGCAAATTAAGACAACTCTGAGATACCCCTACATACCTGGCAGACTGACTAAGATGACAGGAAAAGATAATGATGAATGTTGGAAGGGATGTGAGAAAACTGGAATACTGATGCATTGTTGGTGGAGTTCTGAATAGATCCAGTTATTCTGGAGAGTAATTTGGATTCGGCAGTGTTTATACTGGGCTTATATATCTCAAAGAAATCTTAAAGAAGGGAAAGGGACCCACAAGTGCAAAAATGTTTGTGGCAGCCCTTTTTGTAGTGGCAAGAAACTGGAAACTGAGTGAATGCCCATCAATTGGAGAATGGTTGAATAAGTTATGGCATATGAATGTTATGGGATATTATAGTTCTGTAAGAAATGACCAGCAGGATGATTTCAGAGAGGCTTGGAGAGAGTTACATGAATTGATGCTGAGTGAAATGAGCAAGACCAGGAGATCATTATACATGGCAAAAACAAGACTATAGGAAGATCAATTCTGATAGACATGGCTCTCTTCAGTAATGAGATGATTCAAACCAGTTTCAATTGTTCAATGATGAAGAGAGCATCTACACCCAGAGAGAGGACTGTGAGAACTGAGTGTGGAACACAACTGAGCATCTTCACTTTTTCTGTTGATGTTTGCTTGCATTTTGTTTTCTTTCTCAGTTTTTTTCCTTCTTTACCTGATTTTTCTTGTGCAGCAAGATAATTGTATAAATATGTATATATAAATATTGGATTTAACATAAATTTTAACATATTTGACATGTATTATACTACCTGCCATCCAGGGGAGGGACTGGGAGGAAGGAGGGAAACATTTGAAACAAAGTTTTGTAAGGCTCAATGCTGAAAAACTACCCATGTATATGTTTTGTAAATAAAAAAAAAATAATAAAATTTTTAAAAAGGAAAAAAAGGGGAAAAAATCATACCAAAAGGAGAAAAATAGGAGAAATAAAAAGCAAACAAAAAGGTGAAAAGACGATACTTGGATCCATAATCAATCTCCATAGTTCTTTGTCTGGTTGAAGATGACATTTTCTATCCCAAGTCTTTTGGAACTGTTTTGGATTACTGTATTGCTGAGAAGAGCTAAGTCTATCGGAGTTGATCATTACATAATATTGCTGTTTTAGTGTACAATATTCTCTTGATTCTATTCACTTTACTTAACACCAATTCATGTAAGTCTCTCCAGGCTTCTCTGAAGTTAACCAGCTCATCATTTCTTATAGAACAATAATATTCAATTACATTCTCATACCATAACCTAATTCTCTAATTGATGGGCATCTACTCAATTCCCAATTTCTTGTCAGTACATGTGGGTCTTTCTTCCTCTTTTATGATCTCTTTGATTTATAGACCAAGTTGTGATACTACTGCATCAAAGAGCATGCACAGTTTTATAGCTCTTTGTGAATAGTCATTTCTACCAACTGCCACATGGCAAGGAAGTCACCTAAAGTGAGAAAAAGGACATGACATATGTCAATATATGGCATATATCATAAATTGAAGAAAGGTAATACATTATAAAAACCACCTCAACTACCAGCATCTCTTAGATCTCAGTAGAACTAACAGGGCCATAAACCTCTTAAATCCTGACAATAACTGTGTATCCCATACAAATGTCCCTGGTCTGGATAGTAATTACCACTAAAGGTTACATTCACTATAAAGAAGGATAATTTCTTCCCTAGTGTAGGCACTAATTGCTGACCAACTATATCTCAGTCATCATTATTGGAAAAATACATTTTTAGAAAGGATAAGAAATTTGTGTCAAGTTAGCAGGGAGTAATAATCTTTTTACTTTGTCTAGCTATAGAAAGTGCATAAAATATAAATATAAATGTAGTTTCACAGATGTTTGCTTTCTGGTTTTATTTTAATTCTATATCTCTGAAATAAAGGATCCACTTAACCTATATATTCTTCTCTGAAGCATATCAGATCAGAATAATTATTGGAACCTCATTGTTTAAAAACCAAGGCTCTTTAAGAAGTAGAAAAAACCATAAATTCTCCATGCAAATGGTTTGAAATCCAAGCATTTTTTTTTCTATTCTTTATGCACTGAAAGGGAGTGGGAAAGTCAAGGCAACTCAATATAAAACTGTGTGTGTGTGTGTGAGTGTATATATAAAGTACACATTGTTATTATAACTCAGATTTCTAAACATAATCTTTCCATGCTTGGAAAAGGAAGGAAGAAGATCAGGAAGAAGAAGAAAATTAAAAAAAGAGAATGACAAGAAGGAAGAAGAAAAGAAAGAGAAGGGAAAAGAGGAAGAAGGATGACAAAATGGAAGAAAGAGAAAGATGAAGAGAAAGAAAAAGAACAAAAAAGGAAGAAGGAAGAAGAGAAGTTATTGCTGAACCCACACAAAATGTGGCATTTTCTGTCGCTATATAGGCTTTGATTTATATGAGAATATTCATTTTTCCTTGATAGTATCTATCTATCTATCTATCTATCTATCTATCTATCTATATCTATATATATAATATCATATATCTGAGTATCATATGATCTTTAATTGAAGGAATCCTTAAGAATATCATTTCAGGGACAGCTAATTGGTGCAGTGGATAGAGCACAGCCCTGAAGTCGGAAGGTCTAGAGTTCAAATTTGAGCACAGACACTAATGCTACCCAGCTGTGTGACCCTGGTCAAGTCACTGAACCTCAATTGTCTCAGCAAAACAAACAAACAAAACACAAAAAAAGAATATTACTTCATACTTTTCTAACTTTTAAAATTCTGTTTAAGCTAATCTGGTTTGCAACGCAAGCTAGAACAATATATTTGGAGTATCTTCTTCAGAAAAGCAAAGATGACTTAAAATTAAATTTACTCTTTTATTTGCATAAATGAAAACAATACAGCATTTTAAAAGATAGTACCACCTTATTTTGACTAAATTTATGTAATTGACAATTCAAGCATAAAACAAAAACAAAAGTTATTCAATTCAATTTAGTCAAGCTAATGGGCTTATTTATTTACTTTTAATAGATTGGCTGATTGTTCAATTGAACTGTTGTTACCTAATAGCTATTGGGTATCATGATGTCATACAGACATAACATAGATAAATATATGTAAAAAGATCAGAAAATAGTTACTTTTTTCCTCAGTAGGATATTACTAACTATGAAATGTAACTTTACAAACCAATGTCCTACATTTTCCAGATGTGACTTTAGGTATTTGTAAATGAATGTTTGCCCATGGAAGTAATTACCAAAGATCATCTCTATGTGTACCATTCCAATAGGTAGTAGATAAATGAAAAGTACAGTAAAATGTCTCTAGGTAAATATACACTTATGCGTCCAATTTGCTCAAACCAACTTGTACTAGAGACAGAAAAATAGTACTTTTATTTGTGAGAGACTGAAATTTAACAACTGATTGAAATCTTTCCTTTGGTATTATTGTTCTTCCTTTAAAATGGGGCCTTTAAATTCCTACTTCTCAGGTTAGGAATGTTATTAAAATGAAAGCAGTTTAAAAGAATTTCTAGTCTGTCATTCTTGAAATGCATGAGAAAGAAAGGCCATTCAGCCTATTCATTTTTATTTACCCCATTCCAGATGGGAACATATATTCTGCTAAGTGCCTAACTGCTCATTGTGAATTCTTTCCCACCTTCAAGCTTGCTAGCTCTGCTCTTTAGCTTTCTAAAACAAATTGATGACTAAATTATCCAAATTGAATTTTAACTGTTGTAACTAATCCCAACCCAAGAGGTTATAAATTTAAAATCTCTAAGAAATGTGATATTGATATCCAGTTACTACATTTCACAGCTTTATATTAGGTGGGTGAATGAGCCCAGTGTCTAGAAATCCATACTAAACTCATGATGAATTGGGGGGTAGAAGAGATTGCATCTCATAAACATGCAGGGTTTTTTTTTTCTTTTTTCTTTTTTTTCTTTTCTTTTCTTTTTTTTTTTTCTATTGAATGCCCTCCTGTATGACAAGGTTGAATTTTAAAAGGCTGTGCAACTTCTCTTTTTTGGCTTAATGGACTTGCTATTTTTTTTTTTTCTTCAGGAAATCATCTCCACCTCCTCCCTTTATTTACCAGCTACTGTTTTCCAAATGATATCTTTATCTAATTTCATTTGGTGAAGAGGAATTATGTGGAGAGCCTGTTTGTAATGTATTGGACCATGTGTAAGACTACTGTTCTACATGAACTTTAGTAAATATCATAATTAGGAGGAAACTGGAGCCCAGGAAAGCATCATGGCATTTGAATTTGCCCCTGAGAAGAAGAAAGATGTTTTCAAGAAAGGCTATGTTGCTTTTAATGGCTTAGGCTATTTCTGAGAAATACATGAGATCTGTGTTCTTACTGGCTCCATTAAAATGAACATTCAGCTTTGCATTAATCCCTAAATTTTATGATCTGCTCATTTCTTTGGAGTGTATCAAGGCATAAGAGCCACAGTGTTACATTTAGAATAAGGAAGATCTGGGTTCAAATTCAACTCTGTACACAATATATACCAGGTTGACTCTGAGACATGGCAGAAAAGAAACCTTTAAAATGCTATGTGTGTAGCAGCAGTTGTTATAGTACTCGGGAGTGGTCTGCCTTTAATAAAATAATAAAAACAATAAGACTTCATATAGTGATTTAAGGTTAGCAGAATGTTGTATACATATTGTATACTCTGGAAAGATTATTATTATCCTCACTCTACAAATGGGTAAATTAAGGCTGAGAGATTGAATTATCCAAAATCATACTGCTCGAAAGTGTTTAGGACAGGATTCAAATTAGGTCTTCTTGAGATCATGTCTATTACTTTCCCATTAGACTGTCTAGCTACCCAGATAAACAGAGCTCATTCATTAGGAAGATACAAAATGAGATTGTGTAAGAAATCTTATTTAATTTTTAACTTTCAAAGTTAATAGAATACCCTTGGGTAGAAGGTTGATGGGTTTAGGTTAGAAATGCATTTTCAATTATTTTACATGATTATACATGAATAACCTATATCAGATTGATTACCATCTCAGGGAAGGAAAAGGAAAGAAGGAATAAAATTTGAAACTCAAAACTTAAAAACAAATAAACAATAAATGTTAAACGTGTTTTTACATGTAATTGAGGAAAATAAAATATCATTAAAAAGAGAAATTCATATGGCAACAAACTGGAAACTGAGTGGATGCCCATTAGTTGAGGAATGGCTGAATAAGTTATGACATATGAAAATAATGAAATATTATTGTTCTATAAGAAATGATGAGCGGGCTGATTTCAGAAAAGCCTGGAAAAACTACATGATGCTAAGTATTTACTACTTAGGAACACTTAAGAACTTAGGAAACACTTTTCTGATGCTAAGAGAAGTGGACATTGTATATACCAACAAGATTATATGATGACCAACTGTGATGGACTTGACTCTTTTTTACAATTAGGTGATTCAAGGCAATTCCAAAAGACATGATAGAAAGAAACATTTGCATCCAGAGAGTAAAATGAAAAACTATGAAAACTGGATGTGGATCAAAGCACAGAATTTTCATCTTTTTGTTGTTTCATTCTTGTGTTTTGCTTTTCTCTTTTGATTTGATTTTTTTTTACAATGATGAATATGGAAATATGGTTAGAAGAATTGCATATATTTAGCCTATATTGACTTTTTTGCTCTCTAGGGGAAAGGAGGGGAGGGAGGGAAAAAAATTTGGAACATAAGGTTTTACAAAGATGAATGTTGCATGTATTTGCAAAAAATAAAAGGCTATTAATAACAATAAAAAGAAATAAATTTCAATTATTGATAGGGAGTTTTCACAGGCATATTCCACAATGGGGTGTAGTCAAGGAAGTGGTTATTACACTGCCACTTTTTTGTATGGTAAAGTATCCTGGACTAGGTCTTGGGGAAAAAAAGATATATATATATATATATATATATGTGTGTGTGTGTGTGTGTGTGTGTGTGTGTGTGTGTTTATAAATAAATATGTGCATATATATGTATATATATATACATATGTATATGTATATATATATATATATATAGAGAGAGAGAGAGAGAGAGAGAGAGAGAGAGAGAGAGACCAAGAGACATAGAGACAGAGATACAGAGAGAGACACACAGAGAGACTTAAGAGAAGGATATGTGAAAATGATGCAGAATTAGCAAGAAATATTCATATAGTTCAATTCAACTAACATTAGACATGGATTCAGGAAGAAATTCAAGTTCAATATTAGGCACATACTAGCTGTAAAACTCTGGGCAAATCACTTAACCTCTGTCTACCTCAGAGGTTCCTCATTCACAAATAGGGATGCTAATATTGCTCAGTAATTGTAAGGATAAGATGAGATAATATATGCAAACAATAAATCTATATAAATGTGTGATAACTGTTATTCATAATAATAATAAATGCTACTTTTTAAAGATATCTGTCCTTATATACTGAAGGGTGGCAAAAGAATAAAAATAAAAAAAAATAAGGTGCATGTTTGGATTTCCTTGAACTGTTATCAAATATTAAGAACCCATTGTATGTCCAACAGTTTATTTTGATCAGCTTAGAATCAGTGAGGAATAAACAACAATTACAAAACTATTACATGTATTCTCTATACTACTTATCAACCATTTCCAAAGCATTCCACAGCAAACTTTCATTTTTTCCCATCCTTCTCCAATTCCCACTAATAATATAATCTCCATGATTTTTGATCTACTTTACTTCTAAGACATACATGGTATTAATTTCTTATATTTTTATCCTAATCAAATGATGCATTTCTTAGCACATAGTAAGTACTTCATAAATTCTCTATCATTTATTCATTCAAACCTGCCTAGGTCAATAAAGAGACAACCTTCACGTTTCTGTAAAGTTCCCAAGGGTCATACAAATAACTTTTTGGCTTATTTCCTAGTTGGCATTTCTAAATATTTATTCTTAATATTTCTTTATTTGACCTAACTACACTAATGATCAATTTTTTTTAGTGATTATGTTTGTTTTTCTCTGTGTCGCCAACTCATAGTATTGTGCTCAAGAACATAAGAAACTCTTAAAAGTATTGAAATTAATTTATTGAATGAAAGAAGAAACTTTAAAGAATAGATAAATCGGGAAATTAATGTGTGTGCACAATAGATGTACATACATGCATAAATATGTATAAATATACCTGAATGCATTTTTATAAGAAAGAATCATTTTAAGGAATGTCCTGGTCTTTGAATTTTTTTTGACAATTTTGTTTTTTTGTAAATTGACTTTCTCAGTTTTTCAATGGTCCATTTTCAATACAAAAGGACTAGGAGACAGGACCAGAGAGACATTGAACAGTATAGGTTCTTTATTATTTTTGGTTTTTACTTTTTATAGAATTTATAGAATTTTATAGAATTTATAGAATTAAAATATTTATTTTTTGTAACCTTCCCAATAGGGTGAAATACACTTTAAATAATAATATTTAATTAACTACACTGGTAATACATGTTACTATTTGAACTTTGTAAACCTTCAAACAACTGTATTTATGACTTGTTACTAACATAAAAATATCTTAATCCAGAACATGTTTTCAAAATGACCTCCACACTTTTACAGATAAAAGTTGTAATTGAGTTTTAGTTATAGTAGATGAAAATTTTAACATAACCATTTCTTTAAGAGAAAACCCATACTAACAAGAAATATTTTTTCATAGTAGGCACCAATGAAAAGAACTTATCCTTGGTGTACAGAAGAATATTGTACTTTCTTACTCTCAGGCATTTTTATATATGTATATCTGTGTGTATGTGTGGGGGGGAGAGGAGGGAGTATTACTTACATAATGTTCACCCTCTTCAAGCACTGCCTAAAATCAAGCTTAGTGAATGTTTTAACAAGGTGGATCAGCCTGCATTTCAAACATTATTACCAAATTTATAATCACAATAATAAGATTTAAATATATTTTGAAAGAATTCCTTTCTACAAAAGATTATGTTGACATAGCTACATAGATCATTCATTGCAGGTTCTTTTGGTTCAGAATATTTAATTCATTGTCTGTCATTCACAGGCAATGAATTGCTTTGCTTTGTTTTTCCTTTAGGCTTGTATGTTAATGTACCAATAGAAAAAATAACACTCAATTTACTTTTATTTTTTGGAATTTATCTTCAGTTGAATTATTTTATCAGCGAGGTATCATTTTAAGTGAATGACTTTATGCATCTTTATATAGAATTTAATTATTTCTTAAAGACTATTTCTTTCCAGAGGAAACCAACTGTAATTTTCAAATGAGAGTGATTGGAAAAACAGTGCTTACAATATATAGTTTCTTATGCTTACTACCTGTGGGATCTTGAACAGATCTTAATCTCCCTTGGCTTCAATTTTCTCATCTGTAAAATGAAGAAGTTGAACTAAATGGTGTCTGTGGTCTATTCGAGAGCTAGATCTATAATCTTCTGATCTTATTTTATCATAGGATTTATCTGCAATGTACAATAGAGAGTATTTGATCTATCCCCTTTACAGGTGAAGAAAATCAAGTTCAGAGACAATAAGTGGGGGCATTATCTGTATATGAATACAAGTCTTCTATCTCCTTTAAGGAAATAAAATTGATTGTAGAGGACCACAAATAGTAGGGGAACTCTGGGTGAGGTTTAAGACCCTTCAGTCCAGAGGGAACCTATTGACAACATCTAATTCAGTTCCCCATCTCCCTTAAGGGCTCTCAATTTTTCTGAGAAGTCAGGGCAGTGACAACCTGTGTTGTAATTAAAACAGAGTGCTATCAGGTGGCAAAGAGTCATGTACATACAATAGCAAGTTGTTTATGTAGCCCCTCATGTGAAGTATATAGTTAACTTATGCTCAGTGCGCTTTGGTTATATAAGGGTTTTAGGGTATTTAAGCTCAGAGAACTTGAAATAAATAGACTACATTTTTGACTATCCTTGGAGTTCTACCTCATCACTCCTCCACTAAGACCAAGAATTTGGGCTGGTACAAAGATCCTCCAGAGATCTAGTCCGGCCACAATAACTGATATCCATGGATTTTGTAAATTGTACTTCTAACTGAAGAACAAAAAAGCAAAACCTACTGGCTTAGAAACCACCTTATAGCGTTTGTAGCATTCTACATCAAAGGAAAAGAGGAACATCTAATGCTCTATCCATTATATCATGTAGATAGAAATAGGATAATGTATAGATTTTGAGGAACACATTCGTATGACAAAGAGAAAAAAACAAAACAAACATGAAGTATTTTTAATGCTCTATGGCTAATATGGTTTCCTTAAGCAGGATGTTTAGTTAGAGAAAAAAAAAAGAGAATCATTTTAGTTTACAGCTAATAAGAATACTTTTACCATTCCACTCATATTGTTGGATGTCATCCTGCCCAGTAGTGTCCCTTTCAAGGTGACCATGGATATCATATTTTAGTATAATGGGTCTTCTGCAATGTTACCATATGAGGCTGCATGTGGCTCCCAACATTCTAGAGTATTGACCCAGTTTAAAATAAAATTCTTATCAGATTTTCATTTATTAATATACCATATATATATATATATGGTTTTCTAAGTCAATATGTGACCCTCATGAATTCTTATTATGATTTAGTTTGCCCCTATCACTATTTGAATGTGACTATTAGACTAAGTCATGGTATGTATTCATTGTTCTATCCTGGAAGACCCCACAGAAGCTTAAACAGGAACAAAATTCTACAAGTATTGGTCACATTAGAGAAATGATATCTGACTTCATAATCTGCTTCGACTGCAGAACATGCTTCCAAGTGCAATTCAAGCTTTTGAATATAATTTCCCATTTAACATTTTAAGTAACTTTAGCCCTGGCAACCTTTAAGCTATTTTATAAGTCAAGTGCTTTGTAAATCTTAAATGCTTATATAAATGTGAGTTATTATAGCAAGCTAAGTAATATCCAAGCAGAATCCAAGTTCCTTGAGATATTGATAATAAACTGACATTTATGCAGAGCTTTAGATTGTAAAGTCCTTTCTTACATTATCTTATTTGGTCCTCATGACAATCCTATATATTAGGTTAATAGGTCAAGGACTATTGATTTCCACAGGGAGCACCAAGGCAGATTTAACCCACCTATGACTTTTTAGTTTAGTCTTAAAGAGTTAACAGGGCTAAGAGATGATATGTAATTTATCCCATAATTACATAGTGCATGTCATTGGCAGAATTTTGGTGCAGATCTAATTGATTCTAATTCCAGATAACTATTCTCTAGGCAATACTTTCTCTAAATAGAAAGATAATAAAGACATTATAGTCCTTTTTGTACAAGGAAACTGAGGCTTAAAGAAGGAAGCAATTTTTCCAATGTGACATAACTAATAAGGGATAGAACTGGCATTCTATCCAGCAGTCTCTTCACTAAACAAGTGATTACTTCTTACTAGATAGGGTAAAGAATGGATTGGAAAAAGGCCTAATCATAGACATTGAATGAATTTTATCATATGCAAACAAGCTCTCTGGCTTAATAGACTTTTAGAGTTGGTAAGATGGACAGCAAATGTTCAGTGTCAAACATTACAAGACTAGTGTTCCTTTTAGATCAGGAACATGCAATACACATCAGAGCAATCAGAATCGATTAGGTATTTGATCTAGAACACTGTTAAGTAACTTCAAATCTTGTTAATTTATGATCTTTGTAAAGAAGCAGTTTCACTTTTTATTTCATTTAGTCTTTTTATTCCACTAAATTGGGATGAAATAGTATATTATCATATTGTTATAACAACAAAACATCTTTAGAAGGTATTAGTGTTTCCTACTTTCAAAAAAGGGACCTAGAAATGGTATTTTATTTTAATTTCCTGTTACCCTTTACAGTAATGGAAGTCAATGATTCTTAAGGAGGTGCTTACCAAATAGAAAACAATTAGACATACTATAGTATAAAATGGATGGAATGTTATTGTGCTATTAAAAATACCAATGTTCAAACAACTAGTTAATATCAGAGATAGGATTTCAATTCAGAATTTGGAAAGAAATATTTTCAGTCAAACCCAGGAAGGCTTTTATGAATGGATGCAAAAGGAAATAAGCAGAAGAAAATGCTCATTAGTTATTTTGGAAACCTTAAGAGTTTTGATCATTATGGTGATCAATCATGTGTCTAAGAACAGGCTTTTTGACCAGAGCAATTATGGAATAAATATGGCATACAAAAGGGGAATTTATTTTGTTTGAGTATGCATATTTGTTATAAGGATATATTTTTCTTCTCATCTTTCAGTGAAGAAAGAAAGTAAAAAGGAGTAAAATGGATACTTAAATAATTCAAAAAAAGAGTAAGGACAAAAAAAAAATCACTGAATTTCCTCTGCAGTTTTGCCCTCTTGTTTCCCAATAACCTCTAAAATATCATCTATTGGATGAGGAATATAAAATTCCTATAAAATGTTACCAATTTATTTCTCATGATCAGGAAAAGTAAAAGATGAAGAGAAGTCTAGAAAACGTAGTGAAAAATATTTTTTTCAATTTGTAAAATAAAAAAAAATGCTTCATTTTGTGAAGATGAAATGAGAGAACAGATGCTAAAGGCCTTGAAAGGTGCATAAATCAAGAAATTACAGATATAATTGATCATCTGAATTATCTATCTCACAGGTCAAAGATGGTACGTATGGACAGACACTGAATCTGGCATCTGAAGACCTTAGAATTCTATGAACTTGAGAATGCATTTCTTTCCTGAATCTCACTTTCCCAATTTGTTATAAGAAGATATAATAAGAAGTTCTAAGAAGAAGATAAGCCTCTAAAGTCCCTTCTATTTCATTATTTAAGATCAAAGAATGTAAGATAAGATATATCAGCTATTGAAACTCTTTCTTGTATTCATAAAGTACAGAAAAAGACTGACATATTAAGAGGGACCAAAGGAATATTTTGGTTATGTCTGCACAACAACATACCTATTGTATCAGAGAACAGGATTTAAACTCAGATTATTCTAGTTCTGAGACTTACTATTTATCTACTATGTAACACTACCGAGCATTTTCTACATATGCCAATAAACTCATTAGATTAATTAGCTGCTCTGGAGCAAGAAAAACAAATCCTAGTAGCTTCCTGACACCCAACATATCTTTACTTTAATAAGAGAATAAAATTTGGCATGGGATCTGAGGAAGCTGTATTTCCAGGGCAGATGGAGGTCTTGAGCAATTTTCTGTTAGAAATGGAAACTACTATGATGCAGAAGGGGCAAATAATGAATCCACTAAAACATATTCATTCAGGGTCAAACTTGATAGTGTAATAATTTCAAAGGGAGCTATCTTGAAATATCTATCAACATTTAATTAATAACCTTAAATTATAGTTCACATTTTGATTATTGTAAGTTGATAGAGTCCCCAAACTTTGATTAATAGAATGACCAAGAAGCACCATGAACAGAATCAATTATAACTTCCTAGCATGAAACCATGAAGCCTAGACACTTAATAAACATTGCTGGCTAGAAAAGGGATGAAACTGCTTAACATGACTGTTTATTAAATGAGAATGTGGAAAAGTGAAAAATGAGGTTTATAATCGGTGTTCATCCATTATTCTTCTGCTCAGTCTAAATTGAAAACTTCTGAATAATGTCTTTGGTAATCAAATGCTGAATGCAGGCTTGATTATTCAAACAATTTAGGGCTTTGTCAATTCTGTTCAAGAATACTCTAATGTGAACTTAAAATTCCATCCAATTCACAAAGAGTGTACATTATGTATAAATAGCACATGTTTAGAACAGTAAAAATGTGATGGTACTATTCATTGTTACATTAATTAGTCATTGCTATTCAAAATTTTCTCCATGGATCCAAGAGTCTGGTATCTACCAAAATGTAACATCATTGAAGAAAAGGTTATTACTATCATAATCAGATGATAAACTGAAAGAAATGGGTATAGAAAGGTTGGCCTACAATATGGTGCCAGGTTGATAGAGTACAATAATTTAGATAGTTCTGTGTAGCAAAGAAAAAGGAACATTGGGCTTGACATCAAAAAATCTGAGTTTGAGCAATGACTTTGAAAGTTGTTCTTTGTGTGACTTGAACAATAAGTTATTTCAGCTTTTTGAATCTTAGCTTTCTAATAAAAAAAAAAAGAGAGAGAGAGGTAGACTAGATGAAGGAAAGTAAAGGTAATATACATTTATACTGATACTACAATGAACTAGATAAAATAAATACTATCTTATTTTATTCTCACAACAACCCTGCAGAGTAGGTGCTGCTATTATCTCTTTTTTACAATTGAGAAAACTGAGATTAAATAATTTTCCCAGGATCACATACCTAGTAAAGGCCTGAAGTAAGTTATTTGCCATATGCCTTTAACCAATTACCTTTTGTCAGTGTAGTGAAAATATCTTGTTTGAAAATTCTTGGAGTTCCTTGATTTGAATCTTGGCTGTTCCAATTACTATCTATAAGACCTTGCATGGCATGCTTAACTTTTCTTGGTTCTTTTCCTCATTTATAAAATGAGGGAAGTTAGACTATGGCACACCACTGAAATTGTATGAGCCACAGAGTATTCATTTTCAAAATAGAAATAAGATTTAGTGCAGTAAATTTGTGGAGTTATTCTGAAGAAAGCATTCTGAAAACTGTAAAGTAGTTCATAAATGAGCATTATTTCTAATTTGTAATAGGTTTGATTAAAAGCTAAGTTTACTGACTTCTAAGTTTACTGATTTCTAAGATCCCTGAGGGGAATGAGGATGTCTAGGCCATTTCACATACTACATATGTGGTCATGAACAGGTCAATTTACCTTGCCAGGTTTCAGTTTGTTCATCTGTAAACTAAATTAGTTTGACTAAATGAACTTAAAGGTGACTTCTATATTAGAACAAAGCATGCCATTATTCAGTTAGTCTAAAATTTTATGGGTAAAGAAAACATTGAAATTGGTAACTAAAATGGATTTTGTTTATTTTTTTCTCCTACCTTTTCTCCATTGTAACTTCCAACTTCTCCTATAAAAGGGGGAAATAATACATCTCTCTCTTTTTCTCTCTCTCATAAATGTATATTCATATATATGTGTGTATATATATTTGTATGTATGTATGTACATGTGAATATGTGTGCATATATATAAATAAAATATATATGTAAACCATATATCTAATATCTGCTTATTTAATGGTACCTTATTGAGTTGAGTTAAGCCTCAATCAAATTTACTTGAGAAGGATCTCAGTCAAATAATGATCTGGATCTAAATATTTTTTGATTTTTCTATAATATTATTCATATCTATCTTATTTTCTCCTTTTTAGATATGTTGGAGTAAGTTTAATGGGTGAATTCAGTTTCAACATTTGGCTATATAAAGATATTAGCAAATCTTCTTTTCTGTGACATCCCTGTCCCAAGAATAATTGGAAAGATTTTAAATCCATAGCCCTTGAAGTGGAAGAGATATTTAACTACATTTATTTATTTGTTTGTTTGTTTTTGCTTATTTATTCATTTTAGTGGTCGTGGAGAACAGAATTAGGAATAGTAGGAAGACATTATAGAAAGACATATTTATAGTATAAATAAGCAAGAACTACCAACAATTTAATCTCTCCAAAAGTGTTATTCTTTGTGTTGGTATATCAGGAATTTGCCACTGGAGCTTTCTAAGCAGAGGAAAAATGACCTCTGATTAAGTATATTGTAGAAGAATTTTCTTACTACATATAAGTTGGACAAGATGGTCTCTGAATTTCCCCCAATGATAAGATTCTATGATTTAATGATCCCATAACTACATAAGTGTGGAAACTATGAAATTCTTTTTCTTTTGGTGAAGTTTTGTTTTTACATCACCTAAATTCATAGAAATACCAGTCTTATGATAAAGATATTTTTGAAAAGAAAAAAAGGGGGGGAGAGGGAAGTCAGCAAAAAATAAGCAAATCAAAAAAACAAATGAAAAAAAAAAAATACATGTAATGTTCCATAATTAAAGACTCTCTTACTCTACCTCACAATATAAGAAGGTATTATTTTAACTTAAATTAAATTTATTTGATTATATGTGAATTCCAAGCTGTTTCTTTCTGTGCCCATTCCACACTAGAGAAGGCCACCATTTCACACACACACACACACACACACACACACACACAAACACACCCACTATCATATGATACATATTGCTAATCATCAGTTCTTTCTGTGGGGGGTCTTTTACAGGTGAATTGAGTTTTTGAGAATAATTTATTCATTTACAGTTATTTTTCAAACAATATCGCTGGTACTGTGTATAACATTCTCTTGATTTTGCTTACTTCACTCTTTATTATTGCATGCAAGTTTTTGCATGTTTTCTTAAATCAACTTGCTCATCAATTTTAACAGCACAATAGTAATCCCTCATGATCATATGCATTTCTAGTTCTTTGCCACCACAAAATGAGCTGTTATTAATACTTTGGAATGCACAGGTAAGTTCTTTTCCTTTTCCCCTGATTACTTTGAGAAACAATTGTATTACTGGCTCAAAGGTTATAAATAGTCTTTTTAATTCCTTGGACATAATTGCAGGTTGCTCTCCAAACTTGTTGGATCAGTTTACAGTTGCATCAACAGCTTATCAGTGTTCCAATTTTTCTTTATTCTCTCCAACATTTATCATGTCCTCCACCTAGAATTTTTGCCTATCCAATACATTTAAAATGATACCTCAGAGGTGATTCAGGCCAGTTCCAATGGTCTTGTGATAAAGAGAGCCATCTACACTCAGAGGGAATTGAATGTGGATCACAGAATTACTAGTATTTTCACTTTTTTATTGTGCTTGCTTGCATTTTGTTTTTTCTCATTTTTTTTTCCTTTTTGATCTGATTTTTCTTGTGTAGCATGATTATTGTGGAGATATGTGTGGAGGAATTGCACGTTTGGCATGTGTTGGATTGCTTTGCTGTCTGGGGGAGAGGGTGGGGAGAAAGGAGGGAAAATTTTTCAACATAGGGTTTTGTGGGGGTGAGGGTGGACAATTAGCTATACATGCGTTTTGAAAATAAAAAAGCTTTAATAAACAAGAAAATATTTATTTTAAGTAATCAGTCTTGTCCATAATGGTCTGCCATTGATCTTTAATTCAACATTAATAAAAGATTCCTTTACATATGTAAAAAATGATATCTCAGAGTTGTTTTAATTTGTATTTCTCTATCCAATAATGGTTTGAGGAAGTTTTTTAAAATATGACTACATGTAGCTTTGATTTCCTTATGGAAAAAGACTTCATGCTGATATCTTTTGACTATTTGTCAATTAGAGAATTATTCATATTCCTATGAATTTGAAAATGTTCACCATTTTTTAAATATAAGACCTAACTGAAAAACAGTCTATAGAAATTTTCCTCAATATTTCTGTTTTCCTTTTAATCTTGGCTACATTAATTTTATTGGTATAAAATATTTTAATATTTTGCGAGCAAAATTCCCTATTTTATATCTCACAATGTTCTCTCTTTTTTGTTCATAAATTCTCTTTTTCATACATCTGAGAGATAATATATGCCATGTTCTAATTTAATTATAATCTCCCTTTATGTCTGTGTCATGTATCTAATTAGAACTTAACTTGGTAAATGGTATACCAATATTGATCTATATCCAATATGTATCAGATTGAAAAACAACATCCTCTTTAAAAGAGGCCATTTGCTGCTTCATTTCTTATCCAGCCTTAATAATTGATTGGATGTTAACTCAAACTAATACCTATTAAAGATCTTAGCTTAAATTAGGACAACTCTGAGGTACCATTACACACCTCTCAGATTGGTTAAGATGACAGAAAAAAATGATAAATGTTGGAGGAGATATGGGAAAACTAGGGCACTAATACCTTATTGGTGGGGTTGTGAACTAATGCAATGATTCTGGAGAGCAGTTTGAAACTATGCCCAAAAGACTATCAAACTGTGCATACTGTTTAATAGAGCAATGTCTCTACTGGGTTTATATCCCAAAGAGATCATAAAAAAGGGAAAAGGACCCACATGTGCAAAAATGTTTGTGGCAACTCTTTTTGTAGTGGCAAGGAACTGGAGACTGGGTGGATGGATGTTCCTCAGTTGGAGAATGGTTGAATAAGTTATTGTATATGAATGTTTTGGAATATTATCATTCTAGAAGAAACAATAAGCAGGATAGTTTCACACAATCCTGGAGAGACTTATAAGAACTGATGCTAAGTGAAAAGAGTAGAGTTAAGAGAGAACACTGTACACAAAGATTATGTGATGATAAACTCTGATGAACTTGGTTCTTTTCCACAAAGAGGTGATTCAGACAATTCCACTAGACTTCTGATGGAGAGAGCCATATACATCCAGAAAGAGGACTTTGGACACTAAAAGTATATTACAATACATCATTTCCCCCTTTTTATTGTTGTTTGCTTGTTTTTTTCCCCTTCCTAATGTTTTTCTCCCTTTTGATCTGATTTTTTTTTGTACAACATGACATGTGGAAATATTTTTAGAAGAACTACATATTTTTAACCTATATTAGATTATTTGCTGTTTAAGGGAGATGGGGTGGGAGAGAGGGAGAGACATTTGGAACACAAAGTTTTGCATGGGTGAATGTTGAAAATTATCTTTGCATATGCTTTGAAAATAAAATAAAAAGCTATTATTAAAAACCAAACCTTATTAATGCTAAAAATAGAGTTTAGCTTAAAAAGGCCAAGTTCTCCTACTGCATGCAAGGTCATCTTCAATTGTCCTGGTTTATATCCATCACTGGACCTAAATGGCTCTGGAGGAAGCTGGTGACTTTGCACAGTTCTCCTCACTTAAATTCAATTCACTTGCATTTTATGGCATCAGCTCCTTGATGTTTTGGTCATCTTTAAGAATACAGAACAAACAACAATAAAAAAAAATTGCTGCTTTCTAATTTTTCCAATAATTATCACCAAATCATACTTTTTATTCCACATTCTTAAATCTTCACATTTGTTAAAAAACAATGCTGCCATAATCTTTACTGATATGTATTGTGTCTAGTTGGTTCCACTGATCAATTTTTCTATTTCTTAATAAAAAACAACCAGATCATTTTGATAATTACCATCTTATAATTCAGTTTAAGACCTGTTAATTCTAAACTCTCTTCCTTCACATTTTCTTATTGATTTTTTTGATATCCTTCACTTTTTTTGCAAATGAATTTGTGATTTTTTTGAAGCTTAGTAAAATAATTTTTATCAGTTCAATTGGGATATCATTAAATAAGTAGATTAGGGAAAATTATCATATTTATTATATTAGCTCTGCCACTCCACAAACAATATTTTTCCAATTTGTGACATTTGACTTTATTTGTTTGAAAAATGTTTTATAATTATGTTCACATACTTCCTGAGTTGGTTTGAGCAGGCATAACTATCTAGAATTATTTTAAATGGGTTATTTTTTATTATGGTAATTATGTCTAGAGTCGGAAAGATCTGAGTTCGGATGAAGCTTCAGACACTTACTAGCTGTGTGACCCTGGACAAGTCATTTAAAACTTAGTGCTTCAATTCCCTCATATGTAAAAAAAGCTTGAAAAGGAAATGGCAAGCCGTTGTGGTATCTTTGCCAAGAAAATCCCGAAATGATGTTTTGAAGAACTGGACACAGCTGAAAATGATTGAA
This sequence comes from Antechinus flavipes, assembly GCF_016432865.1. Classification (NCBI taxonomy): domain Eukaryota; kingdom Metazoa; phylum Chordata; class Mammalia; order Dasyuromorphia; family Dasyuridae; genus Antechinus; species Antechinus flavipes. The sequence goes on along the minus strand of NC_067399.1, from coordinate 302,927,136 downwards.
GAGCAACAACAACATCATCTTTTACTATTTCTTCTTTCAGGATTTTGTTGGTGATATGTAGATTTATTTTATACTGAAGAAATATGTAGATTTAGTTTATACCTTACTACTTTGCTAAAATTATTGTTTCAATTAGCTTTTTTGTTGAATCTGTATGAATTTCCAAGTATATCAACATATTATTGCCAATTTTTCATTGTCCTGTATTTCCTCATTGCCTACCATGATTCCTTCAATTTCTTTTTTCTTTTTTATTGGCTAAAATGTATAATGCAATATTCAATAATATTGGTGATAATTAGTATCCTTGTTTCATTCCTGATCTTATTGGAAAGTTTTCTAGCTTACTGCCATTACAAATAATGTTTGTTGTTAGTTTTAGTGAATTATTATTTTAAGGAGAAAAAAAAAGACATGCTTTCAAATATTTTAATATAAATGAAGCATTGTATTTTGTCAAAAGTTTTTTTTTTCTATATCTACTGATATAATTTTTGTTTTTTTGTTTGTTTTTTTTTTACATTTGTTTTGATGTACTCAATCATGGTCATATCTTTTCCTTATGTTAAACTCTTCATTCTTGGTATAATGTTTTTGATATATTGTTGTAGTCTATTACTTAGTACTCTATTTAGGATTTTGATATCCATATTTATTAGTGAAATTAGTCCATAATTTTCTTTTTGTGTATTTGTTCTTTTTAGATTAGGTATCAGCATTGTATTTATGTAATAAAAAAAGTTTTGGAGGTACTCCTTTTTTCTTATCATTTCCAAATAACACATTTAATGTTGGAATTAATTTATCATTAAGTGTTTGATAGAATTCATCTGTGAAACCAATTGATACAATGCTTTTTTTCTTAGAAAGCTCATTTATAGCCTATCATTTTGTTTGTTTGTTTCTTTCCCTCTAAAAAATAAGATTTATTTAGACATTCTATTTGCTATTTGGCTAATATGGGCAAATTGTGTTTTTGTAAATATTTCTATTTCATTAAATTGCTATTAGCATACAGTGAGCAAAATAATTGCTAATAATTACTTTGATGTCTTTATTAGTTGTATATATATTTTTTATTTTTGATACCAGTAATTGGGTTTACTTCTCTCTCATTTTATAAAATAATATTAACCAATGGTTTATCTATTCAACTTGTTTTCCCCAACAAAACTAATTGTAAATTGAATTTATTTGGTTTTCTTACATTTAATTTTGTTAATCTCATCTTTACTTTTTAGGAATTCCTATCTAGTGTTTAAATGGGGATTTTAAATTTGTTTGTTAGCTAATATCTAGTTTTTCTGCAAAGGTATGTGATTTTCTGTCAGTCTTTGAAAGCTTTGGATTGCCTCTAGATTTTTCTATCAGAGATTATGATTTCCACATAATCTGTTTCTTCACCAAAAAGAGATTTTGCATTGGTTGTTATAACATGACATTACAGTTCCCAGACTATTTCTTTGATGCACAGTCCCACTAGAAAAGAGAAATGTTAGAATTCATTCAAACTGTCAGGAAAACAAAAGCAAATACTCTTAGAATCAAATGAGGATCAAATATGAAAATGTATGCAAAGTGCTTTATAAACTTTAAAGCATTATATAAGGGACTTCCGGCCAAGATGGCGGAGAGGAAATACACTTCTGTGTAATCTCCGTGTTTTTCTCTCACTATTCATTTCATTTCATGCCTCTGAATTAATGCTCGACTGAAAAAAAAACCATACAATTACTTACCAAGAGAAACCATCCTTGAGACTCGTCAAGAAAGGTCTGTTTTTGCGCGAGGGCGGGGACGGTATTTGGAAGCAGTCTGCGGGTAGCAGCTGCAACCAGAGCACAGATAGCAGCTCAGAACCGGGTGGAGCGAAGAGGGGGTAGGACTCGATCGCAGCCGTCTCTGCGGCGAGAGCTTTGCTATAGGAGCAAGTCAGCAGCCCAGCAGAGAAGCTAAAAACACCAGGGGTGAAGAATACAATCCCAAACAGCTGGAGTTTCTCGGGACCTGGCCACCCCTCCCCCACAGTGTCTTAGCCCGCTCGGATCTCAGTGCGCAGGCGCCATAGCACAGTAGGACCTGTGCCTCACGAATACCCTGCCCCTCCCCCAAAGAAAGCAGCCTCCATTCAAGGGGTTTTTTTTCCTTCTGTTTCTTTGATAGTTTGTCTTTGATAAATAGACAGAATGAGCAAGAAACTGAAAAAGAATTTAACCCTGGACAGCTTTTATACAGATAAAGAGCAGACTCCAAACCTGAGGAGACTAAAAACAAACAGTCCCCAGGTGATTCCCCGAAGGAGGAGACCTTATGTCCCTCAGCACAGATGAATCTCATGGAGGAAATTAAAAAGGCTCTCATAAGGGAGCTAGAAGAAAAATGGGAAAAGGAGAGGGAGGCTCTGCAAAAGGAGAGGGAGGCTTGGCAAAAGAGCCTGGAGAAGTCAGTTAAAGAGAGAGTGGATAAAGAAACCAAATCCTTGAAAAATAGGATTAGTGAACTGGAAACAGAAAACAGCTCTCTAAAAAACAAAATTGGCGAAATGGAAAAAAATTCCACAGAACAAAAGAACTCAATTCGACAATTAGAAAAAGATCTTAAAAAAGTGAGTGAAGAAAATACCTCACTGAAAATCAGGGTCGAACAATTGGAATTGAATGACTCGAGGAGACAAGAAGAATCAGTCAAGCAAATCCAAAAAAATCAAACAATGGAAAAGGATGTGAAATACCTTCTGGGGAAGACAACAGACCTGGAAAACAGATCCAGGAGAGACAACCTGAGAATCATCGGACTTCCAGAAAAGTATGATGAAAAAAAAAGCCTGAACACTATCTTCCAGGAAATTATCAAAGAGAACTGCCCAGAAGTCATAGAAACAGAAGGTAAAATAGACATTGAAAGAATTCATCGATCCCCTACTGAAAGGGATCCTAAAATCAAAACACCAAGGAATATAGTGGCCAAATGCCAGAACCCTCAGGCAAAGGAAAAAATACTGCAAGCGGCTAGAAAAACCCAATTCAAGTATCAAGGAGCCACAATAAGGATCACCCAGGATCTGGCAGCATCCACATTAAAGGATCGAAGGGCCTGGAATATGATATTCCGAAAGGCTAAGGAACTTGGTATGCAACCAAAAATAACTTACCCAGCGAGATTGAGCATCTTTTTCCAGGGAAGAAGATGGACATTCAACGAAATAAGCGAATTTCATCTATTTCTGATGAAAAAGCCAGAACTTAACAAAAAATTTGATCTACAAGCACAGAACTCAAGAGAAATCTAAAAAGGTAAAGATTAATCTTGGGAACTATATTTCGGCTGTAAAGATGTATAAAGAATACATGTATACCTTGTTCTAGAAACTAGTTGTGGAAAGGACATTGTACTAGAAAAAAGGGAAAGTGGGGGTACTACATTTCATGAAGAGGCAAAGAAAACCTAGTATATCTGAGAGAAAGAATGGAGAGGAATGAAAATAGTGAGTATTTTACTCCTTTCAGAATTGGCATTAAGAGAAGAATTTTAGACATATTCAATCTATGGTGAAACTTCTCCCACCTCATTGAAAAGTGAGAAGGGAAAAGTGAAAAAGGAAGGAATAAGCTAAGTGGAAGGGAATACGGTAACTGGGAGGGAAAGGGGCAAGTTGGGGGGGGGAACTCTAAGGGGGGGGAGGGATACTGAAAAAGGGAGGGCTGTGAGAAGCAAGGGGAGCTCACAAGCTTAATACTGGGAAGGGGGGTAAGGGAGGGGGTAAGGGAGTAAGAAGGGAAAAAAGCATAAACCGGGGTTAACAAGATGGCAAGTAATACAGAATTGGTCATTTTAACCATAAATGTGAACGGGGTAAACTCCTCTATAAAGAGGAAGCGGTTAGCAGAATGGATTAAAAGCCAGAATCCTACAATATGTTGTATACAGGAAACACACCTGAAGCGGGGTGATACATGCAGGTTAAAGGTAAAAGGTTGGAGTAAAATCTACTATGCTTCAGGTGAAGCCAAAAAAGCAGGGGTAGCCATCCTGATCTCAGATCAAGCTAAAGCAAAAATTGATCTAATCAAAAGAGATAAGGAAGGGCACTATATCTTACTAAAGGGTAGAATGAATAATGAAGAAGTATCTATATTAAATATATATGCACCAAGTAGTGTAGCATCTAAATTCCTAAAAGAGAAATTAAGAGAGCTGCAAGAAGAAATAGACAGTAAAACTATAATAGTGGGAGATCTCAACCTTGCACTCTCAGAATTAGATAAATCAAACCACAAAATAAATAAGAAAGAAGTCAAAGAGATAAATAGAATACTAGAAAAATTAGATATGATAGATCTCTGGAGAAAATGTAATGGGGACAGAAAGGAGTACACCTTCTTTTCAGCAGTTCATGGAACTTATACAAAAATTGATCATATATTAGGACATAAAAACCTCAAACTCAAATGCAGTAAGGCAGAAATAGTGAATGCATCCTTTTCAGACCATGATGCATTGAAAATTACATTCAATAAAAAGCCACAGGAAAGTAGACCAAAAAATAATTGGAAACTAAATAATCTCATACTAAAGAATGATTGGGTGAAACAGCAAATTATAGACATAATTAATAACTTCATCCAAGAAAATGATAATAATGAGACATCATACCAAAATGTATGGGATGCAGCCAAAGCGGTAATAAGGGGAAATCTCATATCTCTAGAGGCCTATTTGTATAAAATAGAGAAAGAGAAGGTCAATGAATTGGGCTTGCAACTAAAAATGCTAGAAAAGGAACAAATTAAAAACCCCCAATCAAACACTAAACTTGAAATTCAAAAAATAAAAGGAGAGATCAATAAAATTGAAAGTAAAAAAACTATTGAATTGATTAATAAAACTAAGAGTTGGTTCTATGAAAAAACCAACAAAATAGACAAACCCTTAGTAAATCTGATTAAAAAAAGGAAAGAGGAAAATCAAATTGTTAGTCTTAAAAATGAAAAGGGAGAACTCACCACTAACGAAGAGGAAATTAGAGCAATAATTAGGAGTTACTTTGCCCAACTTTACGCCAATAAATTCGACAACTTAAATGAAATAGAAGAATACCTCCAAAAATATAGCTTACCTAAACTAACAGAGGAAGAAGTAAATATCCTAAACACTCCTATCTCAGAAAAAGAAATAGAACAAACTATCAATCAACTCCCTAAGAAAAAAACCCCAGGACCAGATGGATTTACATCTGAATTCTATCAAACATTTAAAGATCAATTAACTCCAATGCTAAATAAACTATTTGAAGAAGTAGGGATTGAAGGAGTCCTACCAAACTCCTTTTATGACACAGATATGGTACTGATACCTAAACCAGGTAGGCTGAAAACAGAGAAAGAAAATTATAGACCAATCTCCCTAATGAATATTGATGCTAAAATCTTAAATAAAATATTAGCAAAAAGATTACAGAAAATCATCCCCAGGATAATACACTATGACCAAGTAGGATTTATACCAGGAATGCAGGGCTGGTTCAATATTAGGAAAACTATTAACATAATTGACTATATCAACAACCAACCAAACAAAAACCATATGATCATTTCAATAGATGCAGAAAAAGCATTTGATAAAATCCAACAGCCATTCCTAATAAAAACACTTGAGAGCATAGGAATAAAAGGACTTTTCCTTAAAATAGTTAGGAGCATATATTTTAAACCTTCAGTAAGCATCATATGCAATGGGGAAAAACTGGAACCTTTCCCGGTAAGATCTGGAGTGAAGCAAGGTTGCCCACTATCACCATTATTATTCAATATTGTATTAGAAACACTGGCCTCTGCAATAAGAGTCGAGAAAGAGATTAAAGGAATTAGAGTAGGCAATGAGGAAACTAAACTATCACTCTTTGCAGATGATATGATGGTATACCTAGAAAACCCCAGAGATTCTACTAAAAAGCTATTAGAAACAATTCATAATTTTAGCAAAGTAGCAGGATACAAAATAAATCCCCATAAATCCTCAGCATTCTTATACACCACCAACAAAATCCAAGAGCAAGAGATACAAAGAGAAATTCCATTCAAAATAACTGTTGATAGCATAAAATATTTGGGAATCTACCTACCAAAGGAAAGTCAGGAATTATATGAGCAAAATTACAAAAAAGTTTTCACACAAATAAAGTCAGACTTAAATAATTGGAAAAATATTAAGTGCTCTTGGATAGGCCGAGCAAATATAATAAAGATGACAATACTCCCTAAACTAATCTATTTATTTAGTGCTATACCAATCAGACTTCCAAGAAAATATTTTAATGATTTAGAAAAAATAACAACAAAATTCATATGGAACAATAAAAAGTCGAGAATCTCAAGGGAATTAATGAAAAAAAAATCAAATGAAGGTGGTCTAGCTGTACCTGATCTAAAATTATATTATAAAGCAGCAGTCACCAAAACCATCTGGTATTGGCTTAGAAATAGATTAGTTGATCAGTGGAAAAGGTTAGGTTCACAAGACAGAATAGTCAACTATAGCAATCTAGTGTTTGACAAACCCAAAGATTCTAAATTTTGGGATAAGATTTCATTATTTGATAAAAACTGCTGGGATAACTGGAAATTAGTATGGCAGAAATTAGGCAAGGACCCACACTTAACACCACATACCAAGATAAGATCAAAATGGGTCCATGACCTAGGCATAAAGAACGAGATTATAAATAAATTAGAGGAACATAGGATAGTTTATCTCTCAGACTTGTGGAGGAGAAAGAAATTTGTGACCAAAGATGAACTAGAGACCATTACCAATCACAAAATAGAAAATTTTGATTATATCAAATTAAAAAGCCTTTGTACAAACAGAACGAATGCAAACAAGATTAGTAGGGAAGTAACTAACTGGGAAAACATCTTTACAATTAAAGGTTCTGATAAAGGCCTCATTTCCAAAATATATAGAGAACTGACTCAAATTTATAAAAAATCAAGCCATTCTCCAATTGATAAATGGTCAAAGGATATGAACAGACAATTTTCAGATGAAGAAATTGAAACTATTACCACTCACATGAAAGAGTGTTCCAAATCACTATTGATCAGAGAAATGCAAATTAAGACAACTCTGAGATATCACTACACTCCTGTCAGATTGGCTAAGATGACAGGAAAAAACAATGATGAATGTTGGAGGGGATGCGGGAAAACGGGGACATTGATGCATTGTTGGTGGAGTTGTGAACGAATCCAGCCATTCTGGAGAGCGATCTGGAATTATGCCCAAAAAATTATCAAACTGTGCATACCCTTTGATCCAACAGTGTTTCTATTGGGCTTATACCCCAAAGAGATACTAAAAAAGGGAAGGGGACCTGTATGTGCCAAAATGTTTGTAGCAGCCCTGTTTGTAGTGGCTAGAAACTGGAAAATGAATGGATGCCCATCAATTGGAGAATGGCTGGGTAAATTGTGGTATATGAATGTTATGGAATATTATTGCTCTATAAGGAATGACCAGCAGGATGAATACAGAGAGGCTTGGAGAGACCTACATGGACTGATGCTAAGTGAGATGAGCAGAACCAGGAGATCATTATACACTTCGACAACGATATTGTATGAGGATGTATTCTGATGGAAGTGGATTTCTCTGACAAAGAGACTTAACTGAGTTTCATTGGAGAAATGATGGACAGAAACAGCTACACCCAAAGAAGGAATACTGGGAAATGAATGTAAACTATTTGCATTTTTGATTTTCTTCCCGAGTTATTTTTACCTTCTGAATCCAATTCTCCCTGTGCAACAAGAGAACTGTTTGGTTCTGCAAATATGTATTGTATCTAGGATATACTGCAACATGTTTAGCATATATAGGACTGCTTGCCATCCTGGGGGGGGGGGAGGAGGGAGGGAGGGGAAAAAACGAAACATAAGTGATTGCAAGGGATAATGTCGTGTAGAAATTATCCTGGCATGGATTCTGTCAATGCGAAGTTATTATTAAATAAAATAAAATTTATTATAAAAAAATAAAAAAATAAAAAAATAAAGCATTATATAAATATAAGTTATTATCACATGTAATGACACTTTTTTTAAAGACCTGGGAGTGAGGGGACACTAAGTATTTTCTTGTGGAACACTGATCTGTATCATTAAAATGCAAGAATGATACATTCCTACCCTTTGCAATCTGTGCTGATTAGCTCAATTGGTGCTAATGAGGCCAAGGTCACAGCTTCATTCCATGTATGGATAAGGTAGCTTGCAGAAATAAAATGCTCTGTTTCAGGAACACCTGTTAAATGTCTAACGCTGGCAAGCCATCTGGTAGATACATGGTGTTGATTTTAAAGGAACCAGATGAGAGAATGTGGATTAATCAACAGAACCTATCCACATGACTAGTAAAAAACAGCTAGAAACACACCTTACTCGTGGTAGGTCAATTGTCCTACCTTCATATATGAAATAGACCATAGAATTGTCAGATAATGACAGACTTCAGAGATCACATTATCTCTTCTAATTGTCTCATTTGAAAGATGTGGAAACCAATGGCCTTTGGGACACATAATATGTGTCATCAACTATGATCTAGAAGGAACCTTATAGACAAGAGTGTATTGGAACTACCACAAACATCATGAGTAAGGCCATTAAATTTTCAGTGTAAGCACTGTAAATAAGTAAATTGTACAAATCGGGGTTTGATTGATTGTTGTATCTTATCCAGATTTAAAGAAAGTAATAAAGAAAATATTTTAAAAATACAGAATAAACTTTAAAATTCATATTTTTTTTCAAATAGGCGTTGTTTACCACAATACCTCTACACAGATAATATTTTCCAACATTTCTATTTTATAAATAAGGAAATAGAAGCCAATGAGGTTAAGAGCTAGCTTCAAATCATACAGGTGGAATAACTACATTTAAAATACTAGCATTATTTTTATAATAATGTCTTTTAATTTTTCAACATAGATGTAAAGATAGTTTTCAACATTCACTCTTGCAAAACTGTGTGCTCCAAATTTTTCTCCTTCCCTCCCCCACCTCAGGCATCAAGCAATTCAATATAGGTTAAACATGTGCTATTTTTCTAAACATATTTCCACATTTATCATACTGCTCAAGAAAAATCAGGTCAAAAGGAGGAAAAATGAAAAATGAAAAAAAAAACAAGCAAACAAAAACAACAAAAAGGTTGAAATACTATTTTATAATCCACATTTAGTCCCCATAGAGTCCTCTCTCTCTAGATACAGATGGCCCTTTTGGATTTGGAATTGGCCTAAATCACCTCATTGTTGAAAAGAGCCAAATCCATCACAGTAGATAGATAATCACAAAATCTTGTTGTTGGTATGTACAATGATACTTACTTCACTTAGCATCAGTTCATGCAAGTTTCTCCAGGCCTTTCTGAAATCATTCTGCTGATCATTTTTATAGAACAATAATATTATTGTTCTATTGCATTCATATAACATAAGTTATTCAGCCATTCCCCAACTGATTGTCATCAACTCAGTTTCCAGGTCCTTGCTACTACAAAAAGGGCTGCTACAAATATTATTGTACATTTTTCCTTATTTTCCCTGTTTAATGACCTTTTTTGGATACAGACTATGTAGAGACACTGATAGGTCAAAGGGTATGCACAGTTTGATAATCCTTTGGGCATAGATACAAATTGCTTTCCAGAATGATTGGATCACTTCATAGTTCTACCAATAATGTATCAGTATCCAAATTTTCTTACATCCCCTCCAACATTCATCATGGTCTTTTCCTATCTTCCTAGCCAATCTGAGGTGAGAAGTGGTACCTCAGAGTTGTCTTAATTTGCATTTCTCTGAACAATAGTGATTTAGAGCATTTTTTCATATGGCTAGAAATGGCTTTAATTTCTTCATCTGAAATCTGTCTGTTTATACTCTTTGACCAATTATTAATTAGAGAATGACTTGTATTCTTATGCATTTGAGTCAATTCTTTATATACTTTAGAAATGAAGTCTTTATTTGGCATTTCATAATGTTCTCTATTTTTTCTTTGTTCATACAAATTCCTTCCCTCTCCACAGATCTGAAAGGAAGATCAGTATTTGTTCTCTTAATTTGCTTATAGTATCACTCTTTATGTCTAAATCATGAAACCAATTCGATCTTATCTTGATATAGAATATTAATGTTGGTCAATGTCTAGTTTCTATCATACTATTTTCCAATTTTCCCAGAATTTTTGTCGAATAGTGAATGCTTATCCCAGAAGGTGGAGTCCTTAGATTTATCAAACTCTAGATTACTATAGTCATTGCCTTTTGTATCTTGTAAACCTAATCTATTTTACTACCATTCCATTTATTCACTACTCTATTTCTTAGCCAGTACTGGGTTTTGATGACTGTTGCTTTATAATGTAGTTTTAGCTCTGTACACCTAACTCACCCCCCACTTGCATTTTTTTCATTACTTCCCCTGCAATTTTTTACCTTTTGGTCTTCCACATTAATTTTGTTATTATTTTTTCTAGCACTATAAAAACATTGTTATTTTTCCCACAACAAATTCTTCTTTCTCATTTTAACCTGTACCATTCTACTTAGCAACAATAAAATTACTTTTATCTCTAATACTTTATAGCAGATATTCAAAGAGGAATACAAAAAACTATCAACAAAGAAGCTCAATAAATGTGGTCAAGTATGTGAAGAAAGGAAAGAGATACATTAAATGATTGGCTACATGAATCAGGTTTATTAAAGTACCATTCTCATTTGATTTCACAAACAAACATTTCAATTCAACAAATGTATAAGGAACTATACCAAGGGCTACAATTTTTAAATAGATGACTGACACATTCTAAAAGTGTTTACATTTAATCAAGGAAGAAATAGCATCTCTACAACTAGGTTATAAGAGAAAATGTAGTAAGTACAAAGGAAAAGTACAAAAAAGGTGCAATGAGGAATTTAAAAAGGAGGAGACGTTTTCCATAGGGGTGAAGCAAAGTCAGGGAGGGTAAAGTTGAACCTTGAACAAAGACTTCAACATTATTGATGATACCAAGTCTAGTTTAGGTCTAGAAGATAATATGAATGAAAGCTTGAAGTTGATAAAGGCAGGACAATAATCAATTAGTCAATAAATCAATGTTTAAGTGCTTACTGTATGCTAAGGTCTGTGCTAAGAGCTCTACAAGGATGATGAATAGAAAACAATAAAATAGGATTGGAAGGTAAAATATATAAAAATGAATAATACTACAATTCTATCATGGCCGATTAGGAGACTGTGAGTAGAAATGGGAGTTATTACTCTGTGAGGCAACTGAGCACTTTTGAGAAGAGAAGTTATATGAATTACGTAAAAAACCTGTTAGCAGTGTGGAGGAAGATGTGGAAAGAAGAGATTTTAGGGGGAAATGTCAGATAGGACACAATTAAAATAGACTAGCTAAAAAGAAAGAAATATGCAAAGTAGGATATTTCAATCTGAATGGAAAGAAGAGGTAGGAGAGTTATTTTGCTGATAAAACTAATGAAATTTAACATCTGACTGAATGAGAAGAAGAGGAATTCATAGCTATTTTGAGTTTAGGGACTTACATGATTTAAAAGGTGATAATATCAATAAAAATATAAGGGTTAGGAGGGAAGGTATATTGGATGGAGATGGTATTAGTAAGGAATTCAGATATAAGTCTCACTTATATATAGAAAATAGTAAACACAGAACACATAATCTGTGTGGTAATAAGACAAATCCTTGGCACCATTTCTATATATTCTAAAGAAATTGATGTGGGTTTGCAGAATAGGCTGAAGTTTGCAATAAGTGGGAGAGGGAGAGGCAGATGAGAGACTGAATGATAAATACAAAATGAATCAGTGAGAGCAGAATTTCTGAGAACATAGTTGGAGCAAATGAAATAAGTATAATGCATAGGATAAACAACAGTAGAGGAAGAGTAAAATGTATTTAGAAAGAGACAAGCCAAAGGTTCAAGGCTAAGTAATCAGATCACAGGAACAGTGAAATCTTCTGGATACAACTAGGTGACATGACATTAGGAGGGAGAATTAGGTAAGTAGAATTCCATATGTCCTAACTGGCAATTTTGTAAACTACCAGTGGTCATTTGTTGAATGTGAGAAGTAGTTTATAAATATTTATTATGGGATTTAGTATATGCAAGACATGGTGCTAAACACTAGTAATACAAAGTAACATAAAAGACTATCCTTGGAGTTCAAAATATAATATAATATACAAAATATATAATACATAATATAATAATATATATTATAGAATGATATAATAAAATATGATATAATGATATAGTAACATATATTATATTACATATAATATAAAATATAAATTATGTACAAACAGTATAGATACAGAATAAATCAGAGATAATCATTATATAGAAGGCACTAGCTTAAGAAGGGTTGGGAATAGTTTCCTGTATGATGTGTGGTTTTAATTGGGGCTTGAAGAAAGCCATAGAAATCAGGACGTAGAGATGAGGAAGGACAGAATTTTATGCAAAGCCAAAAGATTGTTAAAATGTCTAGAGGAAAAATTTGCAAGGAACAGTAAAGAAACCAGTGTCTGGATCACAGATTAGATGAAGAGGAAAGTACCATGTAAGAAGACTGGAAAGGTTGGAGTGGGCTAGGCATTGAGGGACTTTGAATCTCACACAGAAGATTTTATTATATTTTATCATAGAAATGATTAGGGATCTATTATCCCACTGCTCAAAATAATTTTTCCAAACCTATTATTAATATATTTTAAGCCTCCTTGGCTGCCCCTTCCTTTCCCTCTTAGCTGAGAAACTTGTCTCATATTTTGTGAGGAGAAAATTGAATTTTTTTTCATAAGTGCTTCCTCTTATCCATTTTTCTTCTCCCTACCTCCTCATCTTACATCACTCAGATCCTTCTGTCACTAACTTCTCATTCATACCTGTCTCAAATGAAGAGGTGGTCTTTCTTGCCAAGCTGGTGATTCTGCAGATCCAAGTGATCCCATTCCATGCCGCTTTCTTCAAAGATTATGTTCCCTAAGAACCTCATTCATTTACTTTAATTATTTTCATGCCACCTGAATGCTTCCTTGCTAAATACCAGCTTGCTCATGTTCCCTCCAACATCCTCAAAAAGCCTTCTCCTAAGGTCAAGAATTTCAAGGGAATTAATGAAAAAAAAATTAAATGAAGGTGGCCTAGCTGTACCAAATCTAAAATTATATTATAAAGCAGCGGTTACTAAAAACATCTGGTATTGGCTAAGAATGGAATAGGTTAGGTTCAAAGGACAAAACGGCCACTAACTTTCACAATCTAGTCTTTGACAAACCCGAAGACCCCAGTTTTGGGGATAAGAATGCATTATTTGACAAAAATTACTGGGAAAATTGGAAATTAGTGTGGCAGAAACTAGGCATTGACCCACACTTAACACCGTACACCAAGATAAGGTCAAAATGGGTTCATGACCTAGGCATAAAGAATGAGATTATAAATAAATTGGAAGAGTATAGTATAGTTTACCTCTCAGACTTGTGGAAGAGGGAGGAATTTATGACCAAAGAAGAACTAGAGATCACTAATGACCACAAAATAGGAAATTTTGATTATATCAAATTGAAAAGTTTTTGTACAAACAAAACTAATGCAGACAAGATTAGAAGGGAAACAATAAGCTGGGGAAACATTTTTACAGTCAAAGGTTCTGATAAAGGCCTCATTTCCAAAATATATAGAGAATTGACTCTAATTTATAAGAAACCAAGCCATTCTCCAATTGATAAATGGTCAAAGGATATGAACAGACAATTCTCAAACGAAAAAATTAAAACTATTTATAGACATATGAAAATATGCTCCAAATCATTATTAATCAGAGAAATGCAAATTAAGACAACTCTGAGATACCACTACACATCTGTCAGATTGCTAGAATGACAGGGAAAGATAATGTGGAATATTGGCAGTGATGTGGGAAAATTGGGACACTAATACATTGTTGGTGGAATTGTGAACACATCCAGCCATTCTGGAGAGCAATTTGGAATTATGCTCAAAAAGTTATCAAACTGTGCATATCCTTTGATCCAGCAGTGCTTCTACTGGGCTTATACCCCAAAGAGATACTAAAGAAAGGAAAGGGACCTGTAGGTGCCAAAATGTTTGTGGCAGCCCTGTTTATAGTGGCCAGAAACTGGAAAATGAATGGATGCCCATCAATTGGAGAATGGTTGAAGAAATTATGGTATATGAATGTTATGGAATATTATTGTTCTGTAAGAAATGACCAGCAGGATGAATACAGAGAGGACTGACGAGACTTACATGAACTGATGCTAAGTGAAATGAGCAGAACCAGGAGATCATTATACACTTCGACAACGATACTGTATGAGGATGTATTCTGATGGAAGTGGATTTCTTTGTTAAAGAGCTCTAATTCAGTTTCAATTGATCAAGGATGGACAGAAGCAGCTACACCCAAAGAAAGAACACTGGGAAATGAATATAAACTGTTTGCATTTTTGTTTTTCTTCCCGGGTTATTTATACCTTCTGAATCCAATTCTCCCTGTGCAACAAGAGAACTGTTCGGTTCTGCACACATATATTGTATCTAGGATATACTGTAACCCATTTAACATGTAAAGGACTGCTTGTCATCTGGGGGAGGGGGGAAAGAGAGGGAGGGGAAAAATTGGAACAGAAGTGAGTGCAAGGGATAATGTTGTAAAAAATTACCCTGGCATGGATTCTGTCAATAAAAAGTTATAAAAAAAAAAAAAAAAGCCTTCTCCTGATCTGCTATCATTGTGCATGTCTACTGTCTTTTGTGACTAAACACTTTGAGGCTTTGTACAATAGTTATTTCAACTCCCTTTTTATCTCATTTTTTCTTAATATCTTAATCTCATTATTTAACTAAAATAGTTTTCTCCTAAGTTATCAATGATATCTTAATCGTCAAATCTAGGTGCCTTTTCTTGATTTGTTTCTCCACCTCTCTGTAACCATTGTCACTATGTATTTGTTTATTTAACATTTTCTCTTTGATAACAATTTCTCTCTAGATTTTTATGATGCCAGTCTTTTGTAATTCCATTTTATATCATTAATCTCCTTTCCTTAATGTCCAAATCATGTCCTCTAATCATGAATATCCCTCAGGATTCTGTCCTAGGCCATCTTTTCTTCTCCATCCATACTATTTTATTTAGGGATCTCATCAGCTCCCTGGAGTCAATTATCTCTATGCTGATTCTCAAATCTATTAATTCAACCTAAAATTTCTATTGCCTCCATTCCTACATCTACAACTGAAAAATATATGTTTTAACTTAATATCCCCCAAAATGAACTCATTATCTTTTCCAAATAAAACTCCACTTCCAAACTTCTACTTCTAAACTTCTCTATTTATTGTCTGGGAGAGGACAATATTCTCAGTTACCTAGGCTCACCACCTGTTGGTTATCCTCAACTTTTTACTCTCTGTCATTCCTCATATCATATCCAATATGTTGCCTAGAAAATTATGAATATTTTACTTTTATATCATCTTCACTCCTCTGACTTCTCTCCTCTGACTTTGCAACTACGTTACTGTAGATCCATATTACCTTAATTTTTTTAGGTAATTAAATATTTTAATTATAATAGCCACTGTTTGTTTAGTCTAACATAAGTCTCTAACCCCTTTAGGCAAATCTCCACTCTTAAGTTTAAATAATCTTCATTAAACACAAATCAACCATGTAATCCTCTATTTACCAAAGAACATGAACATAAAATCTTTGGTTGGGCATTCAAAGTCCTTCATAATCTGCCTTCCCCACATTTCTAATCATTGGTTTCCTGTATTTCCTATAATGTTCTATTCTCTAAAAGATGTTCTCTGTGAGCAGGTTTCTTGGGGAGATTCTGGGAGCATCCTTAGTTTCAGTTCTGTGTAATAATCACCTCAAATACAGCCAGCTGTTAAAGTCTAGTCCTTTATTGTCTCTTCCAAAATAGCCTGGTTAGCTTTCTTAGAGGCCTATCTCTCTCCTTGGTTCCAAGAGCTCTTGCAATTAGACCTTTTTTCTCTTCTAGCTTCTGTCTCTAGCTTCCTCTCTGAATCCAAAACCTCCAGCCAGTACCAGGGTGGAATGTGGAATGAATCTGTCTTGCCTCCTCTAGTGGGCTCCTCCTCTAGTGGACTTGTCCTTCTGATTTGAATCTCCTGGACTTGTGAATCTCCCGATTGAATCCTGACTCTGAATCTCTCGGAGATTCCAGTGGGTTTGTCCTTTTATATGTATGCTCTTTTAGAGGTGTGAACTCAAAGGTGTGAAAGGTGTGAACTAATGTGTGAACTCTCTCAAATGTGTGAACTCTAAAGGGTTGAACAAAGTACATAAGCATTGTCTATCAATTCCAGTGACTTAGCACCTTGTTTCAAGTTCTGGCCCATAACAATTTCCCATCACATATTCTTAGATCTGGCAATATCACCTGTCTTATTGTTCCTTTAACAAAACAATCCATCTCCCAATTGCAGGAACTTTAACTGTATGTTCACCATTCATTGCCTGGAAAGACTTAGATGGACTGATGCTAAGTGAAGTGAGTAGAACCAAGTGAACATTAAACACAGCAACAAAGACATTATGTAATGATCAATTCTGATCGACTTGGCTCTTTTCAACAATGAGGTGATTCAAAGCAACTTCAAAAGACTTGTGATGAAAATAACCATCAGCATCCGGAGAGATTATTAAAACTGAATGTGGATCACAATATAGTATTTTCACCTGTGTTGTTGTTTGTTTGCTTGGTTTTTTCTTTCCCATTTTCCCCCTTTTGATCTGATTTTTCTTATGCAGCATGATAAATGTGAAAATATGTTTAGAAAAATTACATGGGTTTAACCTTTACTGGATTATTTGCTGTCCATAGGAGAGAGGAGTTGAGAAGGAAGGGAGAAAAATTTGGAACACAAGGTTTTGCAAGATTGAATGTTGAAAACTATCTTTGAGTGGATCTTGGGGGAAAAAAAACTATCATTATTTTTTAAATTAAAAAGAAAGATTAATTTGACAGACGAGTGGATGATAAATTTGAGTACAAAATGACGCCAGGTCAAGAGAACACCACAGGCTACTGGAAAAGTTAAGTTATGGCTAATGAGGATGGTAGTAACTAAGGATATAGGGGCTATATATACAAGATATTATAAAGGCAAATTCTCAAGGCTTTGGCAAGAGATTTAGAAGGAAATAAATTTAAACTCTTATCCTAAAGAGACCCAACTTCAATCTCTGCTCCTGTACATAATTAGAAAGATGAGTTCTTAGGAAGTAAACATTAGAAATTCTTCCTAAATTCAGAAAAAAAGCAATCTAATCCCTTTCATAATTGATCGTGACTGTAGTTATTTTCCTGGTTTCATTTCTTTTGGTAGGGATTAGTCTCTTTCACCTCAACAGGATTTTGAACTTTGGAACATTAGCCCTTTAGTTATTGAAACCATCCCAAACAAGCAAATTGAGTGAATCAGACAAGTCAGATCCCTTTTTGTGCTTGCTTCAAACCTCAAATATTCTTTGTAAAACAATCTTTTAGACTCCTAAGATTTCCAAATCAGTTTTTACTTGGGCTACTCCAAAGGTTTCCAAAACTTTAGCAATCTCTGGGTCTGGCAGGAAGGACAAATATTATGATTTTGGAAAGCTGGCTTGGGTCCTGGTGGCATTGCAATTCAGATAGTGTTCAAATGTTACTGGGAATCACATTAGAGAGGTTGTTTTCAGGCTATTTCCAGCTTAAGCCTGCTCCAAATGGGTTAGAGATTTCAGGTTAACTGGATCAGTATGCACACTTCAGAAAGCTTTTCTGGATTGGCCAAAGCTAGAAGTCTAATAACTCATAATGTGGAATGTTTTGCATTTATACTTTAAAATGTTATTGTGTTTAGTAAAGCATGCAGTATAATATAATTTTATGACATTGTTCATACAAGAATGGATAACATCTGATTATGATGGTATTATAAATACAATTCAGCTCATTAAGTTACAGTGCAATGCATTCTGGGGGTTATGGAAAAAGTTTCATGAGAATGGGGCCAGGTGTATAAGAAAATATTATATTCTGCCTAAAGCCAAAAAATTGAAAGCAAATGATATATTTCCATCTCTACTGAACTATTCTCAAGTAAGGTATCATTTTTTTCCTTTTAAGTAAGCAAGTTCTATGAGCCAAACATTGCAACCACACAGGAAACACAAGTATCACTATGTTCCTTTACTGCCTCTTCTATGTGTGTCTAGACTGCCAGAAGAAATATTTAATAAAATCATGGGTATGTGGACTTTTTGGTATTATTCATTGGAATATGACTCCAATTTTGTATAATTGCTCTCTTAATATGATCAGTATTATGGAGTAAGCATTGAAAAAACATTTCAGAAAAGAATGCCATGATTTGAATGCTATCCACCAACTATGGGAATATTCTCTGAATATTAATTTCCTCATTTGTAAAATTTGGATTCTAATTATTTGATTTACCTTGCTTGTGGTATTAATATGAGAACCACAAATGCATGTAAAATATGTTTTAACTTTAAAAATCTAAGTGAAAGTTTTTTTAATGATTATCATTATTTGATTAAAAAAAAACCTGTTTAAACAAGCTATGCATTGTAATATTATTGTGCTATAAGAAATGATGAACAGGATGCTCTCAGAAAAATTTGAACTGACTTCCATGAACCGGTGAAAAGTTAAATGTATTATGTATAAAGTAACAGTAATACTGTAAGATGATGTGCTGCCAATGACAGAACTCTTCTCAGCAATACAATGATCCAAGACTTATGATGAAAAAATATTATTCATACTATGAAAAAGAAATAGTGTCTGAATGGATATTTGAGCTTTTTTAAGCTTTATTTTCCTTAAAGGTTTTTTGGGGGAATCTGTTTTGTTTTACAACATGACTATCATGGTTTGCATGACTACACATATATAACCTATATTGAATTGTTTGTATTTTCAATATGGGAGAGCTAGAAAGAGAGGGGAAAATGGAAAGAATCTGAAACTCACATTTTATAAAACATGTTAAAATTGTTTTTACATATAACTGGAAAAAAATAAAAAAGGAAACAAATTTTAAACAATTAAAACAAAGTATTTACACAGAAAAAAGGGATACATACAATAGTATCTATCAGTCTGAACTATTACCATTTTTGAATAAGTTTCATAGATAATTTATCAGAAAATGTTATAGTTTTGTTGACTAAAAAAATAAGAAACTACAGAGATTATTTAGACCAACTCTCTATTTTAAATAAGAAAACTGAAAACTTGAGAAGTTAACTGACTTGTCTAATATTAAAGAATAGCCTAGTCAAGATTAATCAATGTGAATCAAGTTTTCCAATGGAGAAAAGTATCTAGAAACTGCTTTACTAAGCAGCACAAACACTAAACTGTGGTACAGTGTAAAGAATCTTATGTTTGAAATCATAGAAACTCTGTCCAAAATCTGCCTTTGCTATTTTGATATTGAGGGCAGTTAGATGATGCAGTGAATAGCTAGTCAGTCACAGTCAGGAAAACTTTTCTTCCTAAGTTCAAATCTGTCCTTAGATACTTGCTAACTATGTATCCCTGGGTAAGTCACTTAACCCTGTCTAATTCAGTTTATTCATCTATAAAAATGAGGTGAAGGAAATGGCAAACTACTCCAGTATTATGTCCAAGAAGTCTCCAAATGGGCTCAAGAAGAGAAATACACTATTGAAATGACTTAACAAAAATTGTTTTTGAACCTGACGTCTCTTCCAGCTCTAAATCTATGAATCCTATGATTTCTGTACATTAGACAGATACTCAAAGACACTATCAATTAAAATATGAATACATTTAAAAATTCATTCACCCTTGCAAAACCTTGTGCTTCAAATTTTCTCCCTTCTTCTCCCTCCCTCCCCTAAAGAGCAAATAATTCAATATAGGTTAGACACGTACAATTCTTCTAAACATATTTATCATGTTGCACAAGTAAAGATCAAAAAAAAAATTGAGAAAGAAAACCAAAAGTAAGCAAGCACCGAATAGAATAACACAAAAAGTGAAAATACTATATTGTGATCCACACTCAGTTCCCATAGCCCTCTTTCTGGTTCAGATGGATCTCTGCATTATAAGACCATCAGAACTAGCTTGAATAACTTCATTGTTGAAAAGAGCCACATCCATCATATTGATCAACACATAATTTTGTTGTTGCTGTGTATAATGTTCTCTCGGGTCTACTCATTTCCCTTAATATCAGTTTGTGGAAGTTTCTCCAAGCCTTTCTGAAGTGACCCTGCAGATCATTTCATAAAGAACAGTAATATCTCATTATATTCACATACCATAATTTATTCATCAATTCTCCAACTCATGGGCATCCATTCAGTGTCCAAAATGAATACATTTAAAAAAAATAATATAGAGAAAAAGGTGAATAGGAAGCAAGGTTTTACATAACTTTTGCTGGAGATCAGGAGAAAAATAAGCCACAATTATCAGGATTAGAATTTAGAAAATATGTATGGATTATAAAATCCAATAAAATTAATTTGAAATACTTAATACCAAAAGCCATTCCCTGATAGATAAGTGACCAAAGGATATGAAAACCAGTTCTCAAAAATTTGTTTATCAACCAAATGAAAGTTTTCTCCAAATTATTAATAATAAAATAAATGCAAATCAAAACAATTTCACATTGCAAATTGTCAGTGATGAAGAGAGATAAAAATAGTCAATGTCAAAGGGGCTGTGGGAAGAGAGGCAACTAATATTTTATTGGTGGAAGCGTAAGTACAACCACATTGAAAAAAGAACCTTGGAATTAGGTAATATATATATATATATCAAATCAACCATATATACATACATATAGATATACCTCAAAAGTCAATGTTTTAAATATATGCTTAATTTGAGATTATATATATGCATATACATATATATGTATGTGTATATATATATATATATCAAAACTCACTCTTTCAAAATTATAAAGAACACAACGTTCCAGAGAGGAGGAGAGAGCAGTGGTAGAGATGAGAAGACATTTGCACTGTTTGAACTTCTCCATTATTTCTCTCTGAGATGGGTGCTTCCCTCCCCAGTGCACACACATGCACACACACACACACACACACACACACAACTTTAAAGCTTTCCCTTTGTGTCGCCTTTCCCCTTTGGATTGTAAATTCCTCTATATAAGTACAATCTTTATTCTTCACCATTGAATTACTAGAGATTATCACAATGCCTAATACATAGGAGGCAGCTAATGAATATTTATTGATTGACCACTCTATCAATTTACATATAGGGAAGATCTCCAAATATTGCACATTACATATATTTTCAGAATTTTGCCATATATTAATCCCCTATATTGATTCCCCTCCCTTTTTCATTTTTCCATTATTTATTCTTATAAAATACTATTAGTGGTCATATTGAATGAATGTCTAAGAGAGGGAGGAGAAGGATACTGGGGGAAAATATAGTAATTTTCAAAAAACAAAAACAATCAAAATATTTAAAAAAATGTGATAATTAAGAACGTTTTTAAAGGCACACTTCACACTTTAAAAGAATGAACTTCAATTGAATGTGTTAAAAAATAAAAACTCTCTTTTTCACTATCACCAGGCAAAGACAACCTGGAGAATGACCCAGAGGTAGTAAGAATCAATAGCTACAACTGCCACCAATTAAGATGTTTCAAGAGGGAGAAAATGCTTCCAAGTAGTCTTCTAACATCATTTTGCTTTTTAGGTTGAATCTGTTTTAAGGAGCAAAGAGGCGGAGTAGTTTAAGAAATTAATCCCAGACACAGTAACAGAGAAAATGTGAGTACGCTCCTTCCTTCCTCAATGACCTTGATTCAGTTTCCTAAGAAAGGAGGAAGGTAAAAGGAAGAAGTAATATAGAGGAGGGGAAAGTTTTTTTTGAAAATTGGTGAGAGGAATAACCAAACCAAATCAGCTTATGGACATTTAAAAATCAAACTAATGTTTTAAAAAGACAAAATAAAAAGTTCTACAAAATTTCTTTTGCTCCATTACTGTCATTGAAACTATCTTGCAGGGTCTTTTTTATTTTATTTTATTGGAAGGCAATTGTGGTTAAGTGACTGCCTCTTGCCCAGGGTAACATAGATAATAAATGTAAATGTTTGAAAGCAGATTTTAACTCAGATCTTCCTGACTCCCGGACTAATACTTTATTCATTTTGCCAACTGCCCTACCTATGGATCTTAGTAGGATGTAATAAATCTGTTTACATGAAAAAAATCAGAAATTGCACTAACCTAAACAAGCATGGATGGAGTAACTGTAGGAGATCCAGAATATAAAGAGCAGATTTCAATAGAAACATACAGTTTTGAAAACAACTGACTAAAAGGAGTAACAAATACAACACTGTACTGACTTTATTCTTTGATGATGATGTTTTAAAATTATTTTTAGTAGAACATAGTGTTACTTTATTGGGGCTCCTCCAATAATGTATTTCCATCCATATCTCAAAATAATCTAGTAACCCTTGTAAGTTGTAACAATGAAGATAACTATTTTATGCCCCTGTGAATATTAACATTAAAAGAAGAATTAAACAAAAGTATGGTCTGTGACTAACAAACATTTCATTCAAGGATTAGATTTTCTAGAGGTATTAAAATCCTCCAGGTATTCTACTAAGAAATGCATGAGGCATAGACTTCAGAATCTCGTAAGAGAGAGAGAGAGAGAGAGAGAGAGAGAGAGAGAGAGAGAGAAGTTTGATGGAATCATTCACTCAAGTTATAAGTTGGTAGGTGATGCCTTCTGGCCAAACTATGATATGAAATTGGAAGGTCAATAATGCTAATCAGTGGTACTTTAGCACTCATCTATGTCAAAACTCATAGAATTCAGCCCTTGATATTTGGTTGCCACTTGTCTCACTTGGCTGTTGTCTTGGTTAAATAGTAGGGATGTGAGGTTGGCTATGTGTACTCCCCGCTCCTCCTTTCCCACTATTGCCCTTGACTGTCGGCAGCTCCTCTCCTGTGAGGGTGGTGGTGTTCAGGACTATTAAATTGGAACCACCATGTTGAGATTGTACTTATTGATGGGCAAATCAAGGGGCAGTTCCTGCAGAGCAATATAGTCTCTCAGAATTCAAAAGCATAGAACAGCTGACTTGCTCAGTAGCAGGAGAAGCAGCAGGGAAAGGAGCAGGAACAAGAGCAGTAGCCAAGGTGGTGTATCAAAAGCAGCCCAAGCAGATGCCTGAGGACCCAGGATTCCTGGTAGCCCTGAGCCTGTGCAGTGGCCAGAGCTCTGAGTGGCAGAAAGTGAAGGATTATAGTTATAGATTATAGCTCTCCCTCCTCTCAAGGAATCTGGGACTCACTGGGTGGGAAGAGATGATAAAGGTCAGGTTACTCTTCAAAAATGAGTTTGGTCAAGCAGTGAGAAGCCAGCCAGCATGGTTGGTTTCCTTTCTCTACAGCTAGAAACCTGTCTTGCCCTTTTAGGGAATTGGGTAGAGAGAGATTGTTAAGCCACAGACTGGAGATGTACTCCTTATTGGAAAAATTTGTTCAGTAATTGTTCTTTTGGCCGTTCATTCTTTCTGGAATCAATCAACGAGAAGGTTGGGGATACCATTATATTTATACATATAACTTGGGCCTATAATGATTAGAGCCCAGAATTGAACAAGAGTAAAAAAAAAAAATATGTTTGATTATCTTTGGTAAATTGTACTTTACCAAGGGTCATTAAATGACTTCGAATTTCCCCTTACAATCAAAGTTTTATCTTTTTCTTCCTTAAAAAGATAATCTGCCATTACGCATTCTGTCAACATTTCTATTCACTAAGTAAAAAAGTGGATTTACATAACAAACTGAAGCTATATGCTATATCCATATTTTTATAGGCATTCTATTTCCTTATCTATGAATACAGACAATTCATAATTTCAAAAGTATTCATCAATTTCACTCAGATTATAAAATTTATTGACATAACATTTTATAATAATGGCTTTACTTTCTTTTTTATTGTTGATGATTTCACTCTTCATTTTTGATACTAGATATTTAGTCATCTTCTTTCTTTGCTTCCCCTTTTTAAACAAATTAACCAAAATTGTTCTCCCTTCCCCACACAAAATCAAATCCTAGATTTATATATTAGTTCAATAGTCTTTTTTCTTTCAATCTTATAAACTCACCTTTGACTTTCAGGATTTCCAATTTGGGGATTAATTGGAGATTTTTTTTTCTTTTTTCTAGTGTTTTTACTTGCACATTCAGTCCATTGATCTGTTATTTCCCCATTTTGTCAATGTAAGAATTTAGAGAAATGTCTTCCCCTAAATATCTCTTTGGGTGCATTTCATAAAATTTGGTATATTGTTTTACTTATGATAATCTCTTTAAATACATTACTGTTTCTATGACTTGTCCTTTAACCCACTTATTATTTAGGATTAGATAATTTAGTTTCCAATTGATATTTGGCATATCATTCTTTCTATTGAATTATGATTTGAAAAGAATACATTTAATATTTCTGCCTTTAGACATTTGATATTGAAGTTGTGCCTTATTACATGGCCAATTTTTGTGTTAGGTGCTATGTTCTGCAGAGAAAAAAGATCGTATCTAATTTTTCTAATATTCTATTTACCTTCTTAATTTCTTTCTTGTTTATTTTGTGGTTGTATATATGGAGTTTTGAGATGGGAGAATTAAAAATCTCCCACTAGTATAATTTTGTTATTTATTTCTTCTTTTATCTCACTTAACTTTTTTTAAGAATTTGAGTGCTAAAATAACTGTTTGGACATGTATACCAATATTGTATTTAACTTATACTTTAACATATTTAACATGTATTGGTCAACCTGCCATCTGGGGGAAGAGTTGGGGGGAAAGAGGGGAAAAGTTGGAACAAAAGGTTTTGCAACTGTCAATGCTGAAAAATTATCCATGCATACATCTTATAAATAAAAAACTATAATAAAAAAATTCTCAAAAGAAAAAAAATTTGAGTGCTATATTATCTACATATATGTTTAGTGTTGATATTGCTTCATTTTCTATGGTACCTTTTAGTAAGATATAGTTTCTTTCCTTATCTATTTTAATTAGATCTATTTTTGCTTTTACTATATCAGAGATCAGCATTATGACACTTGCTTTTTTGTTTTTCCTTCAGTTGAAAAACGATATATTTTGTTTCAGTCTGTTACCTTCATCATATGTGTGTCTCTTTGCTTCAAATGTGTTCTTGTTTAAAAAAAAAAAACATACTCTAGGATTCTGGTTTTTGATTCATTCTGCTGTTTCTGTTTTATAGAAGAGTTCATTCCACTCACATTCACAGTTATGATTACCACCTGTGTATTTACCTCTATCCTTTTCTTACTCCTATTTATCCTTTCTTGTTTTCACCCTTTCCCTCCTCTTCAGTGATTTGCTTCTATCACTTCTTCTGATCTATCCTCCCTTCTATTAGTCTGCTTTCCCATCTTTCCTTAATCTCTTCCCCTCCAACTTCCCTGTAGGGGAAAGTAGATTTCTATGTTCAACTGATTAAGTATACTATTCCTTTTTTGAGCCATTGCTGATGAAAGTAAGGATCAAGAAATACCCATCAACTCCTCTTCCCATCTTCCCTTTACCATAATATGTCTTTTATGCCTCTTCATGTGAAATAATTTACTTCATTCTACCTCTGCTTTCCTTCTGCACCTATTATATGCCTCTTTTTATCCATTGATTTTTATTTTATTCACTCAAATTCACTTTATATTGATATCCTCTGTTCAGCTATAATCTTTTTAACTGTACTATTAATAATCTGATTTTTAAGAATTAAAGTATCATCTTCCAATGCAGGGATATGAACAATTTTGTTCTTTTGAATCCTTTTTGTTTTCTTTTCTCTTGTTACCTCCTTATCTTTCTCTTGGATCTTGATATTGGAGATTAAATTTTTAGTTTAATTCTTTCTCTCTTTTTTTTTTTCCTGAGGCAATTGGGGTTAAGTGACTTGCCCAGAGTCACACAGCTAAAGAAGTGTTAAGTGTCTGAGGTCACATTTGATCTCAAGTCCTTCTGATTTCAGGGGAGGTGTACTATCTACTCCACCACCTCACTGACCCCTTCTCTATTTCATTGAATGGCAATTCCTCCCCGCCCTTGATGCAGCTTTTTTTTTTTTCCTGATAAGTGATTCTTGGTTTTAGTCCTAGTTCCTTCTCTTTGTGGAATATTATGTTCCATGATGTCCAGTCTTTTCAAATTGTAGTTTCTAAGTCTTATGTAATCCTGATTATGGCTCCATGATATTTGAATTATTTCTTCCTGGCCACTTGTGGTCTTTTTTCCTTGACCTTATAGTCCTAAAATTTGCCACTCATGTGCCTTGGAGTTTTTATTTGAGATCTCTTTTCTGAGGTGATTGGTGGATTCTTTCAATGCCTATTTTGCTCTCTTCTTCCAAGACATGGAAATTTTCTTTATATTTTCTTGGAAGAGGCACTGTTTCATGATTCTTTACTAGGGGCTTTAGGTCCCAACTGTTACCTGATGCTCTGCTGATGTTGCTCAAGGGCCATGGAGTATTCTCACATCTGGTCCTGCACTGAGGGGAATAGCTGGTGCTGTAGGAGACCATAGAGTTTCTGACAGCTTATTTGGGGCTAAACTGGGGTCCTAATGGTGCTGTCTGGCATATCCTGAGGCTGAGAGGGATTTTGTGTATTTTGGTCTATACTGAAGCACTTTGTAATCTGGTCCCTGGAGTCGTTTTTTTTTGATGATGATTATGCTGAAATATTTGGCACATGACAAGGGCCAGATTATGTCAACTGTCTGTTTGTTTAGGCATCTTAGGGTTGGTGTTTACCTGTTACTAGGGACTATATAGACTGAAGGTGATTCTTAGACATGAAGTCTGCTGGTTGCCCTGGCTATGCTGAGGCACAAGCCATCCTATACTTTCTCTACTGCACTGGAGTTCATGATCCTCACCAGACTGGCTGAGGTGGATTTTCTACCACTTTACTCTGAACCTTTCTATTCTGAACCGTGCATTTCTTTCACCAAAGTGAGACAGATCTTTCCTACTAATCTTCCAAGTTTCTTGAACTCAAAGACTATTTCTCCCATTTTTTTTTTTTGGCTGTTTCTGATTCAGGAATTATTTAAGCATTCTATTTTATGATTCTTTGATGATGGATATGGGAGGGTTATAGGGATTTCCTGCTTACTCTCCTATCTTGGCTCCTGGAAGTGCTGTTTTGGATCCTTTCCCTTTTATTTTGATTTCTTTGGGGCATGATCCTAGCAATCATATAGGAAGATCAAAGCGTATGTACTATTTAGTAACATTTGGAGTTTAGTTCCAAACTTCTACATCATAATAGTTGAAGATCTGATACTACTACATCCCATTCCTTTCGTTTTTTTCTCCATTATTTCTCTTGAAATCTTGATCTTTACAATCCTTTAAGTGAATTTTGTTATTTTTCAAGTTCAATAATCATTTACTTATCTGACATTGCATAGAAACTGCAATTAACTCAGTATTGTCACAATCCAAGCATGGGCATTAAATATATTTTTCCTTGTTTATTTCTGTAAGAACTATTTAATAGTTATGGTTATATAACTCACACACACAATGTGTGTGTTTATGTGTGTGTGTATTTTTTCATGTAACTGAATAACTTTTCTCCCAGAAATTTTATACATTCTGTAGTAAAATTTAACAGAATGTTTTTACTATCTCTTCCTGTTATTTTGTATCAATTAACAAAAAAACTAATTATTGTTGAGCTTATTTTTATATTTTGTTATTTACAGTAATTATTGTTTCAGTAAAGCTTTTAATAATTGAAATATCTATGCAAACAATTATGTCATATGCAAAATGAAAATTTTTTTTGCCTTTTTTACTGGGATTATACCCTCATTTTTTTCTGAGATTTTTCTATAGCTAGAATTCATAGAATCCATATAAAATAATAGAAATGGCAGGGAATATCTTTGCTTTATCTGTGGGTAAAGTGTCTAGCATTTATATTACAAATTTAATAATTAAATAATGTTCAATTTACTCTTTTTCTTTCTTCTGTTTTTCCATAAAAGATAATTGCATTTTTCATAGATTTTCTGTTTTTCCTTTTTTGTTTTTCCTTTAATCTGAGTTATAGGGTTCATATTTTTAATATTGACTTGAAAAAGGGTATTTGGCAAAATAATATTTTAATATACTATCTGATATTATTTAAAATATTTAACTTAATTTCTTGCATTTATACTGATGGTTTTTTTAATTTTTGCAAAATTTCCAGGTTTTGGAATAAGAATCAACTATATCTCATAAGAATAAAGTTTGGTAGGATTTCTTCATCACTTATTTTTGAAACATTTTATGTGATATTAATATTAAGCAACCTTGAAACATTTCAAAAGACTCTTTTCATCCCTCCTCCCAATCCCCCCTCTCACTCCAATTCTCTCTCTCAAAATAAAAAAGCTAGGCTAGATGATCTTAAACACTCATTCCATACTTAAATTTTTTTTATATATTTCTTACTTCCTTTTTTGTAAGTATATGCTATTTGCCAAAAGTTGAGTTGGCTTTATATTTGTGTATGCAGTTACTTTGGCTAGAAAAGCCTCCCTGTGCCTCTTCCCTGTTTAATTTTGTCATTGGTATGAATTCACAGTATAAAAAACTCTAAAAGTGCAAGTCCTCAAATAAGTTTAATCTGTCCACAAAATTCATAGTAATAACAAAATAGTTAGTCTGAAGTCTTGATATTAAATTCCATTTGATTTGTATGGCAATGCTTTATAAATACAGTCCTTCATGCATTTAAAAATTAATATAAAGACATCTTGTACAACTAGCCTAAAACTAGAAGACAAACATAGTTGATTTTTTTTTTTTGGTGAACCAAAAAGTTCTATTTAGTATTTGGAGGAACCAAACAAACAGAAATCTAAGTATTTATTAGTTTAGTCAAGCTTATCTAATATTAACAAGGTTATGCCATATCTAGTCAACATTAATGTTAAATTTTAGAATATTCTGCTTTCAGGTGTTAAAAATTGGACGCAGAAAAAATTTTTAATTAACAGCTTGATCATTCATGTTTGAATATTATGTTTTTTTTTTCTCTAAAGGAAACATAACTAAAATCAGTCCTAATCATTTTGTTGAAATGATGGCATTTTCAACATTTATAATTTAGATTTCATAATATTCTATGACATTACAGATGACTTTAAATATAGTAATCCAATATAAGTCTTTAGAATTACCTGTAGTGCTTTTTAGAAGAAGAACTGGGCCTTGAAATAATCAAGAATAAATCCTGAGAAGACTAGAGATTTATATCAGAATACTGATGGTAATTTTTAAACTATCCTTTCTCTTTTTCCCATTCCAAATTGCTTCTTTTACCTCTAAAATTTCTGTAGTTTCCTCATGCAAAAGAAAAAAAGAATGAAAACCTTATTCTGAAGGAATCAAACTGGCAAATTGGATAATTTAATATTGGGGATTTTAGAAGCAAACTGTATATCTTGAAGTGACTGAACCATGAAAGTATTACTGGGGAAATTTCTTCTCATGGTTATTTACAATTATTATCGGAATATGAGATATGGAATCTGTGCTTGCAAATACTTATACTTAGATTCAATATAATAAACATTTATCATACTCTTATTAGATACATTCCAATCCAGCAAACATTTATTCAGTTCCTATGGTGTACTCTGAACTGAATAAGGAACAAAGACAATTAAAAAATGCTAATGAATGCATACAATTAAGTGTAGAATGAGATGAAAGGAAGAAGAAATTGAGGGAAATGTTTTAAGCATATTTTAAAAAGAATAATTTGTGTGGGGGGGGGATTGAAGGACATTTCCTAGAGAAAGGGGCACTTCAAATTAGCTTTGGAGGAAGGGTATACTGAAAGACAAAAATGAGAGAGGAGATTTTTCTGCCTTGGGAGAATAGTTTGTATTAATGTCCAGCCATAGGATATAAGACATGAAGGTGAAAGAGTGAACACTAGTCCAGGGAGGTTAGAATATTTTAAGCAGGAAATTAGGATGGTTGAAGATATGCCTTTGGAATATTATTCTGGCAACTGTGTAAAACAGTGGAAAAGAGAAAGCTTAGAAGCAGAGGAACCATTTAGGATAAAATATTACAATAACTCATATGAGAAGTTCTGAAAAATTGAACTAGAGTGTAATAGTGTAAATAAATAGAAGGGAAGAGAAGTGAAAGGATTTGATAATTGGTTGGACATATACATAAATGCAAAAAAATGACATTTTTGTCATTTTTGCTAATGTCTCTGACTACTTCCTCTGCCATTCTACATTTATTTAGTATTCCATCAAATTGAAGATTCTAACTATGAAATTCTGAGTTTCTGAGAAGTCTTTCCTTTTCTCCTTCAGTACCTAACATATCCATTTGATAGTATCAAGGCAAGGTACTCAAGAATCAATAAATGTTTCATTTATTTAAGTATGTTTACTTATTTCCATTACCTTCAAACTGGAAACATCTATCTCCAACAATTGTGGGATGTCTAAATAAAATATGTCATATTAATGTGATGGAATGTTATTGAGTCATAAAAATGTCAAAGTGAAACCTAACAGCATCAATCTTATATAATGGAACAAAAACTTAATTTGGAATCAAGCAGCCTGGTTTCAAATCCCAGCAATGAGATTTACTAATCCTGAGACCATAACTTCTCTAAAGCTCTATCCCTTCTTTTGTGAAAAGGGGATATTAACATTTGTATTATTTAACACATAATATTGTTTGAGGCAAAGAAGTGCTGTATAAAATTTAGATCAATCAATCAAAAATCATTTAGTAAATGAGCACTCTATGCTAGGCATTAAGAGTAGGAAAAAAAAACATGAAATAAGGGAATGTAGTGTACATTCTGTGAGGGCAGAAAAAATAAGGAACAAAAAATATATATATAAGCAGGTTCATATATGTAAAAAACACTAGGTAATTCTTTTGCAGGGAGAACACCATCAGCAAAGGTGAAACATTTAATCTAAATAGAGGGGGAAGCTAGGTGGTATAATGGATAGAGCACCAAGCCTCAGTTTCCTCATCTGTGAAATAAGCTGGAAAAGGAAATGGAAAACTACTCCAGTATGTTTGCCAAAAAAAAAAAAAAAAACCTGAAATGGGGTCTTAAAGAGTCAGAAAAACCAAAATGACTGAACAACAACAAAAATAATGATGCACAAGTTAGTGGACAAAAGCCAGAAAGTCTACTAAGCTCTCCCGTTTCCCTCAGGAGCAATGTTAATTTTTTAAAATAATTATAACTTTTTATTGACACTATATATGCATGGGGAATTATTTTACAACATTATTCCTTGCACTCACTTTGTTCTGATTTTTCCCTTCCCTCCCTCCAACCCCTTCTCTAGATGGAAAGCAGTCCTATACATGCTAAACATGTTATAGTATATTCTAGATGCAATATATGTATGCAAAACAGAACAGTTCTCTTGTTGCACAGGAAGAATTGGATTCAGAAGGTAAAAATAACCCAGGAAGAAAAACAAAAATGCAAACAGTTTGCAATCATTTCCCCAGTGTTCCTTCTCTGGGTATAGCTGCTTCTGTCCATCATTGATCAGTTGGAACTGAATTAGATCTTCTCTTTGTTGAAGATATCTATTTCCATCAGAATACATCCTCATACACTATCGTTGTTGAAGTGTATAATGATCTCCTGGTCAGTCAGCATCAGTTCATGTAAGTCTCTCCAAGCTCCTCTGTATTCATCTTGCTGGTCATTTCTTATAGAACAATAATATTCCATAACATTCATATATCACAATTTACCCAACTATTTCCCAATTGATGGGCCTCCATTCATTTTCTAGTTTTTAGCCACTACAAAAAGGGTTGCCACAAACATTTTGGCACATACAGGTCCCTTTCCCTTCTTTAGCATTTCTTTGGGATGTAAGCCCAGTAGTAGCACTGCTGGATCAAAGGGTATGCACAGTTTGATAACTTTTTGGGCATAGTTCCAGATTGATCTCCAAAATAGTTGGATTCGTTAACAACTCCACCAACATGATTCAATGTCCCAGTTTTCCTGCATCCCCTCCAATATTCATCATTATTTTTTCCTGTCACCTTAGCCAATCTGACAGGTGTGTAGTAGTATCTCAGAGTTGCCTTAATTTGCATTTCTCTGATCAATAGTGATTTGGAACACTTTCATGTGAGTCGAAATAGCTTCAATTTCATCATTTGAAAACTGTCTGTTCATATCCTTTGACCATTTATCAATTGGAGAATGGCTTGATTTCTTATAAATTAGAGTCAATTATCTATGTATTTTGGAAATGAGGCTTTTATCAGAACCTTTGACTGTAAAAATGTTTTCCCAGTTTGTTGCTTCCCTTCTAATTTTGTTTGCATTGGTTTTGTTTGTACAAAGGCTTTTTAATTTGATGTAATCAAAATTTTCTATTTTTGTCATCAATAATGATCTCTAGTTCTTCTTTGGTCACAAATTCCTTCCTTCTCCACAAGTCTGAGAGGTAAACTATCCTACGTTCCTCAAATTTATTTATGATCTCATTCTTTATGGCTAAATTGTGGACCTATTTTGATCTTATCTTGGTATGTGGTATCAAGTGTGGGTCCGTGCCTAATTTCTGCCCATACTAATTTCCAGTTTTCCCAGCAGTTTTTCTCAAATAATGAATTCTTATCACAAAAGTTGGGTTTGTCAAACACTAGATTGCTATAGTTATTGGCTCTTTTGTCTTGTGAACCTAACCTATTCTACTGATCAACTAATCTTTTTCTTAGCCAATACCAAATGGTTTTGGTGACTGCTACTTTATAATATAGTTTTGGATCAGGTACAGGTAGGCCACTTACATTTGATTTTTTTTTTAGTAATTGCCTTGAAATTCTCAACCTTTTCTTCTTCCATATGAATTTTGTTGTTATTTTTTTCTAGGTCATTAAAATAGTTTCTTGCGAGTCTGATTGGTATAGCACTAAATAAATAGATTAGTTTAGGGAATATTGTCATCTTTATTATATTTGCTTGGCCTATCCAAGAGCACTTAATATTTTTCCAATTATTTAAATCTGACTTTATTTGTGTGGAAAGTGTTTTGTAATTTTGCTCATATAATTCCTGACTTTCCTTTGGTAGATAGATCCCCAAATATTTTATGTTATCGACAGCTGTTTTGAATGGAATTTCTCTTTGTATCTTTTGCTGTTGGATTTTGTTGGTGATGTATAAAAATGCTGAGGATTTATGTGGATTTATTTTGTATCCTGCAACTTTGCTAAAGTTGTTAATTAGGAGCAATGTTAAATTAAATCTCTAACTGGATTCTGGAATGATAGAACTTACAGACAGACAGAGTGAAACAATTTTTTAGCTTAAGATAAAACTTATAAGTACTTCAGGTCTGTCTCATTGGGTATAAGTAGAGTACAGGCCAGTGCAGATGGTGTCTGGGCAAGTCAGTGGGAGGTTCTTAGCCACAACACACATCAAAAACTGAGGTCCCATAGTTCTGATTCTGCAAGTCATTGTAGCAGCAGGCTAACTTTGAGATCTCTAGCCCCAGAGCAGAAGGTAAACTGCCAGCCCCCACTAAATTCAGGTACAACAGGCATGACTTGGCACAGTGGGCAAACCACTAACCCCAGACACCCTGCTGCAGAAACCAGTAACCAGGCTCCTGGACTCCAGTGCAAGAAGCTTGAAACAGTGTCCCCTGTATTGCAGGAGCATAACTCAGCTTTAAAAATTATGATACAGGCTAAGAAATGAACAACAACTGTAATAGTAAAAGCAACAACAACAATAATAACAAAACAGCAGAGAGCTGCTATGATGACAGGAAAGATAAAATACAAATTCAGAAGATAACAATATCAAAATACTTAAATATAAGTCCTCAAAGGGGAATATGAATTCGTTTCAAGCCCAAAATAACCTTCCTGGAAAAGCTCAAAAAGAATTTTAAAAATCAAATAAGATAGGTAATTGAAAGAAACCACTGATCACTTCATGAAAGAGACAACTAAATGAAAATTCCAAGGAATATTGTAACCAAATTGCAGAACTCTAAAATGAAGGAGAAAATACAGCAGGTAGCCACAAAGAAACAACTCATATATCAAGGAGCTATGGTCACAATTATCCAGGATTTATCAGCTTCTTCATTAATGAATCAGAGGGCTGGAATATAATAATCTGGAAAGAAGCTTGGAATGCAACAAAAAAATCAACTCCTAAGCAAAATTAAGCATAGTTTTTTGGGAGCCTGGACAGTTAAAGAAACAGGGTATTTTCAAACTTTCCTGGTGAAAAGGCCATAATAGAACAGAAAATTTGATCTTCAAATACAAGACTTAAGAGAAACATAAAAAGATAGCCATGAAAAAGCGGGAAAAAAAAGACATGCTCTAAATATAAGGTTAAGTATAACTTAAGCTTAAAAATTAAACTGTTTACAATTTAAGGTTAAACTGTTAATAAGATTAAACTTTTTACATCACTCCATGAGAAGATACTTGTAACTCTTGAGAACTTCCTTTATGTTAGGGTAGTTAGAAGGAATATACATAGGATATGTGGTTATAAATTGACTTTGATATAATGATATAAAAAGGGTGAAAAATTAAAGCAAAAGAAGACAGGGGTGAGGCAGAATAGGTAAATTATATTACATGAAAAGATCTATTATAGTAAAGGTAAAGATGGGAAGGGAGGGAAGCATTGTTTAAACCATACTCTCAAAAAAGAAATAACATAACAATTGAGTAAGAAATAACAGATATCTTTTTTACCTTATAGGGCAATAGAAGTGGTTAAGGGGGCTGATAAAAGAGAGGGCAGATTGAGAAGTGGTGATCAGAAATAAAACAGTGCTGAGGAGAGAAAAGGTGAAAGGTAAAAGAAAAGTATAAACAAGAGAAAAAAATGGATTGAGGTAAATGGAATGAGATAAATGAATGTGAATGGGATAAACTCTCCCATACAATGAAAGCAGATAATAAAGTGGATTAAAAACCAAAATCCTATAATATGTTGTTTATAAGAATCACATAAGAAGTAGAGAGATACTGCTTGCCATCTGGGGGAAGGGGTGGAGGGAGGGAGGGGAAAAATCGGAATAGAAGTGAGTGCAAGGGATAATGTTGTAAAAAATTACCCTGCCATGGGTTCTGTCAATAAAAAGTTATTTAAAAAAAAAGTAGAGAGATAAATTTAGAGCATACTTAAAAGGTAGAATAAAATATATTATGCTTCAGCTGAAATTAAAAAAAAAAACAGGGGTAGCAATCAATTTCAGAAAAACAAAAGCAGAAAATAGATCTGATTGAAAGAAATAAAGAAGGAAACTACATTTTGCTGCAAGACACCATAGGCAATGAAATTATAATACTAAATACATATTTACACACACAAACAAAACAATAGCAACATCAACAACAGTAACAACAATAAATCTTTGTTCTCAATTATGACTCTTTCCAATTATGAAATCTTAATAAAATATCAAGTAATTTTTTTTAAATTAACACATATTCTTTCTACTTCTGTATGTGTTTTATAGTTCTGCTCTTCCTCAGGTCTTCTGCTTATACCAATTAGCATATTTGGAACTTGGTTTATGCTTCCTATTCCTATGTGTATATGTATTTTATCTTTTTTTACTAGATCATATGTTTATTGAAAGCAGAAATTTCTTCACTTTAAAAAAATATGTTTCTTACTAAAGAATGATGGCCAAAAATAAATCAACAAATAGTAGTGGGTTGACTTAATTGATTTATCTTGATTTTGGGGGAGATAAAAAGAGTCAGAAATTTTCAATTAGAGAAAAGAAAAAAAAAGCCAAGCTTGGCAAAGGAAAGCCTAGCCACAAAGACAATAACAATAAAAAAAGAAAGGTCAAGTTTAGGCCTCTTGACAGTGTTCACTGAATTGTTTTAGAACTCAATTTTGATGCACTTTCAGTGAAAGAATATACTTACTTGGGTTTTCTACTGTAAGAAAAATAATCCCATGACCCTCCTTAATGGAGTTTTCCTTTTGGCACTTATGGCAAGCTTTAAGTTAATCATCTCCCAAAGTCTCAAAATGTTTTTTAAAGTTCAAACCTGCAGGGAAGAGGTCATGTTGACCTAACATAAAGTTGGTACACAGCAATTTAAAATAAAAATCCTTACCAGAAAAAAAAAATTTAACAAGACTTCTCAAAATTTTCCTTTGTTCATGGAAAGGTGACCCCCAATATTTTGGAAAGAAAGGCTACCCAATCCAATTTATAGAATGTTCCATCACCAAGA
Source organism: Antechinus flavipes (assembly GCF_016432865.1). Lineage (NCBI taxonomy): Eukaryota > Metazoa > Chordata > Mammalia > Dasyuromorphia > Dasyuridae > Antechinus > Antechinus flavipes. The sequence continues at coordinate 302,890,592 of NC_067399.1, read as the reverse complement.
ACCATGTGGGGGTTAAGGGAAGAAAAAAACTGTTCATCAACTGCACATATCACAGTATACACTAACAAAGAAATTCATTTATCTATTTTGTTTGATCAGTATATTAAATAATCCACAAAAGCAGTTAAATTGGATAAAATCATAAGTTATAGTGTTCTATATGATTTCAAATAACTGGTTTTTAACCTTATTATTTTGAAATTTAACAAAGAACAACAACACCTGTACTTAGCCTTAAAAAATCCATTGCTAAAGTCAAGGAAGGAGCAATTTTAATATAGAATAGTCCATAACAAAATAAGCATTAATTAAATATGGCTTATCTGTTTTTTCAAATCAAAATCTAGATATCTTGAACTAGTCTTGGTAAAGTAAAAATGTGTATTATTGTGTGAAGAGGATATTAGAATTTATTTTTAAGTAAAATAAGCTGTAGATACTCAGTAAATTCTAATAAGCTTTCCCTATCTAATAAGGAGCAAAGCAAACAGTAATTGTGATACTGAATCTTAGTGGGGAAAATTCACTCCCCTAAAACCAAAAAGAATTGAAGTATGAATTAGAAAATTGAATGTGATGATTTACTTTATGTAAGGAACCTATTTTGAAAACAAAAAATGCATAGAGAGTTTAAAGTGAAGAGCTGGAATAAAATATATTAAACTTCAGGGGAAATAAAAAAGCAGAAGATTGACTCATGCATTGAAAAAGGAAATAGTCTGAAGACATACTTTTTTATAAATCACATACTTTTTACTCCTATGGCCATTCTTTTTGTTTTGGTTTTCATGATCTATATCTTGCACTATTATAGCAGTCTTTTAATTGGTCTGTCTGAATCCAAGCTCTCCCTTCTTTTTTCAATACTGTATATGACTTTATAAAATTAACATGTATAAAGTACAAGTATGAAAAGTATCATTTCTCTGTTCAATACATCATTGATAATGCTTTGAGAATAAAAGAAAATATAAACTCCTCTGTTTGGCACTTCAAAATCTTGAAACAATCAGTTTTTAAATTGATTTCACATTGGTCTTTATTAAGTATTATATATCTAATCAACCTAGCTTAGGATGATCCCCTAAGCATAAGCATAAGCAAGGTGACTTCTTCCATCTCTGTGCCTTTGTACAAGCTATCTTCTTTGGCTAAAATATTCTCTCCTCTTATTTCTGCCTCTTGGAATGCCTAGATCTCTTCAAAACTTAGTTCATCTCCTATATAAGACTTTCTTGTCTCTCAATTTTAAGCATCTACTCTCCCCTCCCCCCAAATACTTTAGATTTATTTTGTTGTTGTTTTTATGAATTTACTTGAATGTTTATATTTTATTTCTTCCAGTTGACTGTGAGTCCCTCAAAAACAGGTACTGTGTTGTTTTTGTCATTGTATATCCAATAGCTAGTGCATAGTCTTACAAAAAGGAGGCAGTTAATAAATATTAGTATATAATGGATGTAGCAAAGGCTACATAAGTGGAAAAATAGAATATGTGTAGTAGAAATTGTAGAAGGAGGATGGACAAGTAACCAATTTAATAAGTGAATTTTAAGAAGTTTAAAGTTGAGGAGGAATCTTGCATGTAATCCTGGTTACTAGAAATCAAGCTTTTTAAAGAATTTTTTTAACAACTGAAAGTTTATAATAGTCTAATCACCAATAATTACAAGAGCAGAAATCACAGGGAAGAGCCTATTTACAGAATCTGCAAATTTAGATCAACATCTTATGCTACACACACATATATCAAGTGAATAACAAATGCAAGATTATGTTATGAATATATATATGAGTGTATTTGTCTTACAAGTCTGAAAAGTGGGTAAATTTGTGGCTAGATGAAGTTTAAAGATAAATTTTAAAAAGACAAATATGTTTAGAGATAATTTTGAAGTTTCTATACAAACAAAACCAAGCAAAAAGTATCATATGAAAAGGCAGATTAGGCAAAAACATTTCAGGAAATGTCTCTGATAAAAATCTCACACTCAAAATTGAATTTAAATAATTGTTCAGGTAAGTTCCCTAGTATAGATAGGTTCTGATTAGTGTGAAAAACCCAATGTCCCTAACAAGGTTTCATGTATTCTAATTTGCACTATTTGAAGTTGCAATTATGTAAAATATAGTAACTAATTCCAGGAAATGGAAATATTCAGAGTAAATTTAAATAATATTAAAGGATGATTGTATTATTGGAACCCTGCTATATGTAAGATATATAAGAACATGAGTAGTTTCCCAAAAATGAAACCAAGCATCTGAAAAACCATTTAAATTTATTTGTAATGGAAATTAAAGTTCTATTGCCTCAAACCCATCAAATTGTCAAAATTCAATATTACATGAGCAGCTTTAAAACATGGATGCTAATTGATTGATAGAATTGAAAGATGTTCCAACTAATTTGGCATTAGTCAATAAAAGTTCCTAGCTCACACCCTTTGATCCAACAATAACTCACACCCTTTGATCCAACCTCAAAGTAATTAAAGACATGAAGGAAAAGATACATACTAAACATATTTATAATATTATTAGTTGTAGAAATCAGCTAGATGACACAATAGAGTACTGCTCCTGAAGCTGAAAGACTCATTTTTTTGTGAATTCAAATCTAGCTACAGACATTTATCAGCTTTGTGATCTTGGACAAATCAATTAGTCCTGTTTTTCCTCAGCTTCCTCATCTGTACTTTGAGTTGAAGAAGGACATAGAAAACTACTCCAGTATTTTTGTGAAGAAAATTCCAAATGGAGTCACAAAGAGTTGGACACAACTGGAACTACTAAATAACAATTAGTTGGAAAACACTTGGAAACAAAATGTTTACTTTGCTGTATTTTTGTGTTTGAATATTATTGAGTCAAATGGAATAAAAAAATGAAAAACAAAGATACCCATGGGAAAATTGTTTGAAGTGACATATACTGAAAATGGGACCCAAAAAATTTACAAAAAAATTAATAACTATATTTTAAAAGGACATGCTACTCCAGTCAAATACAACAGATTTTTTTCCCACAAAGTTTCTAAAGTTAAAGCATGTGCCCTTTTCTCTAAACAATCAACTCAACAATGAGAAATAGTTGGCCTTGTAGGACCCTTTCTTCATTAAATATAAAATTCTATGATCTTAAGACATATTTATCTCTTACCATTATTTTAGATGATTTTGCTTAATTCTATTGAGAAACTACTTTGTAACAAGTTTGCCTAGGTGGTTTTTAGCATCACTAATTTCACATCAAGTTATAGAAATAAAAGATGAATACAAATACAATCCCTCAATTTCATTACATTACAAGTTCAACATGAGTCAATTGTGAAACTTACATTAAAATTCAGTGCAAGAAGTGTTTATTAACACTTAATATTTGCTCCTGAAAGGATTTTTAATTTCACTAGAATTGTTAGCTATTATCTGGAGTAATAATACTCCAATAATACTTCAGTTTCAGGTATCATGTTTCTGGAGGGGTTAGACTTCAGTGATTTTAGAGAAAGACTTGCCTACTTTCCAAGAGTCCAGCTATTTAAGTAAGTGAATTCAATATTTGTTTCTATACTTCTAAAGGAGAATTAGTAGATAAAGAGAACTGTGGTGATCTGCTTGTGGCTACAAAAAGGGTCAATGTCAAAGAAAGGAAAAGAGGTATCCAATCAATTTCTCAAGTTGCTTGCTTACCCTGCCCAGATATGTGTATCCCAAGTTTTCCAAGACAGTACATCAGAAGTACCTCTTTGGGTAAAGGTTCTGTTTTCTTTGTTATTGTTATTATTAGTAAAAGCAGCAGCAATATAAAAAAAAATAGCACAAACTCTTAAAATGCATTCTGGTTATTATGACACTGACTTCAGCACATCTGCATGACATCTTTGAGATCACAAGTTCATAGGAAGTTAGATAAAAGTGACTTTAACTTTGGGTTCAAGTTCAAAAAATCATATTTTGAAGTGTGTGGGTAGGAGTTGGTGGAGGACAAAAAGCTTCCAATCTTAAAACAATGATTGAGAAATGGTTATCCTAAAAATACATCTGAGAACTCTGAATCTAGGCCCTATTAAGCACATCATAAACATTCACTGAGTCAACTCTCCCATGTAAATGAACAGGGAGAAAATATGCTGCAGATGCAACATTAGACAATAGAAATGATTTCTGGCGATGAAAGGTTAGGGACCCTGCTCAGATCCCTCATTGTAAGTGATTGTCTGCTACATCTGCAGCATTACAAGTTTCTGGCACAAACTCAGAGGATTTACCCACCAGCACAGTCAGGAGACTCTTAACTTCTGTGACACTCATAAAACTATATAGAGAATGCAGTAGATTTCTCTTACCCTTTAACAATATTTTTTAAGTTTAGAAAAGCTACAGTTGGGAGCCTTGTTTTTTCTCTATTGATTTAAATGATCTGTATTGGTGTTTATGGTAGCCTGCTGGTTTATAGCTATGTAACACTCAAATGTTAGAGCTCAGGAAATGGGAGAAAAATACAACTCTCCAACAACAAAGAAACCTCATTGTTAACAAGAGTATTTTCCTGAGTGACTGAGCTTTTTCTATTACACTGGTTAGCTAGAGCACCTCTCTTAATAAAATACAGAAGCTAGAAGGTTCCTGGAGAAGAATGAGGATTGTAAAACCTTAGAAAGTTGGATGCAGATTGAATAAATTATGTGCACAAGTAATTGCATATCTCAACAGCAAAAAATAGATAAGTAAATAAGTAAGGGAAGAAAGAGAGAAGAGAGAGAGAGAGAGAGAGAGAGAGAGAGAGAGAGAGAGAGAGAGAGAGAGAAGGAAGGAAGGAAAGAAAGAAGGAAGGAAGGAAGGAAGGAAGGAAGGAAGGAAGGAAGGAAGGAAGGAAGGAAGGAAGGAAGGAAAGAAAGAAAAAAGAAAGAAAGAAAGAAAGAAGAAAGAAAGAAAGAAGAAAGAAAGAAAGAAAGAAAGAAAGAAAGAAAGAAAGAAAGAAAGAAAGAAAGAAAGAAAGAAAGAAAGAAAGAAAGAAAGAAAGAAATTATCAAGTGGCAGCACAGGATGGTGGTGAAGTCAGAAAAAATGAGATTCCAGTCTCCTATCTGATGCATATTGGTAGTCACTTGGTCAGACTAGTAAGTGGGTAAAACTCAATTTAACTCAAAACTGTTCTGTCTTTTTTTTTTTTTTTAATGCTTCTGTGGCCATAGAGAAGATAATTCAAATCCAGCCTTAGAGACTTACTGGCTGCAGTGTCAAAGAGACTAAAATGACATATATAGGAGACAGAATGTTGGAAAATTGAGAGGAAAATATTCTATGTGAAGAGGAGAATATAGTAGTCATTCAGTAAAGCTAGGAAACAGATTGTAAAAGGTTTTAAAAGTCAAATAATAGAATTTTAATTTTATCCAAAAAGGAGCCACTGAAACTGTCACAAAGAATGCTAGGCCATTAGTCACACAGCCACCTAAATAGCCACCTTTGCTGCAGGGATAGTAATAACACCTACCTTACAAAGTTGTAGTGAATTATAAAATGAGGGAATATTTGTTTTAAAAAATACTAATGAAGGTTCTTACTATATAGTAGGTGCTATATAAAGACTTACTCCCTTCCCTTCTCCAAGAAAACATCCTAAAATTGTAAGTTGCATAAATGTTGATCTGCTTTGAATGGAGTTTTCACATTAGCAGTTTGCTTACATTAATCAAATCATAGGTCCAGACTAAAATTAGCTAATGAATAATAAATAAACAGGTAAATAGATAAACAAATGATTCATGAGGATGTCAGAGAAACATGGAAAGACATATAACTATAAAGAACAAATAAACAAAAGAGGGAAAATACACATAATAACTACATAAATGTAATTCATGGACTAAAAGAAAGGATCAGTATAGTCATTCAAGCTACCATGATAGTTTACCAAATAATCTCCGACAATACAGTCTCTCACATCTTCATTTCTTCTTCTGCACAGGATGTCTGAATTGATAGTTCTAAAAACAGATATGACCAAGTTCTTTTTTAAATAACTTTGTTTTTTATCTTCCCCAAGAAGAAAAATAATATAATAGGAACAAACTGTGCTAAAGTGCTTTACTTAAAAAAAAAATCTCATTTGATCATCACACCCCCCCTTGGGGACATATTTACTATTACTATCCCCATAGTAAGGGGCAAACCTGAAAACTGAGGAAACTGAGGCAAACCAAAATTAAGTGACTTAAAATCATGCAAACTAATGTCTGGAGCTGAATTTGAACTAAGGTCTCTCTGACTCTAGAGCCAGCCCCCTATATGCCAATTTCAGTGGCTCCCAGTTGCCCTTTGGATACAATTTAATTTTTCTACTTGACTTTTACTCCTTCACAATGTGTTTCCTAGCTTTCCTGGGTAATTATGATTTTCTCCCCTTCAAACAGCACATAATCCTCTCAATTGTCCAATATTCTGTCCCTTACATATGTTATTCTGGTCTCTTTGACAGTTCATATATTGTCCTTCAAACCTGGAGTGTACTTCCTCCCCATTTCTGAACTTCAAGAATCCCTTTGTTCCTTTAAGTTTCAAGTTTTTAAGAGGCTTTTCCAGATTCCCCAAATGCTTATGTATTTGTCTGTGAACTTGTAGTATTGGTTTGTGTATTGTGCCTGACTTCCTACTTCCACATTGTCATAAATCAGAAAAGTCTTAAATTTCAAAACAAAGAAACAAAAACCCTGCAAAAAAAAAAAAAAAAAAAAGGGAAACCCTTCAACTCAAGGTAAGCAATTACCTTGAAAATGATAATTGTCTTTTTCTTGTCCTAGTCTATACCAAAGCTTCTTAAATTGTGGATCATGATCCCTAAAGCAGTATAATTCCATGTGGAGGTTGAAAAATTTGGTAAAAGTAAAAGCATGAAAAGACAAAAAATTAATTCAAAATGAAACATGTAATGAATTTGAGTTATTTCTGGCAGAGCATGTCGTGCTACTTCACTGCAGCCTTGGTCCTGAGTACACACATGCTCAATTTGCACTGCACATGCCATCATGCCATGCATTACCAGTGAATACTTCCAGAAACACCTCAGCTCAAATTTGAGACAATTATATGTTATAAAGTGCAATATTTTTACTCCACATATAAAGTTTTCTACTTTTGCAAAAATACAATAGCTTAATTATAAAAAATAGACTTTAAATATTTTCCTATTATCATTTCTTATCCTATAAATATCAAATTACTATATCTTTGTATTATATTGTATTAGGATGTTTGATTTAAAAAAAACATTGCTTTTATCTCCTCATATAGATGCATAAGTGTTTATTGTGGCAAATAAAGACAAAAGTCCTTTAATAATATTTCTCCACCATCACCATCATGTGAGTATATAATTATAAACATCATTTTAAAAATGGAGCACAAACTAATGTAATTTCATAAGCTAAGGCTAGTATTTTTGAGAAATTATTCATAATATTCACATTTTAGGATGAAAATATTTTCTTGGTTATGGATAAGTGGCTAAATTTAAACAGAACAGATGAAAATACTGATGTTAATGTGACAGAGTCTTTGCTACCAGGTCACAGTTATATCTAAATTGACAAGAAAAAGAAAATACATCAAACAATTTTTGTAATATTGGTTTACTTTTAGTAATGATAATGGTGAGGAAAATATGTTTAATTAATTTGTAATGAAGTTTTAACTTCAGAGAGCATGAAACCAGATAACTAGAATGACATTGTAATATCAAACATGCAGTATACAACAATAAACCAAAGAATATTTTTGGCAGCTTTTAAAATCTTCAAATAAAGAAAAAAAATATTTTGAAATATTTGTTGCTATCAACAAAAATATTTGCATGCACCTTATAAAACTCTTTTGTAGAGGGCTGAAACTCTAAATAGGTGTAAGTGAATCAGACAACAGAGAATTTAAGATTAATTATGTATTCAATATGAGACAATGACTCTATTAGCATATATTTGGAAAAATGGCTCTTCTCACAGTTGATGTGGGATGAATGTTTGGTGTTAAGATAATGGTAGGCAAGGATTAGAGGGTGGAAGGACAGAGGCTAGAGTCACTTTGCAGTAAGAGAGGAGGAGAAAAGTTGGTGACTTTTGACTTGAGAATCCAGCATACATCTTTGGCTAGCCTCCTGCCAGTTTGCCTGCTTCTTTCACTTTCTCCACCTAAAGACCAAGGACTTTTACTTATCCTGATTCTGGCTGATCCTGAGACCTCCAGGGAGCTAGCCTAGGCTTTACACTCCTTATTTAATTGGAAAAACCAAAAAAGTCCCATTCAATGGAAGATCTAGTTACCTATAATATATGTTTCAGTGTTGGACAGATTATAGACTTATCTTCTCCAAGCTAAACATTGGCATAAAAAAATGGTGATCCTAAGGCAAAACTACTGTCATGAGATAACTTCAAAAGGTAAGTCTTCAAAGACATACTTCAGGAAGAATCATTAGTCTAATTGAGATTTAGCTTCCATGTATTCAATTTTCTTCCTGATATCTATTTTCAGGATAAATACTTCTTGATCATACTTACATAAGTAATTATATAATTTGCCAATCCATGTTATTTTACCTGAAATAATAGTCAAAAGTCCACATTCACAAGTCTTAAATCTGTGATCTAAAAAAGAAAATATTCATTCTTTTGTCCTTGAATCTCTTCTTCAGTATTCTCCAAGGCATATTGCAATCTTCCTAATACTCCAGAGAGTATAGAAATTTTACTGTAATTCTTTCATCTTATTTTAGGAAAGAAGCCAAACCTCTATGTTCTCTCTTGCTCTCTCTCTCCCCTGTCTCATATATATGCATATATATCATATCTATATATATACATATATATATGATACACACACACACACACACACACACACACACATATATATAAAATTTGGCACTTAGAAAGCCAAGTGTCCAGGTAGTTTATCTAACAAGGTTTTTATAAATAATAACAATGGATCAACTCTAAAAAATTTTCATTTAGTAAGGATTAATTTAGTTTAATGTTCTATACTGGGGTTTTTAAAAATCAATTTCAGAAACACAAGAGGGAAATGTAACTAAATTAAAGTTTATGTTAAAATATATAGAGGAGGAAGTTTAGAGAATGATGTGGGAGAGTTTCTTTGAAATGCCAATTTAAACTTAAGTCTATAATAAAAGTAGCAAGCCTATGATGAGATGGATGATAGTCTCAACTATAATCTTTCTTGGTCAAACTACAGAGCTTAGTTCAGCTTGCCACATTTAGTAAAGATATAAACAAGCTCGAGGATGGAAACTAAGAGAGGGAAATCAGGGTGGTGAGAGGCTTAGAAACTATGACACATTAAAATTTGTTGCAGGAAATAAAGAAGTTTGTTGTTTTGTCTAGAACACAGAAGACTTTGGGCATGGATATTAAACATTTGAAGGGATTAGAACTACTTTACTTAATTTTTTTTAATAAAAAATAATAATTAAAAAAAACTACTTTACTTCAGCTCAGAGGGCAAAACTAGAAGAAGGAAGTAGACATGGCAGAAAGGTAGATTTTATTCAATTTAATCTTCTTGATGTCTTTTCTCTTTGTCTCTTTTATACTTTTCACTCTTTATCTCTCCCTTTTCCTTTCTTTCTATTTTCTTTTTTTTTTTTTTTGGTAGTAGTAAGGATGGGGAAAAGTTTTAAACTTTGATTTTATTTACATAGGAAACTTTCATTAAGGAAACACCACCTCTCAATAGTGATAGTAACTGTTTCACAATTTCTCAGAGAATTATGTAGGGGCATTGAGAAGTTAAGTGACTTGACCATATAGTTGTCATATGTCTAAGATGGGATTCAAACTAAGTCTTTGTGATTCTGTGGCTGAATTTCTATTTAATATGCCACACTGCTCTTTTACTAGTACAGTATAAAAATAGAATAGATTTCCTCCTAAAGTAGTCAGTTACCTAAGTGTAGAGTTTTTATTTGCTTTTTTTTTTCTTTTTGCTTTTTGAACAGAAGCTGAATGATTGCTGAGTTGATTTTTTTTTTATGTATGTGTACCTGATGCCAGATTGTTAAGATTCTATGTTCTATCAAAATGAGCTCCAAAGTTGAGAAACTTTTCTGTGACCCTTTAGATTTTAAAGCTCATGTGCATAAAATATATAACAGCATATGACAATATAGCAGATTTCATTGTTTTCTTCTTTAGAATTAAATTACTTGATATTTTACCATGTGATCTTTGAAGAATCCAAATAAACTCAAAGCAAAAAACACAAACATGTGAAAAGAAGCATGGTCTAGTCAGTTTGCAGCAACATAAGAGATTTTGATTTCCTGTTATAAGTAAAACTAAACCTTCACAGTGTATTCTTTTTGTGCAAGGATAAATTAGTAAATGTCATGCAAAAAGTTATTTCAACTTAACCTAATTGAACTTTCAAGTGAAGTCTGAATTTTCTTTTTTCAGAGGGCAAAGGTTTTGCAGTTAAGGGATTTTATTCTTCCAAACTAGGGGCATTAAATCTTATGTGTCATATGCTCACTGAATTAAATGACATTGTTAATATCCCATAATAGCATTAACATTTTTCCCATACAAAGTTTAAGCTTCAACAATTGAGAGTTTGGGTCCAACAGATACTATCCTGTGTCCAAGATGTGAATTTTGCTGGTCTTGGTTTTGCTCTATTAGATATTCCGATTTATTTGCTGATTAGACAAAAAGAAATTCTAAGAAAGACATGTCATACTACTCAGACACTGAAAGTGGTCAAGTTGTCAAAGCATTGAAATAAGAAAGAAAAGTAGGTTCTCTGTTTCATTAAGCAAGAAATTTTGTTTTCCAGGACTGTGAATATGCTTTTCTTCATTCACACTTCATTCTTAATCACCAGAATGTGCTGAAATTCAACTTAATTTGATCTTCCCAATATATGTCAATAGCTTACTATGTGAAAGATACCGTGGTAAGCCTACAGGAGATGCAACATTAAATGAGATGTGAGCCTTACTCTTATGGCACTTATGAAGAAATGGGAGGAAAATATGACACAAGGAAAATTTAATTGAATTCTATTAACATTTATGAAGTGCTTACCATATGAAAATCTAATGTTAGGCACTGAGAATACCAAGATGAAAAGTAAAATTATTCTTGCCCTAACAGCTTTAGCTCTGAAGGGGAACATCTGGAATGTGAATTCACAAATACAATATGAGGTAGAATGTGATAGGAGCTAATGGTCTGTGAAAGTTTGTCAAAGGAGATATCAGTTTCATGTGTGTTTATATGTGGCAGGGAAGGTTTCATGGAAAAGGTGGCTGCCATTTCAAAGAGGAAAATGACTTACACAGGTGGATTTGAGGAGGGAATGAATTACAGGCATGAGGGCAGAAGACAAAATTGATGGAGGTTGGAGAGTTCAGGATAAAACTAAGCAAAAGATCATAATCCAAGATGACTATAACAAAATAAGACTAAAAAAGAGCTTGGAGACAGTTGGTAGATGGTTTTAAATGCTAGATTATGCTAGATTATATTAATATAAATTAAGTAAATGCAATTATTCAGTCAAATGAATGTCCATTTAACATTTTTGAGAAAGGATATGACTGAAGAAAACATTTTCAGCAAAAAACATTATTTGTGCAGATACGTGGAGCAAGGAGAATCCATTCATAAAAGTAAAAAAAAAAAAACAATATCAATAGCAATAATTTTTATTATTATTTAGTCATTTCAGTGATGTCCAACTCTTTGCCACCACATTTAAGGTTTTCTTAGGTATGATACTGGAGTGGATTGCCATTTCCATATCTAGCTTATTTTAAAGATGAAAAAAAGGGTTAAATGAACCCTCTTCCTTAGGATCCTACAGTTAGTATTTGAGGTCAAAATTGAACTCAGGAAGATGAGCATCAACTGTACTCTCACCACTGCTCCAAAGACAATAGCTTACATGTACACACATACAAATATGTAGTCTGTGTATTTGGACATATTTCATATTTTATACATACATGTAATATAGTTATATCCATATATGTGATATATATGAATATAATAATAGTTATAATATATATGCCCATATATATTTCACCATATATGTGTGTTTTCACCTAGAAATTTACCATTATTTCATTTGGTCCTCACAATAATAATAATTATAATTATTATATAATACCTACTACATGATAGGCCCTGTAGTGTTATAAAAATTATCTTATTATAAATTACAATTATCTCATATGATTCTCACAACAATTTTGGAATTAAGGTGTTATTATTATCCCCATTTTACAGTTGAATAATTAAGGCAAACAGAAATAAGTGACTTGTCAAGAATCACACAGCTACTAAATGGTCTGATAACACATTTGAACTGTGGTCTCTGAACTCCAGACCAATCAACAATATAATGTAAGAACAATGATGACTTGAAATATGATACTGACAGTGTTAATAGAGAACAAAGACACTGTCTAGGATATAATGGTACATGTTTAATCACCAGCTTTCTAATAGGAAAAAAAAATGTATGCACTGAAACAAAATTTAGTCCATCATTATGAACATTTTTGCCACATTTTCTTAAGTTTAGATTATCAATAACAATTAAATACAGAGATAAATATGTAAATGAATGAAAGGATAAATAGAGCCCAAATTTGTAGTTTTTACTGATTTCCTAACTGAACATGTTCATACTAAAGATTTAAGCATAGGTTCTTGATCTAGAATCAATAATGTGGAATCAATTGATTAAATAATAAAGGAGGAAGAATGAAAAATAACAGATGTCTTTAAAGACAGGAGTAGCAACAGGAACAAAAAAATTTAGAGGGGAAAAAAATTTTAGCTCTAAGAGAACAGAGAGGGAATTTAGTTATGAACATGATTTTGAGATATTAGAGAATTATCTGGGTAGTGATATTCATCAGACATTTGGGATGAGGATTTCATATCAGTGTAGGCATTAGGACTGGATATGTAAATTTGAAAATTATTTACATTAATAGGATAATTGACACCATGAAAAGTACAAAAGAGGCATACAAGCTCATTGCAAAATGAGGTTTGAGGCAGAAAAGAATTCCAGCTGAGAGATTGGACATTTTCCTAAAGGAAATGACATAAGCTGGGTATAGAAAAACAGGGAGTATTTCAATAGATGAGGGAAATGAGAATGGAAGGTATCTGGGACATGATGTGAGCAAAAACATGACAGTGGGAAACTATAGGAACAAAATAAGTGAAGTTTGATATAGAAATATATATATACACCAAACACATCACTATGTTGTCAAAAAATTTATCTTTTCAAAGCTTATTATCATTCAAACATTCCTGGGTAATGTTAAATTGGCTAGTCAATGTAACTGTTGTCTAGTATTCGGAGTTAGGATGCAATGTACATACAACTGACAAGGGTTCTTTTGTGATTTCTGTAAATTATGTACTTCTAAACCTAATAATTACTCTTTCCATACATTGAAATATCAGTAGTTCTCATTTAGTTTAAAAAGTTTGTTTTTTCTTTCTACTATGTTGTCTCTGATTTCTATGAAAAAGATCAGGAAATAGAATTTTGGGGTTATGAATAACTAAACATTCCCTAAGGATGAATCTGCTGATTTGGCTTTGAGTATTATTGCCATATTAATTTGATATTGCCTAGTATTTCCTACCACTCTAAAACACTGATTTACAGTTTTCTACATTAGTAAACTAGTTCTAAACTAAACCACAGTATCAAAAAACATGAGAAAGAGTCATCAAATTACATTGAAATAAAATTTCATTTCAATTCCAGGTTTAAAAATGCAATATTGAATAATATAATTCACCTAAAGAAACATCACATATACCTAGGAAAGGAAACAAAGTCCTCTTAAAATTGAAAGGAGCCTTCTATAAAGAAGTCTAATGTGGTGTGTCTGCATATAAGCACTACAGGGAAAAGAAGAGAATGAAAAGAAGACCTAACTTTTAAAAAAGCAGATAATATAAAATAACCGCTCCAAGAGTTTTCAGATGTTATTTAACAATTGAATGGTTTGGTCTCTTATTCAAAGGCAACGTAGTTTAAAGAGAAGTTCATATGCTACAAATTCCCTTCTATCCATAAATCAAATAACCAGACAACTCAAACAATCAAAATATATTTTTGTTGGAAAAGAGAAAAATGAAGAAACCAAAGAGAATTCAACAATGCCACAGCTAGGCATTGTCACTTAGTTAAGCTAAATATAGCTCAGTCTTCCACAAATCATACATTTATGAGCTCAAACAGTGATTGTTGATGTTCATGACAATTATCTAAATATTATAAGATCTGCTGTGCTCTCAGAAACAAAATTATTATATTAGATATTTAATTTAGATGATATTAAAATTATTTTGAATTAATTCACTTATACATGGTATTAACATATTATTGTAAGTTCTCAAATCTAGTGCTATTTTGCTTCTGCATATATCCAATGCCTTGCACACAACAGTTGTTTAACATATATATATATATATATATATATATATATATATATATATATATGTATGTATTCAATTTAAATCATTGTATTTTAAACATATATCTTTGATATAACATGTATTATTGAATAAAAAAATCACATATCAACTAGTAAAAAATTGATTTGATATGGAAAAATTAATGAATGGTTGTGATAGAATACTGCTGTGCTATGAGAAATGATGAGCTCAATCATCTTAGAAAGACATGGTAAGACTTGCATGAAATGATAAAGAATGAAATGAGGAGAACCAAAATAAGATTATATACAATAATGGGAATATTGTTTTAAGAATTTTGAGGTACTGTCACTTTGACTATTATGAATCAAAAATAAAGGAATGATGAAGAAATATACTATCAGAATCTAAATGATAAATAGAAGTATGTATAGGATAATTTTACATGTGTAAATACATATTTTGTCTAATGGTAGATAATTTTAAGGTATGGAAGGGAAAGAAAGAGGAAAACAAATATGCATGATAATGTTAATGAATATTTGGAAAGAGTAGCAAGTTGTAATGGTTGTAATGGTACATTTTCAGTTTCACATGCAAACATCTTTTTTATTGTTCTGTGTTTTGGAAATGCTTGTTTTGTTTTGTGAACTGAAATTAAATAAATCTTACAAAAAAGAAAGTAGGAAAATGGTAAATTTAGTCATTTTCTATTCATACTTATGCTGTCAACCTTCTGGTGTATCGGTTTCATTATTTGAAAAATGAGAAGATATAATACATTTTTTTTTTCCTTGAGGTAATTGAGGTTAAGTAACTTACCTAGGATCACACAGCTAGGAAGTGTTAAGTATGTGAGATCAAATTTACACTCAGATCCTCCTGATTTCAAGGCAGGTACTCTTATCTATTGCCCCATATAATAAATTCTTTCAAGTATTCATTCATTCAACAGCCATTTACTCAAAACAATGGCGTACTAAGAACTGGGAGAGATATAAATATAAATAAAAATAGTTTCTAGACCTAAAATGTTTAATATATCATTCCTAACTGCTACAAGTACATAACCATATACATCTTCCTAAATTGCTCTGTTTTTAAAAAGACTCACTTAATAAATGTCATCTGCTAAGAATAGAAAGACTTAGGCAATTAGAATTAAGAGCTCTTCTTGACTGAGATATGACCTTCATTGCTGTTCTGATTATAGGCATCTCTGTATCAGAGAACAAGAAATCAGTTTTTGTTATAAATATTATATTTTGATCTGACTATATCTTTTCAAACCAAGGACTTATTAACATAAAGTCTATCATACACATGAGTCCATATAGATATAGATATAGATATGTGTATATGTATGCATATATATGTATATATACATATATACCTATGCATACTTACAGGTATGTATATGCAATTGTATATATACACAGAGACACATATATATTTATATGTGTTATATAATTTAATTTCAGTATGATCAATTTCCTTTTCTGCATCTAACAATTATCATTCTGGAAAGAGATCTATAATTTTCTCCAGACTGCTAAAGGGGCCCATGACATTAAAATGATTGATAACCCCTCATCTGCCCTTCACTTTGGAGGACCACAATTTGGAAAGGACATTGACAACTTGGAGACCATCTAGTCTAGATAACTATATGGTCAGGGCAGTTAGAAGTGTGGTGATCTTCTTCCCAAATGCAGCCAGGTGATAAAAGTTCAGATCTTTTATTATCTCCAATATAGCCCGGTTAGCTTAGAGGCCAATCTCTCTGCTTGGTTCCAAGAGCTCTCTCCAAATGTCTTTAAATCCAAAGGTCTGGTCCTTCAGCCTCTGCCTCTGCTTTCTTCAGCCTCCAGACAGCTCCAACTCTTCATGTCTTTCCGGTGAAATCTCGACTTGTAGCTTCTTACTCTGAAGAACTTCCTCGACTGGCCCATTGGCCTATTTATGCTCCTTCCAGAGAGAGGGATTATGGGTTTTCTCCCATAGTGCTCTCTGGCCCAAAGAGCTTCAAGGGAGGTATGAACTCATTGAACTCCAATGAGTAAAGGTGTGAACACAAGCCTTGTATTAATTAGTTCTACTTAGTACCTTGTTTCAGGTTCTGCCCAAAACATCTTCTTGTAAGATTAGATCAACTCTAATTAGTTAGCAATTAGTAAGGATTCCAACATAGAAGGAATATACTTAGAGAGCATAATTATAAGTTGACTTTAATGTGATGATATAAAAATTAAATCAAGGATAGAAAAGGAATTATACTGGGAGAAGAGGAAAGAGGAGATAAAATTGGGTAAATTATGTCACAGAAGAGGTACAAAAGACCTGTTATAGCTGAGTGAAAGAAGAGAGAGGGATGGGCATTGTTTGAACCTATATCTTACTGAATTTGACCCAGAGAAGGAAAACATACACACTTACTTTGGTATAGAAATGTATCTCATCCTATGGAGAAGTTGGAGGAGAAAGAGAAAACAAAAAGGGGAGGCTAATATAAAAGAGGGCAGAAGTAGAAGGAGAAAATGATAGAGATTGATCAACATCTAATACTCTTTACCAAGGTAAGATCAAAATGGGTTCATAATTTAGACATAAAGAATGATACTATAAGCAAATTAGGAAAATGAATAGTCAGCCTCTCAGATCTGTGGAAAAGGAAGAGATTGATGGCTAAAGAAGAACTAGAGAATGTTATGAAATGCAAAATTGATAATTTTGATGACATTACATTAATTTTTTTTGTAAAAACAAAACCAACACAGCTAAGATTAGAAGGTAAGCAGACAGCTAGGAAATATATATATATATATATATATATATATATATATATATATATATATATATATCAAGTGTTTTATACCAAACTAAAAAAAAGCTTCACTTCTAAAATTTATAGAGACTTGACTCAAATTTATAAGAATACAAGCTACTTTCCAAATGATAAGTGGTCAAAGGATATAAACAAACAATTTTCAGATAAAGAAATTAAAACCATTTCTAGTAATATAAAAAAATGCTCTAAATCACTATTGATTAGAGAAATGCAAATTAAGCAAACACTAAGATACCACTTCACACCTTTCAGTTTGAGTAAAATGACAGGAAATGATAATGATGAATTTTGGAGTGGATATGGGAAAACTGGGACACTAATGCATTGTTGGTGGAGTTGTAAATTGGAGTTATGCTCAAAAGGCTATAAAACTGTTCATACTCTTTCATACAGTAATGTCTTCACTAGGTCTGTGGCACAAAGAGATCATAAATGAGGGAAAAGGACCCATATGTGCAGTAATTTTTATAGCAGCCTTTTTTGTAGCACAAAATAACTGGAAATTGTGTAGAAGTCCATCAGCTTGGGAATGGCTGATTAAGTTATGGTACATAAAATTAGTGTAATATTATTGTTCTATAAGAAATTATGAACAAGGAAGGTTCAGAAAAGCCTGATAGTAAATGAAGTGAGCAGAGCCAAGAGAACATTGTATACCATAACGAGATTATGTGATGATCAACTGCAATGGACTTATTTCTTTTCAACAATGAGATGAATCAAGATAGTTTCAATACACTTGTAAGGGAAAGTGCCATCCTCATCCAGAGAGAGAACTATAGAGACTAAATATGGATCAAGGGATAATATTTTCACATTTTTGTTGTTGAAGTTTGCTTGTATTTTTCTTTCCTTATGTTTTTCTCTGTTTTTGATCTGTTTTTTTTTATATATATAGCATAACAAATTTGGAAATGGTTAAAAGAATTGCATTTATTTAACCTATATTGGATTCCTTGCTTTTTGGGAGAGGTGAGGTGGGGAAAAGAGAGGAAGAAAAATTTGGAGCACAAAAGTTTTGCAAAGATGAATATTGAAAACTAACTGGTTTAATTAGCAAGACAAAATACTGTTAAAATATAAACAAGCAAACTAATAAATAAATAGAATGTGAGCTGTTTGAAGGCAGGGATTCTATTTTTGTACTATTGTGTTTATATGTATTCCAAGTTATAAGCTTTTAATAAATATTTATTGACTGAGTAACAGATTCTTAATGCCTCAGGAAACACTTTAGGGCAACAAATTGGCTAGTAGTTACTGATCTCAATTTTAGGAGGAGTTTTAATCAGAATTTTCCTATCCTAATGAAATAATATAATGGTTTTGGTCCAAACAAAACATTGTTAGGTCAAATCTTTCAAGTGACTTCCTGTTTTGAGCTATCTCTTTTGTCGTACAATTATGTCGTACTATGGAAGGGTCAAGAACTTGGAAACATAATAAAACATCATAATTTTTATTCAAAGCTCTTTGAAAGAAAATTACAATGTACATGTATGTGTGTATGTGTGTGTGTGTGTGTGTGTGTGTGTGTGTGTGTGTGTGTATCCAACAATTTATAGAAAAGAAACTGGGGACTTTTGCAGTTATTTTCTCCAATATTCATTTTTATCTTCTCTGTTTTGCTCTAACTTAACAAATGCAGACAAGGACTGAAAACATGAATAATGAAATGCTTCCTCACTACAAACTGATGCTCTCATGAATCATTAGTGATTTGCCTTACATTACTCTGGTTTCCTCAGCTATTCCTCAAACTTCTTTTCTTTGGGACATTTATACCCTGAATAAATGAAAAACATTGATAAGCCTTTGCTATTTGTAAGGCACTTTGCTGAATGCCATAGACACAAAAGTAAGCTAGTAAAAAAGTACTTGGCTTGAAAGAATTTAGATTCTATTATGGGACACTAACACTAAATTGAAAGGGGTGTATTGGAATCAGAGGGGAAATTTTTGTATAAATAAGTGTTCAGTAGAAACTTGGAGTATGATATGTTTTAAATTAACCTATTTATGCCTAAGAAGGGAATTTTGAATGATTGATTTGCTGGGGAAGTATTTAATTTTTAAGTATAATTTCTGAGCAAATATTAACATAAATTTTATTTAAAATATGAATTAATTGTGTGAACTGAATATTGAATTAACAATGCTAGCCTATTCCCTGACTGCTTGGCATAAATAGGAATTTGTTGCATTGGGTTTGCTTTGTCATTAAACATTTCATTTGTTTATTGGTGGATAAAGGTTGCATGAAATCTCCAGTCCTAAGCAGAATCAAGAGAGATGTTTTATTATATCCTTCATGGCCAAATCCTTTAAAAACAAGCTATGCAACCAGAAAATCCATTGGACAATGTTGTAAAGGGATGAAGCACAAAATGTTAGTGACATGCTTTCAATTGCTCAAACCAGTGAGCTATGGCGCTGCTTCTTTTTATTGAAGTTTCTACATAGAACTGTATTTCCATAAAACCTGTAAAGATAAAATTGAAATAATCTTACAAATAATGTAGATAATATTAAGTTTATATACATCAAAAAATTATAAGCCATAGCTAAAATAGAGATATGTACTCTACAATATTTGAATACTTAAATTCTTCAAAACCAGGCAAATTTGTGGGATAACAACTATGTTTCTTCCTTTCCTTCCCCTGGTCTTTCTACTCCCATAGAAATGTAGATCTTTAGAATTATATTAGGGCAGTGGGATCTGACTTTTCACTGATCTCCAATATTGCCATAGTTTACATAGTGCTAAAGCACCAGAAGTCCTGTAGTATAGAAGCAATCAAATTACACCCAAATAGCCAGGATTAGGAAATGTATGATGGGGTTATTTTACCACTGGTCATACCTTAGAAGAATTATTCTAGTCTTCACTACATTCAATCCCTAATTTTCTATCTTTGATTTCTACTCCTTCAATTGTACTGAGAGAAACTTCATGTTGTTTACTGCATTGATCAATAAGTTCATCTATAAACATTTCCAACCTTCTATATGCTAGACACTGAGCTGAAGTCATGAGAAGGTGAATATAAAAATGAAGATATTCCTGCTCTTAAGGAACTTACATTTGAATAAAAGAGATAACACACATGTGTATATAAATGTACAACTTATCCAGCATGTGTGTATGCATATGTGTATACATATGTGTATGTTTATGTATATATGTATGTGTGTTCACATGTATACAGACATATTAACTAGATTTTTGGATGAGAGTCTGGGAAATTAATGGAAATATTAATGAAAACACATTTGAGAGCATTATGATAGATTTAAACTTTAGTTGGGGTTAGGTTAAGTATCTCCTATATTGCCATTGTTATTTTATTGATAATTTGTTTTTAGTATGACTTTTATTCCTATTTTCCATTCTAGTATCCAGAAAGTCTTTTAGAAAAAAAAGACACAAAATACTTTATTGAAATTAACCAATATCTTGACCAAGTTGGATAGCATATGAAATGTTCTATATACATTTTCCCATTTACCAACTTATATGAGTACTGTTTTAACTTTTTATAAAAAAAAATCATACTATTTGATCCTTGTAATAGCAACCGTGGGAGGTAAATGCGATTATTATTCACATTTTACAGATGAGAAAACTTGTTATGAGTTCAAATGTTGGAGTTCTTGTTCTTCTCAAAGCACAGTCGGTTTAGAGGCTTAGAGCCCTCCAAATATTTCCAAATCCAAAGGTTCTGTCCTTCAGCCTCTGCCTCTGCTTTCTTCAGCCTCCAACCAGCACAGAGATGGAATGAATCTCTTATTTCCTTCTCTTGGGGCTCGGCTAGCTTTCTGGTGAGTCTTTCAGACCAGCTTGGTCTCACTGAGGGGCATGCAGGAGCCCAGCCACCTACCACAGTGATGTGAGATGAAGATGAATCTGGTTGTCCACTGAACTCTCACTCGTAGCTTTATCCTCTGAAAACTCTTCGTCTGCCACCAGCCAGCCAAGTAGAATATATATTCTCTCTTGCCTTGCCTCGGAGAGAGGGCTTCTGGCGTAACTCCACTGAAATCCGTCAAAGTGCTCTCTGCACCAGAGTCGCTCCTCTCCAGTCCAGCTGAACTCTCCTATGCGACCAGCCAGCCAAGTGGAAAATGTATTCTGTCTTGCCTTGCCGCGGAGAGAGGACTTCTGGTGTAACTCCACTGAAATCTGACCGAGAGCCTCTGTCTGTTTCTTTTATCCAAGAGGGAGGAATTGTGGGATACGAGAGAGAGAGATTATGGGTTTTCTCCCATAGTGCTCTCTGGCCCAAAGAGCTTCAAGGGAGGTGTGAACTCATTGAACTCCAATGAGTAAAGGTGTGAACACAAGCCTTGTATTAATTATTTCTACTTAGTACCTTGTTTCAGGTTCTGCCCAAAATCTTCTTGTAAGATTAGATCAACTCTAATTAGTTAGCAGTTTGTAAGGATTCCAACAAAAACTGATACAAAGACAGATTAAATCTCTTTCCTCAGTCTACACAGCTAATAACTGTGAAGCCAGTTTTGAAGTCAGTTCTACTGCATTCCAGACCTTGAGCAATATTTACTGTGCCACCCAGTTACCAAGAAAGGAAGAAAGTAGATACTTCCATCTCTTCTTCAGAGTGAAACTCAATAATCTTAATTATATATTATAATGTATTTATTGTATTATTATTGTTTGTCTCATTATATAGTTATAGTGCATATAGGCTCAACAGATAAGGCTCTGAATAACATTGAACCTGAAGGCAGAAACACCTGAGTTCAAATTTGATCTCAGAAACATATTTTTGCATGATTTTGTCCAAATCACCTAAGCTCAGTTTCTTTATGTATAAAAAGAGCATAATAATAGCACCTCCCTGTTGTGAGAATTTAATAAGACAATAATTATAAAGTGCTTAGTACAGAATCTGTCACATTTTAATTTTATAACTGTTTGCTAGTACTACTTCTACCATAGCCACTGTTGCTACTACTGCTACCATTGCCACTACTATTGATTTCCTAGTTCTGCTTACTTCACTTTGCATCAGTTCACATGCTTTTATGTTTTCTTCATGCTCTTTTCTTAAGGAACAGAAAATTCTATTAGTTAATATGTATAGAAGTAAGGTCATACAAAACAATTAATTTAGTCATTCCCTCCCTTTTTTTTTGCTACTAGAAATAAACTGTTATTTTTTTTTTCTTTTGGTTCTTGACCTTCTTTGTGTTATCTGGATCTTTAAGTCAAAGGATAGGAAGTTTTTTGTCAGTCCCTTCATTGCATTTTATAGATTGGCTGGATCAATTCAAAATTGCACCAGCAGTGTTTTCATTATACCTCTTCAAAATCCCTCCATCATTGACTGTAATTAATGACCTCTAAAATCCCTTTTAACTCTCAATTCTAATATGGTTGCTATCTATCTCTTTTTGTCTTTCCTCCCATGAACTTAAAAAAATGATAACTATGGATATGTAATTAATTTCCTGTGTAATCTTATGTGTTTTATTCTGTATTTCTAAAAATAGTATTCTATGTAGTAGTCAGACTTCAAATAGCTACAAAGGGATCAATGTTATAAAAATGGTTAAGAACTCATACTCCAAATGTTGTTCTCAGAGGGATCCTTCTCTTTACCTTTCTAAGTTTCTTAACTTAATGATTTGATCACCTTGATCCCTGATTAATGGGCCAAAGAACTGGGTTTTGAACAAGAGACATTTTTTAAAAGTAAATTAGAAAACAGAGACTGTGTTTTTATTATTACAAATTAACAAACTAATGATTTTACTCAATCATGCTAATGATAAAGAGACCCAATGCTGAATTTTAAGTGCATATAAGAATAAATGCTTTTGATAAAAAAAAATATCATGGAGCCACATTTTAATTTGTATATCCATTTTGACTAATGTTTTTTTTTTCATTTTATTGTGCTGCATAATATTGGTAATTGCAATGCCATTCTGAGTATAATAATTTTAGAAAAGGTAAGTTAAAGCTGTGCTTTTTTAATTAAAAAAAGATGTGTTAGTAGATTCACAAGCAAAAAGAGACAAGTTCTCTCGTTTCTATACAAAATGTAAGAAATTAGAATGGATATATTTAGTGATTTTTCCTGCTTTTAAAGGGGGAAAAAAATCTCTAATGGAAATCCAAATACTCCCCCTCAGCAGACTCATACTCACATACTTGGACAGACACTCAGAAGTATTAATAGATTTGTATACACTTAAATATTTTTGCATATATTCGACATTGAATTTTCTTCTAGTACTGGATAACAAAATTTTAAAAAACATTAATTTGAAAATTTTATATTTGCATATATTTTTTGAAAATTGTATTTTACTCTGACTCATTATTCTGTGAATGCAGAGAATTTTTAGTATTCAAATTGTCTCCATCTAAACAATGCTGTGTAGTTGAGGAGCTACCTGGCATACCAAGAGGTTAAGAAAGTTATCAATTCAATCACAGGAAGAATTTGAATCTTAAGGCCAGATTTCTATTTCTTTGATCACATGGGTGGCCGATAGTCACTTCTTTGGAAATTGGGAGAGGAAGAAAACATTCTAGAATAATATGAAATATATTCATGTATAAATATAACATAGTTTTAAAAAATAGCCCTGAAAAAAAGTCAAAGTGTGGTGAAACAGAAAAGAGCATTGAGTTTGGAGATCCTGACACAATCTATTATCTTGAATTTATCTTCTTACTATCAATGCAAACTTGCACGAATCATTCCTGTTTGGACTTTTAGTTTACCATAAAAAGATAAAAAGAAGATAATCTCTAAGCTCTTTTTCTTTTCTTTCTTTCTTTTTTTTTATTATTATGGCTTTTTATTTACAAGATATATGCATGGGTAATTGTTCAGCATTAACAATTGCAAATTTGTTCCATTTTCCCCTTTTTTCCCCCACGCACTCCCCCAGATGGCAGGTAGACCAATACATGTTAAATATATTAAAGTATATATTAAATACAATATATGCATACATATCCTTACAGTTATTTTCCCGTACAAGAAAAATTGGACTTAGAAATAAGGTAAAATTAACCTGAGAAGGAATCAAAAATGCAAGCAGACAAAAACAGAGGGAGTGAAATGCTATGTTGTGGTTCACATTCATTTCCAAGAGTTCTTTCACTAGTGAAGCTGGTTCTCTTCATTTTTGAACAAATGGAACTGATTTGGTTCATCTCATTGTTGAAGAGAGCTAAGCTCTTTTTTTCAATTCTAAAACTAGACCCCGCTAAGAACCATGTATTCAAATTTATGGAATCTGTAGTCTATTAACCTTCTATTTCATGTCAAATAAAATAAAATTTTAATTTTCTGAGATATTAACTAAATTTGATGCATTTTACAGTGAGTTCTCTCAAAACTTATAAAAGATTTTTGTTGTAGATTTTGAACTTACAGACCCTAATCTGGGACGAAGTGGTTTTTCAACCTTTGTCTTAGATTAATTTTACTGAGCATTAATTATTTTAAATTACTATCTCTTTTTTTCACAATTGCAAAAACTTTTATTCCAATTTTTTCCCTCCTTCCCCCTATCCCATTCCCCAGATGGCAGGTACATCAATAAATGTTAAATATGTTAAAATATATGTTAAATACAATACATGTATACATATCCATACAATTATTTTGTTGCACAAGAAGAATCAGACTTTGAAATAGTGTAGACTTAACTTGTGAAGGAAATCAAACATGCAAGTGGACAAAAATAGAAGGATTGGAAATGTTATGTAGTCGTTCATGCTCATTTCCCAGAGTTCTTTCACTGGGCACAGCTGATTCTATTTATTATTGAACAAATGGAACTAATTTGGTCCATCAGAATTAATCATCATATAGTATTGTTGAAGTATATAATGATCTCCTGGTCCCGCTCATTTCACTCAGCATCAGTTCATGTAAGTTTCTCCAGGCCTTTCTGAAATCATCCTGCTGATCATTTCTTATACAACAATAATATTCCATAACATTCATATACCACAATTTATTCAGCCACTCTCCAATTGATGGGCATTCACTCAGTTTCCAGTTTCTAGCCACTACAAAGAAGACTGCTACAAACATCCTTGCACATACAGGTCTCTTTCCCTTCTTTAAGATCTCCTTGTTATATAAGCACAGTAGTAACACTGCTGGATCAAAGAGTATGCACAGTTTGATAACTTTTTGAGCATAGTTCCAAATCGTTCTCCAGAATGTCCAGAATGTATTCACAATTCCACTGACAATGTAGAAGTGTCCCAGTTTTCCCACATCCCCTCCAATACTTAGCATCATCTTTTCCTGTCATTCTAGCTAATCTGAGAGGTGTGTAGTGGTATCTCAGAGTTGTCTTAATTTGCATTTCTCTGATTAATAATGACTTGGAGCATCTTTTCATATGGCTAGAAATAGTTTCAATGTCTTCATCTGAAAATTGTCTGTTCATATCCTTTGATCATCAGAGAATGAAGAATGGCTTGATTTCTTAAAGAGTGAATTCTCTATATATTTTGGAAATGAGGCCTTTACCAGAACCTTTGAGTGTAAAAATGTTTCCCCAATTTATTGTTTCCCTTTTAATCTTGTCTGCATTAGTTTTATTTGTACAAAAGGTTTAAATTTGATATAATCAAAATTTTCTATTTTGTGGTCAATAATGATCTCTAATTCTTCTTTGGTCACAAATTTCTTCCTCCTCCACAGGTCCGAGAGGTAAACTATCCTATGTTCTTCTAATTTATTCATAATCTCATCCTTTATGCCTAGCTCATGAACCCATTTTGACCTTTTCTTGGTGTACAGTGTTAAGTGTGGGTTAGTGCCTAGTTTCTGTCATACTAATTTCCAATTTTCCCAGCAGTTTTTGTCAAACTGTGAATTCTTATCACAAAAGCTGGGGTCTTTGGGTTTGAGAAACACTAGGATTATTAAATTTATTGACTATTTTGTCCTTTGAACCTAACCTATTCCACTGATCAAGTAGTCTATTTGTTAGTCAATACCAAATGTTTTTGGTAATCATTACTTTATAATATAGTTTTAGATCTGATACAGCTAGGCCTCCTTCATTTGATTTTTTTTTCCATTAGTTCTCTTGAAAGTCTTGACCTTTTGTTCTTCTAGATGAATTTTGTTGTTATTTTTTCAAGGTCATTAAAATAGTTTTTTGGGTGTCTGATTGGTATAGCACTAAATAAAAAGAGTAGTTTAGGCAGTATTGCCATCTTTATTATATTTGTTTGACCTATCTAAGAGCACTTCATATTTTTCCAATTAGTTAGATCTGACTTTATTTGTGTGGAAAGTGTTTTGTTGTTTTGCTCATATACTTCCTGACTTTCCCTTGGCAGATAGATGCCCAAATGTTTTATACTATTGGCAGTTACTTTAAATGGAATTTCTCTTTGCAACTCTATTGGATTTTATTAGTGATATATAAGAATGCTGATGACTTATGTGGATTTATTATGTGTCCTGCAACCTTGCTAAGTGTGTGGATTATTTCTAATAGCTTTTTTTTTTTTTGGTAGAATCTCTGGGGTTTTCTAAGTATACCATCTTATTGTCTGTAAAGAGTGATAATATGTTTTTTTTTTTCATTACCTACTCTAATTTCTTTAATCTCTTTCTCAACTCTTATGGCCAAATCTAGCATTTCTAATGCAATATTAAATAGTAATGGTGATAGTGGGCAACCTTGTTTCACTCCTGATCTTATTGGGAATAGATCCAGTTTATCCCCATTACATATGATGCTTGATGATGGTTTAAAATAGATTTTATTGGTTATTTTAAGGAAAAGTTCATTTATTTCTATACTCTCAAATGCTTTTTCTGAATCTATTGAGATGATGATATGATTTTTGTTAATTTGGTTATTAACATGGTGTATTACACTGATAGTTTGCTTAATATTTTACCAGCCCTGCATTCCTGGTATAAATCCCACTTGATCATGGCGTATTATCCTGGGGATGATTTTCTGTAATCTTTTTACTAATATTTTATTTAAGATTTTAGCATCAATATTCATTAGGGAGATTGGTCTATAATTTTCTTTCTCTGTTTTCAACCTATCTGGTTTAGGCATCAGTACCACATCTGTGTCGCAAAAGGAATTTGGTAGGAGTTCTTCATTCCCTATTTTTAAAAATAGTTTATATAGCATTGGAGTTAATTATTCTTTAAATGTTTGGTAGAATTCACATGTAAATCCATCTGGTCCTTGTCCTATTTAACCAATTTACCTCCTTATCCATTAAACTGAGAAGCCTATATTTTTAAGGTAGTCATCCATTTCACTTAGGTTATCAAAATTTTTGGCATTAAGTTGAGCAAAGTAACTCCTTATTATTGCTCTAAGTTCCTCTTCATTGGTGGAAAGTTCTCCCATTTCATTTTTAAGAGTAACAATTTGATTTTTCTCTTTCCTTTTTCTAATCAGATTTACCAAAGGTTTATCTATCTTATTGTTCTTTTTAAACCAACATTTATATATAGCAATTCAATAGTTTTTTTTTTTTTTTTTTACTTTCAATATTATTAATTTCTCCTTTTAATTTTAGAATTTCAAGTTTAGTAGTTGATTGGGGGGTTTTAATTTGATCTTTTTTTTTAGCTTTTTAAGTTGCAAGCCCAATTCATTGATCTTCTCTTTCTCTATTTTATCCAATAGATCAATGAACATGTTTTGGCTGCATCCCACAAATTTTGGTATGTTGTCTCATTTTTGTCATTATCTTGAGTGAAATTATTAATTGTGTCTATGATTTGTCGTTTCACCCAATCATTCTTTAAAATGAGATTTTTTAGTTTCCAATTACTTTTTGGTCTATTTACTCCTAGCTTTTTGTTGAATGTAGTTTTTATTACATCATGATGTGAAAAGATGCATTACTATTTCTGTCTTCTTGCATTTAATTTTGAGGTCTTTATATTATAATATATGGTCAATTTTTCTATAGCTTCCATGAACTGCTGAGAAGAAAGTGTGCTCCTTTCTGTTTCCATTCAGTTTTCCCCAAAAATCTATCATAACTAAGTCTTCTAATATTCTATTTGCCTCTTTAACTTCTTTCTCATTTGGTTTGCGATTTGATTTATCTAATTCTGAGAGTGAAAGGTTGAGATCTCCCACTATTATAGTTTTGTTGTATATTTCTTCTTGTAACTGTCTTAACTTCTCCTTTAGGAAGTTAGATGTTGGAGACTTCTGGCCAAGATGGTGGAGAGGAGGCACACAACTGTGTAAGTTCCGCGTTTTCTCTCAGAATTCATTTCATGACAAGCCTTTGAATTAATGCTTGATTAAAAAAAAAAAAAAAAAAAACAGAAATAGTTACCAAGAGAAGACATCCTTGAAATTTGCCAGGAAAGGTCTGTTTTTGCTTGAGGACAGGGATGGTTTTAGATCCGGTGCAGGCTGAGGGCAGGCAGCGGCCGTGAGAGCATGGGAGGCAGCTCACAGCTGAGCAGACCGGAGCGGGGATGGGGTGTGATCTCAGCTGTCTCTGCGAGGACAGCTTTGCTACAGGATTGGATACTTTGCCCTGGCAGCAAGTCAGTAGCCCAGCAGAGAAGCTAAAAAACACCAGGGGTGAAGAATACAACCCCAAACAGCTGAAGTCTCTCAGGACCAAGCCACCCCTCCCCCACAGTGTCTCAGCATGCTCTCGGAGTCTCAGAGTGCAGGCACAGCACAGACATCACTGTCCTGCTAGTGCCTCACTGCTGCCCACTGTGGTCTGTAGAGGAAGCTTGGTAACACCACCCCCCCCCCCCCCAAAAACAGATTCCATTTGGGTTTTTTTCTTTTTTTCTTTGCTAGTATGCCTTTGATTTTTCTCCGACAAAATGAGCAAAAAATTGAAAAGGACTTTAACCAATGACAGCTTCTATATGGATAGAGAGTAGACTCTAAACCCTGAGGAGACTAAAAACAGACTGTCTCCAGGTGAATCCCCAAAGGGGAGATTATCTGTTCCTCAGCACAGATGAATCTCATCGAAGAAATTAAAAAGGCTCTCACAAGAGAGCTAGAAGAAAAATGGGAAAAGGAGAGGGAGGCTTGGCAAGAGAGTCTGAAGAAGTCATCCCACTCATTTAAAGACAGAGTGGATAAAGAAATCAAATCCTTGAAAAATAGGATTAGTGAACTGGAAACAGAAAATAGCTCTCTAAAAAATGAAATTGGAGAAATGGAAAAAAATTCCATAGAACAAAACAACTCAATTGGACAATTATAAAAAAGATATTTAAAAAGTGAGTGAAGAAAATATTTCATTGAAAATCAGAATTGAACAAATGGAATTGAATGTCTCTAGGAGACAACAAGACTCAGTCAAGCAAAACCAAAAAAAAAAAAAAAAATCAAACAATGGAAAAAAATGTGAAATACCTTGTTGGGAAAACAACAGACTGGAAAATAGATCCAGGAGAGACAATCTGAGAATTATTGGGCTCCCAGAAAAATATGATGTAAAAAAGAGCCTGGGCACTTTTTTCCAGGAAATTATCAAAGAGAACTGCCCAGAAGTCATAGAAACAGAGGGTAAAATAGACATTGAAAGAATTCATTAATCACCTACTGAAAGGGATCCTAAAATCAAAACACCAAGAAATATAGTGGCCAAATGCCAGAACCCTCAGACAAAGGAAAAAATACTGCAAGCTGCTAGAAAAACCCAATTCAAATATAGAGGAACCACAATAAGAATTACCCAGGATCTAGCAGCGTCCACATTAAAAGATCGAAGGGCCTGGAATATGATATTCTGAAAGGCTAAGGAACTAAGTATGCAACCAAAAATAACTTACCCAGCCAGAATGAGCATCTTTTTTTCCAGGGAAGAACTCCTAGAGAAGTCCTTTCCCTTTTCCAATTCACATTTCAGGAAGTTGGTTTTTTTGTTTGTTTGTTTGTTTTTTTCCACTTTATCAATTTTTTCTTTAAGGGAATTATATGCCTTTTCCATACTCTCTTGCAGCTTCTCTTTCCTTTCCCCATTTTTCTTCTAGCTTTTTTTTTTTTTTAGATCTTTTATAATTTCATTTAGGAGAGCCTTATGTGATGGGGACCAGTTGCATCCTCTTTTGGGGCTTTTTCTGGAGACTGTCTGCTATTAGTCTCCTCAGGTTGAAAACCTGCTCTATTTCTATATAGAAGCTATAGATGGTTAGCATATCCTTGGCTTTTTTTATTCATTTTTTTAAAAAAAAGCTTTTAGGGTCTGTTTTCAGGGCAAGGAGATTACCAGATTCCTTTGCAGAGTAAGGATAGATATATGGACAGTAGCTGTCCTGCAAATGGGCTTCTAAGAGTGGGGGAGCTGCGGAAGTGCCCTGGGAAGAGCCCCACACAGTTGAAGTACTAATGCCCTAGGAAGAACCCTGCTGTGCAGATCAGCAGCTGTCCTGGGACTAGCAGCTGAGCAGTAAAAGTGTCACTAGCCTGGGCAGAACCCTGTTGTGTGGATCAGTGGCTCCGTGGGAAGAGCCCCACACTAGAAGTGTTTTTGCCCTGGTAAGTGCAGTCACCCTGTGGAAGTTTTATTGCCCTGGGCAGAGTCCCCCTGCTGTGGAAATTTGTAGCTGCCCCAGGCAAAAGATCCGGGCAGCAGGATGCAGCTGCACAGTTGGGCTGTAGTCTGTGCTGAGTCACCTCCAATGCTGGGTGAGTGTAGCCAGATCTTGTCATTTTCTAATATTTTTTGGAGTATACTCTACCTTTGGCCTTTTTGTAACTTCTCTGGTGATCTACTGCTTTGCAACCAAAGAATCCTCCCTGCAAAATCTTCACCCACAGAGACCAACCTCAACCCCTTCTGCTCAATGTGCTAGCCTTTGTGTTTTACCTCCCTGCCTGCGCTGGCCTGCTCCTGCCAATCAGGACAAATATTTTTTGGCAATCTTCCATATTATCTTTGTTTGCTAATTTGTTGTACTCTCAATATTCATGGATTTCACCAGTCAAGCACTATTTCTAAGGCTGAATTTGTAATTAGTTGTGAGGGTAGGAAAGGAGATTAGAATGACCCATGTGTCTTCTACGTCATCTTGGTAGAGAATTACTGTTGGTAATTATTATCTTAAGTCTAATTGCTTTATTAAATACATTTTATTTGAATCCTTGTTTTCCACATTTATGTCTTTTTCTCAAAATTTATTTTTGAAATTCTTGTCATTTTTGTTTCACCTCAGAAAATGATGGTTTCCCAAAGAATATTCCTTCCCCTTCGAGATTTCCCCTCCCAATTTGACATTATTAGTTTTTTTTTTCTTTTTGCCAGGAAGAAAATATGTTGACATTTAAATTAACAACAATAATAATGATGAGGATGATGTGGTGATGAAAATAATAGCCAATATTTACACAGTAGCAATTATGTGCCAGGAAGTATGCTAGTACTTTACAATTGTTATCCTATTTGATTTTCACAACTATTTTGGCAGATAAGTACTATTATTATCCCAATATAAGGAAACTGAAACAAAAAGAAGTTATGTGACTTGACTAAGATTGTTTAAATAGTGTCAGAGGCAAAATTTGAAATCAGATTTTCCTGACTCTGGTTTCAGGAGTCTATTCATTATGCCACTTTGATAGCTGGAATATTAAATTGAAAATGTATATTTCTGAAATTTTGTTTTGAAGGGAAGAGCTGATTAAATAATGTAAAATTTTAAAAGAATTTTGTATTTAAGTCTTACATTCTTTGAATTATTCTTGCATAGGCCACTTTTGCTTGTTAACATAGTTGCTATTGTCATTTAGTCATTTCACTTATATCTAAGTCTCTGTGACTCCATTTGAGGTTTTCTTAGAAAAGATATTAGCGTTTTGCTATTTAATTAAGCTAATAAAGTGTAAAGACTTGTTCAGGGACACATAGTAAGTGTCTGTGTTTGGATTTGAACTCTGACCTTTCTGAAACCAGTACTGTCACTCTACAAATGTTGCCACTTAGATGTCCTAGGATAATATAGTTTTCTCTGCAAAACTGAAAACTGATACCCAACTAATTCTAAATTATGTAAAAATCCCTGGGCTTATACATGAAATTTGAGTAAAAGAGGATGTAGATATCTTTGTTGGCATTCTTGTGATTCTTCAAATGAGCTTTTATAACTGGCAAATGAGTTTTATAAAGGTTTGAAGCCTAGTATAAAAATCTATTTTATCTAATTATTGCTACAGGATTTATTTAAAATATGTGTTAACATATTTTATTATAATAATGTTTATTCTTATACTATTATTAGATAGTTCACTAAATGATATTCCTAGATGAGTATATCATTAATAAATGCTAATAATTATTATCCTCTATGGAGTCATACAGAATTAATTATTGCTGATTGGAATGCAATAGGAGTCCCAATAAATCATTTCTCACAACTGTGAGTCAAAATAAATCAAATGAAAACTTTTCTCTGTGAAGTCAAGATCTGTAAACAAAAGTTACAAGCTTGCCATCCTGAGTTTTGCAAAATAATAATTAATGGAATTCTCTGGTTAAACTTTAGAAATATTTATAAATGTTTATTTATGATACATCCAAAGAGTCAAATTCTCCTTGTGATGGTTTTGAAAATGATTTTTAACAAGGAACGGATCAGGTAAAGTAAGTTGCAAACAAATAGTTTTTGTTCAGAACATTCATTTAGCTACTATACAGCGCATAATATCTAAACTGAAGGATTGAAGCCTTTTCCAAAATACCAATACATGTTTAGAGAGAGAACTATGGAGACTGAATGTGGATCTAAGCATAATATTTTCACCTATTCTTTGTTTGTTTGTTTTTTTTTTTTCTTTCTGTGTTTATTTTTTTCCTTTTGATCTTACTTAGAATTGGACATGTTTAACCTATATCAGATTGCTGTCTTGAGTAGGGGGAAGTAAGGAAGGAAGGGAGAAAAACTTTGAACAAAAAGTCTTAAAAAAATGAATGTTGAAAACTATCTTTACATGTATTTGGAAAAATAAAACACTATTAAAAAACCCCTTTCCAAAATCAACAAATTACCAGCTGCCAACTATTGATACATAATAGATACTCATTGTCAGACCAAAATTAGAGTTTGAAAACAATAGTAGAGCGTTTATAAATAGCATTAAATGCTATTATAGAGCTATTTAAATATACTGGAATTTACTTATATTTGATGTTTTTCTAACAATAACAAAAAAATTAGAAAATTCTAAGCAGTGGGCCAGAAAGAATTATTTCCTATATTTAAAATGATCTTTCTCTTTTTCCTTTGATGACATTGGAAAAAAATACTGGGAACCAAACTGTATACATCCAAGTCTGAGTACCAAATGTAGGCAGAAATAGTTAGAAAAGGCAGATGTATCACTCTGACAATAGAATAGCAGGAAGTTGAATGTCAACTTGCTCTATAGAAATCATTAGAACACTGAACCTTTTAGCAATAGAAAACATGAGGAGGCATTTGTACAGCTTTGTGGATTTGAGTAGTCTAAATTCTAGGGAAAATCAAGCAAACAAGATTTTTAGTAAGTTGTGCCCATGGACTTAAGAAGATAAGGATAGGAACTGACCTGTGATTGCACAAGGTTTGAAAGAACCTCTATATTCCGGAAACTTACTCTTCAGATTCAGGCCAGCACCTTCTATCAAGACTATAAGTGATCTGTCCAGCAGTACAGAACCAATAAATTTCAGAGCTGAGACCTGAAATTGTTCCCATTTCCCAAGTAAATTTATTTTCTTCTCACATACTGTACAACTGGTACACTGAGATCATATAATCATAGAACAAGAGCTAGAAAGTACCTCAGAGGGTAACCTAGTAATCTGTGCACTAGGCCAATGTCTAAGGGTAATTTATTTTTCATTGTAAGCTTGGGAGAAATAAGAGAGACAACTAAGCTGAGAATGAATGAATCTAATGTTAGGTGGTACATTAAATTGAGGTGCTTGCAGCTGGTCCTCTAAGGATTCTAGGATTAGTGTCAGTGAGCCTTTAAACCAATGGTAGAGAAGAGAGACTTCCTAACCCATGTTTGTACTGTAGAATTTTGAAGAGTGTAGAATTATGAGGAGCCTGACATTCAGTCAACATTCTTGTCTACTAAATGATCATGGTCTAAAAACAATACAGATTTAGTTTAAAGAGGGTAGGGTACTGTGGTATTATCTCTTTAACAAACCTGAACACTATAATCCTCTTGATTCAAGCCAATAATACATTAATTTGGGTGGCTTATTTCTTTTGGGGAAGAAGCTTTGGGTGGTTTTGTGTCTTTTTCCATAAAAACCTACACACATTTGTTTTGCCAAACCATTGTCTAATCATGCTTTCTCAGCTTAAACTGATAAACTGGCTTTTTCATTTAATTTTTTATAGCTTTATATAGCTTTTATAGCTATTTTTAATAGTTTTTTTTATTTTTAAAATACTTGCAAAGATAGTTTTCAACATTCATCCTTGAAAAACTTTGTGTTCCATATTTTTATTCTTCTCTTCCCACCTCTCCCATTCCCAAGATAGCAAGTAATCCAATATAAGTTAAACATGTGTGACTCTTCTAAACATATTTCCACAGTACACAAGAAAAATCAGAACAAAAAATAAAAAAAAAAATGAGAGAGAGAGAGAAAAAAAAGCAAAGAACAACAAAGCTGATCCATATTTAGTCCCCATAGTCCTCTCTGTGTTGCAGATAGCTCTCTCCATCATGAATCTACTGAAATTGGCCTGAATCAACTCCTTGCTGAAAAAGAGTCAAGTCCTTTACATAATTTTGTTGTTGCTATGAACAATATTCTTTTGTTTGAAAACTGGAACTATGTCAAACTTTACATTTATTCCTATGAAATTTATTCACTTTAGAGCCAGCCCAATATTCAAACTTGTCAAGATATTACTGGAACCTGACTGCACCTTCTTATATGTTAGCTATTCCTCTCTAATTTTTACTAATTATGAAAAAAAATAATAAGGTCTAGCCTTTCTGTAGTACTTTAAAGTTTGTAAAGCACTTTTAAAATATTTGATTTTATCCTCTCAACAATTCTGCAAGCTAGGTTATTATTTTCACAATTTTATGGAAGAGGAAATAGAAGCAAGTAGAGATTAAATGTCTGCCCAAGGTCATATTACTGGTTAAAATGTTGGATGTAAAACTTGAACTCAGAGTATCCTGAGTCCAGCTTTGTTGTGCTTTCCATTTATCCAGACAGCCAGCCAGCCAGCCAGCCATCATCTTCTTGTTAATAAGCAAATAATTTCTTCTTTTACTTAAATCACTGATAAAAATGTTAGCATAGGACAAAGTAGACACCTGAATTGTAATTTAATTAACTTAAGGTTATCATGGGATCATGAAGAATTGGATATAACTGAGAAATTACTGAATAATTATTAATTGAGTAGTATTAATATTAGTTATGTATGCAGAAACATTTTTATGCTTTCTATGGATAGGAAGCAGATGATGGAAAGCATGAAAAATAATTTAACATTTTGAAAGATCAATACTGTACTTCAGTAATTTTCTGAGATTTTCTGTCTCTCTATTTCTTTTCAGTCTTCCACCCCTGGTTTTCTTTTTCCTTTTGAATAATGTTGAACATGTGGATGTTCATATTATATTCCCCAATTCAGGTTTCTTGGGTATATTATTTGATAAGCAATACATTATACGATAATTTAATTGCTGTTGTTGCTAGAATCATATTATAGTTAAATAATAGAATTATTAGATGATATGTGAGAGCCCTTCAATCTATTGTTTTATGATTCCAAAAGTCTTCAGGAGTGTCAATATAGAGTTTGGAGAGCTATTTTTATGCCTTAGAAGATCTGCTTCTGATTCATAGTTTTGTACCCATGCATGGCAGAAATCTCAATTTTCCCCCAGAAAACTGTTTAATAATACAAATTATACATAAGATACCAATAATTATCCAACCTGTATCAGTGAAGGGAATTTCTAAAGGAACCATTTTCTATACTGATGAACTCATAAGTTTGAACAACAACAGTAAAACCTTATATGCCATTTATGTTAATAATATAAATTCACACACACACATACACATATACACATACACAGATTGAGTCAAGTACTTTTTCCCTTTTTTTCTTTTTTTAAAAATTCTCACATAGACTGTGTCTTCACCCACAGATAAAATCAGAGAATTAAAAGAAATGGATAATTATCCCCCAAATTCAAAGGATTAAGAATAAAAGGATTACTTTGTCTAAAATTGATATTTTTCAGCTAAATTTATAGATTTAGAGTCGGAAGGAACTTCACTCTGACGTCATCTTCACTCATTTTACAGATGAGAAAACTCAAACTGAAGAACATTTAATATTAAAAGTTGACTTTAAACCCAGGTTTACTGGTGATCTTTGTAGTGAAGAGCAATGCCTCTAAAGTTCCTAAGTCTGAGTTATATAGAAAAATGACTTCAAATTTCCATTTTGTTTTTAGAGTACCCAAGGCCTATGAGTACCTTTATTAGAGTACCCAAGTTCTTCTTGTAGCAGGGTACAGAAATGTTGCCAGGTATGCCCCTTCTCCCTTTTCAATAAAAAAGTACCATGTTATAAGTTATCATTTTCCTCGTAGGTTTATCCAGGTACTTTAGAAAAACATGAGGAATTGATTAAAATTTAAAAATACCTCACTCAATAGGATATATAATGTGCCTACAGAGTTCCTAGTATCCTCATTAGCCAGGAAATTCTCAGTTTGGGTATGTGAATGGCTGAAGTCTCCTGCTAGTTACTGAATTTCCTGCTGATCCCATCCTATCGTTCACTACTCTGATATATATTGCAGACACTTTTATGAGGGTTGTCAGTTGTTGAGTATCTTTACTAAATGCTCTGCCCTGGAATAGGTTTTACAAGCAAAATGCTTAATCCCTTCCTCTTCCTAACAAAGTCAGAAGGCAACTTCCTTTATTGAAACATCAATTAGCAAAAAAGCCTGGAACACAGCCTCAGAAGGATCCCATTGTGGGGAGGACTTGGCAGCAGTTACTTTTAATGGGTTTTAGTAGCACTTTTGACATTATCAATGCTATTGTCCTGATTTGTGGATATGGGCTACTGATGGCTATTTTCTCCCATTCAATTTCCTTTTAGCCTGTCTTTTTTTGAACCTGGATATCCATAACATTTGATCAGGCATATAAGACAGCATGGAATGAACCCTTACAATCTCAATTTGAATTTTGTTGTTGTTGCTGGTGTTGTTGTTGTTGTTGTTTTATATGCCATTAGGAAAAAAAAAAAAAAAAACTGAATCTCTCTCTCCCTTCTGCCCTGAATGATGAAGAAAAATAATTTCCTTTTTTCTCTTAAGACTTTCCCTAGAGAAGTCAATAAGTAGAACTTTTTTTTTTAATTTTGTTCCTCACTGTTCCATCTCTTCCTTTCTTTTCCTGGCAGATTCTCTTCAAGGGTAAGTAGGGAAAAAGTCAACTAACTTTCCAAGGAAAAAATGAAGAAGATGTATCAGATTAAAAGTTTCAACCATGCCCTTGATAGAAATCTTGTTATATGAAAGGAATTTATTAGCACATCGGTTTTTTAATAGCAGCTTTTCTGCCTGAGCTCTTTAATAATTCAATAATTCAACAGAGAATTATTAAATTCCTATGGTAGGCAGAGCATACTGCAAGGCAGTAAGGACATACAAAGTTCAAGTACGTCATGGTCCCTGGCCCCAGTAAGCTTACAGTGTTCTAGGAGAATATGACATATAACATAGAAAATTATAGCATAAAGTATAATGTAAGTTCGTTAAATAGGTATAAATTAAAGTGATACATAAGGTTTCTTCTTTTAAGATCCCATGTTTGAACAATAAGTTGTTAGGAAAAATAGATTGAACTACAAGAAATAGGTGAAAATGCATAAAATAGGTTGAGTCATTTCTTAGCTCCCAATAATTAGAGTTTGATATTTGATTCTTGGGCATCCCCAATTTTCCAACATCAGTCATGAGGGGATAAGAAATGATAATCATTGAGAGTCCCATTGAGAGTGGAATGCCAGGTTAGGGCTTGTGACTATGGAGACCCTCAGTATAATATATTCTAGAACATATAAAATGAGATTTACTGTTTTCTTCCCTCATTAAAGAGTGTGGTCTGCTTAGCTCCCTGTGAACAGTCCTGGAAATTTCCCCTGAACAAATCAACTGCTGCCTTTTAAAAACAATCTTAAGATAATGACAACCATCTGGCAAAGACTCTGTTTAAGTGAATGTGCCAGGACTGATGGTAAAGGAAGACAACATGGCAGGGTCACATCATATAGGGAGCAATATGCATATCAGAAATACATGTATATGGTCAAGGTTTATTATCCAACCTAAAAAGTGCATAGATAAAACAAATACCTGCCTTTTTTCAGTGTTACTATTCAAAAGAACTAATTGATGTGTCAAACTTCTTAAAAAATAGTGTTTACATTGCAGAATATCTAGTGTTAAAATATAATAGCCTATACAAAGGCATTTTATAGACTTACTATTGCGTACTGCTGCCTATTTTAGAACATAAATATGTTTAATGGAGTCTAATAATTTCTTTTAGAAAAATAGCATAGATTGCACCTCTATGTATATGTATTTTTGAAAATGTGTCTGTACTTGTGTTTCACAGTTCCTAATCTTTCAAAGCAATAGTGTAGATATTCTGCAATTGGGTTCACCTTCAAATGTTTGTTAATTTGCCAATGATATTATTGGCAGTAGAATCAAGAAAAGCAGAATTGTGATTAAAATAGTGCCAAGTTTTTGCAATTTCCTGAATACTTTTAAAGGCCATCTTCTTTTAGGAAAAATGCCAAAAATATAGATTTGTGTGTGAACTTTTATGTTTTCATTATTTGTGGGTAAATATATACTTCAAGGAAATGAAAGAAAACAAAATGAAGATTACAACATTTATATTTATTAGTCTTCAAAAATTAAATATTATATGCATTTATAGATACATTTATATATGTATATGTATACACGCATGTGCGCATCTATGTATCTATATATATGCACATAAAATACATATATACACACATAGGTATGTATGTCTATAAATGTAATATATGTATATACCTATCTCTCTACATTCTTGAATGATTATTAATCTATTATATGTCAGACATCTGTTCTGCTATATGACATAGCAGACATTGCCACAGGACCACCCAGTATTGGTGCTCTCATCAGAGAAGATTCTGTACTCTATGAGCACAAAGCAGAATTGAATGAGTCCAAAAAAAAAATTGTGAGATACATAAAATTAGAGAAACTACCCCAGATGTTCATAGGGCTATTTGTGTCCAATCTGTGGCAGTGTATTCTGATCTTATATTGGTCTGATCAGCCATAGTCAGAACTACTGTAACTCGACTCTAACATAATGATGTCATTTTGATTTTCTTCAAGTATGAAGGACAATAACCACCTACCAACCAACTATGTGTGAGAAACTGTCATATCATAGTCAAAGAGTTAAAAAGAAAAGAGAAACAAACTGCCTCTGCTCAATGGGAGCTCATAATTTTAACTGAGGAGACAACATAGAAAAAAATAAAGAAAGGATAAATTGGAGATAATCAAAAGAGAGGAGGCATCAGATATTGGTGAAGGCTTTTTACAGTAGTTAAATTTTAGCTAAGACCTAAAGGTAATTTAAAGACATTTAAGGAAACGAGGAAATGGAGATGGAGGAGACAATTCTAAACTGGGAGGATAGTCAAAGAAAATGCATAGTCTGGACATGGACAAGTATGAAGAACAGCAAAAAAGACAGTGTCAGTGGATCATAGATTATGAGGAAAGAAGAAAAATGTAAGAAGATCAGAAAGCTTGTAAGAAGGGGCCAGGTTAGAAAAAAAAACACTAAACAGGACTTATATTTTTGTCTTACTGTGTGGGAAGAAGAAATAATATAGTAGACCTATGTTTTAAGATAATTTGAGAAATGAGTAGGGGATAGACTGGAATTGGGAAAAAAGATACAATGCTATCTGTCAAACTATTTCAATAGTCCAGTTGTGAGGTGATGACAAAGGGTGGTATCAGTGGTAAGGAAGGAAAGGGGCATATCTAAGATATTATGAAGATAGAAATGACAACAGTATTTGAGAAGAGATTGCATATTGGGGTGTGGAAGAGAGAGTAAGAAATTAAGTCTGGGTGACTAGAGTGAAAGTCTGGGTAATTAAAAGGATGGTAGTACCCCAGTAACTTCCTAAGGAAGTTAGAGAGATCCAACCATTCTGGAAAGCATTATGCTCAAAGGGTTATCAAACTGCGCATACCCTTTGACCGGGTAGTGTCATTTCTGAGTCTGCATCCCAAGGAAATCATAAAGGAAAGACAAGAACCCACATGTGAAAAAAATAATATAGTAGACCTATGTTTTAAGATAATTTGAGAAATGAGTAGGGGATAGACTGGAATTGGGAAAAAAGATACAATGCTCTTTTTGTGGTACCAAAGAATTGGAAAAGGAGTAGATGCCCATTAACTGGGGAATGTCTGAATAGGTTGTGATATATAAAGGTAATGAAATGTTATTATTCTATAAATATAGAAATATATTTAAAATAAAAAAAAAGAAAAACTGATTTTAGAAAGGCCTGGAAAGACTTACATGAACTGATGCTGAGCGAAACAAGCAGAACCAAGAATACATTTTACACAATAATAGCAAGAATGTGCAATGATCAATTATGAAAGACTTGTTTTTCTCATTGGTTCAGTGATCCAAAGCAGTCCCAATAGAATTTAAAAAGAAAATGCCATCTGCATATAGAAAAAGAAGAAAGGAGACTGAATATAAATCAATACATGCTATGTTCATTTCTTTTTTTGTTGTTTTCTTTTTTTTAATCTCTCCCATGGTTTTTCCTTTTGTTCTGATTTTTCTCTCCCAACATGTTTCATAAAGCAATGTATGTTAAAAAATAAATTAAAAAAACAACAACAGCAAAAAGAGAATTATTTAAAAAGGAAGTTACCAAGAAAGAAGGGTTTTGGAGGAAAGTTATGAATTCTGTGTGGGACATGATGAGTTAAAGATGTGAAACTGGAAGTCAGGAGAAAAAAATTGAGATGGACAAAATAGAACTGAATGAGATAATTTAATCTACAAGAATTAATGACTACTCTAAGCAAAATAGCATTTAGGAAAAAAAAGAACAGGCCCAAAGCAGAATCTTGGGGAATAGTCATGATTAGTAGGCATTACTTAGATAAGGATCTAGCAAAGAAAACTGAGAAGTGGTCAAACAGAAAGGAGGTGCCTGTAAGAGAAGCAGGGAAAAGAGACATCAATGAAAATATAGAGAAAGACAAATTTTAGAGGGAAAATATTATTGACAGTGCCAAGGGCTGCAGAGAAATAAAAAAGTGAGGACTAAAAAAGAGCTATTAGATTACCAATTAAAAGATATTTAGTAACTTTGGAGAGAACAATTTCCATTGAACAATGAAATCAGAAACCAGATTGCAGAGGTTTAAAAAATATATAGAAGAAATAAGATGTTTGTCCCCAATTATAAATAACCTTCTCAAAAAGATTAGACAAGAAAGGGAAGAAAGACATGTCAATATCCAGTAGTAATAATTGGATCAAGTGAGGTTTTCAGGGGGTTGGGTGGAAAAATGGGAGTGTTTATAGACGGTAGAGAAATACCTTTTAGTTAGTGAGAGATTTAATAAGAGAAACAATAAATGCAATAGAGGGGATAATCTGTTGGAGGAGGCAGCATGGAATAGACTTTGGCAAAAAGAAGAGCTACCTCTTCATGTGTGATAGAAGCAAAGAAGACAATGGTTAATTTAGGGTAGTTATAACCTAATTTTCAATGTGCATATATATACATATACTCGTATCTATTTTGAACAATTTTATACCCACAATATACAGGTGTGTGTGTGTGTGTGTGTGTGTGTGTGTGTGTGTGTGTCAGTGTATGAGTAGGTATATGCAAACATGCATACTTAATGTGTTAGTTGACAATGAATGAATATTAATAGAATATGTTAGGAAAACAGTTCATTTCACTTCTAGCATGATGGTGAGGAGAGGTGATAACAAAGATTTTCTGGAAAAAGTGAATTTTGGGCTGGATTTTCAAAGATGAGTGTTTACAGGATATTACTGTTACAGGATGGTATTGAGAAGGGTAGGATGTCATTTATAATGTGTTTTTATATATCTGTATGATAAGAACAAATATAGTTCATACATTTTTACTCAAAATTACATGAAAATTCATTATTTATGTCATCACTGCATTGTATATCATATAGCAAAGACTAAAAGTAAATAATAACTCAAATCCCTAAAACAGGGTTTCTAATAGAGTATGAAATAAAATGAGAATACCACATTTTTAATGTGATATTTATTAGAGCCATAGTCTGAATAAAATGAAAGAAATTCATTTAGATTACAAACAATATAACTTTACAAAAAAGACATTGCAGAAATACAGTATGCTAGGGTTAGGAGATCAGAATAATCTTATCATTCAGCTAAGTAGCCAGTTGTTGCTATTCATAATTTAGAAAAGTTCTTTCTCTCCCCCAGTCTCCTAAATTAAGAATGGTACAGTGACTATAATTTCATGATTTTACAATAAATCTTTTAGGTTTTGATCCCTTCTTAGTCTTTAAAGGGAACATTGAATTGTTCCCTTATGGGTCTAATAAATATATTAAAGTAAAATGATTATCAATACACGAGATTGGAATAAGTTCACAGCTAATTGAGTTAAAAGGAAGTAGCAATGTGCTGGAACAGCTCTAACAAACTTGAGAGTGATTGTTTAAAGTCTGATGTGAGCATTTACACTTCAGAAAGAACAAAACAATATAAATCAAGGCTTTACTTATTGTCCTGTTCATTATCTAAATTTAAATGTTAATAATGATTAAACTTAAAAAAGTTTCCTACTTCCCACTTGCTTTTTATTGTAGTTATTATTGTTGTTTTTGTTGTTGTTGTTATTTTCTTTTTCTTTTTTTATCCTAGAGAGATTGTTAAGTAACCATTTATTAGTATATCTTGGGATCAAAGGCTATGTATAGGATAGGATCATGGAATAGCTAGACGAAAAAGAATTGGATTTAGACTTGTTTTTTTGGAATCCAAGGTCTTAGTTTAAAGAGGCTACTTTTAATTTTAAAATTATGCTCCCTATAAATATCTTCAATCCATACCATAAATTGTAGAAAATTATTTATATGTGATATCTCTGAAATGCAGTTAAGTTCTCTGAATTTTCCCAGAATTTTCAACCTCAACACTAAGATAACTTTCTAGCAATATATATTCTAATTACTCAGAGAGAACTGCTTCTCTTGTCATAAAAGGTAAATGGAATTTATTTTTCTATTACTGTGATGATGCCAAAGGCAGAATTTTTTTTCTTTTTTGTAAAGAGGTAGTAATTTCTGAAGTGCCACCTGCAAGAATCTGAGAAGTGCTACAAATGCATCAGTAATGGGGAACAATGCCAATACATCTTTATGGGAGTTTCAGAAAGCTACAAGAGTAGCCACATATTTAGGAGTTACCAACTTGCAAGTGATTGTAACCATATGGATATTTGTGATAAGGTTACTAATTAGAGGATGTCATTTATTTTTGTTATTTCTGCAATGAATTATATTTATTGTCTTTGACCTCATAAATAAAACTTTCCTTTGAATTTTGTGATTTGTGTGCTTGCAAGGAAAATTGGTAACAACACAATTTTCTAAATGCAAATAATAATTTATAGAGGTAAGCGTTCCCCAAGAGTTTACTTTGGTCTTTTCTATCATGTATGAACTTCTGGATAGAACTT
The DNA here is from genome assembly GCF_016432865.1 of Antechinus flavipes. Classification (NCBI taxonomy): domain Eukaryota; kingdom Metazoa; phylum Chordata; class Mammalia; order Dasyuromorphia; family Dasyuridae; genus Antechinus; species Antechinus flavipes. The sequence continues at coordinate 302,846,386 of NC_067399.1, read as the reverse complement.
GCGGATGAGAGGATGAATTAACCTGTTATGTCAGTCAGAAAAACAAGTGGCCATTCTATGTCCTAAAGTCAAACTCTTTTATATGTATACACTTGATCTTCATTCCCATCTGTCTTAAGGAGCTAGACCAATCAACTCCTCTTTCTTTATAATCTTTAAGTTCTCTTTATCCAATATATCTTTTTCCAGCTGATTATAAATATACCCAGAACTCTTAAAACCAATACAATTTTTTTCACTTGTCACTGTTATCCCTTTAATTTATTGAATAATATTTCTACTTCCTTTCACTGTATTTAAAGACATACACAATCTAGTTTCATTCTCTTTTCAGATGGATATCACTTCCTTATAGCAATTTCTATACTTCTAATACCTGTCAGATCAAACTACACCCTGTACCTTATTCATGGACCTTATATTTCTTCTGTGATTTTGCACAGTTTGTCACCGATTAATATAATGTTCAATCTTCTCATCTTTTCCTTATAAAATCTCATGCATTAGCTATCATCAACCTCAGTCTTTTTTGTTTCTTAGTGTTTTTTGTTTATCTGTTTGAATTATTTATCTTCTCAACCCCTTAAATTACTTTGCTTTTATCCTGTGTGTATTTTAATATCTGTATAATGAAGTAAGATGTAAGTTTCTCAAGATCAATGGTTATTGCTATCACTTTTATTCCTAATGTTTTACATAGTATCTCATATACTATAGACCCTTATTGAAAGTTTGTTGAATTGAATTGAAGTGGTACAATGATAATCTCAATATTATTAAATGTTATCATTTCTTTTATGTTAGAAATCTGTCCACTGATTTTTAGTCTCATGTAAGTTAAATTACTTGCTTGAAGTTGTATTGCTAGTGTCCTGTATTATTATACTCGCTCAATGTATAATACTCTCTCAATGATGCAATAGTGTCCTTTGACATAAAAGTTAGTCTATAAATGTTTCTGATTTGATATTCATAATAATCTTGTGAACACAAATGATAACATCTCTATTTTGTGAAAGAGAAATATAAGGCTAAATGAAATTACATGACATATACAAGATCACACTTCTCGTAAGGGATGTTGAGTGATTGAAGTTAGACTCAAGACTGAGGGATACAACTAAAAGTCCAATATTCATTCTTTTGTATAGAAATAATTAGGTCTCAGTGGAAGTATTTTTCATTTTAAAAATTCCCCTTTAGTTAATAAGAAACTAAAGTTTGAAATAGTCTCTTAAAATTGATGAAAATCTTGCTATATATAAAAGATGTAAGAGCAATAAGGGAGAAAAATAACAGAATATGGAAAAGCATTGCATTTCTATTTCTTAGTGACAATTGTTAGTAATATCCCAGAACATGCTTTTATTTTACACTAGAAACACCGAACACCTGTCTATAAACAATAGGGTTTAATATGTTCATACATTTCTAATATGGCATGCTGAGTCTTAAATTTTTTGTTTAATGCCAGAAAATATATAAGAATAGGAAGCAAACAGTTTTCTTACTGAATTTCATATTTCCTTGCTGCTTCACTAAATATTCCCAATGATCTTATTGTAGGGCATGTGTCATTATTATGAATATAACTCAACTCTAGCTACAGAATGCCAGATAAGTGAACTCAAAGATAATTTTTCTTTTTCCCTTTATTGATTCCAACTCAGTTAATTGAGCCTGTTTGAGATTGCTTGGATCCTGTGTGTGTGTGTGTGTGTGTGTGTGTGTGTGTGTGTGTGTCTGTGTGTGTGTGTGTGTGTGTCTATGTGTATCTATTTATAGATTTGGTGCATGCAGATTAGAAAAGAGAAAATTCACGAGTAATGGCAAACTTTAGGGTCTATTATTTCCAAATGTGTTTTGAATAGGTCCACATTAAAACTCATTTTAGTAGTAAATGAAAAAGAATTCAGCTTAGTTATTCTGATCTCTTATTCATTAATTGATAATAGGTATTGAGCTACAAGGAATAATTCAGAGTGACAGATTCTATGAAGGATACTAGAAAGAAGGAGATATGGAACCCATCTTTAATTTTTAATCTAATTGAGAAAATAAGATAAAGACACAGGGCACAAAAAGATAACTAATTACACAAAAGTATTTATGATTCAGGAACAAATAAAAAAAAATTCAAGCAAACAGGTTTTTAGTAGGGAGAAATCAGTATTAGCTAAGATGATGGGGATAATATATTGAAAGCACAAAGAGGCATCAGATGTCATTTTATCCAACCTTTGATTTTTATACATAAACAGAAGTGAGCACTAGCTGAGTAACTTATCCAGAGCCACAAAGAGTAAGAAAATAAGAGGCAAAAATAAAACATTAGCCTGATTATCATAATTCCAAAATCACTGCTCTTTTCATTGTGCTACATTATTTTTTGACAGTCAGAAACAATTTCACAGAAAAGTAGGATTAAGTCTTAACTTTGAAGAATGGATAAAGTGGGAAAGGATATTCCAGGTGGGAGGGATAATAAAGAGGAGGAAACCTCAAACTAGGTTCAGAGGCCAGTGAGCAGCACATTTTAACTAGAATGGCAAGTTTGAATTTGGAGTAATAGGAGAGACAACTGGGAGTCAGTAGAGGCCAATTGATGGATGGCCATGAATTCCAAGAAAAGGGAAGGAATAAGGTATGGGAGCAAGAATTCATTAAGTGCGTAGCATTACATACCAGGTTGTATACTACACTTTAGATGTTATATTGAGATTGTTACAAATAGTATCTCATTTGATTTTCATAACAACCTATGATACAGTTTCAGTTGAGGGAATGGAGACCCAACAGATTAAGCATTTTTTCTAAGTCACATTGTTAGTAAATGTCTGAGGTTAGATTTGAACTTTTTCTGACTACAAGCCAGTACTGTATTTACTACATGATCTGGTTACCAACATATACATTACACTGAGTTGGAAGCAAAAATTAGAAAAGAAAAATAAACTTAGATTTTACTCACAAGACATTCTACAACAACATTTGAGTTGTGTACACACACACAAAGCAATAATCCATCTTCTTGTACATCAAATTTATCAGGAATATATAGTCATATGCAATCTCTACTCTGATACCAATGAGAAATTTAGCTTTGTAAATGTTTTATTTGTAATTTGTTGGTAATTTATGTGACTTGAGATGGCCATTCCTTACTTTTCTTTTTATGAGAGATGTTAATTTATCTGTCTATCTGTCTGTCTGTCTGTTTATCTATCTACCTATATGTCTATTACCTATCTATTTAAGTATCTATGTAGTGCTTGCTTCTCTCTAACATGTAGGGCCCCTTGAATGTTTTCTAGATTCTAGGTATCATTGATGAATTCTAGATATTGTTGATGTAGCTCAAAAATTATTTCAGCTACAACCAATGGTATTTTCCTTTTTCTCTCCAAACAAATAACACATTAAGTTGAAGCAAAAAGACATTTAACAATGTAACAGACAAGAAATATATTTATGAGTGTCTCTTCTATAGATTACAACCTAAACAGTAAAGGAGAGAACAAGTGACTTAGAATCATGTATGGTGGGGAACATGTTTTGGGAACATGTCTAGAAGCAAGGATAAATTTGTCATATTTACTCTGATGCCAGGGATTACTGATGATCTCAGTTGATATTAAAGGAATAGTGATATCATTAGGTTTATTTTACTACTCTTCTGACCTGGGAAACATTGAATGTTCTGTTTCTTCGGCCACTCTGCCCTCTGCTGAATAACTCCACAATTGCTATTTTTTTTTTTTTTACCTTTTTCTGAACTAATGCTATTGTGATACCTTTTCCCAGGCAGCAGAGAGAAACAAATAATTCTTTAGTTTGATAGTCTAAGGGCTAACTTCAGCTCAGTCAATTAGTTAGAAAATCTGGTTTGGCCAGAAACCCTGAGGGTGTTCCCCTCTTAGGTTTATTTGTTTGATTGATTGCTTATTTAATTATTTGTTGTTTTTTTCATTCATTCATTCATGATTAGGTGAAAGAGGAGATTCTTTGCCTCAATTTCTACCTAGTCTTAATCACTGAATGGGTGCAGCCTCAGTAAAACTGAAACCTGTTGAATAGTTAGATTAAAAATGACCAAGATCTCCTATTTCTTCCAGGACCATCTCCAGTCTTCTTGATCTATATCTGGCTACTGGACCCAGATGGCTCTGGAGGGGAAAGTGAAGCAGGTGATCTAGCTCAGCCCTCCCTCTCTTCAGTCCAATTCACCTGCATGTCATGGCATCACCTTCTCTCCTCTCCACCCCCCATACTGATGTCATGGTCCTCTTCTAGAATAAAGGACAAAAAGAACAACACTTACTTTCTCTAAATCTGTCTTACTGAAAGTTATGTGCTGGTTGCTTTAACTTAGTTCTTTTTTTTTCTTTTCATTTCTGTCAATCAAATCATTCTACTTCTGGTGGAGGAGGTGAGTACCTAAAAGGGAACTTGTAGAATGCACTTCTGTGTGCAGAAGTGCAATGTCAAAGTCCAAAAAATCAGAAGCAGAGGCAGAAGGGTAATGAATCTTTATGCTCTCTCTATATAAAAAGATAATAGTTAATTATTCACAGCTATGTAAACTATATCTTAACAGTATAATTGAATAGAAAATATATTAAAACAATAGTCAGCATGCTAAAGAGACTGAATGCTAGGAAGATTTAATAATTACCAAAGTCACAAAATTAGTTAATATCAGAACTTTTTATTAGAAAATAGGAGAAGAAAATCAGAAGGGAGAACATGTGGCACACCCTGTAAGAAAACATGTAGTCAGATCTATCTATTTATCTATATTTTGACCATGTAAATGAGTCCATTGTCTATGTCATTACTTACCTAGCCTTAATCACTTATTGGTGATTAAGTGAAATTAAGACCTGATAATCACCTTAGCGTAAAAAGGCCAAAGTCTCCTGCTGCATCCTGAGCCATATCAAATTGTCCATTGCACCCAGATAGCTCTGGAGGAGAAAATGAGACACATGACCTTGCACAGCCCTTCCTCACTTCAATCCAATTCATTTCCATGTCATGGCATCACCTCCCTAATGCCATGGTCCTTTTTGAGAACAAAGAAGAAACAACATTTGGTCACTTTCCAATTATGCTCTATAGTCATCTCTGGATTCACAACTTTCTGTCACTCTTAATTCTACTGTTTCCCACACTAAATAGATACTTTTTTTTCAATTCTTTTCCTTTTGACATTATATAAGGATTCTTTATTACACTGGTCACTTACTCTTAGAATGGTCTAATTTTTAATGTCCCTCTTTAACTGTGTTGGCCAGGATTAGACAGATTACTTCATCATTAGATGGAATATGTCAAAGTATAGTGGAAATATTTTCTGTGATGATTACATTAGCTCTTTTAGCTACCACAGATATGTTTTTGGCTCAGATTGAGCTTTCAGTGAACTAAAAACTTAATGTCATTTTTGACATGAACTACTGTCTCTCCTTGTCTCTCTTATTTTGAACTCATAGTTAATTATTCAAATCTAAGTGTGGATAAGTATATTTATCTCTATTAAATTCCATCTTGTTAATTTCATTCTGTCCTTGAAATCTTTTTGGATCTTGATCCTATCCAGGGGTCCTCAGACTTTTTAAATAGGGGGCCAGTTCACTGTTTCTCAGACTGTTGGGGGCCAGACTATAGTAAAAACAAAAACTTTGTTTTGTGGACCTTTAAATAAAGAAACTTCATAGCCCTGGGTGAGGGGGATAATCATCCTCAGCTGCCATATCTAGCCACGGGCTGTAGTTTGAGGACCTTGCTTCTTATTTGTCTTTTCTAGATTTATGTCAACTGCAAATTTTATAAACAAACATCTATTTATTTAAAACCAAACAAACTTACAAAAAAGAAAATAAAAGAAAAAAGAAAAACTCTAATGAAACTGTTGATCAAAATAGAGAAGTCCCATAATAGAAACAAAAGTGGATATGTATAATGGGCCAGAACTCTGGAGAAATGTACTTAAAACAAGGATTCTTACAAGGTATTAACTCAGTGGAATTGATAATACAGTGGTTATCTAGTTTAGCATGGTGATTAATAGTTCCCTAGTTCAGTATGATTGAATTAATCTTACAACAAATAATGGTTCCCCAGTGATATAATGATTGGCTTATACTCAGTATACTGCATATAAGCTGGGACAAACTCAGCCAGAGACATTCATTTCATCTCCCACCTTTGTGGTGGCTGGAGGCTGGAGCACAAGCTCTTGGAATGAGATAGACTTCAAGACAGAGACTATTGTGGTTTTTCTCCTACCTTCCCCACAGAAACCAAGACATATTCTGGAAGACCTCCAGAAAACTAGCCTAGGGCCCCAGGCAAGGAGACAAGACTTTGAAGGAGATAATACAGAATTTGGACTTTAACACCTAGCTATTCTCGTTGTGATTACTCAGCTGAAATGAAGGCTAGTCCAGAGACCTCCAGATCCCCACAAAACTAACTAGAACATTACAGATATAGGTTTAGGGAACCTACTTTCTAAGCTCTCTTCTTTTTGCACTGTATGATGTACCCACCATTTGCTTTTCTTATGCTTTTTCTTCATCTTTCATTTAGATAAAAAGAAGAATCAATTAAGCTTTCCTATCGATTTTAATTCCTACATTTAGTGGCAAGTGAATTTCTCTAACTGAGTTTGTGGTAAGTTAGCAATCAAGGTAAGGAAAAGGAAAAACTTCACAAAAAGTTTACATAATAAAATTAGATTTATTGAAAAAATATTCTTAACATGTAAGTGGAAAACAATATCCTAACCCTCTGACCCTATGCAATGTAGTTAGTGTTCCTTAATAGTGTTTGAGATCATCCTCTAGGTCTGAGAGTGCTGCTACTGACCCCTGTATCAAAGTAGGAAAACTGCCACTCCATTATACTGAGGTGAGAATTCTCCCTCCTGCCTCCCATGGCAAAGTAGAGTATTACTGAAAGCCTGCCCAGCCACTGTCTTCCTATGCTAGAGAAGGAATACTTGGCACTATTACTGCTGGGTCTGACTTTGTTTTCCTCTATCCCCTCACCCCTATTCCCACTCCAATAAATACATACATACAGACCTTATTGCTACTCCTCTGCACAGATTTGTAGCCCTCTAAATATGATAGAGAACTAAAGATTCAGGAGAGGAAAATATAAAAAAAAATCCTGAAAATCTATAATTCTGCATCCAGAAAAATTAGTGGGGCAGATAGGTTAAAGGAGTTAAGCTCACCCCCCAAAAAAATAAAAAACATAAATAATAATAATAATAATAACTTTTTCACTGCCTGCTTTGTATAGAAAAGATACTATCTTTGATTTCTGTTGATCAATTCCTCTCCTTTCCCTGCTGTTCTAAGGTAGTAGCTAATGGGGAAACATATGTTATCTGTTATCTTTGAAATCTTTTGATCACTTTAATTAGTTGAGGTACAAATAGAAAATAAAAATAGTTTAAAATATCCTTGTTTTGAATTTAGAACTTGTTTTCACAAAAAACTTTGCTACTATGAAAAGAGCTGCCACAAACGTTTTTGCACATAGAGGTCTGTTTCCCTTCTTTAATATCTCTTTGGGATATAAGCCCATAGTAACACTGCTGGATCAAAGGATGTGCACATTTTGATAACCTTTTGAATATAGTTCCAAATTGTTGTCAAGAATGGTTGGTTCTGTTTACAACTCCACCAACAATGCATCAGTGTCCCAATTTTCCCACATCCCCTACAACATTTGTCATTATTTTTTCCTGTCATCTTAGCCAATCTGAGAGGTATGTAGTGGTATCTCAGAGTTGTCTTTATTTGCATTTATCTGATCAATAATGATTTGGAACACCTTTTCATATGAGTAGAAATAGTTTCAATTTCATCATCTGAAAATTATTTTTTCATATCCTTTGACCATTTATCAATTGGAGAATGGCTTGATTTCTTATAAATTTGAGTCAGTTCTCTATATATTTTGGAGATGAGACCTTTAACAGAACCTTTAACTGTAAATATGTTTTCCCAGTTTATTGCTTCCCTTCTAATCTTGTCTGCATTAGTTTTGTTTGTACAAAAGCTTTGCAATTTGATATAATCAAAATTTTCTATTTTGTGATCAATAATCATCTCTAGTTCATCTTTGGTCACAAATTCCTTCCTCTTCCACAGGTCTGAGAGATAAACTATCCTGTGTTCTTCTAATTTATTTATAATCTCATTTTTTTATGCCTAGATCATGAACCCATTTTGATCTTATTTTGGTGTATGATGTTAAGTGTGAGTCAATGCTTAGTTTCTGCCATACTGATTTCCAGTTTCCTCAGCAGTTTTTGTCAAATAGTGAATTCTTATCCCAAAAGCTGGGGACTTTGCATTTGTCAAACACTAGTTTGCCATAGTTATTGACTATTTTGTCTTGTGAACCTAACCTATTCCACTAATCAACTAGTTTATTTTTTAGCCAATACCAAATGATTTTGGTGACTACTGCTTTATAATATAGTTTTAGATCAGGTACAGGTAGGCCACCTTCATTTGCTTTTTTTTTTTTTTTATTAGTTCCCTTGAAATTCTTGATCTTTTGTTCTTCCAGATGAATTTTGTATTATTTTGTCTAGGTCGTTAAAATAGTTTCTTGGGAGCTTGATTGCTATAGCATTAAATAAATAGATTAGATTAGGTAATATTGCCATGTTTATTATATTTGGTTGACTTATCCAGGAGCACTTAATATTTTTCCAGTTATTTAGATCTGACTTTACTTGTGGGGAAAGTGTTTTGTAATTTTGCTCATGTAGTTCCTGACTTTTCCTTGGCAGAGAGATTCCCAAATATTTTATGCTATTGAAAGTTATTTTAAATGGGATTTCTCACTGTATCTCTTGCTGTTGGATTTTGTTAGTGATGTATAAAAATGCTGAGGAATTATGTGGATTAATTTTGTGTCCTGCAACGATGCTAAAGTTCTTGATTATTTTTAATAGCTTTTTAGTGTATTCACTGGGTTTCTCTAAGTATACCACCATATCATCTGCAAAGAGTGACAATTTGATAAAAATAGACATTGAAGAATTCATCAATTTTGATTTTTAATGAATTATTTTCTTCATTAATTTTTTTACTTCTTTTTATAATTGTCCAATTGAGTTTTTAAATGAGTTGTTTTGTTCTATGGAATTTTGTTTTTCCATTTCACATTTTTTAAGGAGTTATTCTCTATTTCCAATTCACAAATTCTGTTTTCCTGGGAGTTCTTTACCTTTTCCAATTCACATTTCCAGAGTTGTTTTCTTTTTCTACTTTGTCAAATGTTTCTTTTAATGAATTATATGCCTTTTCCATACTCTCTTGTAGAGTTTTCCTTTCCTTACCCCATTTTTCTTCTAGTTCTCATTTAAGATCCTTTTAAACTTCTTCTAGGAGAGCCTTGTGTGGTGGGGATCAGTTTATATCATCCTTTGGACCTTCATCTGGAGACAATTGTTTTTAGTCTCCTCAGGGTTTGAAATCTGTTCTCTTTCATTAAAGAATCTATTTTATAGTTAGAGTTTGCTTTGCCTTTTTACTCATTTAAAAACAAAATTGGGATCTGCTTTTAGGGCAAGGGAGTTCCAAGTTTCCTCTATAGACCAGGAAGCAATAGCAGCTGCACTGGGATCAGCAGCTATGCTGGGACCGTGCTTAGTTACTCTTAATGCTTAGCAGGCTTGGCCAGGTCCCATGAGACTCCAGTACTTTGGGGCACACTCTTTACTTTTTTGTGTTTGTGTTGGATGTTTTGTAATTTCTCTGTTGATCTACTGGCTTGTAACCAGGGCAGAGTACCCAGAACTATGGTAGAGTTCTCCAGGTAAAATCTCTGCCCCATGGAGACTACCCCCTGCCCCTGGTCTGCTCAGTGTACACTGGCCTCCTTGTCTGTATCTGACCTCCTCCCATGCCCATGCCCAATCAAAGCAGATGTCTCCTGACGATTTTTGAAATTATCTTCTGCTAGTAATTTGCTGCACTCCTAATATTCATGAATTCTGTCAGTCTAGCACTATTTAAGAGGCTGAATTTCATATTTAATGATTTTTAGTGTGAGAGTAGAAGGAGACCTCAAAAATAAGTGTATGTACTCTCCATCATCTTGGTTCCATCCCTGCCAATCTACTTTAAATCTTATCAAAGTATGAGAAATTCATGATTCCATGTTCCTAAAGTGACTCTATGTTAGGAACTTTCCAGGTTGGAAGAAACTGTATCTGGAACACTTTTCTCACCAATTCTTAATCTCACAAAGTGGCAGATAATTATTCAGTCCAAACAGAGGACAACATGAGGAGTTTCAAAGGAAGAATTAAGATAAGGGACTAGCAATAATGTTGAAAGAACAAATAATATTATAAAAGACAAGACAATTGAACTCAAAGATAGGATGCACAGATATTATTTAAGTATTATAGCATCCTTAAGGGACAATGACTCCTTTGGTCTCTCAAAAAGGAAAGAGATGGCAAAAGAATGAAAGAGAAGGCAGAATCATGTGTTTGAAACTAGGTGAATGAGAGCAAGAGTCTCAATACCATGGTGGAGATTTGTCTCACTAAAGAGCACTTACTCTGAGACAAAAAGTATAAAGCTATGATAGGAGATGGGTAGCTCATTTTTTTCTTGCAAAGGGAATTGGTATATTGAGAGAGTCCCTTCTTCTCAAGGTGCTATGCCTCCATGGACACAATCTTGATTAAGGGGAAGGGATTTGGGATCTCTTACAAGAGCTGTTGCCAATAAGTTAATAGTAGATATAGACAGAGATGAGATGGAAAGTTAATGAGAAAAAGAATTGTCAAGAGAGAAACACAGAAAAAGGGGTGGTTATGATTCAAGATCTTTAATGTCAACTACATAGAAATAGTTTAGGATACAGGTTACCATTAATAAAATAAAATGCTCAAACTAGGGAGAGAAATATGAGAAGAAGCTAAGATATAGAAGAGAACATGTGAAAAGAATATTGCAACAAATAAGTTTAAGGGAAAAAAAGTATATATTTACTGAAAAGAATTAGGGGATTAAAAAAAAAATAAATCCAAAAGAAAACCAGACTGGAGATGAAAATGGAGAAAATCACAAATGTAAGTAAACTTCAAAAGTAAATGTAATAACAATTTAATGAAATGAAAAATAGTAACAATGGATAACAAAACAAAATCCCATAATTTGTTGTTTAGAAAAAATACATTTTAAAAAATAAAAATTTGTAAGTAGAATCAAGATGACAGAGAAAAGCCAGGAAATTGACTTAGCCCTCCCTGGTTTGCTTCAGAAACAACATTAAGTAAAATATCTGAAAGGATTCTGGAGGGATAAAACCCACAAAAAGACACAGTGAAACTGTCTCCCAACTTAAGATAAATTAGAAAGTCTTCAGAAAAGGTCTATCTCATTCAGCCAAAAGGGAAGTTTAGTTTAGGCCCCTCTATCTTTCATTAGAAGGCTAATGAGACATCCTGCTCAAACACTGCATGAGCCATGAATTTAGACTGGGTTGCCTTAGAATAATAAGCAGGCTATCAACTACTGAGACCTAACAACAGAAAGCCAATGATAAGGCCTTTGTTCCCCACTGCAAGAAGTTTGGAACAGTATTAGCTGTGCCCCAGGAGCAGAGTTAAATTTTAAAAGTCATGAAACAGCCTAATAAATGACCAAGAAAGACAAAAAAAAAAAAACGAGCTCTGACCATATAAAACTACTATGATAACAGGGAAAAACAAAATACAACCTTAGAAGAGGACAATGATATCAACAGATCTTCATGCAAAAGGGGAATATGAATTGTTTTTAAGTCCAAAGAGTCACCTTGGAAGAGTTCAAAAGAGAATTTGAAAATCAAGTAAGAGAGTTCTATAGAAGTAAAACAAGAAAAATCAGTTACGCAAAATAATTATGAAAAAAGTAACAGCTTGGAAATAGAAGCATAAAAATTGACTGAAGAAAAAGTTTCTTTTTTTATTTTTCTAAAATTTCTAAAAATAAAATAGGCCAAATGGAAGGGGAGATACAAAAGATATCTGAGAAAACAGTTTTTAAAACTTAGAATTGGGCAAGCAGAAGCTAATGACTCCAGGAGATACAAAGGATCTGTAGAACAAATTCAAAAGAACGGGAGGGAAATAGAAGAAAATGTAAAATTCCTCACTATAATAACAATTGACCTGAAAAACAGGTCCAGAACAGAAAATTTAGGAATTATGGGACTACTTTAAAGTTGTCATGACAACAAAAAGCCTTCTAAAGTTAAGGAAAATTGCCCTGAGGTTCTAGAACCAAAGTATAAAATAGTCATTGAAAGAATCCACCAATTATCTTCTGAAAAGAAACATGAAAATGAAACACCCAAGAAATATTGTAATCAAATTCTCTATCAGATCAAAGTGAAAATATTGCAAGCAATCCCAAAGAAACAAATCAAATATCAAGGAACCTAGTCGGAATAACTCAGGACTTAGTATCTTCTACATTAAAGGATAAAAAAAATGAATATGATATTACAGAAGCCAAAGGAGTTTAGGGTACAACCAAGAGTCAAGTACCCAGAAAAATTAAGTATAATCTTCCATGTGAAAAAATATTCAATGAAATAAAAGGCTTTCATATTTTCCTAATGAAAAGACTGGAACCAAACAGAAAATTTAATCTTCAAATATAACACCCAAGAGAATCATTAAAAAGATAAACAAGAAAGAAAATAAACAAAAAAATATAGTATTCAATGAGATTAAATAATTAAATATGGGAAGAAAATGCTTGTAACTATGGAGAATTGTATCATTATTAGGAGAAAGAAAAAAACACAGACAGGAGGCATTTGTTGTAATGATTTAAAAAAAGGAGTGAAAAAATATTTTACTGGGAAAAAAGAAAAATCAGAGATAGAATGGGACAAATTATATTGCATGAAAAGATATGAAAGACCTATTGCAGTAAAAAGAAACAAGGGGAGGAGCTGAACATTGCTTTTATCTTATTTTCAATAGATTGAGCTCCAAGATAGAATAATATACACCCACAGTTGGTTAGAGAAATCTACCTTAATCTATAGGATACTAGGAGGAGAAGAGGGAAACTTGGGGGAATTGTCTGATGGAAGGAAGGACAGCTTCAGGGAGGTCATGGTTAGAAGCAAAACACTCATGAGGAAGAAAAGGGGGAAAAGATATATATATATATATATATATATATATATATAGAGAGAGAGAGAGAGAGAGAGAGAGAGAGAGAGAGAGAGAGAGAGAGGGAGAGAAGGGTAAATGGGGGAAAACAGAATAATGGAGGAAAATATTCAATAATCATAACTTATTGTGAAGTTGATGAGCTCTCCCATAAAATAGAAGAAGATGGCAGAGTGGATTAAAAAATAGAATATTATAATAAGTTGTTCACAAAACATATATATGAAGCAGACACATACACACAGAAATCAAAGGCAAAAGGTTAGAGCAGAATATGCTTCAACTGAAAAAAAAAAGTGTAGCAAACCAGATCTCAGACAAAGCAAAAACAAAAATAATAAAATAATTTCAATACTAAACATAAATGTACCAAGTGGCATAGCATTCAGTTTTTTTTTTTTTTTAATGAGAAATTAAGTGAGTTACAAAAAGAAATAAAGAACAAAATTATATTTGTGGGGGAATTCAACCTCCCCTTCTCAGAACTAAATAAATCTAAGATAAAAGAAACAAGAAAGGAGTTAAAGAGGTGAATAGAATTTAAGGAAAAGGTTTGTTAGATCATTAGAGAAAATTGAATGGGATGGAAAGAAATAAACATTTTTCACAGTGCTACATGGTCCCTACACAAAAACTGACCATGGATTATGGCATAAAACTTCACATTCAAAGGCAGAATGACATAAATATTAAACATCATCTTCAGATCATAAATCAATAAAAATTACAAATAATAAAGATTACATGAGAACATAGAATAAAAATTAACTTATCTAATTAAATTAATCAAAATTAAATTACCTAATCCTGAAGAACAAGTAGGTAAAACAACATAAACAATCCACAATTTAATTTAAAAGAATGACAATAATGAGATGACATACCAAAATTTATGGGATGCAGCTAAGATAGTTTTTTTTTTTTTTGGGGGGGGGGGGAAATTTCATGTCTCTACTTGTTTATGTGATTAAAATAGAAAAAAAAAAAGTAGATTAGTGAGTTTAGCACACAACTAAAAAGGTAGAAGAACAACAAATTAAAAATTCCCAATTAAACACAAAATTAGAAATCTTGAAAATCAAAGGAGAGGTTAATAAAATTGAAAATAATAATTACCTAGTGAGTAAAGCTAAAATGTGGTATTATGAAACAACAATAAAATGATAAAAAAATTGATTATTTTATTTTTTAAAAAAGAAAACATAATTACTAATATGAAAAATGAAAAAGTGAATGTATCACTAATTAAGAGGAAAAAAATAATGAAAAGTGATTTTGTCCCACTGTATGCCAATAAATAAAACAAAGTAAGGGAAATGGATATTTTTTAAAAAATAGAAATTGACCAAATTAAGTGGAGATGAAATACATAAACAACCCCATTTTGGAAAAAGAAATTGAACAAGGTATCAATGAACTTCCTAAGGAAAAAATCTCCAGAGCCAGATGGATTCACAAGAGAATTCTACCAAATAGAACAATTATATATATATATAAAAAAAATATATATATATATATATATATGTGTGTGTATATATATACATATACACACATATGTATATATATACACACACACATATATATATAATATGCATATATATGTATATACACACACATACATGTATATCTATACACATACGTACACATATACATGTATGTCTATATACACACATACACATACATGTATGTCTATATACATACATACACACATACATGTATATTTGTATACATGCATACACACATACATATATGTCTATATACATACATACACACATAGGAAAAAATAAGTGAAAAAGAGATCCTGCCAATTTATTTTTATGACACAAATATAATGCTGATAATCTAAACCAGGAAGAACAAAACAGAGAAGGAAAATTATAAACCAATTTTTTTAATGAAGATTTATGTAAAAATTTGAATAAAATATCACCAAAGAGATTACAACAATTTGTCATAAAATACAATAAAATCAGCTAATATTTATAGCAGAAATGCATGGCTGGTTCAATATTAGAAACACTATTAATATAATTGATCATACAAATTGCAAATTATATGATTTTCTCAGTAGATGAAGAACTTTTGACAAAATAAAGCATACATTCCTATTAAAAACATGAGAGAGTATAGTAATAGAGTTCTCCATAAGATGATAAGTATCTATCTTAAATTATATCAAATCTTTCTTAAAATGATAGTATCTATCTAAAACCATCAGCAAACTTTATCTATAATGGGGATAAGCTGGAAGTCCTCCAAGTAAGATTAAGAGTCAAAGAAGGATGACCATTATCACCATAATTTTTCAGTAGTATTCTTGGAATGTTAGCCATGGCAATAAAAAAGGAAAAAGGAATTGAAGATATCAGAATAGGCAAGGAGAAAAAAAAGCTATGACTCTTTGCAGATAATATGATAGTACACTTAGAGAATCCTAGAGAATCAATGAAAAACTACTTCAAATAACAACTTTACTAAATAAAACTAAAAAAATCATCAGCAGATTGCCAACAAAATCATCAATAAAAGATAGAAAGAGAAATTCCACTTATAATACCTGTAGATAATATAAAATATTTGAAAGTCTACTTAACAAGACAACTCATGGAACTGTACAAACTTTTACAAAATTCTTTTCACATAAAGCCAGATCTAAATCAGAAAAATGTCAATATCTCATGGGTAGGCCATACTAATTTTATAATAATATAAAATGGACAACTCTGCCTAAATTAATTTATTCAGTGCCAAACAAAACAACCAAAAATTTACTTTATAGAACTAGAAAAGTAATAACAAAATTCATACAGAAGTAAAACACATCAAAACAAAACAAAGGTCAAGAATAACAAGGAATTTTTTTTTTAAAGCAAAGGTAAATGGCCTAGCTATACAAGATGTAAAACTATATTGTAAATTCACAATCATCACAATTATTTGGTACTGGCTAAGAAAACAAATGGTTAAGGAGAAAATATTTGAAGCATAACAAAAAAGTAAATAACTTAAATTTTGTGAAACTATAAGGATTATACAATACCTAGCAAATACTATGTTGAAAGACCAAAAGTCTTAGGAAAAAAAGCTGCATTTATGACCAAGGACAAGGTATCCTTCACATTTCAGAATAACCCTGAGTGGGGGAAAATGGGAATTTAATGAAATGAACAACTTCCAGAAATTTGTGACAAAAGCAGCAGATCTTCAAGAAAAAAAAAACAAAAAAACAAACAAACAAACAAACAAACAAACAAACAAAAAAACTGACATATAAGATCCAGGAAAAATATACAGTAAAGCACTGTAAGGCACTCAATAAGGTCAAATCATTTATATCTTATATACCATAATACTATAATTTCTTTTATGACATTCTTATTGGGTTTTACGAAAGAAAGACAGGCTAAGCTAAGTATGTTGGGGTGATTATAAAGAAAATATAAAATTGTGAAAGAAGACATAAAAAAGAGCAATTATCAAACAGAAATTAGGCAAAAAAGGAAAACTGAATACAAAAGAAGCTAGTATTGGGGGAGAACAGATCGTGCTGAAATCTTACTCTCACTGGCAAAGCATTACAGAGGGAATGACATACATATAAACATATGTGTGTGTGTATAGAAAGAAATCAGAGGGCAAGGGGTGGTCAGATTAAGGAATAAGAGTACAACATAGAAGGTAGTAACAAAGGAGAGAGGAGGGATAGGAATATGGTGAGAAGGATAGAGAGGAAAAATAGGAAAGAGAAAGACATACAATAAGTAATTATGCCCTAAGAAAAAATCTCCAGGGCCAGAGGAATTTACAAGTAAATTCTACCAAACATCTAAAGAACAAGTAATTCCAATGCTATGCAAATTCTTTAGAAAAATAGGTAAAGGAGTCCTTCCAAATTCATTCTATGACACATATATGATACTAATAACTAGGAAGAGCCAAAACAGGGAAAGAAAATTATAGAACAATCTCCCAAATGAATATTGATGCAAAAATAGTAAATAAAATATTAGCAAAAAAATTATAGCAAGTTATCCACAGGATAATATACTATGACCAAATTGGATTTATACCAGGATTGCAGGGATTCAATATCAGGAAAACTACTACCATATTTGACCATATCAATAATAAAATCAGCAAAAATTATATGATAATCTCAATAGATGCAGAAAAATCTTGACAAAATACAGCATACATTCTTATTAAAAACACTAAACAACATAGACATAAAGGGAGCTTTCCTTAAACAAATGAGCAATATCGATCTAAAACCAACAGCAAGTATTATTTATAATGGAGATAAAGTGGATGCATTCCCAATAATTTCAGGGTAAAGCATGGAAGTACAAAAGGTCAAGAATATCAAGGGAATTAATGAAAAAAATACAAAAAAAAAATGGTAGCTTAACAGTAATAGACCTAGAACTCTATTACAAAGCAACAATCATCAAAACCATTTGCTACTGACTACAAAATAACTGGTGAATCAGTGTAATAGGTTAGACACAATAATCAATGCCTATAGTAATCTAGAATTGGATAAATCTCCAAACTCCAACTTCTGGGATAAGAAGCTTGTCACTATTTGACAAAAATTGTGGGAAAGGGGGGTTGTGGGAAGATGAAGGAGTAGCTTGGTAAATTTCAAGTTCTTCCTATTTTCTCCACAAATAGAACAAATTTGTGCTTTGGGTTGAAATAGACTGGCGAGAAATCACCAAGATTTAGGGAAGAATAGGGATCCTCAAGATACAATCTGAAAAGATCTGAAGACCTGAGGCTATGCATTAATCTGTGTGAAGTGCAAACACCTCTGAACGAGCTGGGCAGAAACATTAAATGGGGACCTTTAGGGACAGCTAGGTGAGGCTAAAATCTCAGCAGAAACAACAGACATTTTTCACCTCTCAGACTATTTAGAGAAGAAGACAGAGAGAGCCTTGGCTGATCAGAAACAGCAGACTCAACTGTGCAGCTGAGATGTGGCCATGGGCAAGAAGGAACAAGCCAATGGGCAAAGCAGAGATATGGTAGGGACATTATTGGCTGTGATCACATGCTGCTGGTTTGGGGTTCTTAGTTAGAGTTAAAAGCTGATGGGAAGATTGAGGTATGATTCCCCCATCCCTTGATTAGAGATGCTTACAGTAACACTTATTTAAAAAAAAAAAAAAAAAAAAAAAGAACTGGCAAAGAAGAAAGAACTCCACCAATGAAAGATATTATAAGAACAAGGAAGACCTGGATTCTTCAGAGGAGGACACTAGTTAAAAAAAAAAAATATGCTAAAGAGTATGTGGGTGATCTCCCCTCCCAGAAAGAATTTCTAGAAGAACTCAAAAAATAATTTAAGAATCAAATGAGAAACATTAGGAAAAACTAAAGAAAGAAAAACAAAAACAAAAACAAAAAACCTTAAAACTAAAATACCTTAGAGAATGAACGAACTATTTGAAATAATCCACAACTTTAGCAAAGTTAAAATAAATCCACATAAATCATCAGCAATTTTATACATCACTAACAAAATCCAACAGCAAGAAATATAAAGAGAAATTCCATTTAAAATAACTGTCAAGGAGGTGGAGCCAAGATGGCAGAGAGAGCTCACATGCGACTTTCTAAGCTCCTCTCATGCCTTCATGACCAATTATTAAATTCAGCCTCAAAAATAGCGCTTGACTAGTAAAACCCATGAAGTTTAGAAGCACAACTACTTACCAGCTGAAGATGATGTGGAAGATCATCAGGAAAGTTTGTCCTGAGGGGCCAGGATCAGACCAGCACAGGCAGGGAGAGACTAGCATCTGGAGCAGATCAGGGTTTGGGTGACCTCTGTGGCTATAGACGACTCTCCCATAGGCTAACTGCTCTGTCTTAATTATAAAGGAGTAAACCGGCATAGAAATTAAAGCCAAAGACAGAAGTTACTCTCTAAAAAATGCCAGAACCTAACAAGATCTGGCTATACACACCCCAAACTGGAAGTCACTCAGGATAAACCACAAACAGTAGTTTGTTTCTGTAGTACTGGACTTTTGTGTGTGGGTGGGGACACAGTTACAAATCTGCACAGCAGGGGGCACAGCCCGGGGCAAACTCTAATCTGCACAGTGTGGGGCTCAACCTGGGACAATAGAACTTTCACAGGATGACAGCGCTTCTCTGGGCAGGGACACTTCTGGGTGCAGGACTATTCACTGGTCATCCACTAATACCCACAGCCCTATGGCAGGGTTGGTCTGGGGTAGTGACACTTTCACTGTCCAGATTCTAGCTCCAGGGCAGTCCTTAACTCACACAGCAGGGTTCTTTGCAGGGCACTTCCGCAGCTCTGCAGTGCAGGCCTAAATTACTTCCTGGGGGTTTCCCAAGCATTCCCCTACCTCTTTGTAGCCAGTTGGCAGGACAGCTATCAGTCCATACACCTATCCTTGCTCTGCATAGGAAGCTGGTAACCTCCTGGCCCTGAAGGCAGACCCTACAAGCTTTGTAAAAATGAGTAAAAAAATCAAAAGGACAATCAATAGCTTCTATACAGAAGGAGAGCCGCTTTTCAAACCCAAGGAGACTTATAGCAGACAGTTTCCAAACAATTGTTGATCCCCAACACAAAAAGCTTTCCTAGAAGAGACTATTAAAAACCTTAAAAGAAAACTAGAAGAAAAATGTGGAAAGGAAAGAGAAGCTATGCAACAACTTCTTGAAATGTGAATTGGAAAAGATAAAAAATTCCCAAGAAGTGCAGGGAAACAGAATTTATGAATTGGAAACGATAAAGAATTCCCAAGAAAGTAGGATTTGTGAATTGGAAAAAGAAAAAAATTCACTAAAAAATAGTGAAATGGAAAAAAATTCCATAGAGCAAAACAACTCATTTAAAAACTCAATTGGACATATAAAAAAAGAAGTTTAAAAAAAAAAAAAAGCTAATGAAGAAAATAACTCACTAAAAATCAGAACTGAACAAACAGAAATGATTGATTCATTGAGACATCAAAAATCAGTCAAGGAAAACCAAAAAAATGAAAGATTAGAAAAAAAAAACAAATATTTACTTGGAAAAACAACAGACCAGGAAAATAGATCTAGGAGAGATAACCTGAGGATCATTGGTCTTCCCAAAAATTTTGATTAAAAAAAAAAAAGAGCCTAGATACTATTTTATAGAAAATTGTTAAAGAGAAGTGCCCAGAAGTAATAGAACTGGAAGGTAAAATAGGCATTGAAAGAATTCATTGAACACCTTCTGAAAAAAACCCTAAAATAAAAACTTCAAGGAATACTGTGGCCAAATTTCAGAACTATCAGACTAAATATTACAGCAGCCAGGAAAAAAAAAATTCAAATACCAAGGTGCCACTAGAAAGATCACTCAAGATCTGGCTGCCTCAACATTAAAGGGTCAAAGGGGCTGGAATCTGATATTCTGAAAGGCAAAAGAACTTGGAATGCAGCCAAAAATAAACTACCCAGCTAAGCTGAGCATTTTTTTTCCATGGAAGAAAATGGACATTTAATGAAACAGAAGAATTCCATTTGTTTCTAAGGAAAAAAAAAAAAAACAATAGATCTAAACAAAAAATTTGCTCTCCAACCATAGGACTCAAGAGAAGCAGAAAAAGGTAATAGGAAATGTTGAGAACTGTATTTCTGTTGTGGAGATACATAAAAACCACATGAATAATTTGATTTTATTGATATAACATAAAGAAGGGAAGTAGAAATGGAAAGGGGATAGTGTCAGAAAAAGAGAAAAGGGGAGATAAAAAGAGGGAAACCACATCCCATAATGAGGCAAATGAAACCTATCATATCTGAGGGAACTTAGAGAGGGGGAGGAACATTTTGTGAATCTTACTCTCATCAGAGTTGGCTCAAAGAGAAAATAATTGACATATGTGTTTTACAGAGAATTTTCTCTCAGGTCATTAAAAAGTGGGAGAGGAAAAGGGCAAAGGAAAAAGTACTCCAAAGGGAAGGGTACAAGAAAGGGGAAGGGATGAAAAGGGAGGAGGAAGGGATCCTAAATGGGGAGAGCTGCCTGATGCAAGTGGGACCCATAAGTTTAATGCTAGGGAAGGGAGTGAGGAGGGCAAGAAAATGAAAAGCACAATCCAGGGATATTATGATGTCAGGAAATACAAAATCAGTAATTTTAACCATAAATGTGAATGGGATGAACTCTCTCTAAAGCGGAGGTGGATAGCAGACTAGATCAAAAATCAGAACCCAACAATATGTTGTTTACAGGAAATACCTTTAAAACAGGGAGATATATACAGAGTAAAGGTAAAAGGATGAAGCAGAATCTATTATGCTTCGGGTGAAGTAAAAAAAGTAGAGGTAGCCATCCTTATCTCAGATCAAGCAAAAGCAAAAATTGATCTAATTAAAAAAGATAAGGAAGGAACCTATATCTTGCTTCAGGGTACTATAGACAATGAAGCAATATCAATATTAAACATATATGCACCAAGTGGTATAGCATCTAACTTCCTAAAGGAGAAGTTAAGAGAGTTGCGAGAAGAAATAGACAGCAAAACTATAATAGTGGGAGATCTCAATCTTGCACTCTCAGATTTAGATAAATCAAATCACAAAACAAATAAGAAAGAAATTAAAGAGTTAAATAGAATATTAGAAAAATTAGGTGTGATAGATCTCTGAAGAAAACTGAATGGTGACAGAAAGGAGTATACTTTCTTCTCAGCAGTTCATGGAACCTACATAAAAATTGACCATATATTAGGATATAAAAACCTCAAAATTAAATTCAGGAAGGCAGAAATAGTAAATGTTTTCTTTTCAGATCACAGTGCAATAAAAAACTACATTCAACAAAAAGTTAGGGGTAAATAGATCAAAAAGTAATTGGAAACTAAATAATCTCATCTTAAAGAATGATTGGGTGAAACAGCAAATTATAGACACAATTAATAATTTCACTCAAGATAATGACAACAATGAGGCATCATGCCAAAATTTGTGGGATGCTGCCAAAGCAGTAATAAGGAGAAATTTTACATCTTTAGAGGCTTACTTGAATAAAATGGAGCAAGAGAAGATCAATGAATAGGGCTGGCAACTTAAAAAGCTAGAAAAAGACCAAATTTAAAACCCCCAATCTAATACTAAACTTGAAATTACAAAATTAAAAGGAAAACTTAATAATATAGAAAGTAAAAAAAAAAACTATGGAATTAATAAATAAAACTAAGAGTTGATTTTATGAAAAAACAACAAAATGATAAACCTTTGATAAATCTGATTAGACAAAGAAAAGCAGAAAATCAAATTGTTAGTCTTAAAAATGAAAAGGGGGAACTTTTCACAAATGAAGAGGGAATTAGAGCAAAAATAAGGAGTTACTTTGCCCATCTTTATGCCAATAAATTTGATAATTTAAGTGAAATGGATGAGTACCTCCAAAAATATAGGCTTCCCAGATTAACAGAGGAGGAAGTATATTGCTTAAATAGTTCCATCTCAGAAAAAGAAATAGAACAAGCTATTAATCAACTCCCTAAGAAAAAATCCCCAGGACCAGATGGATTTACATGTGAATTCTACCAAACATTTAAAGAACAATTAGCCCCAATGCTATATAAACTATGAAAAAATAGGGAATGAGTCCTACCAAATTCCTTTTATGACACAGACATGGTACTGATACCTAAACCAGGTAGAGTGAGAACAGAGAAAGGAAATTATAGACCAATTTCCCTAATGAATATTGATGCTAAAATCTTAAATAAGATATTAGCAAAAAGACTACAGAAAATCATCCCCAGGATAATACACCATGATCAAGTAGGATTTATACCAGGAATGCAGGGCTCTTACAATATTAGGAAAACTATTAGTATAATTGACCATATTAATAACCAAATTAATAAAAACCATCTGATCATCTCAATAGATGCAGAAAAAGCATTTGATAAAGTCCAACATCCATTCCTATTAAAAACACTTGAGAATATAGGAATAAATGATCTTTTCCTTTAAAAACATCAGTAGCATCTATTTAAAACCATCAGTAAGCATCATATGTAATGGGGATAAACTGTAACCATTCCCAATAAGATCAGGAGTGAAACAAGGCTGCCCTCTATCACCATTACTATTTGATTTTGTATTAGAAATGCTAGCTTTGGCAATGAGAGCTGAGAAAGAAATTAAAGGAATTAAAGTAGGTAATGGGGAAACCAAATTATCACTCTTTGCTGATGATATGATGCTATATTTAGAGAACCCCAGAGATTCTACTAAATAGATATTAGAAATAATCCACACCTTTAGCAAAGTCGCAGGATACAAAATAAACCTACATAAGTCATCAGCATTCTTACATATCACTAACAAAATCCAACACTTAGAGTTACAAAGAGAAATTCCATTTAAAGTAACTACTGACAATATAAAATATTTAGGAATTTATCTGCCAAGGGAAAATCAGAAACTACATGAGCCAAAAAAAACTACAAAACTCTCTCCACACAAATAAAGTCAGGTCTAACCCAATTGGAAAAATATCAAATGTTCTTGGATTGGGTGAACAAATATAATAAAGATGACAATATTACTTAAACTAATCTATTTATTTGGCACTATACCAGTCAGATTCCCCAAAAAACTATTTTAATGACCTAGAAAAAATAACAACAAAGCTCATATGGAAAAACAAAAGGTCAAGAATTTCAAGGAAATTAATGAAAAAACAAAACAAAACAAATGAATGTGGCCTAGCTATACCAGATCTAAAATAATATTATAAAGTAGCAGTTACCAAAACCATTTGGTATTAGCTAAGAAATAGACTAGTTCATTAGTGGAATAGGTTAAGTTCAAAGAACAAAACAGCCAATAACTTTAATAATCTAGTGTTTGACAAACTCAAAGACTCCAGCTTTTGGGATAAGAACTCAGTGTTTGACAAAAATTGCTGGGAAAATTGAAAATTAGTATGGCAGAAACTAGGCATTGACACACACATATGAAAAGATGCCCCAAGTCATTAATATTCAGAGAAATGCAAATTAAGACAACTCTGAGATACCACTACACACCTGTCAGATTGGCTAGAATGACAGGGAAAGATTGGAAGGTTGGAGGGGATGTGGGAAAACTGGGACACTGGGACATTGTTGGTGGAATTGTGAATACATCCAGCCATTCTGGAGAGCAATTTGGAACTATGCTCAAAAAGCTATCATACTCTGCATACCCTTTGACACAGCAGTGTTACTTTTGGACTTATATCCCAAAGAGATTTTAAAGAAGGGAAAGGGGCCTGTATGTGCAAGAATGTTTGTGGCAGCCCTCTTTGTAGTGGCTGAAACCAGGAACTGAGTGGATGCCCATCAATTAGAGAATGGCTGAATAAATTGTGGTATATGAATATTATGGAATATTATGGTTCTCTAAGAAATGACCAACAGGATGATTTCAGAAAGGCCTGGAGAGACTTAAATGAACTGATGCTGTGTGAAATGAGCAGGACCAGGAGCTCATAATATACTTCAATGACAGACAAAATCAGACAGAGAGAGAGAAGCAGAGAGACAGAAAGGGAGAGAGACTAAAAATTAATATATTCCTTTCCACCAGGTTAAATTCCACTAGAAATAGTTTAAGCTGTACAAAATCTCCTGTATCTCTGATGTGTTTAGATTTGTGATCATTCATGTTGTTTCAAAAGAAGAAAAATTATTCAGTGAGCAAACTAGGACTTAAAGCACAGGCATGATTTAAGAACTGACTTTGGTATATCTCAAAGGAATATGACTGATTTTGTTTGTTATATTATCATTGAATTTGAAAGTCTAATATGGCATTTACATTTGTATTGTGTGTCATTTGCAGAAACATTGCCTGGATTTTATGAACTTCCTATCCAAAGGCCACCAAGGTCCCTCTCTAAATATGGTATTCTATTCCTGATGGATATTGGCTTTGAAGAGAGAAAAAAAACAAAACAATAAAAAGGGCATTTCCCTAACAGCATCCCTTTACCTCACAACTGAGGAATAATTGGACATAGCAGAAGGACATTTTTTCTTTAAAAAAATTACACTTCCTTTCAGGCATGTATTTGTTTATATGCTGTTGTCATTTGACATTATTCTACCATCTGTGCTTGATTCATACAGAAACATCTCCGCAGAGGAGAGGATAAAATGAAACTTGTATAAGAGATTTATACTAAATATGATGTTTTACATAACAAAGTAGGAAAATCTTCCTCCTCAGGGGGCTAATGCCACTTGTTTATAGGAGATATAATAAAAGAAATTGTTCTGAGAAATTGTAAATGAGTTAGTCCAGCAGCAAAAAGACAATGATACCTTTCTAGGGCTCCTGATATTCTCTATAGCTGACTCACCTAAAACAGTATGGAAATGATGAGAAGTAGAACTGAGACCTTTAATTGTTGTGAAAATCTGGTTGAAAAAATAGTTTGGAAATTCATTACAAGGAAAGTTTTTGCCTTTAAATTTTTAAGTGGGCTGGTTATGAATTTTAAAAATCTTTAAAATATAGGAACCTAAGTTAAAGTTTTCTCTTCATGATCTATTCCTCCTCCTCTCTTCCAGTTGTGTCTGAAAAGCCTATTGCTTATACAAATCCACTGAGGCTGCCTATTTTACATACACTGAAATACTCTTGTTATTTTCCTGTACTCATTTTTGGTCTGAGGTGATATCATTATAGCTCCTATTACTGTATGAGAGAAAAAAATGAACATATATCAAGAAGCTTGAACAAGATCTTAGTATACCTTATTATTTTTCTTTATTTAAAGAAATCTTGTGCTTAACTATTTAGTGATTTTTACTGTGAAGTATAAGTGGACCAGAAGGTGACAATTCTCAGTCCCTGGATTTCACTTCCCTTTCTTCATATATATGAACATATATATGAACAATTTTGATTGAAAAGGACTTTTGTTTTTAAGATTTTATTTTTGCTTATATTTGTATGCTCAAACCAAACTCATTGATAGTCATGATTTTAAATAAATATTATGCATATCTAAATCTAAACAAATATCTAAATATCTATTAAATATCTATTCAAGATTTTTTTCCTTTTTTGTCACTTTTATGTTTTGTTTTTTTTGCTATTATGTGCCCAATAAAAGAAAGTGGCCTAATCATATAGTAAAAGCAAAAGATAATTAATAAATAGGCCAACCATAGCATTGGCATCTAGGAAATATCAAAAGATATCAAAGGAAGCATCCTCTGTGAAACATTTAGGAAAGGGCATAGATAAATATGATTGGGAGACATAAGTAGGTAAATTAATAGACATAAGGGATAATTTTCTGTAATCTTTTTGCTAATATTTTATTTAAGATTTTTGCATCAATATTCATTAGGGAGATTGGTCTATAATTTTCTTTCTTTGTTTTCAGCCTACCTGGTTTAGGTATCAGTACCCATGTTTGTGTCATAAAAGGAATTTGGTAAGACTCCTTCATTCCCTATCTTTTCAAATAGTTTATATAACATTGGGGCTATTTGTTCTTTAAATGTTTAGTAGAATTCATATGTAAATCCATCTGGTCCTGGGGAGTTTTTCTTAGAGAATTGGTTGATAGCTTGTTCTATTTCTTTTTTCTAAAATGGGGCTATTTAAGCATTTTTCTTCCTCCTCTGTTAATCTGGGCAGCCTATATTATTGAAGGTAGTCATCCATTTCACTTAGGTTGTCAAATTAATGGCATAAAGTTGGGCAAAGTAACTCTTAATTATTGCTCTGATTTCGTCTTCATTGATAGAAAGTTTTCCCTTTTCATTTTTAAGACTAACAATTTGATTTTCCTCTTTCCTTTTTCTAATCAAATTTACCAAAAGTTTATTTATTTTGTTGTGTTTTTTCCATAATACTAACTCTTAGTTTTTTTTTTTTTTACTTTCAATTTTGTTAATTTCTTCTTTTAATTTTAGAATTTCAAGTTTAGTATTTGATTAGGAGTTTTTAATTTGCTCTTTTTCTTGCTTTTTGTTTTTCAAAATACAGGCAAAAATAATTTTTAACATTCACCCTTGCAAAATCTTGTATTCCAATTTTTTTTCTGCCTCCCTTCCCTTTTATCCCTTCCTCTAGACAGCAAATAATCCAGTATGTTAAACATGTGCAATTCTCCTATATATATTTCTACATTTATCATGCAACAAAAGAAAAACCAGATCAAAAAGGGAAAAAATGAGAAAGAAAAAAAAGGAATTAAAGAACTCAAAATGTTGAAAATACTATGTCCTCATAGTCCTCTTTCTGTATGTAGATGATTCTTTCCATCACAAGTCCATTGAAATTGCCTTGAAACACCTCAGCATATACACAGTTTGATAGCTCTTTGGGCATAGTAGATTTTTTATACTAATATAGGTTTTACACAGTTTTTTTTTTAATATAATTTAAAGTCTTAGAGAGTTCCCTAGGGCATTGAAAGGTTTGACTTGAATAATAATCTAGTATATACCATGTTCAGGATTTGAATGTTACTTTAAGGAACAGATTTGTACATACTTTTCCATAATGGCTCTCAGAGATGATAAATATGAAGAAAACCTGACATCAAACATCGAGAGACAAAAATTGGCTTGAGAGCCTGATCAATAATAGTTATATCTTAATCATTAACTTAATAAATTAAATTGAGTCTTCTTTCATTTCTGAATCTCACTTCCTTCATTTATATAATAATGGAGATAGATCAGATCACACAGCCCCAGGGCCCTTCCCTGAAAAGTCAAGAGTCCCAGGGTAAGCTAGCAGTCTTTGCAGAATAACAGCATAATAAATCCCCAACCATAGGGCAGGCTTCCAGTGAGGCCCTGACCCCATTGCTGATAAAAAGCAAAGATCCCCTAGAACATTTAGACCCTTTTCCCAGCATAAGCCAAAAAAGGAGGCCCCTACTCCAGTAAAAGCCAGCAATTATGTCCCTCCATCTTGTGCAAGAGACAGCAGCCAGGACCTTACCAGCACTTGAAAATTAACAGTGCAAGGAGCAGAGATTTACTCTTTAGTAAAAATACAAAGTCATAAAATGGCAGAAAAATTGAAGTTGGAAAATTTGAAAAAAAAAATTGATCAAAGAAAGCCATTATGGTGACAGAGAGGATCAAGATGCAAATGTAGACAAGAACAATGATGTTTAAAATGACTATTTGTGATGCCTAAAAGAAAAATGTAAATTTGTCTCAAGCCAAAAAAGAACAAATGTTCAAAAAAATGACAAAAGTTCAAAAGGGATTTTTAAGAACACGTAAGAGATGGAAAAAAATAAGAAAAGAAATGAGTAATACAAAAAATCATTTAAAAAAGCCAATAACTTGGTAAAAGAAACCAAAAAAATGGGGGGAAAGGTACAAAAACTCACTGTGGAAAATAATTAATTAAAAAATAGGATTGCTTATGTGGAAGCTAATGATTCCACAAGACTTTGAGAAATGATTTTTTGAAAATTAAAAAAAAAATAAAAAATAGAAGAAAATGAGAAAATTTTCTCTTTTTTTCTTATTTCCTATAATTAGAAAGTATTCTTCCAGATTAAAGGATCATTTATGGAATGACATATAAGGAGATAACAGTGGCCTTTCTAAGACATCATGTGCAAAGTTGGGAAACTTCTGAAAGAGTATGTACAATAGAAAGACAACTTGTACTGCAGAAAGTCTGCCCTGCTTGGAAGTTCTTCAGACTGATCGTTGAAGGTGATTTTATGAAATCCCTGAGTCTCCTCTTCTGGTCCCATTTAGCAATCAGTCATGCTTTATATGTTCAGTTCTCATAAGAAAAACTACTACACAGTTTTCTGTACTAGCATATAGAGAGATAACACAATATTAATATTAACATAAATGATTTCTAGACATTTTCATTCAATAAACCACATTTTATTACATGTTTATTTTATGCAATTCATTGATTTTGGGTCCTATGAACACTTTTTGGGCATATTCTCTGGCATGTAAATACATCTCTAAAATGTGGTACACAAATACCGACATAGTACATGTTTACTCTTCATTTCAGAGAGGACCAGTGATGTCATAGGGTGACATCTTGACCTATGCCTCATTGAATTTAAGTGAGGCAGAGCTTCATAAAATTGTCAAACTTAGTCTCTCTTCCACATTCATTCAAGTCCAATGGAAAGACAAAAGTCAAGATGTTTAGCAATGGTCCAAGATGCAGTGGATGACCTTAGCATCTTCAATGTCTGCCTTTGGAATTCCATAACTTAATAGCCACAGACAAATCAGTTCATTACTTTGAAACTCAGTTTCTTCATCTCTAAAATAGAGAAATTAATGGGCAGAAAATGAGAAAATTTCCAATGGAAAACAAATGATATGGAAAATTGATTTAGAAAAAGATAATTTAAGAATTATTAGGCTACCTGAAAATCATGATAAAAAAAGAGCTGGGACATCATATTTCAATAAATTAATAAAGAAAATTGTTCTAATATCCCAGAATTAGAAGATAAAATTGAAATATAAAGAATTCAGGGGTCACCACCTAAAAGAGATTCCAAAAAAAAAAAGAAAACTCCCAGGAATATCATAGCCAAATTCCAGAACTCTGAGTCCAAGGAGAAAATAGGAAAAGAAAAAAAAAATCAATCATTCATGATCTACAATCAGGACTGCACATGAACAATTTAGAAACTTCTACTTTAAAGAACATTCAGGTGTTATTCCAGAAGGCAAAGGAACTAGAATTATAACCAATACCTACCTACTGAGCAATATCAAGTATAATCATTTGGTGGAGGTTGGAGATGGGGGTAGAGAGGGGAGGTAATGTGCATATTTAAGTAAATAAAGGACTTTCAAGCATTTCTAATTAAAAGACAAGCGGTGCCTAAAGAAAAAAGAAACTTCAAATCTTCAAATACCAGACTCAAAAGAAATATAAAATAGATACAAGAGGCTTCTAGTGGCAAGATGGCATAGTGGAGAAGGAATCCCTCTGAAGTCCTCTCAAATGCCCCTCCAAACAACTGGAATTGATCTAGGAACTAGGAAACAACTTAGGCAGGTCTGTCTCACCCATCTTGAAGAAGAGTGGGAATCAAGAGTCAGCCTTACATCAGGGGACTTACAGCAAACAAGAAAGTCTGGGAAATCCATGAGCCAGGCCTTGCCCTCCTGCAAGTCAGCAGCCCCCTAAGCCACTGCACAGCCAACGCCATGTTCCAGTGATCCCACATCCTTAGCATAAGCCATCCGCAAGTCCTTGATCCTACTGCTGACCAATAATAATGTTCTGCTCAAGGTGGACCAATAAACAGCAAGAAGTCCAGTCCTGGGGCAAAGCAGTAGAGAGACTCATTCTCTTAGCACACAGCCGCAAGACCCCAGAACTCAGGAAGATTAGGGACAAAATTATTCCTACAAGGCCTGCCAGCAGAGACTCTGTTTACATAGCAACCTAGCATCAAAGCCCTCCCTTGGTGCAGGACAGCCCCTCAACCCAGAGAGGCCAAAAGGGAATCACCACCCCTAATGCCTCTAATACAATTCCCCACTCTCCAGAGGCAGCAAGCAGCTAAATCTTGAAGGCCCACCACAAAATTTTGGGGCAGTGAGAGATAAAAGGCCAAATTTCCCATAAAAGCATCAAGTCTGTCTGTCTGTCTGTCTGTCTGTCTCTCTCTCTCTCTCTCATAAACACACATTTAGAAAAGATAATTTAAGAATTATTAGGCTACCTGAAAATCATGATAAAAAAGAGCTGGGACATCATATTTCAATAAATTAATAAAGAAAATTGTTCTAATATCCCAGAATTAGAAGATAAAATTGAAATACAAAGAATTCAGGAGTCACCACCTAAAAGAGATTCCAAAAAAGAGGAAACTCCCAGGAATATCATAGGAACACACACATATACACACAAAAGACAGGAAAAAATGAAGGAAAACAACAAACAAGAAAAAAAAAATGACTATAGTGATTTACTATGGTGGTCAGGAAGTTCAAGGCATAAACTTAGAAAAAGACATTAATATCAAATCAGCAACATGTTAATTCTCAAAGAAAAATCTAATTTTGTTTCTGGGATAAAAGAATTCCAGGAAGAGTTTTAAAAGGCTTTTAAAAAGCAAATTAGAGAAATAGAAGAAATGAAGGGAGAAGATAAATATGAATAATTCAATAGAATCATGAAAATCTAGTGAATGGGAAAAGATATGCAAAAATTTACCCAGGAATACAGTTTCCTAAAAAATAGAAATGGCCAATTGAAAAAAAAATTTTTTTTGAAAATTTCTATGAGGAAAATAATTCCTTAAAAATTAGAATTGCACTATACATTAGGGAAGTTGTGAAATGATTCAACAGTTCTGGAGGGCAATTTGGAACTATATCCAAAAATCTTTGGAGTGCCATTACTGGGTCTGTATTACAAAGAAATCATAAAGAAGGAAAAAGGACCCACTTGTGCAAAAATTTTCATAGTAGCTGTTGTAGTGGTGGCAAAGAATTGGAAAATGAGTAGATGCCTATCAATTGGGGAATGTCTGAACAAGTTGCGGTATAGGAAGACAATGAAATATTATTGTTCTGTTAAGAAAAAAAGATGAACAAGCTGATTTTTAAAAGGTCTGGAAAGATTTACTGTTATGGGCCAGAACTCTGAAACAAGGATTCTTACAAGATATTAAGTCAGTGGAATTGATGAGTTAATGGTTATCTAGTTTAGCATGGAGTTTAATAGTTCTCTAAGTTCAGTATGATTGATTTAATCTTACAACACATAATGGTTTCCTAATTTTAGCTTAGAGCATATAAGCTACCATGTTTCCTTGATAAGACACTGTCTTATTATTTTTTTGGATAGAAAAACACCAGAGGGCTTATTTTCAGGGGAGAGCTTATTTTAATGAACATTGACAGCAATTTTAATAAACAGGTAAATGTGAACCAAAAAAAGCATCTTTATTCAATAATGATCATGTCATTTTCTTCAACAACATTGTCATAAGTGTCCATACTCTGAATTCCATCCTGGATGTCTTGCGCCTCTATTTCCTTCAGAAGAAGTGGACCCAATCTGTCATGTCCAGCAATATAGCTCTCTTTAAATGAACATGTCTTGTCCAGGTAACCTGCTTGTAGTGCCTTGGTGACACAGCTGTCAGTAATTTTATCCCATGACTTCTTCACTCAAGTCACGACTTCTTGCAGACAGGGCTTCACAAAGTTTCCATGCTAATTTCTTTCCATTCTATTTTCAGTGTAGTCATTGACTTCCATATGCAAATGGTCCTTGAATGGCTTGTTTATTGCAATATCAAGGGTCTAGAGATAGGCAGTCATTCCTGCAGGAATACTTGATCTATTCTTCTCTCTGCAAGGAAGTTCTTCATTTCTTTAGCATGGTGAGTGCTGGCTGAGTTCTTCTTTTATCCTCCATCATGCCCCCTGAATTCTTCTTTTATCCTCCATCATGCCCCCTGAGTTCTTCTTTTATCTTCCATAATGCCCCCTGACTTCTTCTTTTATCATCCATCATGCCCATTTTATCCTCCATCATGCCCCCTCACTCCCGCTTACATACCAGGTTTTTATGTTGTCCTGCCTCAGCTCTCCTCTGCGGCACTGCTCTCAATGGTGCCAACAAGCAAATCACTGGAGAAGAACAGGATGATGCACTCACTGCTGCAACTCTGATTGGATGCAGCTCGGAGGGCATCCCTGGGTGGGGGGTGGGGAGAGGGGGACAGTGTATACAGAGGGTACATAATGTAGCGTGTAGCGCAGGGGATCACCTTCACTACAGTAGCAATCTCAATAGGGCTTATTTTCGGGGGAGGGCTTATTTTAGAGGAATCTTACACAGTAAGGGGAGGGCTTATTTTCGGGATAGGTCTTATTATCAGGGAAACACGGTAGGAGCTCAAGCTCTTGGAGGAAGAAGAGAGAGATTCAATTCCATTTTCTGTCAGGCTCTTGGTGGCTGGCCTGGCCTCCTGCATTTTCTCCACTGAAATCAATCCCCTCTGAAGGCCAAGAGAAATCTAGCTGAGCACCAGAAAAGGAGACAATAAAGACTTTTGGATTTTAACACCTGACTACTCTTGTGGTAATTACTCTGCTGAAAAAAAGGCTGCTCAAAGACCCCCAGAAAACCTAAGAAGAACATTATAATTTACATGAATTGATACTGAGCAAAACAAGTAGAATCAAGAATACATTGTACACAGGAACAGCAAAATTGTAGGATGATCAATTATAAAAGACTTAATTCTTCTCAAAAGTTTTGTATTCAAGGTGATACAAGTAAATTTTGGAGGGAAAACAGCATCCACACCCAGAGAGGATGTTCACTTTCTCCCCTTTTTCTTCTGTTTTTTTTTTTTTTCCTCTTTTGGTTTTTCCCTATTTTTCTGATTTTTTTCTCTACAACCATGAATCACAAGGAAATATGTTTGTTTGTTTGTTTGTTTTAAAGAATGTACATGTATAATAAAATATATTTTTACATATATGGGGGAAATAAAAATTAAAAATGATAGAATTGAACAGCTGGAAATTAATGACTGAAACAAAAAGATATGATAAAACAAATTTTTAAAATTTAAAAAGAATAAAATGTGAAAATTCTCATTAGAAAAAGACTGACTTAGAAAATAGAACTTAGAAAGATTACATATGAAGAGTTATTTGACTACCTGAAAGTCATGATTTTTAAAAAAAGTCTGGAGAATATCTTTCTTTTTGTGTTTTTTTAATTTTGCCTTTATTTTTAATTTTTATAATATCTTTATTTTCTTTGTTTATGATAGATACATTTTAATTATAGATTTTTATTTTCAAAATGTATACATGGATAATTTTTGACATTCCCCCTACAAAACCCTGTGTTCTAATTTTTTTTGTGTGTATATCCATTTCCTTCCTCCCCTAGTCAGCAAATGATTCAATATATGTTAAATATGTGCTATTCTTCTATACGTATTTTCATAAATATTATGCTATACAAGAAAAATCAGATCATGCACAAGAAAAAGGGAAAAAATAAGAAAGAAAACAAAATGTAAGCAAACAACTAAATGAATGAAAATACTATGTTGTGGTCCACCTTCAGTTTCCACTGTCCTCTTTCTGAGTACAGATGGTTTCTTCATCACAAGACCTGTGGAACAGGCCTGAATCACTTCATTGTTGATGAGAGTCATGTCCATCAGAATTGATCAACATATAATCTTGCTGTTGACATATATAATGATCTCCTGATTTTGCTCATTTCACTTATCATCATTTCATATAAGTCTCTCCAGGCCTCTCAAAAATCATCCTGCTGATAATTTCTTGGAAAAATAATATTCCATAACATTCATATACCATAACTTGTTCAGCCATTCTCCAAGTGATAGGCATCCATTCAGTTTCCAGTTTCTTGCCAGGGCTACACCAAACATTTTTTCACATGTAGG
The DNA here is from genome assembly GCF_016432865.1 of Antechinus flavipes. Taxonomy (NCBI): domain Eukaryota; kingdom Metazoa; phylum Chordata; class Mammalia; order Dasyuromorphia; family Dasyuridae; genus Antechinus; species Antechinus flavipes. Next base: position 302,811,701 of record NC_067399.1, on the reverse strand, counting down.
TCCCTTTCTCACTTTTATGATCTCTTTAGGATATAAGCTTAGTAGAAACATTGTTAAATCAAAGGATATGCACAATTTGATAGCCCTTTACACATAATTCCAAATTACTCTCCAAAATGTTTGGATCAGTTCACAACTCCACCAATAATTGTAGTAGTGTCCCAGTCTTCCGTCATCCCCTCCAATATTCATCTTTATCTTTTCCTGTCATTTTAGCCAATCTGAGAGGTGTGTAGTGGTATCTCAGAGTTGTCTTAATTTACATTTCCCTGATCAATAATGATTTAGAGCACTTCTTCATATGACTAAAAATGGTTTTAATTTTTTCAGCTGAAATTGCTTGTTCATATCTTTTGACCATGTATCAATTAGGGAATGGCTTGAATTCTTATAAATTTGAGTCCATTTTCTATATATTTTAGAGATGGGGACTTGATCAGAACCCTTAAATATAAACCCATCCACCCATCCCCTCCTCCCCCCCGGTTTATCATTTCCCTTCTAATTTTGTCTGTGTTGGTTTTGTTTGTATAAAAACGGTTAAACTTAATATAATCAGAATTATTCATTTTGCATTCAATAATGTATTCAAGTTCTTCTTTGGCCACAATTTCTTCCTTTCCCACAGATCTGAGGAGGAACTATCTTTTGTTCTTCTAATTTGCTTATAATATCACTTCATGCCTAAATCATAAACACATTTTGACCTTTTTTTAGTATATGGTGTTAGGTGTGGGTCAATGCCTAGTTTCTGTCATACTAATTTCCAATTTTCCCAGCAGCTTTTGTCAAATAGTGAGTTTTTATCTCAAAACCTGAGGTTTTAAGGTTTGTTAAACACTACATTAAACACTAGATACTATAGTCATTGATTATTATGTCCTGTGAACCTTACCTATTCTACTGATCAACTAATTCTGTATCTTAGTCAGTACCAAATGGTTTTGATGACTGATGCCTTGTAATATAATTTTAGGTCTGGTGCAACCAGGCCATCTTGATTTGGATTTTATTTCATTAATTTCCTTGAAATTCTTGACCCTTTGGTCTTCCAGAAGAACTTTGTTATTATTTTTTCTAGCTCTGTGAAATAATTTTTGGGAGTTTGATTGGTATGGCACTGAATAAGTAGATTAAGTAGTATTGTCATTTTTATTATTTTAGCTCAGCCTACCCATAAATACTTAATACTTTTGACCAAGTGAGATTCATATCAGGAATTCAGGGCTGATTCAATATTAAGAAAACTGTCAGCATAATTAACCATATCAACAACACAACAAACAGAAATCATATTATCTCAATAGATGTAGAAAAAAGCCTTGACAAAATATAATGCTCATTCTTATTAAGAAAACTAGAGATCATAGAAATAAATGGAAGCTTTTTAAAAATGATAAGTGATATTTCTATAAAAATATTAGCAAGAGCTATGAGTAAGGGAGGTCAATATTGTACTAGAAATGTTAGCTATATCAATAAGAAAAAAAGAAGAAATGGAAGCAATTAAAATAACTTAGTGAGGAAAGAAAGCTATTGCTCTTTGAAGATGGTATATTATTATACTCAGAAAATCCCAGAATGGGAAAAAAAAACTAGTGCAAATAATTAACAATTTTAACAAAGTTGCAGGATAGAATATAAATCTCCATAAATCATCTATCTATCTATCTATCTATCTATGTGTGTATTACCAACAAAATCTAGCAGTAACAATACAAAGAAAAAATCCATTTAAAATGGATTAAAAATCCATTAAAAATGAATACAACAATATACAACACGTAGGGTCTACCCAGGAACTACATGAACACAATCACAAAACATTTTCTGTACAAATAATCAGAACTAAATAATTGTAAATTATAAAATGCTCATTTGTAAGCTAACTCAAATTAAAATGACAATTTTCCCCATTAATTTATTTATTTAATGTCATATCAATGAAACTATTAAATAATTTCTTTATAGAGCTAGAAAAAAATAACAATATTCATTTGGAAAGATAGTTAATGGGATTAATAGTTTTAAAAAATGTAAAGGAAGATGACCTAATTTTACCAGATATAAAACTGAATTAATCAGAAAAACAATATGATACTGGATGCAAATAAAATGTAATGTGATATTTTTATAATGTATAATTATAAATTATCAAAGAAACTTTTGGGTTTCACAAACCCAAAGATACAAATTTTTAGTATAACAACTCATTATTTGATAATAAATTGGGGAGGAAATTGATAAAGAGTATGGTACACATGAGGTATAGACCAACACTCATACTATATGCAAAGTATGTATGCTCAAAATGGGTTCATGATTTAGACAAAAAGAGTTATACCATAAGCAAATGAGGAAATCATGGAATAATTTACTTGCCAGATGTATGGATAAAGAAAGCATTTAGAACAAAAAGATATTATTTTGATTATGTAAAAATAAAAATAAAAGTTTTTGCACAAACAAAATCAATGTAACTGAATTTATAAGGAAAACAGAAAACTGGGATAAAAAATTTAAAACCTTATATGTCTGGGGAAAAAAAGCCTCATTTCTTAATATATAGATAACTGCATCGATTTTTTTAATGAGGCCTTCTCCACTTGACACATGTTCAAAGAATATGAATGAGCAGTTTTGACATTAAAAATAAAAGCTATCTATAATAATGTCTATTTATATGCTTTAAAGCACTATTCATTAGAGAAATATATGTTAAAACAATTCTGAGATACCACCTTATATCCATCAGATTGACTAATATGACAAAAAATGAAAATGATAAATACAGAAGGGGATGTGTGAGGGAAAACTGGAAAACTAATGCATTCTCAGTAGAATTATGAACTGAACTAAACATTCTGAGGAGCAATTTGGAAACTATATCTAAAGAGCTATAAAACTGCTTATACACTTTGGTTCTGTGATATCACTGGTAGGTCTTCATCCCAAAGACATTAAAAAAAAAAAAAAGAAGAACCAATTTGTTCAAAAATATTTATAACAGCTTTTTTTTTTTTTTTTTTGAGGTGGCTTCACATTGGAAATTTAAAAGATGCTCTCAGCTAGGGAATGGTTGATTAACTTGTAGTATATAATTTTAATGGAATATTATTGTGTGCTATAAGAAAGGACAAGCAGTGGTTCTTTTCAACAACAGGGTGATTCAAGACATTTCAATAGACATGTGATAGGTTAGGAAAAGAAGAGTAGAAATTAGAATTGAAAAATTAAAAAATGTTAAACATTGTTTTTACATGTAAATAGGGAAAATAAAAATATTTTTAAAAAACCTTTTCTTACCAAGAATTGGTTTACATATTCTTCAAGCATATTACTTTTATCTTTTGTTGTTGTTTGCTTGTTGTTTTTTTTTTTTTTTCTTTCTCATTTTCTCCCCTTTGATCTGATTTTTCTTGAGCAGCTTGACAAATATGGAATCATATTTATTTATTTATTTTTTAAATAACTTTTTATTGATAGAACTCATGCCAGGGTAGTTTTTTTACAGCATTATCCCTTGCATTCACTTCTGTTCCGATTTTTCCCCTCCCTTCCTCCACCCCCTCCCCCAGATGGCAAGCAATCCTTTACATGTTGAATAGGTTACAGTATATCCTGGATACAATATATGTGTGCAGAACTGAACAGTTTTCTTGTTGCACAGGGAGAATTGAATTCAGAAGGTATAAATAATCCGGGAAGAAAAACAAAAATGCAAGCAGTTTATATTCATCTCCCAGCATTCTTTCTTTGGGTGTAGCTGCTTCTGCCCATCTTTGATCAATTGAAATTGAATTGGCTCTCTTTATCGAAGAGATCCACTTCCATCAGAATACATCCTCAAACAGTATCATTATTGAGACATATAATGATCTCCTGGTTCTGCTCATTTCACTTAGCATCAGTTCATGTAAGTCTTACCAGTCCTCTCTGTATTCATCCTGCTGGTCATTGGAATCATATTTAGAAGAATTTCACATAAACCTGTATCAGATTGCTTGCTGTCTTGGAAAAGGATGAGTAGGAAAGAGAGGGAAAAAAATTGTAACAATGTTTTGAAAAGGTGACTGTTGAAAACTGTCTTTGAATATATTTAGAAAAAATGTTATTAACTAAAAAAAAAAAAGAATTGATGGTGTTTTGGGAAACTTGCAGATAAAGGAAAGAAGAGTTTCTCAAATACTACTATACTGTATTGTTTTACTGCCTTACTCTATTATGTTTTTAAATATTTAATTTTTATATTATATTTTATACATTTTACTAAGTATTCCCTCCTACCCACTCAATAGCCTTGAGAATCAGTTAGTACAAGTGTTATCTAAACATTCTGGTAACTTCTTATTTTCAATTATTTACATTTTTACAATATTGTATAAATATTGTTTATATAACTCAAGGTTTTCCAACAAGATTAGAAATGCCTTGAGAGTCTGATCCAGTCATATTTTGTGACAGACTATTATGAGATATTCAAAACACTTGAATGAGTGAGTGAATGAATGGTGTCATTTTCATTGTAAGTATACGTTTCAAAGTTTGGTATTTTAAATTCTTGAAATAATTTGTTTTCTTACAGATTTAGCTTATTAATTAATTATATACAGTCATCTAATTGAATGTTTTACATAAAAATTAAAATAAATGGAATACTATCCAAAGAAGAAGAAGGAGAAAAAGAAAGAGAAGAAGAAGAAGAAGAAGAAGAAGAAGAAGAAGAAGAAGAAGAAGAAATGATGAACAGAATAATTTCAGAAAAACCTAGAAAGACAAATATGCACTGATACAAAGGTAAGTAAGCAAAACAAGTAGAGCCAGTACCTAGTAACACAGTAATAATCATAATAACTAAAGATCAAGTGTGAATGATTTAGCTAATTTCAATAACAATGATCCAAGGAAATTCCAAAGCATTCATGATGAAAAATGCTTACATATTTTCAAAGGAAAAACTGATATCATCTGAATAAAGACTAAAGCATACTGTTTTTCTTCCTTCCTGCCTGCCTGCCTGCCTTTCTTTCTTTCTTTCCTTATTCCATTTGTGGTAGTTTTCTGACAAAAAATGACTAATATGAAAATGGGAATGTTTAACATAGGTTCAAATGTATAATCTATATCAGATTGATTACTATCTCAGGGATTTAGAAGATTAGGAAAAGAAGGGTAGAAATTAGAACTCAAAATTTAAAAAGTGTTAAACATTGTTTTTACATGTAATTAGGGAAAATACAAATATTTTAAAAATTTTTTCTTACCAACTTATGGTTTACATATTCTTCAAAAAGATAAAAATCCTTTTGGGACTGCTAAGCAAAAATTCCTCTTCCCCATCATATTTAAGGAAGTCATTGGTTTTGCTGCCCAAGAAGTTTATTTCTGCAAATCTACCACTTTGTAGTGGAATTATATGGCTGACTTTTAATGTAGATTTCTCTTTTGATGGAATCTTTTTTTTAAGCTTGACTTTGTGATCAATGATTACTCCCCCTATTTTTATTTTAATAAATTCTATTTTCTCCCCACTTCTATTCTTCTTTTTTTATCCCATTTCTATTAATCTACACCCAATAATGTCTCCATTGGCTAAGCCTCAGTATTAGTCTAAGTAGCCTTCCCCTTAACCCCTTTGATTGTAAGATAACTTTGTATATTTCAGAAAGCCAGTGGATTTTCATTTTTTATTAGAATCCTAGAGGGTCCTCAAAAAAGCAAGGCTTATCAGTAAAAGTATCCAGAGGAAAGATAGCTTCAGGATTATAGTTTACAATGAACTTTAAGAGGTACTCAAAAAGATAAGAAACAAACTTCCCACAAGCAGTTGGGTGCCCCACTTGCTACACATACTCTTTAGGAATGACCCTACTTTTCTCTGGATTCTATATGTACTTGTCAAACATATGTTCTAGAAATTTGGGGGAAGATGTTTTATACTAGCTGTTCTTACTATCCCACTTCAGTAAATATCCTATTCTAAAAACTAATGAAGACTGACTAATTGATCTGAACTGATAATAATGGCCTACCAGTGGGGCTTCATGAGCTATAGCATTAGAAAATCATCCTTCTCTCCAGATTCAGAACCATTTCATTGCATAAAGCAAGTGCATACTAGAGGTTGGACCTATCAATAAATAATGTATAGGAATAGTAATTCCAGAGCTTATGTGTATTACACAAACACATGTCTATTTCTATCATTCATATAGACTCTTTTTGGGAAAAGAAGATGGTTCAGAAACATATCCTATCCTTGACCATGGATTTCTGAGCCATGTTTGTCTATGTTAACAAATTCTGAGGGTATCAGAAAGCCAGTATATTAGTTTACTTTTAAATACTATTAAAACAAGACATGCTTTGATAATAATCACATTCATGATTCTCAGCTGATTGGTCTGTTTAAACAGAGATATTTATAGTCTCTGAAACCCATAATATAATACCATTGTTCATGACTGTACTTCATGGAGTGATGATTATCAAATGTTATTTGGAACATAAAACATCTAAATCCCTCTAATCTTTGCAGGTTGATTGGAGAATTCATGAAATTGATCAGGCACTGTCCTAACTTATCCCTCCCTGTTACAATGAAGTTAAGAATATTTACACAATTTACTTTCCACTGTTGCTTGAAGAAGAAACCCATTTCAAATAGTTAAATGTATGTGAATTTTATTTGATTCTTTCATTTATCTTAAAACAGCTCTATGTGATTGCACTATAGGGTAGATATGGTACAGGAATGAAAACTAGTTAATCTTCATTTGAATTAAGTAGCTTTGTGACTTCATACTGTTGTGTAAAAAAGCAAAACTAAATTAAACTGAGGCTTGGGGATTATGATTATAGACATAGATGCATATACATATATACATGTATAATATTTATTCATAGCACCTGGCTAATCCTTTACCCTGAATCCTTATAATAAGACTTAAGTATACATCCTAAGTAGCAGAAAATCAGTTAATACATGTTTAAAGCACATGTGAAATTGAACATAATGGATAGGAAAATGAATTACTGATGGGAAGCTTCCATTCCTAATTGGTTCAGGAACTTTCAAAAAGTCAATTTCTCTCTAATTTGTCTATAATATTGGGAAAATGTTTACTTCAGAAACTTAAGGAATTTTTATAATTAGAAATATATAAAGATGGAGGAGTAGAGGGAAAAACTCAGCTGAACTATTGCCTCCAAATAACTTTCAAATAATAGCTCAAATTGAATTCTGAAGTGGCAGAGCAAATAAAAGTTCAGGGGGACAAGTTTTTTCCAGCCTATAAAAGCCGACAGGAGTGGATTGTGGCAGTATAGTGTGGGTTGGTGCAAAGAAGCTCAGAGAACAGAAGCAATTGTACCAACCACATGCTTTGGAAACAATTATGGTTGTTGCTGCAGCAGCAGGTCCAGGAGCTCTCAGACCAGAAATAAAAATGGGGTTAGGCAATTCATTATAGGGGACCCTTTGCTGCCAGTGGGCTCAAGACACTGTAGCATTTTCCATACACACACAATTCAGAGGATCAGTTCCAAAGCCAAGAGGAGAACTAGCACATGAAGGATCAGCAGAGTTTGGGCCCTGATCACAATTCTAAGGTGCAGAGATTGCTGTTGGTCACTCACAAAAATGCAGAGATCCTGGTCTTAGTTCCAAGGAAGAAAAAAAAGAACTAGTGTTCTATAGCCACTAGAAAACAAAGGATCTGATCACAGTTCCAGGTCAAAAAGGAGTATTAGCTGTTGTGACTGCAGGGAAATAAATTCCTTTCCTAAGTAAAAATCAAATCATGTGACTTTGAGCCTCTCTTATTGGATCATATTACTTTGGAAGCACTGAAAACACTTACAAACACCCAACTGTGAAAACTGTAACACAAAAACTTAAAGATTGGGACAGTACCCTTGCCAACCAGGGAACAGAGACCAATTTTAGCATAAAATTAAAAGCCAAAAAAGAAAGTAGAAAAATGATTAAAGGATGGAGGGGGTAGGAGGGAAAGAACCTTATCCTAAAAAGTTTTATGGCAACAGGGAACCTCTGGATATGATCTCACAGAAAGATAACAATGTCAAAACAACTATGAGCCAAGCTTCAAAGAAAAAAAAATAATTGTAAACAGGTCCAACAAGGTTTCCTGGAAGAGCTTAAAGAGAATAAATCAAATAAGAAGTAGAAAAAATGGAAAAAGATGCATGTGATGCTAGAAACTGATTAAAAGAGAATCAATTGCTTGGTTAAATATGCACAAAATTTTTTGAAGAAATAGAATTGGGTAAATCGTAAAAAGAAACATAATAATTCAAAGAAAAGAAAATTCCTTTAAAAACAGAATGACTAAATTAAAAGCAGAGGTACAAAAGCTCATTGAAGAAAAAAAAATTCTAAAAAAATCACAGACATTTAAAGCTAATTACTTTATGAGGCCTAAGAGAAAATAAAATAAAGAATGAAAAAATAGAGAAGATTTTGAAATATCTCATTTTTAAAAATTGGCCTAAGAATTAGTTCAAGAAAAGATAATTTAAAAATTATTGGAGTAGGGGAAGCTAGATGGAGCAGTGGATAAAGCACCGGCCTTAGAGTCAAGAGAACCTGGGTTCAAATCCAGCTTCAGACCCTTAACACTTCCTAGCTGGGACATCATGGGCAGGTCACTGAAACCCAAATGTCTCCTAAAGAAAAGAAAAAAAAGTAAAAGTAAAAAAGCAAAGGAAATATTGGACTACTTGAAAGCCATTGTCCAAAAAAAAATAAATAAATAAACTAGACATTTTATTTCAAGAAATTAAAAAGGAAAATTGCCCTCATATTCTAGAACAAGAAGGTAAAATAGAAATTAAAAGAATTCACCTATGACCTCCTGAAAGATATCCCCAAATCAAAACTCTTAGAAATATCATAATCAAATTTGTGAGCATCTGGGTTAAGCAGAAACTATTGCAAGTAGCCAAAAAGAAACAATTTGAATATCATGGAGCTAAATTGGAATCAGAGAAGATATAGCAGTTTCCACATTAAAGGAGCTATGGGTTTAGAATATGATATTCTGGAAGGAAAAAGAAGCTAGGATTACAACAAAGAATCACCTACCCAGCAAAATTCAGGCTAACTAATTTTTTAGGGGGAAAATAGAAAGAAATAGAAGATTTTCAAATTCCCTGATGAAAAGATTGTCCAGACCTGCTCACTGGAGGATTTTGGTACCAGCTCACATCCTGATCATGGGTGAGGAGTGAAGGGGTGGAACTCACAAAGATGGTCAACCAGGAGTCCATTTGTTCAAAATTTTCTCAGCCTTATATACCCTAATACATTTGCATAACTATAACACACTGTGCATGCACTACCTATAGGATAATGCACATTTGGGATCACATAAACAACTTGCTATTGTATGCAAATGTTTCCTTGGAACTTTAGTATAACTCTGCTTTGACAATAACACAGGTTCTCATATCCCCTGATTTCTCAAGAAGGCTGAGACACACATAGGGGTGATGGGGAGCCAAATCAGACATGTCAGTAGGGTTCCTTTTGTGGAACTAATGAATCTTATACCTTACCTAGGATTCTCCACTATCTGTGAACCTCTACAAAAAATGAATAGAAAACTTGACTTTCAAAAACAAGAACAAAGAAAAGTACAAAAAGCAAAACATGACAGAGAAATCATAAGAGATTTAATATGGTAAAATTATTTGCATTGCTATTGGAGGAAAGTGATGCTTGAAACTGCCAAAGACTTTATCCTTATCAGAAGCAGTTAGAAGAAGTATACTTAGACAAAGGTTATCAGTGTGAGTGGACTATGATGGGATGATCACAAAATAACCCAAAACACATTAAGGGGTTAGAAAGAAAGAAACACTGAAAGAAGGAAGAAGGGAGAAGAATGTAGAAAATAATCTCCCATAAAAAAAGCACACATATTTTGGAAAATGGGAGTGAAGAGTGGTAGGAAATGCTTGAACCTGACTTTCATCAAAATTAATTCTCAGGAATAAAAATAAATAAATACTTAGCAGGGGATGGAAAAGTGTATTCCCCAATAAAGAAGTAGGAGTGGAAAGGGATAAGAGAAAAATGTTCTTATAGAAATTGTGGTGGATTAAAGGAAGCAATGGTAGGAAGGCAAGCAGATAAGGATTGGGTGTGAGTAATTTAACTCTTCTGTCCATTGAAATCATCTAAGATAATTTGAAAGGATTTATCATGAAAAATGGCATTCATCTTCAAAAAGAGAACTGATTGAGTCTATGTAAATGGAAGTATTTTAACATATTATTTATTTTGTGACCATATTAGAGGTTTTCATGGTAAAGACAATGGACTGATTTGCCATTTCTTTTACCAGCTCATTTTACAGATGAAAAAGCTGAGGCAAATAGGTTTAATTATTTGCCTAAGGTTTTACAGGTATTGTCTTTGAAGCCAGATTTAAATTCATAAAGAAGTCTTTTTGACTCAAAGCACTATGCTCTAGCCACTGTGCCTAACTGTAATACTTAGCTGCCCAATTGATACTAATACTTCATGATATTAGTGTTAAGTAGATTGCAAATAGTTTCATTTTCTGATGTTTTTCTTTTGCAGAATACTTGCCTTGCAAACCTGGCATAACATTCTTATGAGCTACTTGGATGAGACATGCCTATGATAAGTGGGAAATATTTGTTCCACAATTAAAAAGTATTTTTTTTTTTTACATTTTTCTCCTCTACAGGAAGAACGGGAGGCAGCTATTACCTATTGCAGTGTTTTATATTTCTTTAGCTTGTGGATCCAGTGAATTTAAGGAATTTTTAATATATTGTTGCTATCCATATTTGGGAAAGCCTAGACCTAAATGATATCTAAGCTTTATTCAGATTTTCCTGGTCTTATTCTTATATGGAACAATGTACCAAAAATAGAAATTCTTTTATATTAGCTTTCAATTTGGTGTCTCCCCAGAGGTCTTGGGAATGTCTTAGGTTATGGTTAACATGCAAAGGAACAAAAAAGTAGATTTTTTTTAAAAAATAAAGTGTAAAAAAGGGAGATTAATAGAAAGTAATATAATCAATTATGTGTTATAAATCTATAAACATATATGTATAAATATATTTTTCTAACTATATAAAGTGAAAGAAAATATATTAGCATATGTAATACCAAGATCAGTCTAACAATAATAGAAAATTTAAGCAGCACAATTTTATAAAGAAATAGAACAAATAATATATGAACACACAAAGGGAAACATAAATGATTTATAAATAAGTTAAAAAGGCTTATAAATTACTTATATCAAAAATCTAAAAGAAACAAATGTCTCTGTCTTTCATTATCTTTTCCCCCCACTTTCCCCCCTTCACGAAGAAATATCAATAGATCTATATTATATAAAGTGTTTGTGAAAATGGAGATAATCCCCCCTCTTGTGAGACAAAAATGATTCTGATACTAAAGCCAAGGAAGGCTGAATGAAAGAATGAAATCTAAAGAGAAATTTGACTTATGATTACAGGTAAAAAAATAAACCAAGAGCAAACATATATAAAATATAACTAATTGTAATAAGGTTGAGTTAATATGAAGAAAGAAAGGGTCATTAAATATGAAGAAAATAATAAACAAACTAGAACATATAATTAGCATATTTTTTTTCAAAAATCCACGATTATAGTTGAATTTTAGAAATATCTCTGTCATGTTACCCCATTCATTTGTACTAAAAGAAACCTCAAAATCATAGAAATAAAGTTTCCTCAATATTATAAAAAATGTACATAATACAATAACAACAACAACAACAAAAAAACTTAACATCAGTTTTAATGAAAAAAATAATAAAAGTCTAATTAGATAAAAAATTAAATTAAACATATCCATAAATATTAAGCATACATATTGTAATTATTACCTATATTTACAAAAATTAGTTATACGGAAGTAAAATAAATTGAAAAAACTAAATACAAGCAAATAACAGTAAAAACATTTTAATATTCAATATTATATGTGATTATTTAATGAAAAATAAAGATTTAATTTAAAAAGTAAATAAAAGACTAACTTAAGTTGGATAGAAATCATGCCTACCCAAATAATCAAGTTTTCTGCATGATACTAACCAAAATTAAAAGGACAAAAAGGGAAAATTATAAATAAAAATATCTCTTCTCAACTTCAATATTTATTGATATATTGCCTTAATGTGGGGGCAGTATTCTCTCACGCATCTTCAATAATTGGCATTGTTCTGAAAAAGAAACACAATAAAAGAGAAAAATTCATAGGGTAAGCTCCACAAAGCAATAGCAGAAAAATTTGATTAATGAAAGAATACAGAGAAAAGACCAGATTAATGTAGCAACCACATATTAGAGAATGAATAGCCAGAGGGAACTCGAATATGAAATTGCAATAGTAAGCAAAAAAAAAAAAAAAAAAGATATTAAACATAATCTACTAGCATTTTATATTAACAGGTATTTTCATCATTAATTATAGTAAATTTGGTAGATTTGGATTTTGCCATAATTAAATAAACTTCTAAATACTTTCTCTTTTATAATTCTTATGACATTAATAGTATATTGTAATCATACAATTTGCTCCGTATTTCCTAGTTGAGAGGTACTCCCCTAGTTTTCATTTCTTTCCCATTACAAAAACCCTATTATGCATATATTTGTCTCTACACGATCTTTTCTTTTGTCTTTTTCTCTTTGGGGTATTGTTATAGTATTGGTATCATTGGATCAAGGTGTATGCACAATTAATCAACTTCTAAGCATAATGCAAAATTGTTTTTAATGATCATACCAAGAATGAATCAAAGTACATGTTTTCCCAGAGTCCTTCCAAGGCTTGCCCTTTTTCAACTTTGCCAAACTATTGTAATCGTTGTTTGTCTAAGGGCAAATGTTGAAAACTATCTTTACATGTATTTTGACAGTAAAAAAGGATAATTTCTTTAAAAATAATCTTTCCTCTATTAATATATCAATACTACAAATTGCAAACCAATTGTCCATTTGCATCAATGAAGGGAAACAAACCCAGGAATACTCAACTTATGTAAAAATCATGTATGTTTATTTGTATGAAGTCCAATTTGATTTTTTAAAGTACAATGTTTTGTGTATTTTAAAGAAAAGAAGCAATGATTATGGCTAGTGAATCAGGCCCTACCACACCATTCCCATAATACATTCTTTAGAAATAGGCTAAATTTTGCCAAGATTATTCCAGGATACCCAGGATTTAGGTAAGACCAACAGAGATGACGCAAGACAAAACATATATTTTTATGTTAGCGGAAAAATGTAAAACAACAAAACAGAATAGTTGCCATCAGGGGAACTGATCCTTTATGCTACAGAAATGTCCTTGATAATTTTTTTTTAAATTCACTGGAGCAGACACATTTTCACATTATATTCTTCTGGCTACTGATGAGACAACAATCATATGAACTTCAAAAGATTAGGAAATCTGTATTTCCTATTAAATTTTGTAGTCTGCTTTCCAGAGCTACTATGGATAACACCAGTATCTACATTGAAAACTCAGGAAAGGCAGCTTTTTTATTTTTTTAAATTTTTTAAAATTATAACTTTTTATTGACAGAACCCATGCCTGGGTAATGTTTTACAACATTATCCCTTGCACTCACTTCTGTTCCGACTTTTCCCCTCCCTCCCTCCACCCACTCCCCCAGATGGCAAGCAGTCCTAAACATGTTAAATATGTCACAGTATATCCTAGATACAATATGTGTGTACAGAACTGAACAATTCTCTTGTTGCACAGGAAGAATTGGATTCAGAAGGTAAAAATAACCCGGGAAGAAAAACAAAAATGCAAACAGTTCATGTCTCAGTGTTCTTTCTTTGGGTGTAGCTACTGCTGTCTATCATTGATCATTTGCAATTGAATTAGATCTTCTCTTTGTTGAAGAAATCCACTTCCATCAGAATACATCCTCATACAGTCACTAGATGACAGAGGTAGCATTCAATTCCAAGTTTGATTCTAACTCTAGTGTTCTTTATATAACAATATTCTGTACCAGCCCTAACAACCCCAATAGTATTTTTAAATGGTAATAAAAAGTAACAGCAAAAATACTGGATTTAGATTCCTACTTCACATATTAGCTTTATGACTGTGGGGAAGATACAACCTTTCTGAGACTCAGTTGCTTCCTTTGTAAAAATAGGATAATACATGTAATTCCTCACACAGTTCAAATGATACAGTATATGCAAAACTTTGAAAAATTGAAAATTTCCTACAAAATGTCTACCATAGAAGTTACCCAATCTGTGTTGGCTAAGGAACTTGCATACCAACAAAATCATGTCTTTGGTGTATGGCGTATTGATATAGCCATTATTTGTAGTAGTGACAACAATAACATAGTTTTATAAAGGTAGGAAGAAAACCTCCCATAGAAATAGTTATCTTTGTAAAGCAAATGATAAATAAGTAGGATAAAAACTAGCTAATTAATTCCCAACGCATAGTAATTTTGCCCTGAATAAGAGTTCACCATCTCTCTAAAGCACAAACTCGCATGTAAGAGGATTTATTGTAATGTATTAAGGATGATGGTGTTGAGTGTTATAGCAGAGACAATTTAATCAAAGAGCAGAGACATTTTAATCAAAGGATTTTCATAAGTCAAGGTAAAAGTTTACTTGTTCTTGTAAGACTTCCACTAAAGCCAAGTGTCCACATTTCAAAAGTCATAATGATCATTTAGCAGATGTTGGTGAAAGATGAATGAAGAGATTGAAATTGATCATGATATTGCGAGTACTAATAGAAAAGAAAGAGTTTTGGAAGGACTCAAAAGGTCAGAATTTGGAAACTAAGCATAACTAAACAGGAATAAATATAGCCTTTTTGTATAACTATTATGAATCTGACCTCAAATTTGTGAACAATTTGAAAACATTAATTATTCCATTGTGGAGCCAATTTTCATCTTTCTTTGACAGACCTTTTAAAATGTGTGAATTATGCTATCAGATCGTAGAATTTATGTGTACTAATGGAAACATTTTTTTGGCTCATTCATTCTCTTAAGAAAGTTTTTGATTATATTTTATGTTGATTGAAATAAATTGGGACCCCCCCAACTTGGACCTCAAACTAAATGAATACTCGAATGACATTTAACTAGACTAATCTCAGATTATATATAATCTTGGCTCATGTTTATAAGGTAAATTCATATGATGTGATCTTCATTCTACCCTATATAAGGCATGATTCTACCTTTATGAAATGACCCTTCTTATACCTTGATAGATAGCAGAATTCTCTAACATCTGGCTGGAATTTAGCTTCCATACCTGTAATAAGGAAGGTCTCTCTCTTAATTTACTCCCAGTGTTTTCCCACAACTTAAGGTCACAATCAAAAAAACTTACAGAAAAAACTTGAAGATTTGATATAAAAATTTGTAAAAAGTAATCTAACTTTTTTTCTAAATATACATAATTAAATGGAAGTAAGGGATGGGCAGGGTGGGGATGATTTTTTCCTCCTATCATGTTTTCTCTCAGCATTCCCATTACAAAACTGAACACTTAAGAACCCCTTTCTCTTCTTCATAGTCACACACATCTCAACTTGTATGAAGAAGTTAACTCTCAGAGCTCTAAAAAAAATGGCTTTATACATATTTTGATCACCTGTGTTCACAGCTATGCTGATGTTCCTATGTTCTCTTTTCTCCTAATGTTCTCCATGATCTTCATCATCATAATGATAATTCATCTATTCCACTTCTCTCTGACATTTGTCCTATACCATCCATGAAGGATGTTGGTTAGTTTTTTTTTTTTCCTATCCAAAAGAAGAACTACAAATTCTGGATGGTTTTATGGCCAGTTATTTTTTCTCTCTGGATAGTTGCAAAGACTATTTCAAGTATAGTGGTACAAGTTTGTTATCTGCGAGAATGTGGAAGTTAAGGCTGATGAATCTTTTAGAATTCAAGAGTTCTAAGTTGGAAAGAACTGTGCTAATATGTAAAGTTCAATATGATAGACATCTGGAAGTGGGGTGAGAGAACCAATTTACCTAAAATGGGACAAAGAAATCCAGATAAGAAATTGAGCATGACAGAGAGTTCTTGGTGATCTGTAATGGGATCAAGCTTGTGAGTGGTCACTGCATTTTTGAGCATGGGTAGTATAAACAGAGCTAGTTTCTTTTTTTTTTCTTTTTTTTCCAAAAAAACCAAAAACCAAAAACAAAAAACCTTCCAAAAAACAAATAATTAGAGGGAAAATATAGAATTATATAATTTTAGAACTAAAAGAATCCTAACCTTTTAGATGTTAACTAACTGTAGTTTCAAAAGCCATATTGAGGGTTTGGTCTTTTTCTTGAATACAAGTTAACATATTTTTTGAGAAAAGAACGAACTAGAAACAAAATAGATGTCAGTTAATAGTGGAATGTGGAGAATGACTAAAAATGTTGGTTTATATGTATGTATGTATTTGAATGTAATTGAATACTATTCTTGTATAAGAAACAATAGTTTTGATGAATATAGGGGGAAAATAGAAAACTTATCATAGAACCAATGTGATTTGAAATAAATAAGGCCAGGAAAACAATATATAAAATAGAAATAGAAAGAGCAATGACAAAACAATTGAAACATATTTCTATATATAAAGAATAGACTTGGATTTGAATAATATATATGAAAAGGCACTTTACTTTCTTAAGAGAAGTAGGAAACTATATGTATGAAATATAGCAGCTAATACCAGGTTTTTTTTTTTTTCTCTTTTAGCTAGTATAGCTAACTATTGTTGTTCTTTGTTGTAATATTCTTCTTTAAAACATAATGTTCTCTGGGAGAGGTTTCTTGGGGGGCTTCTGGGGGCAGCCTTATTTTCAGTTTAGAGTAATCACCTCAAATGCAGCCAGGGAATAAAGTCCAAATTCTTTATTGTATCCTTAAAGTCTTCAAAGTCTTCAAAGACCCTTTAAAGTCATCTCTTTCATTTGGGGCTGGGCTAGTTTTCTTAGAGGCCTTCTGGTGTCTTGGTTCCTAGAGCTTAAGCTGCATTCTCTGGCTTGTGAATCTGCTCGAATGAATCCTGGCTGAGGCTCCGAGAGCTTCTAGTGGGCTTGTCTTCTAGTGGGCTTGTCTGTTAGTGGGCTTCTCCTTTCTGGCATTGACAGCTCCTTCTTATGTATCCCACACTGAGTTTACACCAATCATTATAACACTAGGAAACCATTATTTGTTGTAGGATTAAATCAATGCTAAATTAGATTTAACCACTGTGTCCTCTTCCACTTATTTAGCACCTTGTAAAAATCTTAACACTTTGTTATTATGAATTATTATTAAGAATGGATCTCTGAAAGGGGAAAAAGAGGAATATAGTAAGAAAATAGGTGACATAAAAATAGCAATAAGATGCATTTTCAAAAACAAGTAAAAAACAAAAGTAGAAAGTTCATGGTAAGGTTAAGGATGTTTGCTGAATAGGTACAGCCTTCCCTCAGAATCACTAATTCCCCTTTCAAAACATGAAAGCTATATTTCTAATGAAGATTCTTATTTTCTTCACAGATAATTAAGGCATAAGACATTCAGATTTAGCTGATAGTGACAAACTTGTCCTTGTGATATCAATGTGTTTATAATCAAATTACCATGCAATGCTATTAGTCTGTTAAAATGCATATTATTCTTTAAAGGGTTAAGAATCCAGGTGTAAAATAAATACACAAATAAAAGGAAAATAAAAGAACCTTTAATATCTTCATAAATTTTCAATAAAATCTTCACTTGTATTATATAATTTCAGAGTTGTAAATACTTTAGAGCTGTAGAATCAACCAAGTGGAAAAAGACATACAAAAGCTAACTGACGAAGATCACATATAAAAAATTAGAATGGGGCAAATGGAAGCTAATGACTCTGTGAGACAGCAAGGATCAGTCAAATAAACTAAAAAGAATTAAAAAGTGGAAGAAAATGTGAAATATCTCATTTGAAAAGCAGTCAACCTGGAAATATATCCAGAAGAGACATTTTAAAAAATGTTTGGCCTATCTGAAGGCCATGAGCAAAAAAGAGCCAGGATAGCATTCTGAAAGAGATCATTAAGGAAAATTGCTCCAATATTCTAGAAACAGAGAGGGAAATACTATGTGAAAGGATCCATCAATCACCTTCAGAAAGAAATCCCACAAGGAAAACCCTAAGGAACATTGTTGCAAAACTCCACAACTACATCATCAAGGAAAAAAAAAATACTGTAAGCTACCAGGAAAATACAATTTAAATTTCAAGAAGCAACAGTCAGGATTAGCAAGGATCTCACAAGTTCTACAAAAAAAGAATTAAAGAACCAGGAGCACCATATTCCAGAAGTCAAAGGATCTCGGGTTATAACCAATAATTAATTGCACAGCTAGACTAGGTATTATTTTTCTGGGGAGCTGATGGATCTTCAATGAAGAAGGAGACTTTCAATCATTAATATAAAAAAATAGAACTAAACAGAAAATTTAATCTACAAACCCAGGACTCAAGAAAAGCATAGAAAGGTAAACAAAGGAAAATATACATTATTTAAAGGTTAAACTCTTTTTATCCCTAGATGGGAAAACAATATCTGTAACTCTTGAGAACTATATCTGTTAATAGGGCAAATAGAGGAGGGCAGCACATGAAATAAGTATGTGGTTGTGAATGGATTCTGATGTACTGATATAAAAGAAAAAGACATTAAGGATGGGAAAAGGTCTGGAAAAAGAGGAAAGAGAAATTGATTAGGACAATTAGATCACAAAGGTAAAGAAGGGACATGAATGAGCACTATTTGAAGTTCGAACAAATCAATTTTGGCTCTAAAAGGGAATAGCTTAATCATTCAATTGGATACGAAATTTATCAAACTTTATAAAGAAGCAGGCAGAGAAAGAGCAAAGAAACAGTAGGGATAGAATAGAAGGGAGGGCAGAAACACTAGGGGAAAAGAGAAATGGGAAAGGAGTGATAGACGATAAGGTAGTAGGTGGGATGGGTTAAAAAAAACACCACTAAAGACAGGTTGAAAAGAGAGAACAAAAACATATAAAGGAGAAAAAATAAGAGTTAGAAATACAGACCTGGTAATTATAACTATGAAAAGCAATGGGATGAACTCTCATATATAAGAAGTGATAAATGGAAGGGATTAGCAGAATGGATTAAAAAACAGAATACTGGGGCAGCTATGTGGCACAATGGATAGAGTACCAGCTCAGAAGTCAAGAGGACCTGAATTCAAATCTGGTCTCAGATACTTAACTCTTCCTAACTGTGTGATCCTGGGCAAGTCACTTAACCCCAATTGCCTCAAAAAAAAAAAAAAAAAAAGAATATTACAGTATTTTATTTACAACAAACACATGACACAGATACAGACAGCAAAAAAGTGAAAGGCTGGAACAGAATTTATTATACTTCAGCTGAAGTAAAAAAAAAAAATAGCAGAGGAAGCAATTCTGATCTCAGATAAAGCAAAAGTATAAATAAAGTATAGATCTTATTAAAAGAGATAAAAATATAAAAGAGATATAAGAGATTAAAAGAGAAATTAAAAGAAAGTACATCTTGATAAAGCATACCATAAACAATAAAATAGTAAAGATATTAATGGCCTATGCACTAGGTAGTGCGGCCAAATTCCTCGAGAAGATTTTGACCAGTTACAAGAAGAAATAAAAAGCAAGACTATATTAGTGGGAGACCTCAACCTTCTCTACCTTGGGATTACCACAAAATAAACAAGAAAGAAACTAGGGAGGTTAATAGAATATGAGAAAACCTAGATATGATAGACCTCTGGGAAAAAAAATAGGGACAAAAAGGAATACTTTTTTCTTGGCAATACATGGTTCCTATATAAAAATTGACAATGCATTATGTCATAAACACTTCACAATCCTAACTTCTTCTGGAGGGGGAGAAGTGTTTGGGAACCCAGGAAAAAGAATCCAAAGTTAGAGAGAAAGGCTCCTAAATGAATTATAAATTCTAGATTTAGAACTAGAAGTGACCTTACACTTCTAGTTCACTTTGAAGATATAGCTTGAGTTACAGAGGTACTAAAAGATAGAAACCTTTTGTGGAGAGCCAAAGTCACACAACTTTAGTGGCAGAGTTTGGATTTAAACTTAAGTTCTCTGACTACAAAACCATTCTTTCAAGTGAATCATGGTCCACATATAGCAGAAATTGTTTCAAAATTTTTAGGTTTTGGGTTTATTGGGATACAATTAAAGATTCTAAATTCATACTGCTTTTATCTTTGAAACATAGATATGAAACATAGGGATGACTGGACATTACATTCCTAGTCCCAGATGTGCATTCAAAAAAAAAAAAAAAACCTCTCTATTCTGGACCCTCATGCCTTGAACAAAGGAACATGACAGGATAGGATTATCCTATCTTAGGATAGATAAGGATATCTATGTCCGTAGGATATAGGAGAGGATTTAATTGTTTATAAGAAAATTTGCTCAGTGAGATTCAGTGTTTAACATAAGGAAATGCTTAGAAATGTGTGCCTGGCTGAAGTAAAATAGTTAAGAACCAATATTCCCTCCATGACATTCTCCTTCCCCACCCACTCTAGTCAATCAGGCAATAATTCATGTTATAAAACAAAACAAATAAATAACAAACAAATGAGTCACAACAGCAAAACAAAAAGAAAAAAAAAAAACAACATTGTCTCAACTTTATTGTTTAAGCCTTAATCTTCCATTTATCTCCTTTCATTTTAAAACCAAGTTTGTATTCGAAGATAAAAATGGGAAAGTCTTGCCATCTCCTATTATGTCTTCTTCCTTTTTCCTTTCATGGGTTCTTGTTTTAGTACTGCTCTAGTGAAACATGAAATCATAATGAAAAAGTTCAAAATATTAGAGTTCCATTCCTGTCTGTGCTACACAACACAGAGAGAATGCTGCAGGAGTCATATAACTATGAGCAGAAGATAGAATTTGTACAATGGTGAGTAAAGAATTTTTGTTTGTTTGTTATATTTTAATGAAATATTTATTATATTTGAAAATATGGAAATCAATTTTTGAGGCTCCTACAAAAGCAGACAGGCTTTCAGACTAGTTTGTTGACTTTTGTTGTACATAAACCAATATTTCTGTGCAAAGTGAATATTCTTTAATGCCCCTCTCTAATCAGAAGGATCTATGCCAAAGACTAAATTTTATCAATTACATCAATTGCATCAAGTATCATTTCTCATTCAGATTCATAGTTGTTTCAGGTATGAGTCTAAAGTTAACATCTTATTCAAGTTCAATATTGAGAAGAAATGAAACACTTTACTTTACTCTAACCTAGCAGGGATATGAAAAAAATATTCAGGGGCATTTAGTTTCTACAGACTTGTTCCTCCCACCCTCTTTCCCCTTTTTTCTATCAGACAATATCTGGTCTGTCATTTATCAGGGTATAATTAATCTGGTGAATACAGGTGCTTACCATGTCTGAGAGGCCTTGCCTACAGAAAGTTGGGACTTTTTATGATCATAAAACCAGAAACCTGCATCAGAAAAGTTAGAGCCATAAAAGTTTCATAAAGTAAGGAAGTTTTGCCAGGGTTGGAGAAGGTATATCAGGAATACTAGTCCTGCCACAATGGCTTTAATAAGATCTATCTAAGTGCCATTTAAATTTTCTTTGCTTTCAATTACCTCCTAGGAAGAGATCTGGGCTACAAAGAATCATACGAAGTCTTTCACTCAATAGCTTGAATCATGAACAAGTAGAAATTCATTTTTTTAAATGTAAGAGAAGGCACACATTTCCCAAAAGGCCATCCTTATATTCATCTTCATACTATGTAGTTAATGGAGATAGTAAACTGTTATGCAATCTGATTCTGTCTTGAGTAAATTAAGGACAAAATGATTTTATTCAGACTCAGTCCTGGGTTTTTTATGTGGAAAAGTCTTTAGTGCTGAAATGTTCAATTGTTCTGCAGAGTTGTGCTGTAACTTAGCACAACAGATCTGACCTCCTTTGAGGTAATTGGGTCTGGAATGCAAAACTTGAGCTTTAGGCCTTTTAAATATTTTTCCAGACTGTTTCTAAACATCCATATAAAGATCTAGTATAAATGCAAGAGTAGCCTGAGGTTTATGTTAAGATGTCTGGAGTCAGATACATACCGAGAATAAAGAGTTGTTGAAATACCTCAGCGTGCACACTTTTCACTCTCCAGGCATGCTCATCAGTTAATTATGTCTCTATTGCTGAGCTGGGAAGAAATTTAGAACCTGAGGTCTTTAATGACATACTCCATCACAAGACAGTCAGTCCAAATCTTAGCAGGAAGAGTCTTATACAGGGTAAAAGAATCCTTTCTACTGAAACCTTCTACCTCCTATAAGAGTTAGAAATTCTATAAATATATTCTAAAATATATTGAAGCAAAAAGTAATAAAAAATGTAGAATGAAAATAGCACTTTGATGAAAATAGTATTAGAAATCAATATCAGGATTTCCAGGGGTGAAGCAAAGATAACAGAATAGAGAAAGCAACCAACTGAGCTCTTTCAATATTTTCTACTGCATCAAAACAAATTCTGGAGGGACAGTCAACAAAAGGTGATCTGAGAGGTCAGAAGACCAGTGACATGAAGCCCTTGTGGATAAAACTCCCGGGGTAGGACCAAGGACAAAGAACAATAGCAATAACAGCATGCTATTTGACAACTCCATTCCCTAAGCCTACAACTGGATCATAGTTCAAGGGAAAAAGAAGTACTTTTGGAAAAGAAGGATGGGAAGTGCTGAATGTTATCATTTTTGGCATCAATGGTTCAGAGACCCTAAGAAATAGTATCACTGCCTGCCCCAAGGAAGCAGAAGCTTTGAGAAACATTATCAATTATAATCCCAAAGGATTTTAGGCTCTTTCTGGGGAAGAATCAGAGTGGAAATCAGGATAGCAGTGACCAAACTTTTCCTGAGTTTAAACCAACTTGGAAACATTAAAATAAAAATTCAAATCATCAGAACTAACTCTTGAAAACATCAGTGTAAAAATAATCACAAAATTTGAGTTACTGCACTTTGTCACCTCACATCAGGACCACTGTCCCAATATTAACAGAAAGTTTAAAATCAAAAAAATTTAAGATGAGGATACAATAGTGTAAAAAAAAAAAAAAGAAAGAAAGAAAGAAAAGAAATTGACCATAAAAACTACTATGGTGACAAGAAAGATCAATACACAAATTTAGAAGGATGTCAAGTCAGAATAGATACAAAGTCTGAAAGAAAATGTGAATTGAAGACAAAACAAACAAGAGTTCTTGGAAGAATTTTGTGTGTATATGTGTACATGTATGTATATGTATGTATGTATACCTTGTAATATGTGTGTATGTAATGCCTTGAAACAAGGTGTTAACTCAGTGGAATTGATAAGACAATGGTTATCTAGTTTAGCATGTGAGTTTTCTAGTTCAGTATGATTGATTTAATTCTAAAACAAGGTGTTAACTAGTGGAATTAAGATAATGATTCTCTAGTTTACAGGTAATTAGTACTTATTATAGTTCTACAAGTTGATCCTTATTCTACAACATTGACACCTATGATGATATACTTATAATAGGTACATAAGAGCTAAGAGATCTGGGAGGAAGACAGACTTCAAGATGGACACCATCCTGGTGGCTCTCCTTCCCCCTGCTTCCTGCATTCCTCCACTAAAAGCAAGACCCATTCTGGAGGGTCTCCAGAAAGCTAGCCCAGCCCCAGGTGAAGGAGACAAACTGTGAAAAAAAGATAATAAAGGCTTTGGACTTTATCCTTGACTTTGGACTTTATCCTTGATTCTAGTGGTGATTACTCTGCTAAGACCAAGGCTGGTCATGAGACCTCCAGAAATCTAAACCAGGACATCACATATTTATATGCATATACACATACAAATATGTGTGTGTGTATATGTGTGCGTGTATAATGTGTGGGTGTGTATATATTCACATACATATATACATATATATATAATCAGAATGATAGAGTAGATAAAAGGTAAACAAATTAAAGAAAGAGAAGAAAATTATAAAAAGTGAAATAACAGGTTGGTAAAGGAGACAGAAAAATACTAAAGAAAACACCTTTAAAATGTATAAAAACTCACTGAAGAAATCAGTTCTTTAAAAATTAAGATGGGGCAACTGGAAGTTAATAGATTCATAAACCATGAAAAAACTACAACAAAACAAAGCTAAAAGCATAAACAATAAAAACAAAACAAAACAAAAAAACAGTACAAACCTGAAATACCCCATAAGATATAAACACAAATAAAAACAAAAAACTGCTGACCAAGAAAATAGATTAAGGAGAAATAATTTGAGAACTATTGACCTATTTAAAAGCCATGGTCAGAGAAAAAAACCTGCATTTCATATTTCAAGAAAATATCAAGGAAAATTTCCCTGATGTCCTTGAATGAGAGAATAAAATAGAAATTAAAAGATGCAACTAATCACCACCTTAAAAAAAAAAAATCCCCAAATACAAAAAAAAAAAAAAAAAAAAAATAGGAATATGATGCACAAATTCCTGAGCTGCCAGCTGGAAAAAAAAAAAAAAAAAGTACTTAAAGTAGCTAAAAACAACTCTTTGGGTTCCAAAGAGCCACATTTAGAATTGCACAGGATTTAGTAGCTATTACCTTAAAGAAGCAGAGTGCTTGGAATATGGTATTCCAGAAGTCAAAAGAACAGAAATTAAGACCAAGAATAACCTATCTAGAAAAATTGAATGTAATCCTTGAGGTTAAAATATGGATATTTAATGAAATAGAGGACTTTCAAATATTCCTGATTGGAAAACAAACATGGAAATTGAATATGTGCATATATATTTATGAGCACATAAACACAAATACAAATTCACACATACACACACTTATTTCATAATTATATCTATCTTAACCAAAAAGGGAAATGGGAAATGAAGTGGATAAAAGTTAGTGGGGATGAGAAAAATGGGAGCAGAAAAAAGAAGGCAATGATCATAATCAAAACAGAATTGAAAGGAAGCACTGGAGAAAAAGAGAGGAAAATAAACAGAAGAAAATAGGATTAATTGATAAATGGTCAAATCATATAAACAGACAATTTTCAGGTGAAAAAATTCAAACCATTTAAATAATATGAACAAATGCTCTAAATCATTACTGATCAGAGAAATGCAAATTAAGACAACTCTGAGGTACCACTATATACTTCTCAGATTATTTGACAGGAAATGATAATGATGAATGTTGGAGGAGATGTGGAAAACTGGGGCACTAATAAATACATTGTTGGCGGAGTTGTGAACTGATCCAACCATTCTGGAGAGCAAATTGGAACTATGTCTAAAGGGCTATCAAACTGTGCATACCTTTAGATACAGCAATGTTTCCATTGGGCTTGCATTCCAAAGAGATCATAAACAAGGGAAAAAAAGCGATGTGTGCAAAAATGTCTGTAGGAGTTCTTTTTGTGGTAGCAAAAAACTTGAAACTGAGTGAATGCCCATCAATTGGAAAATGGCTGAACGAATTTTGGCATATGAACGTTATGGGACATTATTGTTTTATAAGAAACAATCAGCAAGATGATTTCAGAGAGGTCTGGAGAGACATGAACTGATGGTAGTAGGTAGAAAACATACACAGCAATAAGAGTATGCAATGATCAATTCTAATTGAATTGGCTCTTTTCAACAGTGAGGTGACTTAGGCCAATTCCAAGGATTCTGTGATGAAGACAACAATATGTACTCAGAGAAAGGATTGTAGAGATTGAATGTGGATAAAAAATATAGTATTTTCACCTTTTTATTGTTTTTCATTTGCATTTTGTTTTCTTGTTCATTTTTTTTCCTTTTTGATCAGATTTTTCTCGTGTAGCATGAGAATTTTGAAAATGTGTTGGAAGAATTGCATGTTTGACATATTTCATCACTTGCCAACTAGGAGAGGGAAGGAAAAAAATTGGAGTACAAATTTTTGCTGAGGTGAATGTCGAAAAATATTTATGCCTAAGATTGAAAATAAAAGGCTTTAATAAAAATAAATTTTAAAAAATAGGGTAGAGTGTTGGAATCCTTACTAACTGCTAACTAATTAGAGTTGATCTAATCTTACAAGAAGATGTTTTGGGCAGAACCTGAAACAAGGTACTAAGTAGAACTAATTAATACAAGGCTTGTGTTCATACCTTTACTCATTGGAGTTCAATGAGTTCACACCTCCCTTGAAGCTTTTTGGGCCAGAGAGCACTATGGGAGAAAACCCACAATCCCTCTCTTGAGCATAAATAGAGCTTCAATGGGCCAGTAGAGGAAGTTCTTCAGAGTGAAGAAGCTACAAGTCGAGATTTCACTGGAATGACATGAAGAATGGAGCTGGCTGGAGGCTGAAGAAAGCAGGGGCAGAGGCTGAAGGACCAGACCTTTGGATTTGGCGACATTCGGAGAGAGCTCTTGGAACCAAGCAGAGAGATTGGCCTCTAAGCTAACCAGGCTATATTGGAGATAATAAAAGATCTGAACTTTTATCACCTGGCTGCGCTTTGAGAAGAAAAAGCTCACAACAGTAGAGGAAAATTCATCATTATTAATTCCAGCTTTAAATGTTAATGAGATGGACTCCTTCCTAAAAATGAAAGTGGATAACAGAATGGATTAGAAACCTAAATACAACACCATGCTACTTACAAGAAACACACTTGAAACAAAGAAATATGCAAAGAATTAAATAAGAGGTTGAAATAGAATTTAACATATTTGAGCTAAAGTAAAAAAGCAGAGGTAGTAATTATGAGCTCAGACACAGAAAAAGCAAAATTAAATTTAATTAAAAAAGGATAAGTAGGGAAAGTACATCTAGAGAAGAACACATCATAGACAGGGAAATATCAGTAGTATACTATGCATACATTCATCAAATGCCATAGTATACAAATTAATTTTCACAATATATGCATAGTTTTCAATATCCACACTTGCAAAATCTTGTGTTCCAAATTTTTTCCTTCCCTTTCCCTCATCTCCTCCCCTAGATGACAAGTAATGCAATATGTTAAACATGTATGATTCTTCTATACATAGTTCCACAATTATAATGTGTAATATTCTTCTCTAATATAATGTTCTCTGGGAGCTGGTTTCTGTCTTCTGGGAGCAGCCTTAGTTTCAGTTCAATGTAATAATGCAGCCAGGAGTTAAAGTCCAGATCCTTTATTTTCTCTTTCCAAGTTAGCTTTTTAGAGGCTTATCTCTCTCCTTGGTTCCTGGAGCTCTTTCCACTAGTCCTTTGTTTCTGCCAGCTTCAGATTCTCTTCCTCCCAATGTCTCCAGCCAGCACAAAGATGGAAGTTGGAATGAATCTGACTCCAACTCCAAGAGTGGGCTTGTGGGTTAGTGGGCTTCCTCTTTTGTGGGCTTGAGAGCTCCTTCTTATATATGCTCTCTTAAAGGTGTAAATTTTGTGGAACTCTTATAAGTACTAAGTACTTCTAGAGAACTGTTAAGCACCTTGCTAAACAACCATTATCTCTATCAATTCCACTGTTTAGCACCCTGTAAGAATTCTAACAATTATGCTACACAATAAAAATTAGATCAAAAAGATAAAACATTAGAAAAAAAATAAAATGCAAGGAAACAACAAAAATGTTAAAATACTATTTTGTGATCTACACTCAGTCCCCACAATCCTCTCTCTGGATGCAAATGGCTCTCTTCATCACAAGATCATTGGAACTGACCTGAATCATTTTGCTCTTGAAAAGAGTCACATCTATTAGAATTGATCATGGTATAATCTTGTTGTTGCTCTGTACAATGTTCTTTTGGTTCTACTCACTTCACTTAGCATCAGTTTTCTCCAGGCCTTTCTGAAATCATTCTGCTGATTGTTTCTTATAAAACAATAATATTCTATAATATCCATAGACTATAATATATTCAGCCATTCTCCAAATGATGGGTATCCACTCCCTTTCCAGTTCCTTCCCACTACAAAAAAGACTGCTAAAAAGTTTTCCACATATGGATTCCCTTTTTTATAATCTCTTTGGGCTACAAACCCAGGAAAGACACTTCTGAATCAAAGGGTGCGCACAGTTTCATAGTCCATAAAGCTCTGAAGTTTCATATTGTTCTCCAGAATGGTTGGATCAATTATCTTGATTTGCATTTTTTTGATCATTAGTGATTTAGACTTTTTATATGACTAGAAATGTTTTTAATTTCTTTGCCTGAAAATTGTTTGTTCATATCCTTTAACCACTTATCAATTGGAGATTTTCTTGGATTCTTATAAATTTGAGTCAGTTCTCTATATATTTTAAAAATTAGGTTTTTGTCATAACACATGGATGTAATACCCCCCCCCCAATTTACTGCTTTCCTTATAAACTTGTCTGTATTTGTTTTTGTACAAAAAGTTTTTATCTTAATATAATCAAAAGTATCTACTTTGCATTTCATAATGTACTCTAGTTCTTTTTTGGCCACAAATTCCTTCCTTCTCCAAAGATTTCAGAGGTAGACTATCCTTTGTTCTTCTAATTTCCTTTTATAGTATCAGTCTTTATGTCTAAATCATAAACCTATTTTGATCTTGTCTTTGTATAGGGTATTAGGTATGGGTCAATGCCTACTTTCTGCCACACTAAATTCCAATTTTCCCAGCAATTTTTGTAAAATAATGAGTTCTTATCCCAGAAGTTGGGATCTTTGGGTTTATCAAACACTACCGTGTTTCCCTGATAATAAGACCTATCCTGAAAATAAGTCCTCCCCTTGCTGTGTAAGATTCCTCTAAAATAAGCCCTCCCCCGAAAATAAGCCCTATTGAGATTGCTACTGGAGTGAAGGTGATCCCCTGTGCTACATGCTACATTATGGTACCCTCTGTATGCACCGTCCCCCTTTCCCCCATGCGGGGGAAACGCATGCCGCACTCCGAGCTGCATCCAATCAGAGCTGCAGCAGTGAGCACATCATCCTGTTCTTCCCTGGTGATTTGCTTGCTGGCGCCATTGAGAGCAGTGCTGTGGAGGAGAGATGAGGCAGGACAACATAAAAACCTGGTATGTAAGCGGGAGTGAGGGGGCATGATGGAGGATAAAAGAAGAACTCAGCCAGCACTCACCATGCTAAAGAAATGAAGAACTTCCTTGCAGAGAGAAGAATAGATCAAGTAATGATTCCTGCAGGAATGACTGCCTATCTCCAGACCCTTGATATTGCAATAAACAAGCCATTCAAGGACCATTTGTGCATGGAAGTCAATGACTACACTGAAAATAGAATGGAAAGAAATCAGCATGGAAACTTTGTGAAGCCCTGTCTGCAAGAAGTCATGACTTGGGTGAAGAAGTCATGGGATAAAATTACTGACAGCTGTGTCGCCAAGGCACTACAAGCAGGTTACCTGGACAAGACATGTTCATTTAAAGAGAGCTTTATTGCTGGACATGACAGATTGGGTCCACTTCTTCTGAAGGAAATAGAGGCACAAGACATCCAGGATGGAATACAGGGTATGGACACTTATAACGATGTTTTTGAAGAAGATGACATGATCATTATTGAATAAAGGTACATTTTTTTTTTGTTCACATTTACCTGTTTATTAAAATTGCTGTCAATGTTCATTAAAATAAACCCTCCCCTGAAAATAAGCCCTCTGGTGTTTTTCTGTCCAAAAAAAATTAATAAGACAGTATCTTATTATCGGGGAAACATGGTAGATTACTATACCCATTGACTAATATGTCTTTGTAAATCTAACTATTCCATTGTTTGACTACTCTATTTCTTAGCCAGTATCAAATGATTTTGATGAGTGCTACTTTATAATATAGTTTTAGATCTGGTACAGATAGGCCACCTTCATTTGCATTATTTTCATTAATTTCCTTAAAATTCTTGACATTTTTTTCTTCCAGATGAACTTTGTTTTTATTTATTATTATTATTTTTTGTATCTCTGTAAAATAATTTCTTGGGTATGGCATTGAATAAATAGATTAACTTAGGTAGAATTGTCATTTTTATTATATTAACTCAGTCTACCCATAAGTACTAGATATTCTTCAAATTGATTAGATGTGACTTTATTTGTGTGGAAAGTATTTTGTAATAGTATTCCTATAGTTCTTGACTTTGCCTTGGTAGACAGACTCCCGAATATTTTATATTATTTACAATAATTTTAAATGGAATTTCTCTATCTCTTACAACTGGACTTTGTTGGTAACATAGAATGCTGATGGTTTATGTGGATTTATTTTGGATCCTCCAACTTGGTTAAAATTGTGAATTGTTTCTAGGAGATTTTTAGTTGATTCTCTAGGATTCGCAACATATACCATTACAGTATCTGCAAAGAGGTTTAATTTGCTTTCCTAGTTATCTATTTTACTTACTTTATTTTTTTTCTCCTCTTATTACTAAAACTAATATTTGTTTTACAATATTAAATAGTAATGGTGATTGGGGCCAAACTTGTTTTACCCCTGATCTTATTGAGAATGGTTCCTGTTTATCCCTCTTACATATGATGTTTGTTGATTGTTTTAAATGGATAATAGTCACTATTTTAAAGAAAACTTCACTCTGTGACTCTGGGCAAGTTGCTTAACCTCAATTGCATTGCCAAAAAAACACCAAATTTAAGGAAATCTCCATTTATTCTTTTACTCTTTAGTGTTTTTAATAGGAATTGGTATTGGATTTTGTTAAAGACTTTTTCTGCTTTTATTGAGATAATCATATAGTTTCTGTTAGGTTTGTTATTGATACAGTCAACTATACTAATAATTTTCTAATATTGAACTCACCTTGCATTCCTAGCACTAATGCTACTTGGTCAATATCCAAATTCTTAAAGGAATGATAAAATGAATTAATTATGCAGAAATACATTTTAAAAACTTACAATTGGGAGAGTTCAATTTTCTCTTCTCAGCACTTAATATTCATAAAATAGATATTTAAAAAGTCAAAAAGTTGAATAAAATCTTCAAAAAATTACATATAATTGATGCCTGGAGAAACCTCAATGGAAATAAAAAGGAATACGCATTTTTCTCAGATTTACATGGCGACTTCACAAAATCTAATTATGTATTAGGTTGTAAAACCTCACAAGCAAATACAGAAGAATGGAAATAGTAAATACACTGTTTGAAGACTATAATTCAATAAAAGTTATATTTAATAAAGAATGATAGAAACATTAATCAGAAACTAAATGTAAAGCTTATAAATGAATTTGTCAAAGAAAATATCATAAAAATGATTAAAACACATTATTGTTAGAATAGAAATAATGAAACAACACTCCAAAATTGAATCAATACTTAGAGGAATATTTATATTCTAAATGCTTATATCAATAAAAAAGAAAAACAGTACATTGAAGAATTGGTCCTACAACTAAAAAAAATTAAAACCAGGAAAAGGACAAATTAAAATTTTCAACAAAATTCCAAAAGAGAAATCTCAAAAATCAAAGAAGAGATTTGTAAAATTGATTTTTTTTAACAAATGAACTAATAAATAAAACTAGAAGCTGATTTTATGGAAACAAAATTAAACAATTATTTTTTAAAAAGAAAGAAAATCAAATTATTAATTAATCAACAATGAAAAAAGTGAATATACACTAAATAAGAATAAAATTAAATAAATTATTTTGCTCAATGATATGCCAGGAAAATTATAAATTAAATGAAAGGGGTAAATATTTATAAAGATGTATATTGCTTAGTTTAACACAAAAGGAAATAGAAGACTTTAATGCTCATACTTTAAAAATAAAAATTGAACAATTATCAATGAACTTCTTACTAAAAAATTCCCTGGACCAGATGTATTTACAAGAAGATAAGAGCTGAGCACACTCATATTATCATGCATGTAAATATACATGCTTACACACATATATGTACATATGCACATATATAACTATTTATAAACATAAGTATAGATATAGATAAATGATAAACAGATGGGTACATAAATGGTTAGATTACATATTATATTCAAATAGGATTTATACCAGGAAGGCAGGTAGGAAAATCATCAGTTTACTAACTATACCAGTAATAAAAACAATAAAAATCATATGAAGAGATCTATTAATAAGGATGAAAATCTGTGACAAACTTAAACATCCATTTTTAATTAAAAACACTAGAAACCATAGGCATAAATTTACTCTTTCTGTTTAAGTAATTAATTTCTGTATAAATAATATCTATCTAAAATCAAGAACTAACATGATCTATAACAGGGACAAATGTAAAGCCTACCTGATAAAATCAAGTGTGAAGCAAAGTGTCCTTTAATTCCATTATTCAAAATTGTATTAAAAATGCTTTCTATAGCTATAAGAAAAATAAATAAAGGAACAACAACAACAGCAACAACAAAAACTATAAGGAAACAAACTTACAAAGTGATGGTGTTTGTAGAAATTCCTGGAGAGTCAACTTAAAAAAAAAAAAAAAAAAAAAACTAGTTTACACAAATAACTTATTTATCAAATTTGCAGTATGTCAAAAATTTGAATGAAGGAAGCCCAGAAGATTCAGATTTCAAACTATATTGCAAATGGTAATCAGCAGAATAATTAAAGACTGGGTAAGAAATGGATCACTGGATCAGTGGAACAGATTAGAAACACAGTAAACAGTAGTAAATTATCATTACAATTTAGTGTTTGATAAATCCAAAAATTGAAACTTTGAAAACTCCCTGTCTGACAACAATTCCTTTGAAAGTGAGAAAGGAATTTAGCAAAAAAAAAAAAAAAAAAATCACACCAAAACAAAAAACAAACAAACAACTAATAGTCATAGATCAACATCTCACACCAAATAAGAAGATTTAGCTAAATATTATAAATGATTTAAACATAAAAGGTAATAAATAAATAAATTAGAGGAACATGGAAAATATATTCGTCAGATCTATAGAAAAGGGAACAATTTATGACCAAACAGGAGAGAAATAGTAAAATATTTAAATGTGATTACCTGAAATTAAAAGATTTTTGCTTGAACAAAATCTATATAGCCCAAATTAGAAGGAAAATAAGAAAATTGGTGGGGGAAGAATCCACAGTAATTTTCTGATAAAAGCCCCATTTTTTAAATACATAGGGAAGTGGGCCAAATTTAATAAAAAATAAAAGCCATTTCCTAGTTGATATGATGGTCAAAGGATATGAACAGACCGGTTTTCAAAAAACACAATGTAAAGTTTTTGATAGTCACATGAAAAAATGTTTTAAAACACTACTGATCAGAGAAATACAAATTAAAGCAATTCTTAGATACTATGTTATAACTATCACATTGTTTAAGGTGACAAAAAAGAAAAATAACAAATGCTGGAGTAGTTGAATAATTGAGACACTAATACATGGTTCGCAGAGCTGCAAACTAGTCTTTTCATTCAGCAGACCAAAAGAGTTACGAAAGGGTGTATACCTTTTCACTCAGCAATATTATTATATGCCATATTGATCAAAAAAAGGAGTAAAAGATTTATATCTACACAAATATTGGTGGTGACAAAATATTGGAAAATTTAGTACATGTCAACTAATTTGGGAATGCTCCTGAACAAGTTGTGGTAAATGATTGTGATAAAAAAAAATTATTGTTCCTATAAGAAATGACTGTGAGGATTTTAGGAGAAAACAATGAGAAAACTTATATGAACTAATACAAAGTTAAATGAGCAGAAGCAGGAGAAACATTATACACAGTAATAGCAATTTTGTAAAGATAATGAACTCTGAAAGGCCCAATTCATCTTATCAAAACAAGGGTCCAAGATAATTCCAAAGTGCCCATGATGAAAAATGCTATCTACCTCTAGAGGGAGATTGATGAACTCTGGGTATAGTTTGAAATGTACTTTTATTTTTCTTGCTTTGCTTTTTTGTCTGATTTTCTTTAGCAACATGACTTATATGGAAATGTATTTTGCATGACTTCACATATATAATCCACATACAATCACTTGCCTTCTCAAGAAAGATGGAAAGGCAAGATACAGGAATAGAAGATGAAACTCAAAATAAAAAAAAAAATGTTAACTTTTTTCACGTGTATATAAATAATAATAGATATTTATCCATTGATCAGTATCAAATGAAAGAGAAGAATCAGTGCATGAAAGACAATGAAGGCAAAAGTAGAAACCATTGACACAAGTTTCTTTCCTCATTTCTGTCACTGTTAGCTACTTGTTTCTCTTAAATAGTTGTTACTAGCTTTGAACTTAGATAATTTTCTTCATCTTTTTGCTCTACTGCCTCCTCCTTCTTTTCTTCCTTGTCTTTCACTTCTATATCCTGTTATATCTTATTCTGTAGACTTCAAACTCTTCTGCATTTACTTTTCTTCCCTCCCTAAGCCATTAGTTTCTTTTGAATTATGGGCTTAAAACTGATGTGGATGAAGAGATCCTTTCTGGCCCATTGACAAAAAGTTAACTACAAAATTGAGTGTCAACATTTTCAGGAGCCATGAAGAAAGAATATAAAGTTTCCCTAGTCCAATAGAGCCATGGGTGGGGGGGGGGGCGGGGAGAAAGGGGGAGAGAAAAGAGGGGAGGGAAGAGTAAGAGAGAAGAGGGAAGGAAGGAGGGAGGGAAGAAGAAAGGCAGGGTGGAAGAGGGGAAAGGAAATGGAGAGGGACAGGGAGAGAGAGGGATGGAGGAAGAGGGAAAGGGAGAAAGAGAGAGAGAGAGAGAGAGAGAGAGAGAGAGAGAGAGAGAGAGAAAGTCTAGAGGAGTGGGAATGACTATTTGTCTTTAGTTCTTTTTCTTTTTTCATAGAAATTAACTTTTGGGTAGAAATTTAAGTTTCCCCCTTCCTACTCTTAATCAGTTGCATTTAGTTGTCTTACCTGATATATTTACAGTAGCATAAAAAAGAACTGAGTTCTAGATTTCCTATTATTCCACAATCTTTCCATCCTCGTGCTCTTTGACCTTTGTTTTTCTTTTGAAAAGCTCACACCACAATTGGTTTAACGATGAGTTTTAGAATTTTTCTAAGGAATCCAAATCAGAAAAGTTTCCAACCTTTGCAACCTTGGAGAGATGTTTTGACCTATCTGCTTCTTAGCTTCCTTACCTCTAAGATTAAAGTTACACTAGAGCATTTATTCCACTGTTCTTTCCTTCTTCAAATCTTATAATTCTTCTGTAAAATGGTCATAATAATGCAACTTCACAGGTTTATTGTAAGGGAAGTGCATTGTAAATCTTAAAATGTTATAGAGATATGAGCCATTATTATTATTATAGTCATAACACCACAAATTGGAATAGCTCAAGGCCCCTGAAAGAGATTTGTTAAATGTGCTTTGTTTATTTCTCTCTGCTGAACTTTGAAAGCAACTCATATCTTTTTTTTTTTTTTTTTTTGCTTATAAGGACCATTACTCAAAATTCTCTCAATATAACTTAGATAAGAATTTTATGGAAAGTCTATTTTTCACAGAACTGGCACTTCCTGCTGGTACTGAACCTCCAACCTAAAAAGATAACTCCCTAGAATCTGAGTGTCTAATACAGAAGTCCAAGGACTTGATATTTTTTCCAAAATGAGTAAATATTTACCAAGTGCCTACTGTGTGCAGAGCTATGACTGTAGAGAAATATGAAGTTTTGATGAGAGGATTGCTGTTTTTCTGGAATGTAAATTCTAATAACATCATTGAATATCTTTCCTTTTCGATCTGCCTAGTGAAACCAGTTCACATCCCTTATTCCCTCTTACCACCCACAGACACATAAAAAGCAATAAAATAACTTACCAGAAGTTTATAATCTTTTGTAATCACATATTAAAAATCTCTTCCAAAGTTTCAAATTTCATAGGAGGGATTGTCAGTAACACATCAAAAGTTCAAAAATGGTAGAAAAGAGAAAAGGAATCATGAAGGAAATTGTTGTATATACAGTACCTGGTCCCAAGACCTCTAGATGGTCTCAATATACCATATAGAAAATGACATATCAAATTTTGGACTCTACATATAAGCTGTCTCTTCAGAATCCCAGCAGGAGTGAATCTTTAGAAAATATCAAACACATATCACTTTCAATTACTGTCCTAGATTAATCAAGATTTGCTTATTAAGTGTTATCAATGTGTCACACCCTTTGTCCTGGACCTGGGATATAAGGACTATAGCAAAATACCACTGATCCACAAAGAGCTTACATACTAATGGGGAAAACGTGATTAGTTAATCTGGTTTCTTTTTGTTAAATCTATGCCATAATTGTGTGTACAGATACTGAATTTATGATTCCCTATAATGTTGCAAGCATACCTTGCAGGGTGGCTACATTTGTTACCATATGACTATTTGCCTCAGATACTAGCAGGAGCTCAAAGGTTTCTGTCCTTGGCCCTGACTTAGTTGAAAGCATATGTGGCATGCTTATCAATTTTTTTTAAATTATAGGAAACAAGATGGGATAATTAACCCAGTAGATAATGAAATTAAGATACAATAAAATCACCACCACCAGCTGGTAAAATAGACTGAGTCTAACAAGATGAAATTTTATAGATACAAATGGTAATAATGGTGTTCTAAGAAGGACCATAATAAAAAATCTATTTTGTTGATATTTATAATATAGGTAAGTAAGTCTTCATTTTGTGCATTATTACCAAGCCAAATCAAAGAGGAGAATCAGGTTTAACTTAGAGGGATAAGAAAAGAGTCTCCATTATTCTTAAATGAACCACAGATAAATGATTTTGAATAATTATCTTGCACCTAATGACAGCACATATATATTTAAAATAATAGTCAAAACAAATACAAGGAGAAACAGACAGTAATGTATACTTCAACATTGCCCTTCCAGACTTAGAAAAATCTAACAAAAAAGATAGAAAAATCAACCAGCTGAATAGGATTTTAGAAATGATAGATAAAATTGAGCTCTGTTGATTACTGCATGGTACTAGAAAGGAAGGAGGAAAAGAGAATAAATCAGTAGCATTTGTTTGAAAGTTACAGAATTTCTTTGATATGCAAAAGAGAAAAAATAAGGTTGCACATAACAGAAATTCATGATTTTATGTATATCATCTATGTCACATAGCTTTGCATATAAAATGGATATTTTAGTCATGTAAAATTCAGAATAAAAATAAATTTTAAATAAATAAAAATTATCCAAAAATATATTTCAATGAGGACAAAAAATGTATTTTTAAAAATACACTATTTCCCATGAATACTAGAGCTAAACTCTAGCTTACTTTCTTACATTTCTATATGAACACTTAAACTAGCCTTTTCAACCTAATTTGATATTTTCATTTCAAATCTTTTGTTATCTTTTTCTAACTATCCTTTTGCCATGCCAAATTATAGACCTGATTACTTCCACTATCTACTTTCTACATTCCTACTCAAACATTGCTGAATGAAGCCAGAACAAGTTGGAAAATTATGCTACCTCGAGCACTACATAGTCTCAATAGATCCTTGACCCCAGCAAGGCAATTCTTTTACTCTTCTCCAATTAATTTTCTGCTCCATACCCATAAGTGGTTGTTCCAAAATTCTCTTTTCACCTCAAGCCTTCTATACTAATCTACTCTTCCTCCTCATAGCTAAGGACTTTGCCACATATTTTATTAAGAAAACAGGGACAATTCCCCACGAATCCCCTCTTTTTCTCTTCTTTCTACCTTATTACTTCTTGACATCATCATTGCTAGCATTATGTAACAGTTTGAAAAGCAGTTTGTATATATCTTTTCACTGATTCCATAAAATGACCATGTGACTGATACATGTATGCTATTATTATTCTAATTTTATGGATGAGGATACTGAGCCTAAGAGAAGTTAAAAGACATATCTATTAGTGTCTGAGGTGGGATTTGAACTTGGCTTTTCTGATTCCAATTCCAGCACTTTCCTCATTGTGCCATAATACTATCTCATTTTCTATACTCCATTTTATGTTTTAAAAAAATGTTCTTCTCATGAAAGCCAGCCACTGGGTATGTACCATATGCATTATATCATCCTAAAAACCATCCCCTGTTTATAATCTTAAATCTCATTTTATCTTTCTATCTAACTTCATAAAATTAAATGTCTTATTCATCCCTTAAAAATATTCCTTACTAAATATTACTACAGACTGATCTATTTTTATACCTCTTCATTTTCCCTGCCATATTCCTAGGTACCACCATTTAAACTTGATGCTTCCACTTCTTGTCATCTCACTTAGTTTTCAATCCTTTGCAATGTCTTCCATTGTCATTGCTTTTCTGAAATCATTCTCTACAAGTTAACACCAATCAATTATTGCCAAGATTTGATTATCTTTTCTCAATCTTCATCTTTCTTGATGCTTCATCTTGCAAGTTTTTGATGCTGTTAACACTCTATCTTTTTGGCTTCAGGCTTCCATGTGTAAGAGGGGTCTAGCACATGTACAGAGAAAAATTGATGTTATTCTTCTTGACTGGGCAAAAAAAAAATCAGTAGGAATCTGATTCCTCGGGAGTAATGATGGTATGTAAACACAATGCCTTAGATAGACATAGTAGATTACTTAGACATTCTTTAATTGGTTCTGTTCTATTAACCATGTGTTTAGAAGTGTTGGAGACAGGAAACAAAGAGCCAAGAAGAATGTGACTACCTGTGTGTAAACTTTGATACAGTTAGCTAAAACCTTATTGTGAACAAACAATACGTCCTAAATTCCTGAGACAAGATAATGAGTGTGTCCCAGGAAATTGGCCATTTCCACCCTGGAACTAGATAA
Source organism: Antechinus flavipes (assembly GCF_016432865.1). Classification (NCBI taxonomy): domain Eukaryota; kingdom Metazoa; phylum Chordata; class Mammalia; order Dasyuromorphia; family Dasyuridae; genus Antechinus; species Antechinus flavipes. The sequence continues at coordinate 302,772,760 of NC_067399.1, read as the reverse complement.
CGAGTATGCCCCAGGATGTCAGCCACACCTGTGGTCTGACATTCTTCTCTTTACATTGCAACCTCCCACCCAGAAAACGCAGGCAGTCAAACCATATATAACTAAGCTTCTTCTTTTAATAAATGAGACTCTTTCCCACCGCAATGTAGTCTCCCTCCTCTTTCTCGCCCGTTTGTCTTACAGGTCTTGTCCTCCTCGACACCCCACAAATGATGAGGTCCTGCTGGTTAGGACATAGAAGAAGTTTTTTTATTGTTTGGGTCATTGAAACTGGCCAATATAAGGATTGTGAACATATATTTTACTTTCTGTCCTGCCTTGGCATTGGCTCTCTTATATTTCCCATGAAGGGATTGGAGACTATGATTCTTAGAAGATTCAAAAGGTCAAGGATGCAGGATTCCACTTTCTTAACAGCAGTGTTATTTTTGGGTGTGAACTTGGTGGGTACAATCTGATATAGAAAATGTTAACTAAGAATGAGTGAGAGTAAGGTAGTAGGGAAAATTTTGCATTTTTGTTCTTATTTTATGGTGACTATTTACTTGTAAAAGTTTAACTGATATCTGTATGGATATGCATATGTATATTATATTTAACATATGATTTAGCATATTAAACATGTATTATTCTACCTGCCATCTGGAAGAAGGGGTGGGGGAAAGGAGGGAAAAAATTGGAACAAAAGGTTTTGCAATTGTCAATGCTGAAACATTACCCATGCATATATCTTGTAAATAAAAAGCTATAATAAAAAATAAATAAATAAATAAATGAAGGTTTAACTGATGTTAAGTAATTAAATGAACCTAGGTACTACTCACTTGTACCTAACAAGAAGGGAACACAACTGAAAATGACAATGTCATTAGAGAAGATGCCCCAAAACCTAAGGAATAAATATAATTAACTTAACACTAGCATCATCAGAATTTTTCCAGCAATGCTAGTGTTTACAAGGGAACAATCACTAATCCCTTTTCCTACAGTGAAATGAGCAAACACCAAGGAAGACAAAGACCTTATATACACATTGACTTTATAGGAATGTATCTCTCTTTTTTTTTAATAACTTTTTATTGATAGAACCCATGCCAGGGTAATTTTTTACAGCATTATCCCTTGCATTCACTTCTGTTCCGATTTTTCCCCTCTCTCCCTCCATCCCCTCCCCTAGATGGCAAGCAGTCCTTTACATGTTGAATAGGTTACAGTATATCCTAAATACAATATATGTGTGCAGAACCGAACAGTTTTCTTGTTGCACAGGGAGAACTGAATTCAGCAGGTATAAACCGGGGAAGAAAAACAAAAATGCAAGCAGTTTATATTCATTTCCCAGTGTTCTTTCTTTGGGTGTAGCTGCTTCTGTCCATCTTTGATCAATTCAAGCTCTCTTTATCGAAGAGATCCACTTCCATCAGAATACATCCTCAAATAGTATCATTGTTGAGGTATATAATGATCTCCTGGTTCTGCTCGTTTCACTTAGCTTCATGTAAGTTTCACTTAGTTCATGTAAGTCTCACCAGTCCTCTCTGTATTCATCCTGCTGGTCATTTATAGGAATGTATCTCATAAAAGAACATCAGTAGAACAAAGCAACCAGAATTCAGTGTAAAGCAAATTTTCCTACTGTCGTGTTGAAGGTACCCCCATTTTCCTCCTCCTAAATACCTCTGTGTGCTTCAGCATCTCTCCAATGCTCTTTCTTCAAACATCCTTATGACTCTACCAGAATATTTTCAAGCCTCTGCTATATGGATTACTAGCATCAGAGGTTCTCTGAGCGTTTACACATGACAACCTGAAGAAGATAGTATCCAAGTAGAAATAGTGACAAAGTCTTTAAAAAAAAGACCAAAAATCGTTTCATCAAAAGATGAAGATTGAGAAAGGGTCATGAACTATTGGCAACTGTTGGTTTTTCTTTCCTATTTTACCATGTTCCTATCTGAGCATTCCTCCTCATTTTTTTTTTTTTTTTTGCTGGATCACCATATCTATCATACTCCCCAAGAGCAAATGCTTCTAAAGATTGTACCAATTTCCCTTCTGGTTTTTTCTACAATCTCTCTCAATTACCCCATTGTCTTCAATAAGCACAAGTATTATATTTGTTTTGGTGATTCTTAGATATGCTTATTCAGTATAGCCCTTCTCCTGACCTCCCCCATCACTGTCTCTATGATATTTCTAACTGAATATTCAATAGGCATTTCAAACTCAGTCTTTATGAAACATAACTCATTGTCTTTCCTTCAAATTTTTACTTCTTCCAAAATTCCCTATTTTTGTTAGAGGAACTAATATCCTTTAATCATTCAACTTCTTAAACAACAAACTTTAATTAATTGTTTACTATTTATAGAGATCTATTTTTGAAGCTGGGGATACAGAGATAAAAATAGAATAGTCTCTTCTTTCAAGAAGCACCATGTTTGTATACAAATTAATAAAAATAAATAAATACTTTATCAACCATTTATTAAAAGACTACTATTTTAATACTGTGCTAAACATTGGTCATTAAAAAAACAAAGTACCCATTTTCTGCTCTCAAGGAATCTAATCTAGAAAACAAATTTAAGGTAGATTTTAGGAAGGAAGAAGAACTAGAAGGGGCAGAGAGGGGACAGGAGTGAACAATAATGGTAGGTTTTATGTGGTTGGTAGAAATTTAGTTAAATCTGAAGAAGAAGAAGAAGAAGAAGAAGAAGAAGAAGAAGAAGAAGAAGAAGAAGAAGAAGAAGAAGAAGAAGAAGAAGAAGAAGAAGAAGAAGAAGAAGAAGAAGAAGAAGAAGAAGAAGAAGAAGAAGAAAGAAGAAGAAGAAGAAAGAAAGAAAGAAAGAAAGAAAAAGAAAAAGAAAAAGAAGGAGGAGGAGGAGGAGGAGGAAGAAGAAGAAGAAGAAAAAGATGAAAGAGGAGGAGGAGGAAGAAGAAGGAAGAAAAAGGTAGAAGAAGAAGAAGAAAGAACAAGAAGAAGAAAGAAAGAAGAAGAAGTGGAGGAGGAAGAGAAGGAAGAGGAAGACAATGTGAGGCATTGGAGACACATAGTGCAAAGGCATGGAGAGAGAAAATGGATACCAGTGTGTAAAGAAATCTTTTCTTTACTTTTCCAGTCTCATTCCTTGATATTTTCATTCCTGTATTCCATTGTCCTGCTGTTATCTTGGCATTAGTTGTTTCCATCCTGGAATGAACTCCCTTACATATTATGTTTTATATATATATATATATATATATATATATATATATATATATATATATATATATAAATCAACATATGCTTATGTTGTTTCCTTCCTTAGAATGTAAATTCCTTGACATCACAATCACTTAGCTGTGTCTATCCCATGCACTTAGTAAAATGCCTGACATGTAGTTTAATAAATGTTAACTGATTGGTATGGAGACTCAAAATAATGCCACAGAAAGGTCCACTGAAAGAACTGAGAATGTATTGCTTTGAAGAAAAAAATGAGTTGGGAAACAATGATAGATATTTTTGAATATTTTATAGGTAATTGATTCTTAGAGAACTATTCTCAATAAAAATAAGCCATACTAGAATTTGAGAAATTTTCACTAATTCTTGTTGTTTTTTTTTTTTTTCCATTAAAGTTATAAGGTATTATCAAATGTAGCAGAAACCTAGGAAAACTGTGGCACAGTGGATAGACTGCCAAGTACGGAATGAAAAAGCCCCAAGTTCAAATCTGCCTTCAGATACTTACTAGCTCTGTGACCCTGTTCAAGTTATCTAATCTAATCTGCCTCAGTTTTCTCATCTGTAAAATGAACTAAATTTGGATATGGCAAAACATCTGTAAAATGAACTAAATTTGGATTTTCCCAAGACAATCACAACCGGAGACACAAAAAATCAGACATGACTGAAATTGAATGAACAAAAGCAGAATTGCAAACAGACTTTCAAAGGGACACCAAACAAATTCATTATGTTGTTGCTATTATATTAATTTCATTAAATGTTAATAACTTGAAATGCTAGTGCATTTATGCATATAAAATTTTATGAATATAAAATTTTGTTCCTGATTATGCTCATTTGATTATTTTTAATGTTATTAATGCTATAATAAAATAATTCCAAAATAACAATAAACAAAAGGATGTTTCTGTTAAACAGAAATTAGACTTACTTTATATGACATTAGAGAGTAGAGCCAGAAACAATGGGTGAAACTTCTGCTCAAGTATATTTCTTCTCAATCTAAGAAAAATAAATTATAGATGTATAAAGAAATTAACCTAATAATTAGCACAATCTAAAAATGGAACATGTTTCCTGAAAGAACAGTGAGTTCCTAATCACCTTCATTCTTCAAGGGTCAGCATGAAATCTAGTTGTCAGGGAAGATTTAAGAGGATTTATATCTTAGCAGAAAAAAATTATTATGCATTCTTTTTCCAGCTAAAAGTAGTTGTAGAGATTAAACGGATGATTAGGGATAGTTTTACTGCAAATATTTGTCTCATTCTATATTTTTTTCACTTAATTATTCAGTCATTCACTCATTAGTAGTATATATTACAACTTAGAATCTTAAGTTATATAATTTAAGTGATTTGTTGAAAGTCACATAGCCAGAATGTGAGAGGTTCCAGACTTAAACTTAAACCTTCCTGCCCACTAATATAGCTCTTTATTATCCATGATGCTTTTATTTGTGATATTGCTCATTAATACCTCTTCCACTTACAGTCCTGAGATCTCTAATTCATTTTTTCCCCTTAGGGAAAGAGGGTTAGGCCAAGAAGGTTATTGAGAGGCCCTTTTAACCAATTGTTATACATGATGAATTGCAAAAGATTGAAAATCGTAATTGAAGATGTGAGAGCATGAAAATAAACTGTATATCTTTGCCCTGAAAATCAAGAATTAGCACTGGGTGTAATTTCATGCATTTACAAAGAAGTGATTAAGTGCTTCAGAGGAAAGAGTGCCAGACCTGAAATCAAGAGGATCTGAATTTAATTCCAGTTTCTGAAATTTACTAACCATACAACTATGGTCATGTCACTAAACCTCTGTTTTTTCCTCAGTTTCCTCATCTATGAAATGAGGATAATGATATTATCTCCCAGATTTTATGAACATAAAATGAGATAATATTTTATTATAACTTTTTATTGAAAGAACATATGCCTGGGTAATTTTTTACAACATTATCCCTTGTGCTCACTTTTGTTCCGACTTTTCCCTTCCCTCTCTCCACCTCCTCCCCTAGATGGTAAGCAGTCTGTTAAATATGTTACAGTATATCCTAGATACAATATATGTGTGCAGAACCCAACAGTTCTCTTGTTGCACAAGGAGAATTGGATTCAGAAGGTAAAAATAACTTGGGAAGAAAAACAAAAATGCAAACAGTTTACACTCATTCCCCAATGTTCCTTCTCTGGGTGTACAGATGCTTCTATCTATGATTGATCAATTGGAACTGAGGTAGATCTTTTTGTCAAAGATATCCACTTCTATCAGAATACATCCTCATATAGTATCATTGTTGAAGTATATAATGATCTTCTGGTTCTGCTCATTTCACTTAGCATCAGTTCATGTAAGTCTCTCCAAGCCTCTCTGTATTCATCCTGCTGGTCATTTCTTACAGAACAATAATATTCCAAAACATTCATATACCACAATTTACACAATCATTCTCCAATTGATGGACATTCATTCCTTTTTCAGTTTCTAGCCACTACAAAAAGGGCTGCCACAAATATTTTGTCACATACAAGTCCCTTTCCCTTCTTTAGTATTTATTTGGGATATAAACCCAGTAGTAGTACTGCTGGATCAAAGGGTATGCACAGTTTGATAATTTGGGGGGCATAATTTCAGATTGTTCTCCAGAATGGTTGGATTCGTTCACAACTCCACCAACAATGCATTAATGTCCCAGTTTTCCCACATCCCCTCCAACATTCATCATTATTTTTTCCTGTCATCTTAGTCAATCTGACAGGTGTATAGTGGTATCTCAGAGTTGTCTTAATTTGCATTTGTCTGATCAATAGTAATTTGGAACACTCTTTCATATGAATGGAAATAGTTTCAATTTCATCATCTGAAAATTGTCTGTTCATATCCTTTGACCATTTATCAATTGGAGAATGGTTTGATTTCTTAAAAATTAGTCAATTTTCTACATATTTTGGAAATTAGTCCTTTGAGATAATATTTTTAAAGTATATCACAGTCCTTAAGGTGCTATGTAAATGATAATTAATATTGTTATGTACTTCCCTTTCAATTATACCCTATGATATCATCACTAGGTTAGTTGATATTAATCTAAATCACTCAATGGACATAAATTGATGAAGTAATTTTTGCTGAGGAATACCGAGAAGAATGAGATACAATTTCTGATCTTGTGATTTAGTTCATCAAAATAGAACTCAAAAAGGAAGTTACCTCACTATAATATTTCAGGGCTAATATTTTTTTAAAACAGTTTTTCCTCAAACTTTATGTGACATGGGCCCCTTTGGCAGTCTAACAAAGCATATGACACCCATGTTAGAAATGTTTTTAAATATTTAAAATAAATAGGACTACAAAGAAATAAAATTATAGTGAAGTACAGTGATTGAAATAAAAAAAAAATCACACACCTCAGGAGAACTCATTTAAAATACTTTAGTTACAAATTTATTACTTAGTAGAATGAAATTAAAACCTGAATCAAGTAATGTATTTCTGACACTATTAAACCTGTTTGTGACATTGAATGATGTAATGATTTTTTCACATGGATAAACATAATAGGTGAAGGCATAGTGAAATAAAGTGTTTTTAGAAAAAGGATTTACCAGAAAGGGTTTTGCATTTATTTGATTTTGACCTAACTTCTTAGGAGTTAGGCTTAGGGAGAAGGATGTAGTATTTTGAAATACTGTACTGATAAATAGAAAAATAAAGTATATATCGTCTTCCCATTTCTTCTTTATAAGCTAAAGCATATTTTGATCTCAAGACTAAATTATATTCTTTTTTTTTACAATTTTATTTATTTTAAACTTAGACAATAAAAAAACAAAACAAAACATTACCATGTGCACAGCAGAAAATAAGAGAATTAAAATATAAAACAATGAAGTTCCATTTCAAGAATGCCTATATAATAAATATTACTCATCATGTTCGAGTTGCCCATATTTTTTAAGTGTATTTATTTTTTAATAATCATTGCTTTGTGAGTCACATCAGGAGAGGAAAAACTATGAGAGAAAAAATAAAACAGAAAAAAATAAGTGAACATAGCATATACTGATTTACATTCAATCTCCTTAGTTCTTAATCTAGATGCAAATGGCATTTTCTGTCCAAAATCTATTGGCTTTGCTTTGTATCACTGGACCACTAGAAAGAACCAAGCTTTTCAGAGTTGATTATCACACATTCTTGCTGTTACTGTGCCTAATGTATTCCTGGTTCTGCTTGTTTCCCTCAGCATCAGTTCTTGTAAATCTTTCCAGGACTTTCTATAAATCAGTTTGTTCATCATGTTTTTATACAACACTCATATTCCATTATCTTCATGTATCACAGCTTGTTCAGCCATTCCCTAATTGATGGACACCCACTCCTTTTCCAGTTCTTTGCTACCACATAAAGAGCTGCTACAAACATTTTTGCATGAATCATTTTATTAAAAATATTGTGGACCTCTTCCAAGAACTTTTGTTTATGCTGTTAATGTCCATTAATATTCACCATATTTGAAAGTAAAATGTATTGATGTTGTTGTTGTTTTTAATCATTATTATTATTAAAATAACTTTGAACTTGAGGATTTCCTGAAAGTTCTTAGGAAAAAAGAGTCCCCAGATCACATTTTGAGGACCATTGTTGCAAAACAGCATCTTCTTGTTATTCTTTAGCTTTTCAGTCATATTTGATTCTTTTTGACTCTGTGAAAAATAAGATGCAAATGCTGTTCATGGGGATTTCTTGATAAAGATTCTGGATTGTTTTGCCATTTCCTTTTTCAGCAGATTTAGGCAAACAGAGGATAAATGACTTTATCAGTGTAATGCAATTAGTAAGTGTTTGAGAATAGATTTAATTCAGAATGATGAGCCACCCAGTTGCTTCAAGAAAGTATCTACCTCAATACCAACATAAACTTTTTGAAAAGAAAAAAAAATGCCAACTCAATTAACTAGGTTTTTGTTTATCTTTAAATATTTTACAAGTTTTATAATTGGAAAGAAATAAGCTATTTATTTTAAATCATATCTAGACTTTATAAAAATGATTATTTTTAGAATATTAAAGACAAAGCTACTTTTTCTTGAAAAATCTTTTTAAAATAATAATGAAGATTGCATATTAAATTAGTATATCATAGTTGGAAGTCTTTAGTAGTTATCCAATTTAATTTTTATTTTATAAATGAAAAAAACAAAAACAAACAAACCTCCCGCAGATAGGAAAAATGAAAAACAAATCATAGAAATGGGCTCAGAGTAAATGCTTGAACATGAAGTCCTCAGTGCTTAAAAGAAACATAATTTCTTACAAAATTATTTTTCTGTTATTTATCATTAAACATTTTATAATTTGAAGTGCCTTTTAATTTTTTATCACATTTATTTTTCCTCTTCTCAGTCTTCCCAAAACAGCATATTCCCTTATTAAAAAGTTTAAAAAACAATTTCAGGTACTAGAAAAAATGCAGCTTCATCACCCGCTACTCAGTCACTTGTCCAGGGAAAACTGAAAAGGGGATCTTTCACATTCCAGATTATGGAGCAAACAGGAACCTTGAGACAGAAGGAAATTTAGAAGCAGACACCATCAGTGGAGTACAGTGGCTCTCAGCTTTTCAATGAATCAGGAAAACAGATCAAAGTGAAATAAAATAAAAAAAGAAACACTAAACTATCTGAATATCATGATTAAAAAAAATAAAATTGCAAGATTTTTTTATCTCAAGAAACCTTAAAAGACAACTGCCTAGATCTTTTATAATCATAGGACAAAATGGAAATTGAAAGAATCCTTGTCATCTTTTGAAAGAAACCTCCAAATGACAACTCCCAAGAACATAATAGCCAAAATATTTAGAGCTTCCAGATTAAAAAAATACTGAAAATAGAAGGAAAATTTAAATTATTGAGTCATAGTAAGAATTATACATGATTTAGCAACCACCAGGTTAATAAATAAAGGAATGGAGAATTTGGCATATATGGTCTTTCAGAAGGCAAATGATAAAGAATTGTAACTAAGAATAATTAGCACAGCAAAACTGAGTATGAAGACATAACATGGCTGAATTGATGATGAAGTGTCATGGTCCCAAGAAGTACACAATAACAGCTGTGTGACATGTCCCTGAGTCCAAGTCCAAGTTGGAGAATGGAATAGCAGTAGTAGCAGCAGCATTGTGAGGGCAGAAAATAGAGGAGATAATAGTCCCCCTGGACTATTATAAGAGTTCTAGAAATTGTATCTCTTCCTTCAGTCTCTTTATTATAGTTCACCCTTTGAATTACTGCCAAGTAATTCTTTCCTGAATAGTTCTGTTCATGTTATTCCTCTAATCAAAATTTTTGAAGGCCACCCCATTATTTATGGATAAAATAGAAGTGTCTTTGGCTGGTGTTTATAATTCTAAAATATTACTCCAATTTCTTCTGTATTTCAAACAAACTAAAGTGCTGATCATCTTCAATATCTTATCTTGCTCTCTTCTACCACTATGTTGTCTGAAAATGATTATCTCTGATTGTAGATTTTTTTTTCTTCTTTTGAGGTCTCTTTGATATGCTACTAATGTCACATTTCTAGAGAATTCCCTGTTTCCTCTACCTAGATTGATCTCTCCCCTACTCATTTTTCATGTTATCAATCTTTTTTTTTACTTTCTATTTTAATGATTTATAAACATTTTAACTTCTCTATTAGATTATAAAGTACTTGAGTTGAAGGATTATGCCAATTCAATCAACACATTTTTATGTAGAACAATGTTCTGGATAGAATAGATAATAAATATCTGATGAATTGAATTACATTGAATATATTTTTATAGAATTGTTACAAATATAGTTCTACTGGATGGTTTTTTTTTTTTAACATTTAATTTCATTTTTTTTCTCAATCACTGTAAAGGAAATTTGTTGAAATTCTTTTTTTTTTTTAAATTTTAAATTCCATATTGTCTCCTTTTTCTCCCCATCTTTCCTTGAGAAGGCAAACAGGAGAATGGTCAAGATGTAAAGATTTTCTCCATAAACTCTTATTAGTGTCATGAATCTTGCAGGAACTTATTTCCCAAACAACCCAGGATAGGAGAGACAGGATATAAAATTGTACTTCTCTCATAAAAAAGAGATTGATACAATTTTCATTTTTCAAAAGCTATTTTCTTCCATCTTAATCAAATGTCTACTTTTCCTTGCTTGGTTTGGTTAAAGTTATATAGCTGGATTTAAGTTAAATTCAAGTTAAGTTAAATTTAAGTTAAGTTAAATTCAGAAGACAAATATTTTAAAAAATAAGGAAATATATGTGGAGAGTTAAGCTAATAATAATAATAACAACAACAACAACAACTATTAGGATCCTTTCCACAGAGAATCCAGGAAACCTAGTAGTCCATGAAAACCCAGAATTTACTTGACTGGACCAAAGGATACAAAAATAAATACAACTATATCTATCTGTAGCAAATACAAGTAAGTGAAATAACTTTTATTAAGAGATATTTCAGGCTCAAAAATAAGTCAAACAAAAGCACAAAATGTTCAGAAGAATGTCTTTATAATTTCCTCATTCAGATGCAGCAGGGTATATTGCTGGTGATCCTGATTATTTAGTCATAAGATCCAGGATTCAAATGTCAGTTCTGTTTTTGACAAATTTTGCCATTTGGGTAAGTAATGAAAATCTCTCTTTTTGTTTTCTCATCTGTAAAATAGATCTAACACTACCCATATTATGTAACTATGACTTGGTTAGAAGGAAACTATCTTAGAAGCTGGTAAATTATCACATAAATCTGAGCAATTATTTGCTATTTTATACGATCACATAGTTACTCACAAAAAAGACTGCTTCTAAAAACTATAGCATAGTCTTAGTGAAAATGGAGTTTTGGCCACTGCATTTTGGCCAATAGTGGCAATTTAATTCTATACATCTTAGGCATCTAAGGCATCAAACATCTATCAACATTTTCTGGTATAAGAAAGTAAAATATTTTCAACTTTTTATCTAGAACTTCAAAACTTGTTTGAAATTCCCAGGAAAGCACAATATATTTGTCACTTTCTCAAGATAGGTCTTAAGGATTTATAATGGGACCAGGATGGATCCAAGATGATAGAGAGGACACATGCTTTTTTCTGAGGTCTCCTACTACCCTCACACTAAATACAAAATTCAGCCTCTGAGTGTTAGACTGACAGAATTCATATATTGGTAGTGCAGCAAATTACCAGCAGAAGATAATTTCAAAGATCACCAGAAAAAGTCTGTTTTGTCGGGCACAGGAGGTGGCCAGGTACAGAGTAACTAAAAAAGCTAAAAAGAGAGCAAATTTAAAACCCCCAAACAAATACTAAACTTGAAATTCTAAAAATAAAAGGAGAGATTAATAAAATTGAAAGTAAAAAAAAAAAACTATTGAATTAATAAATAAAACTAAAAGTTGCTTTTATGAAAAAACCAACAAAATTCATAAACATTTGGCAAATTTGATTTAAAAAAGAGGAAAATCAAGTTGTTAGTCTTAAAAAATGAAAAAGGGAGAACTTTCCATTAATGAAGAAGAAATTAGAGAAATAATTAGGTGTTACTTTGATCAACTTTATGCCAATAAATTCGATAACCTTAGTGAAATGGATGAATACCTACAAAAATATAGGTTGCCCAGATTAACAGAGGAGGAAGTAAATTGCTTAAATAATCTCATTTTAGAAAAAGAAATAGAACAAGCTATTAATCCCCTCAGTAAGAAATAATCTCCAGGACCAGATAGATTTACATGTGAATTCTATCCACTTAAAGAACAATTCACCCAATACTATGTAAATTATTTGAAAAAATAGGGAATGAAACAGTGCTAGCAAATTCCTTTTATGACACAGACATGGCACTGATACTTAAACCAGGTAGGATGAAAACAAAGAAGGAAAATTATAAACCAATCTCCTTAATGAATACTGTTACAAAAATCTTAAATAAAATATTAGCAAAGATATTACAGAAAATCACCCCCAAGAAAATATACCATGACCAAGTACAATTTATACCAAGAATTCAGGGCTGCTTCAATATTCAGAAAACTATTAGCATAATTTATATCAATAACTAAAAAAAATTATTATCACATTAGACACAGAAAAAGCATTTGATAAAATTTAGCATCCATTCCTATTAAAAACATTAGAGTATAGGAATAAATGGACTTTTCCCTAAACTAGTCAGTAGAATCTATTCAAAACCATCAGTAAGCATCATATGTAATGGGGATAAATTGGAACATTCCGAATAAGATCATGAGTGAAACAAGGTTGCCCACTATCACCATTACTATGCTTTATTATATTAGAAATGCTAGCTTTGGCAATAAGAAAAGAAAAAGGGATTTTAGGAATTAAAGTGATGAGGAAACCAAATTATCACTCTTTGCAGATGGTATGATGTTATACTTAGAGAACTCTTGATATTCTATTAAAAAGCTATTAGAAATAATCCACATCTTTAGCAATGTTGCAAGATAAAAAATAAATCCACATAAATCAACATTTTTATACATCTCTAACAAAATTCAACAGCAAGAGATACAAAGAGAAATTCCATTTAAATAACTGTTAATAATATAAGATATTTGGGAGTCTATCTGCCAAGGGAAAGTCAGGAACTATATGAGCAAAACTACAAAATATTTTCCACACAAATAAAGTCATATGTAAACAATTGGAAAAGTATTAAGTGCTCTTGGATAGGTCAAGCAAGTATAATAAAAATGACAATACTATCTGAACTAATCTATTTATTTAGTGCTATATCCATCAAACTCTCAAGAAACTATCTTACTGAGCTAAAAAAATAACAAAAAAATTCATCTGGAGGAACAAAAGGTAAAGAATTTCAGGGAAAATGATGAAAAAAAAATCAAATGAAGGTGGCCTAGCTGTACCAGATATAAAACTATATGATGGCAGCGGCCATCAAAACTATTTGGTCACTGGCTAAGAAATAAACTAGTTGATCACTGAAATAGGTTAGGTTCAAAGGACAAAATAGTCAATGATTATAGTAATCCAGTGTTTGAAAAACCCAAAGACCCCAGCTTTTGGGATAAGAATTCACTATTTGACAAAAATTGCTAGGAATATTGGGAACTGGTATGGGAGAAACTAGGCTTTGACCCACACTTAACATGGTATTCCAAGAGAAGATCAAAATGAGTTAATTATCTGGGCATAAAGAATGACAATATAAATAAATTAGAAAAACATAGGATAGTTTTATCTCTCAGATCTGTGGAGGAGGAAGGAATTTGTGACCAAAGAAGAACTAGAGATCATTATTGATCACAAAATAGAAAATTTTGATCATATCAAGTTAAAAAAGGTTTTCTACAAAGAAAACTAATGCAGCCAAGATTTGAAGGGAAGCAATAAATTGGGAAAATATCTTTACAGTTAAAGGTGCTGGTAAAGGCCTCATTTCCAAAATATATAGAGAATTGACTTAAATTTATAAGAAATCAAGCCATTCTCTAGTTGATAAATGGCCAAAGGATATGAACAAATGATTTTCAGATGACAAAATTGAAAGTATTTCTACCCATATGAAAAGGTGTTCCAAATCATTATTGATCAGAGAAATGCAAATTGAGACAACTCAATATACCTCTCAGATTGGCTAAGATGACAAGAAAAGATAATGACAAATATTGGAGGGGATGTGGGGAAACTGGGACACTGATGCATTGTTGGTGGAGTTGTGAACAGATCCAAGAATTTTGGAGAACAATTTGGAACGATATTCAAAAAGTTGTCAAACTGTGCATACCCTTTGATCCAGCAGTGTTACTATTGGATTTATATTCCAAAGAAATACTAAAGAAGGGAAAGGGACTTGTATGCCAAAATGTTTGTGGAAGCCCTTTTGGTAGTGTCTAGAAACTGGTAAATGAATGGAATGTATTGTTCTGAAAGAAATGACCAGCAGTATGATTTCAGAAAGACCTGGTGAAACTTACATGAACTGATGCTGAGTGAAATGAGCAGGACCAGGAGATCATTGTTTATTTCAACATTAATGCTATATGATGATAAATTCTGATGGACGTAGCTCTCTTCAACAATAAGATGTACTAAATAAGTTGCATTTGTTCAATAATGAAGAGAACCAGCTACACCAAGTGAAAGAACACTGGAAAATGAGTGTGAATGATAACAAGATTTATACTCTTTCTGTTATTGCTTGCTTGCATTTTTGTTTTTTCTTATTTTTATCTTCTTTCTAAATCTGACTTTTCTTGTGGAGCAAGACAACTGTATGAATATGTATACATATATTGTACTTAACACATAATTAAACAGATTTAACATGTATGAGACTACCTATCCTCTAGGGGAGGAGGTAGAGAGAATGAGGGGAAAAGTTGGAACAGAAGTTTTTGCAAGGGTCAATGTTGAAAAATTACTCATGCATATGTTTTGTCAATAAAAAGTTATAATAAAAATAAATTTTAAAAGAATGAGAATATAAATAAATTTTAAGAACATAGGATAGTTTACCTCTCAGACCTGTGGAGGAGGAAGGAATTTGTGACCAAAGAAGAACTAGAGATCATTATTGATCCAAACAAAACTAATGCAGACAATATTAAAAGGGAAGCAATAAATTGGGAAAATATTTTTTACAGCCAAAGGTTCTGATAAAGGCTTCATCTCCAAAATATATAGAGAATTGACTCTAATTTATAAGAAACCAAGCCATTCTCCAATTGATAAATGGTCAAAGGATATGAACAGATAATTCTCAAAGAAATTGAAACTATTTCTAGCCATATGAAAAGATGCTCCGTCATTAATAATCAGAGAAATGCAAATTAAGACAACTCTAAGATACCACTACACACCTCTCAGATTGCCTAGGATGGAAGGAAAAGATAATGACAAATGTTAGAGGGGATGTGGGAAAACTGGGACACTTACACATTTTTGGTGGAACTCTGAACAAATCCAACCAGAATGGTTGATCAATTTGGAACTATGCTCAAAAATTTATCAAATTGTGCATACCCTTTGATCAGCAGTGTTAATACTGGGCTTATATCTCAAAGAGATATTAAAGAAGGGAAAAGGACTTGTATATGCAAAAATGTTTATGGCAGCTCTTTTTGTAGTGGCTAGAAACTGGAAATTGAATGGATGCCCATCAAATGGAGATTGGCTGAGTAAATTGTGGTATATGAATGTTATGGAATATTATTGTTCTATAAGAAATGATCAGCAGGATGATTTCAGCAAGGTCTCAAGAGATGAATAGGGATTGATGCTAAGCTTAATGAGCAGAATCAGGAGGTCATTATACATGGCAACAACAATATTATAAGATGATCAACTCTAATATCTCTTCACCAATGAGATGATTCAAACCAATCCAATTGTTCAGTAAAGAAGAGAATTAGCTACACCCAGGGTGAGAACTATGAGAAATGATTGTGGACCACAACATAGCATTTCCACTCTTTCTGTTAAGGTTTGCTTGCATTGTTGTTTTCCTTCTCAGTTTTTCTTTATTTCTAGATCCAATCTTCCTTATGCATCAAGATAACTAAATAAATATGTATACATATATTGGATTTAAGATGTACTTTGACATAGTTAACATGAATTGGATTACTTGCCATTTGGGGGAGGGGGTTGGGGGAAGGAGGGGAAAAGTTGCAATAGAAGGTTTTGCAAGGATCCATGTTGAAAAGTTACCATGCATATGTTTTTGTAAATAAAAAAAAACTATAATAATAAAAATTATGATTTTTCATTTCTTTTTGAAAATCAATTCTCACTGTTAATTGGATATGCTACATTATCAAGATGTTTCCAATTCTCTTAGGGATTCTGACACTGAGTACAAAGAATTGAATCTATATTAAAATTAAGTCTCTCAGCATTGATTTTTATCTTTTAGTGAGGACTATTTTGGATCCTATCACATGACTCAGAAGGCTGCAAATTTTTCATCACCTTTAAGAAGTAAATTTTTATAGACTATACTGTAGCAAAAATTCTATCCTTTTAACATTAAAAATGACAGTGTTTTCTCTAATGTCATTGATTTGCATTTAAATATATGGCCATTTATAAGTAGCATGCAAAAGTTCTCTATTGAATCATATTGTAAATAGCCATTCATAAATATGTAAAAAATTTTAATTACAAAGAAGACTGCTGAAAGATGATTTTGTGCAAAGATTTCAGCCAAAAAGAAGTGAATCACGATATTCACTTATATAAGATCTCTAATTACTGAATTTGAAATAAAAATTATTATTGAATAAAAATAAGACAACTTTAGATGACTGGACTTGGAATCAGAAATTTATAGGATGAAATTTTGTGGTTGAAATTTTTATTGACAAATCATTAACTCTCTAAGAGCCTTAGTTTTTTCAACTTTCAAATAGGAACAATAGTCCAACACATTCTTCATACATTCACCCATTCAATTTTCCTAAAGTGAAAGACTGATGATACTATAAACTTATTCAATAAATTCCACTAGCTCCCTGTTACCTTTAGAATAAAATATAAATTCCTCTCCTATTTGGGGCTTTTTACAACTTGTCCCAATTCTACCTTTCTTGAATTTTTTTTCATATAACTGCCTCTTCATATACCCTATAATCCATTCAAATTGTATTTGCTGTTTCATGCACAGTATTTCATTTTCAGTCTCTGTGTCTTTATATTGGTTGGCCCCCATTTTTGAAATATGCTCTTGTGTCCACCTCCAACCTGTGGTCCTATTCAAGACTTAGGGTAAGAATTACTTTTTATGGGAGTATTTTCTTGATTGCCTCAGCTTCCAGTCCCTATCTCTTCTTGCAAGATTAACATCCTTTATTTTTAAAATAAGTGTTTTATTTGTCTCCTGTTTATTAAATCACTATTGGCAGCCCCAATTTCTTTACTCTTCTACCACCTACCATATTAATAATTTAAAAAACTCATATTATTGAATGAATTCATTGAAAAAGTCCAAAAACATAGGCAATGTATAATATTTTTACAAATGTTGGCAGGAATGTTTTCTCTTAAATGCCTATTAAAGTTCTGTTTGATCTTTATAATTCTGTTATATTTGATTTTTTTTTTTTGGTGTGTCAATATTTCCATTTTTGTAATTACTCTGTACATTGTCTTCTTCCTTTATTTTATTCCGTATTAGTGCAAATAGATCTTTCTTTGTTTCTCCATCTTCATCACATCTATCATTTTTTTACAGCATAATAATATTCTATTGTCTTTATGTACCACAATTTGTTTAGCCTTTCCTAAATTTCCAAAAATAATGAGAAATGTTTTTCTCATTAATAGCTTCCTTAAATCATAAGCCCAAGTATCTTGTTGAAAGGATATGGTCATCATAATCACTTTATTAACATAATTCCAAAATAGCACAATCTCCCAGTTTCATAATTACATATTAATGTGTTTATTGTGTAAAATCTAAAATGTATTTTATATGCTTTTATGTATCTTGCACATCAAACCCTAATCAGAAAAATATGATACAAAGATTTGTCTTTTTTTCCATTCAACCATTTTCCTTCTTATCCTGGGTGTGTTAATTTATTTTCTGTATAGAAATTTTAAATTTTAAATTTTAATTTGATTAATTTAATTTGCTATGATCAAAGTTATCTATTTTTTGTAATTATTTCTATTTCTCATTCAATTAATGTATCTCTTACCAATAATAGTGAGAATAATTAAGTCTGCTTCCTTTCTATTTTTTAGGCAATCTGATCATTTAGATTGTATGTCCATTTTAATGCGTTAAGGAATAACGCTTAAGATGGTCTAAGTTAAGTTCCTAACACCCTACAAATATATGAAACCCTTAACAAATCTGAGTGTCACCCTTATGTAGGGCACATGTTAATCTTTGTATAATTCCCATTTCAATATACATACTTTCAAGAAAAGGACATCATGTTTCTATTTTGTGTATTTATTATTATACATACATATATAGGATTGCATCTGGTCTTACTCCACATGAAGGCTGGCATATCTTATGCTTAGAGATCTAAGAACTACATATTCCCTCGATGTTTTTTCCAGGAGTATCTATGAAGAAGTAGTGAGGTTAGCTTTCTTTAATACTATTGATTCAAGCACTTCTTTCAGGTTTTTCTCACCAATGTATGAAGTGATTAGTAGTCCAGTTCCACTTAACCAGTTAACCTTGATTAACTTTTACAAAGGAATATTAACTTTTAGACATGTAGCATGTGCCAAAAAATTTTTCTTCTGAAAATTTGAGGGTATACAATATTCTGTCGAATATTAGTCCCTGGGGAAAATGGATTTTGTTTTAATGAAGTCTCTACAAACCATTCCACCACACGAAGTTCATTTTCAAATGCAGCATGGGCAGTGGGTAGATAAGTTATCTCAATTATTATTTGGCTATTATATAAGACAGGATGAAGATAATATTAATCAGGATTCCACTCTTGGATTATCTGGTAGCTCATTCCCTTGAACACTCTCTCTCTCTCTCTCT